>NC_047101.1:15008704-15720870 GCF_902459505.1 Geotrypetes seraphini | reverse complement strand
TTGAAATTAACTAAGTTCTTTTCTTCTCTTATATAGATAGGGAGATTATTCCAAGATTGTGGGGCGGTCACTGAAAAAATAGTAAGCCGTCTAGTGTTAATAACTTTCAATGAAGGAATAGCTAGTAGATGTTGATCTTGAGATCTAAGTGTTCTTGTAGTTATATAAGGAATTAAAACTCTGAAAATAAAAGCTGGGGTTTGAGACATTATTGATTTGAACGTAAGCAGACATATTTTATATAAAATACGATGTGCAACGGGAAGCCAGTGGGATTCTTTAAGTAAAGGAGTGACGTGGTCGAATTTCTTTGCTTTATGAATTATTTTTATGGAAGCGTTCTGTATGATTTGAAGGCGTCTGATTTCTTTTTGGGATATGCCCATGAACAAAGCGGTGCTGATTCAACCCCCTTGCACTATCTTTGCTGTGAAACTGTCTTTATAGCATCTTGGGTGCAAGATCTTTGTGTTCCTCTTTCCAAGTACAGAGGGAAGGCAAATTAAATTTACCCTCTCAATGCTGCCTTAGTGAAAACCATTTCCGAGTAACGTCTTAATCTTTATTGAAAGCTTCTATACCGCCACTAATGACTGGGGAGTCCATTCAGAGCGGTTTTTAAAGACATCTGTAATGGATTTTCAATACAGATGCAGATGGATTCGACTGTGCCTGGCCCAAAAGATGGCCACCAAACGCAATGGCGCCATTTGTAAAATCGCGGTTACCTGAAACATAGGTGCCAGAAACGTAGGCCTCAAAAACCCTGGTCTACACCTATGTTTGACATGAATCGCGTCTACGGCGATGTCTAAGAACACCTACTTCGACCTTAGGCGTTCTTAGGTGTCGCTGTAAACGTAATCTAGGTGCCTCTAGGCACCTTCATTTTTTTTTTTAAACACTTTTAAGGTAGCTTTTCAACAACTTTGTTGCTTCAGTTAGGCACCTGTAGGGGTTCTATTGGCTCCTAACTTATGGCACCATTTTTAGAATATGGACCTAAATGCCTATGTACTAAAACGGTGTCTTTCAAACTTTTTTAGCTGCAGCCTACTAAACGGAGAAAATGTTTTCTGCAGCACATTATAATTAAAATTATAAAATTGCAAAACCAACATAAACTTAAATTTGAGAGTTACTTAATTGTAACAATGGCAAAACTAAAGTAGATAGAATAGAATTGTTCATCAATGCGATGGATGTGCTTGTTTTTGAGTGCAAATTAACTCAAAACATGGCTTGATAGTCAACAAGCAAACACACATTTCATCATCCATCATCTGCAGTCGTTCTCTTTTTCAAATTTAATTTCTGTCAGACCTGAAAATCCAAGTTCGCAAAGATAAGAAAATCCAAACAGTAACAAAGCCTTGATTGCTTTGATGCTCAAATTAGAATGATTACTGCATAAAAACTAAAGCTAAAATTACTTGCAATTAATTTTCAAGGACCAATCACATCAAAGAATTATGCTTGTCTGGGCCAAAGGCTTTCAACTCGACTCTTAGAAAGGTAAAATATATCTACAATTTGTCGGCTCAGTATTCAAAACCAGTTATTGTATATACTCGAATATAAACCAAGATTTTTGAGCCTAAAAAAATGGGGGCCTCGGTTTATATTCAGGTCCTCTGATATGCGCCCGCCCCTTTTTGGACCCGTTGCATGTATCCTGTGGCACTACCTGAAGCCCTGGTGGTTCAGTGGTGAGCCGGGACAGAAGCGATCCCTCCCGCGTCCTGTCCCAGATGACTCTAAACCACCCTGCCTACATTCTGCCTCCCTGACCCCTATAGACCTTACCTTTAAAGCCTCAATGAAGTGGGGCAGGAGCAATCTTCCTAAGCTCCTGCCCTGTGAGAGCTGCAATCAAAAATGCCTACCACACGTTTCTGTTGCACTCTCACAAGACCGTGGGAACTCGCAGTAAGCGTTGTGATCGTGGCTCTCATGGGGCAGAAGCATGAGATTGCTCCTGTTCTGCTTCACCGCTAGACCACCAGGGCTTTAAAGGTAAGATCTTCAGGGGTCAGGGAGGTGGGGTGGTTTAGAGTCAGCAGGGAAAGGATGCGGGAAGGGTTACATAAACATACCATGACATAAAAACTCACTTATATACCGCAAATACCGTTAAGTTCTATGCGGTTCACCTCTGAACCACCAGGGCTTCAGGCAGGCCTGTAGTGGACATTGGTGGCTGGGTAGGAAGGGAAGGAGGGAGGGAGGGAGGAAATGAGGGCTGGGTGTAAGGCAGGAGACTTGAATATAAACCTCTCCCCCAGTTTATATTCGAGTCAACCTTTTTTCTCTTTTTATGGGGAAAAAGGTTACCTCGGTTTATATTTGGGTTGGTTTATATTCAAGTATATATGGTATCCAGATAATCTCACTTTTACAATCCCGCACCAGCACCACCCCAGCCCCACCCCTCTCTGCCTGCTCTCATCGGGCAGGAGAACATCCGCGCATGCTTAGATGCCTTCCTGCTTGACGTGATTTCGAGGAAGCTTTTCAAAACTCGGACAAAGTGCCGGGTTTTGAAAAGTTGTCCGGACCCCCAGACATGTCCTCAAAAAGGAGGACATGTTCAAGGAAATCCAGACGTCCGTTAACCCTGATTCGAGCAGAATCAGAAATCTGTGCAACCAAGGCATGAGACCAGGGAGGCCTGTCTTTAGTGGTCTAAGCCGGAGCAGTTGCAAGGTGAGGAGCCCCTCTGAACTTGCTAAGCAGCTGACTTCAGATGAAAACTGACCTGGAACCAGAGGAAGCAGGGAAAGGGAAAAAGAGTGAGAATGACTGCTGCAGCCCAGGAAGTGGGGGTAGAGAGAATGAAAGTGACTTCACTGGCGGAGGGGATGGGGAAAGGCTCCTTCACTGAATTACAATGGAGATTTCCCTTGAGTTAATAATATAAACAGGAAGATGAATGAGTGCTGTCATCACTCCTGTTTTCACATCATTTTGCAGGGAGATGAAGCAATATCATGGGATGAATCTGAAAACGGTTCAGCAAATGATTCTTGACTAATTCCATATGGAAGAAATAAGCCTTTGCAGAAAGTCCGAAAATACATTTGCATGGCTTCCTCCGAGCACTGAGTCACTCAGTTCTGAGACATACTGATCTAAGTATCTGGTAGAGATTATAAAACTTTATGAACCATTTACATGTGTAAATACAAGGTCTGTTCAAAAAGTTCCAGGACAGTTTGAATTGTGCGCCAACGGGAAGTTCTTTTGAGACACACTAGGTGGTGCTGAGTAGCTTGAAACCTCAAGAGTAACCTCCATTTTTTCTGTTTGTTGATATCTGGTTTTGTCTCTGAGCTACAGCAGTTTTTATGAAAGTGTGTTTTCGTGATTGGCTCTTTTTTCATCATGTGCGACCTCAATGAGCAGCACTACACCTACATTTCAGGCATCTAAGTTTTTACAAAGGTACTACAATTCTGTAAATGGCGCCCAAGCATTTTTTTAGATGCCGTTTATAGAATCAGCCTCTTTATGAACAACCATTTACAAACATGAATTATACAATATGATAACTGAAATGCCTAAGTATAGCAACAGCAGAATTAATACACTGTAGGTAGGTGCCATTGACTCGTGTTCGAGTCCTAGCAACTCGATGATCATCATCAAGTTTTCACGGTAGAATACAGAAGTAGATTGCCGGGCCTTTCTTCTGTGCAGTATAAATTTGTGATCCTCCGCCTCCAACATTGACCATCTGACCTGTCTAGATGGGCGATACATTGTTCGTTTGACATCTCCTCTGAAACCTGTCCACCTTGGGAGACCCTGCTAGTAGTGAAACTACTGAAAACAAAGCTTTCAGCTTCTTGGATGCACGCAAACCCCAGTGGCATGACATGCTCATGTATTATGACTGAAGTAATACACTGTAGACCAATACAAATGATTTAACACTGCACCGCTTAAAATAAGATCAAGGGTTATAAGCATTATAAGCATGATATAATATGATGTGTATTAGTACTGCATCCCCACCACTTGCTTGATGCAGCCTCAAAATGGCAGTTCCTCACACAACCTTCCCAATGGCTGTGCACTAAGGAGACTAGCTGATTCATTCAATAAGAGTGGCAAGGCAGAGCAGCTCCCAAGCAGTGTTCCCTCTAAGCGGGCGGGTGTTGTGAGCAAACTTTTTTCACCGTGAGCCAAAAATATCGGGCGCCAGCAAGTTATGAGCCAACTCGCCCGATTCTCCTCTCGCCGCCCTGCCATCTGCCGTACGCCTCTTCCGATCGTGCGCTGTGACGAGAAACGTGTGCGCTGCGATGTAATATTTTGTGCGCCAGCGCACGCCAGCGCAGCTTAGCGGGAACACTGGTTCAAATGGTTTTATTTATTTCCCCAAATTTATTTTTGTTATACGCATTGAAAATATTTGATATTGCGTTTAAATCAAAATCTCAATAAACTTGAAACGAGTGCCCGTGAGATTGTGGGAGGGTTAAATACTCAAAACTTAGAAGTTTTTGCTACGCCAGCTTTCTGGTATCTTTACATACAGTGGCGTACCTAGCATATGTAACATCCGGGGCCCATCATTTTTTGGCACCCCCCCCCATCTGTAAGAAAAACATGATTTTTAGTAACAAACCACACGTCACACATGAGTACCTAGGAAAAGGCAGCATCTTACATATTGCAGTGAGCAGTACATCAATACACCCATTGTAAAACTAAACAAGCCAGACCAGCACAGATCAATCCTACACCGTCAATCCTAACAGAAAACCATGTCTTTCGAACACACAGAACACAGAAAACACCTTCGCCTAGTAAGGAATATGTAATCACAAACTAACCCCTCCCTCTTTTACAAAACTGTAGTGTGGATTTTAGCTACGGAGGTAACAGCTCTGATGCTCATAAAATTCTGAGCATCAGAGCTGCTACCACCAAGGCTGGTGCTAAAAACGCTTCACAGTTTTGTAAAAGGGGGGATAAAATAAAAATACATAGACAAAGGTTAAATTGAACCAGCAAGAAGCTGGACTCTGCATACAATGCTTCACAGAAACAGTGACACATGTCTCCTAAAGCAATAAATAAATAGAAATTTTTTTCTACCTTTGTCTTCTGTGGTTTCTCCTTTCCTCATCTTCTTGTAACTCTCTTCCTTCCATCCACTGTCTGCCGTCTCTCTTCCCCTATATGGCATCTTCTCTCCTTCTATGCCCCTTCCAGAAACTGTATGCCTCCCCCTTCCATCTCTCCTTTCACCCCATTGGTCTGGCATCTCTCTCCTCGCCTTCCCTCTCCCACACCTCTCCTCATAGTCTGGTATCTCCCCTTCCCTGATTCTCTGGCATCTCTCTCCTTTCCTTTTCTTCCATCTTTCGCTCCCCCTCCATGCTCTCACATCTCCCCCTTCCTTTTCCCTTAGACTGGCATACCTTCCTCCTACGCTCCAAGCCCTGGCATCTCCTTTAATTCCCTCCCTCATCTTCCTTCTCCCTCCAGCTGGGTACCGCAACACTCTTCCCTGCAGCTCTGCACTTCCCCACAATTGCCATGCTTCGGTTCCTCTTCTTCCTTCCTTCCTCCCCCCCCCCCCCCGCGGGACCCTGCGGCACCATCAACTCTTACTCCCTCTAATGTCGGCCCTGCAGCTCCAGACTTCCTCGCACCTTCTCCCCTCCCCCTTTGGATCGCTATTATTTTAAATGTTATAGCCGCGGAGCTGTATCCATCAGTGGAGATGTCTAACCTCGGCCTGCCCCGGAACTCTTACTGCAACAGTGACTTCCTGTTCCTGCCTAGACGGGCGGCTGCTGCAGTAAGAGTTCCGGGGCAGGCCGAGGTTAGACATCTCCACTGATGGATACAGCTCCGCGGCTATAACATTTAAAATAATAGCGATCCAAAGGGGGAGGGGAGAAGGTGCGAGGAAGTCTGGAGCTGCAGGGCCGACATTAGAGGGAGTAAGAGTTGATGGTGCCGCAGGGTCCCGCGGGGGGGGGGGGGGTGGGGGAGGAAGGAAGGAAGAAGAGGAACCGAAGCATGGCAATTGTGGGGAAGTGCAATCCCCCCAATGCGTCCCCTTACCTTACCGACGCGTGTGTGCGCTGTGAAGAGAAACTTTGCGCTGCGATGTAATATTTTGTGCGTGAGCGCAGGCCAACGCAGCTTAGCGGGAACACTGGGTGGGGAAGATACTGGAGGATTATGGGAGAAGCCATCCCTACTCCCTTCAGTGGAGTGCTGCACAAAACAAGCAACATTCTAAAACATAGGTGACCTAGGAGCAAGTGTAAATCCTGACATTCATGTCGGTCGTTATAACCGTTAATTCTCCTTCTGAAATGGATAATGCATGGGTATCTTATTGACCCTCCCAAGTCCCGCCCAATGCTCAGACCAGACCCACATGCCATATGAACATAGTCACATTTTGGATGTTCTTATCCTGGCTTTCTAGAATTGGGAGTTAGACATCAATGCAACTCAAATGCTGATTTCTGCACATCCAAAACACAAATAGGGCTTCTAAAATGAGCATAAGAATTGCCATACTGGGACAGACCAAAGATCCATCAAGCCCAGTATCCTGTTTCTAACAGTAGCCAACCCAGGTCCCAAGTCCCTAGCTAGATCCCAAGTAGTAAAACAGATGTTATGCTGCTTATCCTAGGAATAAGCAGTGGATTTCCACAAGTCATCTCAATAATGGCCTATGGACTTCTCTTTTAGGAAATTATTGCAAACCTTTTTTTTTAAACCCCGCTAAGCTAACTGATTTCACCACATTCTCCGGCAATGAATTCCAGAGTTTAATTACACATTGTGTGAAGAAATATTTTCTCCGTTTTTTAAAAATCTACTACTTAGTAGCTTCATCACATGCCCCCTAGTCCTAGTATTTTTGGAAAGAGTGAACAAGCGATTCACATCTACCCTTTCCACTCCACTCAGTATTTTATAGACCTCTATCATATCACCCTTGAGCCGTCTCTTTTCCAAGCTGAAGAGCCCTAGCCCTCGTAGGGAAGTCAGACAGCTTTCCATTTTTTAATTAGTTTTTTTAGATTTCGAAAGATACGTGACTATTATAAATGTACAGAATATGTAGGTGGATTGAGCATTTTTGTTTCACTTCTGAAATGATTATATGACAGCTTCCAAGCAGTATGAGCATGAGGACTGACAACAGTTAAGAAAAAGGAACAACATCAGTATTTCAGATAAGACGCTTGGCTAAGGAGTACTCATGTTAGAAATGAAGGCAGGCGGCACCCTGACTGGACTCTGCTCATTGGAACAGATTTTTCCCCAGCATAGAATTCCTGATTCATGTAATCCTTCTGAAGTATAAAAATAACTTCCTCTTCTAAAAACAGTCTTGCGAATACATCAGAGGCCTGGCTTTCTCACCAGATTTGAAGATCCTGGGCCTGTTCGGATTGCTTTTTCAGCACACACAGACCCGATGAAACCACCAGATACTATTGCTGAAACAAACGTGCTGAAAACTGCGTGCACATTTTCAGGAAATGTGTTTGGTTTTTTTTTTACCCTATCCCAGTATAAGTGCATGTTCCAACCTCACGTACTTCTGATCAACCATGACTGGATGGCTGTATTAAACAGAGAAATCTCTTAACCAAATTTGAAACAGCTAAAGCACTAGGGATGATGACATTGATGATTGATGGAAATGAAATTAAGTCCTTCCTGACTTTTATTCTATTGTGCATATTATATCTATTTCTTTTTTATCTATTTGTTTAGTTTTCATTTAAATTTCCTTAGAATTCTATTGTTTAACGGTTTCTCATTCCATTCTATTCATATTCCTTCCTTTACATTTTTTTCCTCACTTCTAATGTTTATTTTTCTTTGTATATTTCTATATAAGCACATCGTATTTTATTTAAGATATGCTTACTCACGTTTAAAACTCTTATTTCTCAAACTCCTGCTTTCATCCATAGAGTCTTAATTCCTTATACCACTTCTAGAACATTGAGATCACAGGATCAACATCTATTAACCATTCCCTCGTTAAAATTCATCAATACAAGACGTCTCACTATTTTTTCGGTGACAGCCCCTCAGTCCTGGAATGATCTCCCAATATATATAAGAGAAGAAAAGAACCTCGAAAAATTTAAAATTAAGCTCAAAAGTTTCCTTTTTAACGATGCTTTTAGTGAATAATGATTTTTTATTATTTTTATCTATCTTTTTTATTGTCTTTTTTCCCCCCCCTATGTTTTTACCTTTGTATTTTTGAATTTAATATAGAATGTAACCATTAATGAATTTTCCTATTGTTTCGATATAATAAGTAACAACTTAATTTTTTTTTTTTTAAACTGTGTTTGCTTTTTGTAATATTGTCCATTTATATAATATTTTACCTATGTTTATAATTATTTGTATTATCTTGTACATCGCCTTGAATGTTGAGTAGGCGATTAATCAAATTATTGAATAAACTTGGAAACTTGGAAACTTGGAAACTTGGATTTGATTTAATAATAATAATAACAGTTTATATACCGCAGTACCGTTAAGTTCTATGTGGTTTACAAAAGATTAGTGAGTTGACGTACAAGTTGAGTTAACTTAAGGGATGTGGGAACAATGGGGAGAAAGGGCAGGAGCACCGTTAGAGAGGGGAAAGAGAGAAGTGGGTCAGCTGTCTAGGTATTTCAGGAATAGGTGAAAATTATTTTCTATTTAATTATTTTCTTTCCATTACATTATTATTTTGGAATGTACATTTTGCTTTAACAGTTTTGTATTGAGAGTTCAATGTATTCTTGTTAGGATGCTTCATATCTCATTTTTTCCTCTATCTTTATTTTCCTCTCTATTATTTGCTAATTTGTTTGTTCTCAGGTACTTTAATTAGATTGTGAGCCTTCGGGACAGTAAGGGAATTTCAAAGTACCTATCTTTACCTATCTTATCTTATCACATCCTTAATGTATATTTTCTGTAAACCGCTTCGAACCTAACAGATTAGCAGTATATAAGAAATAAAATTACATTACATTAACAATATGGTAAATATCCAATATCAATATAATTGTGGACTCTATATGTTCTCATGTATTACAATTCTTTAATAAATTATTAAATTCTTGGCACACTGCCTTTCTGAAGTACAAGCAAAAGTGGCTTACATATTACATAGGAATAGGGATTGGGACTCAAAATAATTTACATACAGGTATTTCAAGCATTTCCCCCTTGGGACTCATAGTCTATCTCAGGGGTAGGGAACTCCGGTCCTCGAGAGCCATATTTCAGTCAGGTTTTCAGGATTTCCCTAGTGAATATGCATGAGATCTATTTGCACGCACTACTTTCAATGCATATTCATTGAGGAAATCCTGAAAACCCGACTGGAATAGGGCTCTCGAGGACCGGAGTTCCCTACCCCTGGTGATCTAATATACCTGGGGCAGTGGAGGATTAAGTGACTTGTCCAGGGTCACAAGGAGAACATAAGACTTGCCATACTGCGACAGTCCGAAGGTCCTTCTAGCCCAGAATCCTATTACCAATTGTGACCAATTTGGGTCATAAGTATCTGGCAGAAACCCAAAGAGGAGCAGCATTCCAGAGCTGAGATTGTGAGGTCATGATGCCTCATTCCACCAATGCCTAAGAGCCAAACTCATCAGTGATGTCACAATGGCTTGACTGTCCTCTACTTGGCTCACTTAAGAATTGCCATACTGAGACAGATCGAAGGTCCATTAAGACCAGCATCCTATTTCCAACAGTGGCCAACCCAAGTCTCAAGTACCTGGCAGAAACCTGAATAGTAGCAACATTCCAGAGCTGAGATTGTGATGTCATAATGCCTCATTCCACCAATGCCTAAGAGCCAAACTCATCAGTGATGTCACAATGGCTTGACTGTCCTATACTTGGCTCACTTAAGAACATAAGAGTTGCCATACCGGGACAGACCGAAGATCCATCAAGCCAAGGAGCAGCACAACCTCAGGGTTGTGAGGTTGCAGTTCTAACCATTACACCACACTCGCAATAGAGGTTCTTTCTCTGTCCCTAGTGCAGGGGTGGGGGTGGGGGGGCTCACTTTAGATTCAAGCTCTCTCCAAAATTGCGGCACCAGATGCTTGCCTGGCAGGGATGCTCAAGCACCTAATTGGAAGCTCAAGCCCCACCAGCCAAAGAGATTCACCGCCCAAGCTCCTGCCCTCACCCGTGCTGCCTGAGTAGCAGGAAGTCAGTGGGCTTCTCTGACAGCCAGGGCTGGTACCTTCTACACATGCTGAGTTCCTGCATTGAACTGAGCATGCACAGAAGTGCTGGCATCAGAGTCTGGAGCACCCTGCCAGTAGGGAGTCTGGCAGAGAATCTCTTTGGCTGGTGGGGCCTGGGCATTCCTGCCAGCAAAGATATGATTCGGTGGCAGCGGTGGAGGTGAGGAGGGGAGAACTGAGAGGAAATGCTTGGCCTCCAAGTCTATCCTTGGGCTTCACAAAAATCAAGTTCTGGTTATAATCCTGCTATAACGGATCACAATTTAAGTTCTTAATACTGGGACAAAGGAGGATTAAATGTCTCATCTAGAGTCAAAAGAAGCCATAGTGAGAATCAAACCCAGTTCTGCTGGTTTTCAGCCCATTGTGTTAACCATTATATATAACCAGGTATATTTGAGATTTGGGGAAGGTTCGGGGGGGTTCAGGTGGGCTGGGTGAGGGGCATCCCATAGCAGAAGTGAGTGGGCATCCCTCCTGATGATATTTTTTTTAGGAATAGGTGTGGTGAAGGGGGAAGGGGAGGGGGGGTCAGTTTGAGGGGTCCTTCTGGGTGGGGTCATGAGTGCGGGAGGGGGGGTTCACGGCAGCAGGAGGAAGTGTGGATCCCTCCTGCTGATTTTTGGGAAAGTGGGGAAGGGGAGGAGTCGGTTTGGGGGTTACTGCAGGGAGGGGGGGGGTCAGTGAGGGGGGGTGTTCACAGTGACCGAAGGGAGTGGGCATCCCTCTGCCAATTTTTTAGTTCTGGGGGTCAGTGGGGGGAGCCGTCATCAGGGGAGGGGGCGGCTCATGTTTTTTTTAATGGGGCAGATATTGTGCATGTGTAATACAAGCACATCTGTGCAATTTAAAAAAAAATAAAAAGCCTCAACAGCTGAGTGGCAGGAGACTGCTTTGAAGCTTCCCCTTAGCTGGGCAGGCTTCCTCAAACTGACTCTGCACATATGTCAAATTCAATCTCACAGCGACTGATCAGATTTTTAAATTCAGTTTTCGATACCGTTCTCTCAAGGGAGCTCCGATCAGTTTACATTAATTTATTCAGGTACTTAAGCATTTCCCCCTGTCTGTCCTGGTGGGTTCACAATCTATCTAATATACCTAGGGCAATTGGGGGGGGGGGGGAATTAAGCAACTTGCCCTGGGTCACAAGGAGCAGCATGGGCTTGAATCCACAACCTCAGGGTGCAGAGGCTGTAGCTTTAACCACTGCGCCACTCTAGAAATCAACATGTAGTAAAAGTGAGCCAAGTGTAGGACAATCAAGCCATTGTGACATCACTGATGAAGTTGGCTCTTATTGGTGGAATGAGGCATTGTGACCTCACAGTCTCAGCTCTGGTTATCAGAAACAGAAACTTTTCACACTATTTATTCATTCAGTTTTCTATTATATTCTCCCAGGGAAGCTCAGAATGGTTTACATGAATTTATTCAGGTACTCAAGCATTTTCCCTGCCAGTCCCAGTGGGCTCACAATCTATCTAATGTACCTGGGGCAATGGGGGGATTAAGTGACTTGCCCAGGGTCACAAGGAGCAGCGTGGGGTTGACCCCCACAACCCCCAGGGTGCCGAGGCTGTAGCTTTAACCACCGCGCCATGGGATTACAACAAGCCGCCGCGCAAATCATTCGCATGCAAACTCGTCGGAACATCGATCGCTGTTCCAGAATTGGCCAAAAAAATCAACCTAGAGCGACTCGCACAGTCTTTACGACCGTGCTTTATGCATCGAGCCCTAAGTTGTTCGTGCAAATCAGTTGTGTGCACTAATTTGGGGTCTGGCACATAAATTAACATATGCTAAGTGTCATGCCAAAGCAGTAAATGTTACCCTTCTCATGTGCTAAAAATGTGCATTAAATCACATAGTAACCGCTAAGTGCACGTTAATATGACAAAAATTAACATCTATTAAACTCAGCAGAATTATGTAAACCTCTTCTACCAAGCTGAATATTCCAGTTCCAAAATGGTATAATTCTTTTTCTTTCCATGGTTTATAGTTTAGTATAAACACTACTGCAATTGAACCAAGCTTTGTTTAATGAAAACTGAAAGATAATATAAAATTATCTAGCAGTAAAAATAAGACGTACTAGAGCAAACAGCGCATATTTTGGTTGTTCACTCCATAGGACAGCTTTTTGTTCATAATCTTGTTTGCCTGGAGGTGTCCCCACAATTGGCTAGTCTATTGTGGGTTTGCACCAGAGGTCCTGGCTTCAATGCCCTCAGAGGATCAGTGGGACGTGAAATTAATGACAATGACAGTCAGGAGTGATTGCATTAAATATATCGTGTAGAAATAGGCTTAATATTCCAGATATTCAATGCTTAGAAGACAGATGCATCAAACATATGCTTGATTACTAATGCACAGAAAAAGTCAGGGGAAAGTGTAGCACAGTGGTCAAAGCTACAGCCTCAGCACCCCGGGGTTGTGGGCTCAAACCCATGCTGCTCCCTGTGATCCTGGGCAAGTAACTTAATCTACTTCCACTCCCCCCCCCCCAATTGCCCCAAACAGGGGAAAATGCTTGAGTACCTGACTAAATTCATGTAAACCTTTCTGAGCTCTCCTAGGAAAACAGAATAGAGAAAAATGAATAAATAAAATATTCTATTATGGAGCTGCTTCTTGTGCTTTTGTGAATGAGAGAGAAAAGACGGGTTTTCCTTTGTGTCTCTGGATAGGTGAGAGGCTGTGTGTGGAAATGGTAACAGAGAGGGAGATAAGCCAGAATCCATGCAAGTCTTATACCCTTAATGGCGAGATCCTAGCAAAAACGGTAGCAGAACGAGACTTGGGGGTAATCGTCAGTGAGGACATGAAGTCTGCCAATCAAGTGGAGCAGGCTTCGTCCAAGGCAAGACAAATCATGGGCTGCATACGAAGGGGTTTCGTCAGTCGTAAGGCGGAAGTCATTATGCCATTGTATAGATCCATGGTGAGGCCCCACCTGGAATACTGTGTGCAATTCTGGAGGCCGCATTATCGCAAGGATGTGCTGAGACTGGAGTCGGTGCAAAGAATGGCCACCCGGATGGTCTCGGGACTCAAGGATCTACCATACGAAAAACGGCTTGACAAATTACAGCTATACTCGCTCGAGGAGCGCAGAGAGAGGGGGGACATGATCGAGACGTTCAAGTATCTTACGGGCCGCATCGAGGCGGAGGAAGATATCTTCTTTTTCAAGGGTCCCACGACAACAAGAGGGCATCCGTTGAAAATCAGGGGCGGGAAACTACGAGGTGACACCAGGAAATTCTTTTTCACTGAAAGAGTGGTTGATCGCTGGAATAGTCTTCCACTACAGGTGATTGAGGCCAGCAGCGTGCCTGATTTTAAGGCCAAATGGGATCGGCACATGGGATCTATTCACAGGGCAAAGGTAGGGGAGGGACATTAAGGTGGGCAGACTAGATGGGCCGTGGGCCCTTATCTGCCGTCTATTTCTATGTTTCTATGTTTCTAAGAAAGAGAGAAGGAAGATTTGTGTGTGTAGGGAGCTGAAGACAGAAAGAAGGGAGATGGAAAAAGCAGGCAAGAGGTTTTATCTGAATGCTGTATGTGTGCCTGCATGGGTGGAGGTGTATAAGGTGTGAAAAGGAGAATAGAAAGAGAGAAAAAAACAGGGGGGAGGCCTGTCCCTCATAGATTTGAGTTTCTGTCATTTTCCAGTATCTTTCTGTGACAATGGCTCTTGATTGACCATGACTATCTGTCTTTTAAGAATAGGCAGCTGGGGCGATTCTTTACTTTAAGCACCAGACCTTAGCACATCTGTTGAAACTGTGGATCCTCCCAGCCTTCTGTCAGGGCTCTTTGTCAATCTTGAGTATTGGTAATTTAGAAGTCATTCCAATGTCTTTCCTGAGACTGATTTGTTTTATATAAATTTCCCATAGGCCTTTGCTGATATTGGATAGGCAAACAGAAAATGTTGACAGCTAGCAATGTAAGGCTGATATGGTGGTGTTTATAGCACACTCAACTTTCACTTATCATAAACTCTTCTAGCGGATTTTTGATTTATTTACACCCTACTAGTATAAAACCACAATAAGACATGTATACATACAATATAAGCACAAAATACCATAATCAATGTAAACATTGCCACGGTAACAATTTGCAAACCTAAAGTATAAACCAGCCAATTGAATTCCTAAATCAAATAAGCCCATAAGTAAACAAAATAGGGCAACCACCTAATAAAATTTTGGGCTGATAAACTTTAAGAACATAAGAATTGCCACTGCTGGGTCAGATCAGTGGTCCATCGTGCCCAGCAGTCCGCCCACGCGGCAGCCCTTAGGTCAAAGACCAGTACCCTAACTGAGACCAGCCCTACCAGCACACTTCTTGTTCAGCAGGAACCTGTCCAACCCTGTCTTGAATCCCTGGAGGGTGCTCTCCCCTACGACAGACTCTGGAAGAGCGTTCCAGTTTTCCACCACTCTCTGGGTGAAGAAGAACTTCCTTACGTTCGTCCGAAATCTATCCCCTTTCAACTTTAGAGAGTGCCTTCTCATTCTCCCTACCTTGGAGTGGGTGAACAACCTGTCCTTATCTACTAAGTCTATCCCCTTCAGTACCTTGAATGTTTCGATCATGTCCCCTCTCAATCTCCTCTGTTCGAGGGAGAAGAGGCCCAGTTTCTCCAATCTTTCGTTGTACAGCAGCTCCTCCAACCCTTTAACCATCTTGGTTGCTCTTCTCTGGACCCTCTCGAGTAGTACCATGTCCTTCTTCAAGTACGACAACCAGTGCTGTATGCAGTACTCCAGGTGAGGGCGCACCATGACCCGGTACAGCAGTATTTTAACCTTCTCCAATGAATTCACATCACCCTATGTTTATTTGAAAGAGAAACAGCATCAGCTAAAATCAATGGAGAGCCAATGTAACTTGGACCATAATTGGCTTTAACCTACATGAAAAAAGCAGGTTTTATTTTTTGATATCATGCTGCATTTTTCCAATGTAATATTTAATCAGATAGCTAAATGACTGGGGTTTCTATGTGGTTGCTATATTTTGTGTTCCTTCTCTGTAATGTTTCTGTTATGTATCGTATCTGAACATTATTAAAAATAAAAATAAAAAAAAAGAAAAGAAAAGAAAAAGATAGCTAAAGAAGTCTAACATTCATGGAAGATATTCCGACTCTAGTTTCTAACAGTTTAATATGGATAAGTAAGGACTAGAGACTCACAGCATGAAGACTGTTGAAACCAGAGTGTGGCAGAATCTGAATTGATTGTCCCAGTTCGACGGGCACTGACGGGATGGGCTACTAACCGGATGAACGGCCACCTTGGGAACTGAAAGATGAATACAGTAGTTGATGAATATATCAAACCAGTAAAAAAGGGTGACAGATTAGCAAGACTGGAAGAGAGGAGAAAGAAGCTTGTGACCTTGCCTAGTCGGGGGGAGTGTGTGGTGCAGTGGTTAAAGCTACAGCCTCAGCACCCTGAGGTTGTGGGTTCAAACCCCGTGCTGCTCCTTGTGACCCTGGGCAAGTCACTTAATCCCCCCATAAATTGCCCCAGGCACATTAGATAGATTGTGAGCCCGCCGGGATAGACAGGGAAAAATATTTGAGTACCTGAATAAATTCATGCAAAACCATTCTGAGCTCCCTGGGGAGAACAGCATAGAAAATTGAATAAATAAAATAAATTGTTCTGAAGCCAAGATAGAGATTTTCAGTGTAGGCGGAGAGAGACACAGAACCTTTCCAAAGTGTTAGAAACTCTGGAACTGCCCAGAGATTATACCTGGATGAGATATAAACTGAATATAATCTTGCACACACAGCAGTGGAGGACAAAACACTTTAACAGGTTCCTTGTTACCTAGCAAAGGGGTCTTGGGATTTCATTTCACGGTTTGGAAATGATTCTTTGTTGTAAATAATCTTATAGTGGAAAGTTCAGCAGAGCGTTCTGTCAGGACCTTTAAAGCATGGACGATTGGTACCAACATAATTGATTACATCATCTTTATTAATGCTCTATGGGTTAGACCGAGGATCTCAAAGTTAACCCAACGGGCCTGTTAACCAATAGAGTTCTGAAATAATGGATTTGCTCTGGACCTCTTTTCAAACCCCTGTTCTGTCTATCTCAGGAGCAAAGTTCCTTGGCCAAAGATTTCTGCTTCTCCATGAAACTGGTCAGTAGGTGTCACTAATAAACAACGATTGGTCTGCCCTTTCACGGGGGAATTCTGCAGTCTGTCTCTATGGCAACCCCAATCCCATAAACCAAAACAAACTAGGAGAAACAACCCCGCGTAGAGTCAAACAGAGGGAGACCTTTCACAATCAGTTTGTTTTATGTTTTTTGTTCCTCCAGAGTCTTAAGTTCTTAAGTTTTTAAGTATATGTAGAAGTTTGGAGTTTGCACTTCCTGCTCAATAGCGCCATCTAGTGGACTGACTCCCACGCCCCTGAGTTAGGCTTCTGATTGGAGGCCAAAACACAGATTCTGTTGGGTCACCAAAGCCAAAGGACTCTATATCCATGTATTTATTTTGACTTGAGCTTATATGAATAAAATCTGTTGGCTCCTAGGTTGATGTGTTCAACCCCAATCCCCAGCCAGTTCAGAGAGCAAAAGCCCAGCCCAGCCCAGGTTTCTGCATACTTGTAAGTAACACTGCCATTGCTCTCCCATTCCAATATACAGTTAAACCTTGGATAGCAAGTAATTGGGTTTGCAAGTGTTTTGCAAGACAAGCAAAACATTTTATTAAATTTTAACTTGATATGCAAGCAATGTCTTGCAATACAAGTAACATACAGTATAAACACATCATAACTGAGCCGATGGTTCTTCTCTCTCTGACGCTGCGGGAGTGTAGTGACTGTTCTAAATGAGCGAGGTCTTGCAATACAAGTACATGCAGTATACACGCGTCACATCATCACAACTGAGCCGATGGTTCTTCTCTCTCTGACGCTGCGGGAGTGTAGCGACTGTTCTAAACGAGCAAAGTCTTGCAATACGAGTACATAGAGTATTTTGTATTAAAGTTTTTGGGTTGTGGAACGAATCGTCTGAGTTTCCATTATTTCCTATGGGGAAATTCGCTTTGATGTACGAGTGCTTTGGATTACAAGCATGGTTTTGGAACGAATTATGCTCGCAAACCAAGGTTTGACTGTATTTATATCCTTCCATTTGCTACCTTAGATCCTAAAGATTTTTTTTTTTAATGTATACTTCATTTTCTTGTTTATTCTTCCAACGCACTTACGTCTGTCTTCCTTTCTATCGTTCAGACATTAACCTACTCATGTTCTAATTACTTTTATCCGCTACCCTTCTCTCTTCTCTTTTCTTTTTTCTGGCGAAGAAGTTCCTCCTTTCTTTTGGTTAAGTTGAAATTAGTGCTCCTATCCTGACAGCAGGAGCCTCATTTACAATTACCTGGGGCTTTTTTTTTTGCCGTATATTAATAGACCCCTGAGTCTAGCCTGTTCATTACAGCTTCCAGCTCTGTAACTGAGCCCCAGATATCCTTCTAATTATTCCTCCCCCTAGTCAACTGTTTTGTTTTAATTATCCGTGTTCCTCCTGCTTTATGAGTCATCGCATTGCCATTCTCCTCTTCACCCACAGAAGAGACCGCAGGCTTACGAAAAATGTGCCCGAGATGTTTTGTGGTCTCATGAAAATGAATTAAAGTATCTGCTAGAAATAACTGAGTCAATTCAATTCTTCTACAGTCCATTTTAGCTGTTTTTCTTTCTTTCTTCATTCAATTTTCTATACCATTCTCCCAGGAGATCTCAGAACGGTTTATATGAATTTATTCAGGTACTCGACCATTTTTTCCCTGTCTGTTCCGGCTTACAATCTATCTAATGTACCTGGGGCAATGGGGGGATTAAGTGACTTGCCCAGGGTCACAAGGAGCAACGTGGGTTTGAACCCACAACCTCAGTGTGCTGAGGCAGTAGCTTTTTTAATCGCTTCGCCCCACAATCAATTTTAAATGATGTCAGTGACAAACAAATGAAATGTTCTATTTCTCAGACATGGCTATTGCTCCGGAATTGCAACGTTCATCCAATCAGCCTCCTTAATTGTTGGACAAGTGCAATACGTGAACTGTGGATTGGGTTCCTCAGTGGCACAGGAGGTAAAGCGGCAGCTGCTTTTCATGCCGGTTGCAACGTCTTTCTTGCATTGAAATAGGCATTGCATTCTTTTTTTTTTCTTTTTCATCTCTCCATCCTCCTGTGCTCCTGACTGGATGTTGTAGTTTTTTTTCCTAGAAACCCAAATCTCTGGTTCAAGATTCTCTTGGGAGCTTTCCAAGGCCATTTGAAAGCTGCTGATGCCGAAACCACAGTCTCCACAAAGAAAAGAGCCAGAGGAGGAGGGACGTGGGCTGTCTTCCTTAAATCAGTTGAAAATAAACTGGAAGGAGGAGAAAAAGTCAAACCTGCACACAGTACAGTAAAATACCTTCTAGCCAGGGCAGGATTGATTCTTGGGTGGGCCCTAGGCATCCAAGTACACTTGGCCCCCTGGACCCACCCCTCCAGGACCCTGCACCCTCACATCCCCTCCCCACCCCTGCCCCTCCCCCATGTTTCCCCTCCCATGAGAGTGTACCTCCGGACCCAGCTCCACAAGTCCAAGGAGCTCCTTCTCCTTCCTTTTTCAGTGCAGCCAAACTTGCCGTCTTTAAAAAGACTGTGGCCAGGAGTTCCTACACACTGGCCACAGCCGACCCAGAAGCCTGGAACATGAAAGGATAAGCTCCGTGGCGCAGTAAGGGTGAGCGTTGACCGGGGCGCTGGCGCCCCTCTTTCGCCCTCTCCCCTGCTCCGCCTGCCGTGCATGCCTCCATCCTTTTCCTTGTACCTTTTTTTAACTTCTCTGTCATGCATGCTCATGTCAGTGTCAGCTCGCCCTTTGACATCACTTCCTGGGCGCGGGCCCCAAAAGCGACGTCATAGAGAGCGCCAATGCCAGCGCGGGCAGCAACCTCGAGCCGGGAAAATGGAAATGGCACAGGGAAAGGCAAGGGGCGCGCGGCGAGGAGCAGGGGGAGGAGGGGTGCCGCTCCCTTAGGAAGACCGCACCTGGGCGTACCAACCCCCTGCACCCCTTACTATATCACTGGGTGAACTCACAAATAATACAAAGAAAGATGAGCATACAGTACATAGACAATAATTATAGTACAGTACTCTCCCGAAATTCACAGGGGGTTCCGTTCCAGGAACCCCCCCACAAATTTCAAAAACCCGCAAATGCGGTTTTTCGCCTGTCAAGAGGCAGGAGAGGGCAGCAGGAGCGCCGGTGGGTGAAGAAAATCACTCGCGGTGTGCTCCGACTGCCTCTTCCTGTAGTAAAGTCGGGTTATACCAATCAGAAGCTGCTTTGATTGGTGTAGCCCGACTTTACTACAGGAAGAGGCGGTCGGAGCAGACCGCGAATGAGCAAGTCCATGATCCGCAAACCGCGAATTCTCGAGGGAACACTGTATATGTATATAGATGGTATAAATAGGTAAGATTCACATATATTTATCTCATGTATAGTACGAGCATTACTGAAGCTCATGTATTGTAACACCTTTACAGAAGCTCATGTAAACCACTCAGAATAGACTCCCCAGTCATTAGTTCAGTATAGAAGCTTCCAATAATGTAGTAAGAGCACTTCATAGAGCTGTGTTTAAAAAAAATGGGTTAAACAAATTCCTGAAGGTAAAGTCCATTGCTTGTCCCCGGGCGTTGGTAGCATGGACCCTGCTACTTTTTAGGGATTCTGCCTCGTACTTGTGGCCTAGATTGGCCACTGTTAGAAACAGAGCTGGATGAACCTTTAGTTTGACCCCGTGTGAGAACTCTTATGTTCTTAATTGAGCGATTTGAGATCATCTTCCGCATAACCTGGCATAGGAAGAAGGTTTATTCCTGTCACGGTATGTGCAAAAGTTATTTGGTGGCCTTTACCCTCACAGCAGCACCCAAAACATTAAAAAACAAAATAAAATACAGGCAACAGTAAAGGAGCCAAAGAATACATATTCAGAGCACATAGCCAACGTGACGGGACTCACAGCCAGAGAACACCACGCACACACCTTCCAAGCGCCCTCAGAGGTCACAATCTGTTACCAGAAATATTACATAAGAACTTCAAGTTAGTAGCTTCCCTGACAGTCCCCCCTCAGCATTTTCCCAGAGACGCAAAGCCCTTAGGACAGTTGACCCATGGGAAGTAGTTTTCCCTAGGGCAATGCTGCTCAAGATGAGAATAGCCATTGTTCATTCCAGAAATATGAAAAGAGATGTGCTCATAGTATAGAATTTCTCTTAATTGCAGCTTCCTGCTGCCGTATTTCTGTTGCCCCTCACTGACCTGCTTCATGTCGAGGCAGTGTCCTTCATCTGACTCTTGGCAGACTGAGAGTCCACAGTTTGGAAGCCAAAGAGCAAAGCATATGACATATGACAATCTAATCTAATCCTTAGGTTTGTATACCGCATCATCTCCATGTTCGTAGAGCTCAGCGCGGTTTACAGTAGATGAAATAGGAAGGAACTACAACAAAGGGTTAGAGGTCAAAGTATGAAGAATATTTAGAGGACTTGGCATATGACAATGACATATGAGATGGTCATATATGACACCTTGTTACATATCGAACCCCCAGGGATAGCCATTCAGATGATAACATGAAATTGGAAGAACTCTGGCACACAGGCTAGACTTCTGCAAGCCACTTTTTGCTGCAGCTTCATAAGAGGACCCCATAAGAATTAGAAGAAGCAGCTTGTTCTACACTGTTACAAAGTAAGCCAAACTGGGGTTGAAGCTTGTACTGCTTGGTGTCGAGATTCTTCTTGGGCCTGTGCCCTTTTTACATGACATCTTGGATATTGTGGTATATTCCTAAATAAAGTTTAAGTTCAGAGGATCAGTTGAAAACTACTTTCCCTTCAGTTAAGAAATTTAATCTGATGTTGTGGAGGAAAAAAAAGAAGCGTTTGTCGATACAGGACTGTAATTACGGGAGCCTTTATCATTACGCTTGCATTCGCAGCAGAAATATGAGACACGTCATTGAGGTTTGAAGACGTGGCTGTTTAAGAAACACTATAGTTTATGGTAATGCCATGTGGCTGTTATGGTTTGGAATCTATACACTTAGAAATTCCCTCCTCCCCACTTCTACTAAGCCACGGTAGAGGGTTTCTACCACGGCCCAGAGCACTAGACGCTCCGACGATTATAGAATTCCTATGAGAGTTGGCGCAGCATGTGCCCCGGGCCACGGTAGAAAGGCTTAGTAAAAGAGGGCCTTTGTGAATTAAGAAAAGTGTTTCCCTATGAAATCATCTTGTCTAATTAATTATATTGTGAACTCTTGTTACTGTAATGATAAGGATAATCCTATCTTAACGATGCTTTTAGTGTAACCCACTTATAATCCCCTTATTGTATCTCGCCTTGCGCTACGATGATGGTTGCTTGGATACTTCCTAATCATACGCAAATTGAAAACAAAAAAAAAAAAAGAAAAGAAAAGTGCAGATGGAGACATGTACCGACGCTTAAGCCTGCCTAAGGCCACTTCCGGGTGAAGCCATCCCATGCCCCGCCTTGGGCGTGCTTAGACGCACTCCGGAGGCCTACAATGTGGGCAACCTGCCTTGGGGAGGTTCTTTTTTTAAAAACCTTAATAATCAATATAGTATGGAGTTCTTATGCTTTCAGGCGGACTTCTTGGGTCACCAGGCCGCCCAGTGGTATGAATTGCTGACTGGATTTATTAAAAAGAAACCAAACACTGGTCTGAGAGACATTTGGAGCATTGAGATTAAGCATCAAATTACTGCATCTCAAAGGCCACGAATTTGGACTTGGAGGATGAGATGTACAGTGTCGGCATCTATGAGACAAACTTGTTTTTTTCTGTTACATAGAGCATTCTGGACCCCTGTTCGGTTACAAAAATTGGATAGCTCTAAGTCTAATAGATGTTGGCACTGTCATCTCGAAGCAGGGACTTTAGATCATTTATTATTCTATTGTCCATTTATTATGAATTTTTGGAAATCAATTTGGGATCAAATTAACTGTTTATTAGATAACCCAGTGGCATTGTCATATGATATTGTGCTGTTTGGTATGGCAATGAGAGCAAAAAGTCAGATTTCTACAAATAATAACAAATTATTACTCATAATGACTGGGGTTGCCATTCAACAAATTACGTATAATTGGAAAAATTGGAGTAGATTAAATTATAATTTCTGGTGGAATTCCTTATGTCATGTTTATAAAATGGAGAGATTTATTGCAATACAGCGGGGATGTTTCAGGAAATTTCAAGATGTTTGGGAGCCATTAACAAAGTATTGTACTGATTAGATGATTTTTCCCCCTTAAATTTACAAGTTCAATTGCGAGGGGAGGGGGGTAATTTTATTGTTACATATTGTATAAGGTATTGATTATATGATAGGAAAGGGTGGGAAGGGTGGGAGATAAGAGTATATCATTTGTACCATTGATGATTATTAAGTGATATATTTCTTGTTAATTTGTTTGGACATATTGTCACACTTATTGCAAGTTTGAAAATGAATAAAGAATTTAAAAAACAAAAACAAAAAACATGCATTCCGATTGGCTGCCCAACGGCGGTAGGATGTCCACTGCCGCCTGCCATCGGGACACGTATTTTCAAGAATCAGGCCCAAACTTGAGCCCTTATCACCTACTACATGGAAACATTAGCAAATGGCCAATAATACAAAAAAGTGATAACTTGAGCAATAAAGCCCAAATTCTGTAACCAATGCCTACAGTTAGGCACCTATTTCGGAGGCGCCCAACTAGATAGGCAACTATCTAAATTGAAGAACAAGCTCAATTAAGCTTTTTAATCAGCACTAATTGAAACCCAGCCGCCTATCAAGAAAGCGCGATTCGGTAAAAAGGCGCCTCTCAAAATTTAGCCGGTCTTCAAAAAGACAGGCGCTCTGCACGTTAGGCGTGGGCGTGGCTACATGTCAGGCGCCTTTTTGCGTCTCCAAAATAGGCGCCGCTCTGCGTGATTCACTAAACAGCACCCAATTTGACTTGAATCACGCCGAACGGGGCCTTCATCGGCGCCTAACTTTTGGGCGCTTCTTATAGAATTTGCCCTTAAGGTTTTTTTTTTTTAAGTTAGGGAAGAATGAATAGTGACGTCTACATTTTTAGCCACATTGATAACCATAAGTATTACCAAATGAGTTGCAACCCCGCCCCCCCAAAAAAAAAAATTTTGGCAGGGGCATATCACCAGTGCAGACTATTACTACTGCTACTTATTACTTATATAGCGCTGAAAGGAGTACATTTTGACATTTATAGACGGCCCCTGCTCAGAAGAGCTTACAATCTAACTTGGACAGACAGACACGACATATAGAGCAGACAACCAAAGCCTCCGTTTTGGGTGAGTTTAATAGCAACCTATTTGCTAGAATCAATCTGCATTTTATTCTCAAGCTCTGATTAGCGTTATCTCCTGTACGCTGTAATGCACCTTGATTTTCATTGGTACATCAACAACTGCTCCAGTGGTGAAAGGGAAAACACTGAACAGACGAGGAGAAAGAAAAGTGTTTGGGGTTTTTTTTTTTTAACTTTATTTAGTTTTTAATGCCAACAAAAAGTACAATACAATTTATATGCAAATAATAAGCACTTATAATCAATCAGTATCAAGTTTCAAGTTCAAGTTTCAAGTTTATTAATTCTTTTGATTAATCGCTTAATCATAGCGATGAACAAATTAAAATACATTCAAAGGGGAACATAACAAAACAATACAATACAAACTTAAGACAATACAATAGGTTAAAAATTAACTCATCAAATTCATAACATAAGGTAAAAAAGGGATAATGAAATACAATTTAATATAGGAAAGTAGAACAAAAAAGGAAAGGTACATAAGGGAACAAAAAAAATAAAAGCATATTAATAGAATAAAATCAATGACCTGGGTATTAAGAAATTAAATATCAAAGGCATCTTTAAAAAGAAAAATTTTTAAATTACTTTTGAATTTTCCCAGGTCCTGCTCCCTTCGTAAATAAATTGGAAGGGCGTTCCAGGTCTGTGGCGCAGTCACTGAGAAAATAAATTGGCGTCTTGTATTTATGATCTTAAGTGAAGGGATAGTTAATAAGTTTTGTTCATTTGATCTTAAAGTTCTCACAGGATTATATGGTATTAGGCACTTATATATGAATGCTGGTGTTTTATTGAGAAGGGATTTGAAGGTAAGCAAACAGAGTATCTATACAAAAGACAAAAATTCCCTCCCCCCATCCATCCATCTTACGATCTAGTGAACGGAACCTTTTATCAATTCCTTCGCTAAAAATTATTAGTACAAGAAGACAATTTATTTTCTCATGTACTGCACCCCAGATTTGGAATGCGCTTCCCATGTTTTTACGGGAGGAGAAGGTGTTTGGGAAATTTAAAAGCGAATTAAAAACCTTTCTGTTTAAAGATGCATTTGCAAATTAATTAAATTTTATTTTAAATTGTTATTTTAGTGAATTATTTTACTTTTTCCTGTTTTTCCAACTTCCTTTTGTATTTTCCATGTATGTTCTTCCTTTACTATAAAAAATGTATTTCATCCCCTCTTACCTTTTGTTTATATTAGAATTAATAAAGTGTATGTAATGTTTTTGTTTCCCTATGAGTGTATATTTTATTGTACATCGCTTAGAAAACCGATTAAGCGATTGAACAAGCCAACTAATAAACTTGAAACTTGAAACTTAAACTTAAACTTAAACTTGATCATTACCATCATGAATAATGCCAAAACAAAAGATATACCCCCCTCCCGCTCCCACCACCCCTGGATGTGTGAGTAAAAAACAACGGAAAATAAAAATAAAGATAAAGGACAACTATAGCAAATCTACAAAAGTGTTTTGCGAAATTCCATTTGCCAGCTTAATGGAGGTAGAAATAGCATTACAGACTGCAACGGATGCAGATCTCTCTGTCAGAAAAGATGTCAACCACTCAAGGGCCTTACTCCATTTCTCTTTGAGAACGAATTGCAAAGTATGTACCACACAAGCACCCATGCACTTTGCAAATACGCGGACCATTCAAACTGACCCGAAACCTTTAGCCAGGGGTAGGGAACTCCGGTCCTCAAAAGCCATATTCCAGTCGGGTTTTCAGGATTTCCCCAACGAATATGCATTGAAAGCAGCGCATGCAAATAGATCGCATGCATATTCGTTGGGGAAATCTTGAAAACCAGACTGGATTCTGGCCTTCGAGGACTGGAGTTGCCCATCCCTGCCCTAACCAATGGGCTACTCCTCCACTCTAGTAGAATTCTGTAATGACTTCAGCTCCCAATTGTGCTGTTATTGAATACTTTTTATGTGCTCAATTATTTTGTACTTTTTGGCACCATTTCTTGAATCTACCATTTATTTCCTGCCATTACTGAGGATGTGTGTGCGACTTTGCATACAGCAAGCATATTTGTGCATTTTTTTGCAAAATAGCTAAATCCTATAATCTGCCTTAAAATGGTGCTATTTCATTCCTTCTTTCTTAAGTCATAAGATTAAGGTTTGTCCCATCTCCACCTTGTGACACTGTAGCAGTGTCATTGCCAAGTTTTGCAGAGCTTGGGGGCCACTGTTTACACTATTGGCATCCCTCCCCTAACACGCACACCATATCACACAAAGGCCCCATACTTTGGGAGGGGGGTGTTGACCTCTTCCAGCTTCTTCTCTAGTGCACCCTTCATGCTTGCAAACAAAGGCCATGTCCTTCCCACACACCCCTCTCCTCATGCCACTGCATATATGTTTTAAGCAATATCTAAAGCTCTCTTCTGGACTTATCTATCTTTTCTACTAACCTACCAAGTTCCTGGTTTCAGACGGGAGGCTCTTGAGCTGTTTGCCAAATGAAGATGCATGTGGAATAATCTGTACAATCTGCTCACTTTCCTGCCAGCCAGTACTCAAATTTCTGGTTACTCCTGTGTGGATAAAAGATAAAAACAAAACAGACTGAGTTCTGAATTGGATCAAGTAATTAAATTCTATTCTCTCCCAAACTCTGCCCAAACCCTAAAAAATGTTCTCCTCCTCCACAGGTCAAGTAGATATTTGCGAAATTATTTACAAGCTGACTCCTGCAGAACATCCTGAACTTGGGTTGAGAGAGATGGCACACATAAACTTTGATAATAACATTTGTACCACAAAGCAAAGAAAATAAAATCAGTGTACATGAAACATTTACTGTACCTTATTTTTTGTGTAAGTCTAAGACCCATGTAAGTCTAAGCCAAGCTGCTGTCTCAGTCTTACAAGAACCAAAATGACTCAGATATAGTGAAAAAATAATAATAGTATACAATAACACTTTCACTTTGATTGATGCACGAATGTCAAGTTGACCAATGGCAGACAGCACAGGCTCTGTTGCAAATCAAAAGCGAAGGAAAAAGCCTCAGACAAGGGCCCTCCCACCTCCATTAAAAAGTGGTGTTGCTTAAGGGTGGTTGAGCGATCACCTCGTCGACAAAGAAACCTTCATTGAAATTGAAATGTGCTGTACTGTTAAGGGCATGAAAAAAGATAGATGAAAATGATTTCAACGTATCTTCAGCTGCTCGGTACACCGACGGTGGCCAGCGTTTCACAAATCTGCTGCCTCAGGGTGTGACGCGACCGACCAGACTTCAAAACGGGACGCTAAACACGTCTCCAACATCCTAAGAACACAGATGTCTGTGTAGTTCTGCCTAGACCAGGGGTAGGCAATTCCGGTCCTCGAGAGCCGGAGCCAGGTCAGGTTTTCAGGATAACCACAATAAATATGCAGGAGATAGATTTGCATCTCAAGGCAGTTATATACGTTAGTTGGATATCTGCGCTATTAATAGCATGGGGCTTTCCTGCACGCTAAGGCCACTTTTAGAACAGCTGTATAATGGTTATTGTGATGTTGATAACTCCATTGTTTGGTTACTGCAACTCCCTTTATTTAGGGTTACCCAAACGTGTGCTGCGAGCGATGCAATTGGCGCCGAATGCTGCTGCATGCCTCATTGCTCAAGCCTCGAAATGGGATCATATTGCGCCAATTCTTCGTGATCTTCACTGGCTGCCGGGGAGCGCGCGGATCGAATTTAAGGCCTTGTCCACAATTTGCAAATTGTTACGGGACAACTGTCCGTAGCTCTTACGTTCTTTTTTGCAGTTGTAGTGCCCCGTAGGTGTGTTACGCTCATCGGACAGACTATGCTCGGAGGTGCCCCCGTTGAGCGTTGTCAAGCTCTCAGTGAGTCACAAGACGATGGGCTCCTTTTACTAAGGTGCTTTAGGGCCTTAATGCGAGGAATAGCGAGCGCTAAATTTCCGCATGTGCTAGACCTTAACGCCAGCATTGAGCTGGCGTTATTCTAGAAGCGTATCGCGCGGTAATTTTGTGTGCGCTAAAAACGCTAGTGCACCTTAGTAAAAGGAGCCCTGTGGGTTCAGTGCAGGGCCCAGTGTGTTGGAACGTCTTATCGTTGGAACTGAGGTAGTGTAGAGAAGGTCTGTAAATGGTTCTGTTTGAGGGGTTTTTTTTTTGCTAAGTGGTTAGCGAGGGCATGGGGGGGGGGATTTATTTTTCTTTCTTTATTCTTAGTCATCCAGGTCAGTGTGCATGATTTTATAGAGTTTTATGTTGATTTTTTTTTATTTGTTTTTGTTTTATATATTTGAGTATATGTTTTGC
Source organism: Geotrypetes seraphini (assembly GCF_902459505.1). Taxonomy (NCBI): domain Eukaryota; kingdom Metazoa; phylum Chordata; class Amphibia; order Gymnophiona; family Dermophiidae; genus Geotrypetes; species Geotrypetes seraphini. The sequence continues at coordinate 15,692,753 of NC_047101.1, read as the reverse complement.
TTATTGTTATTATGTATGATAGAGCTCAAGAGCTCGTCTCGATGGGTGACCTTAACAGGGGGCTGGATGGCCTGAGAGGCTCAAAAGGGTCGTGAAGGGAGTAGAGGTTAGGGGGCGGCAGGAAGCCCAAGAGTAAATTGGCTTCCCGCCGATTAGCCGGAAGTGCGAGTGGGGAGGAAAGAAGAGCAAGGCATCATGGGTGGGGAACTTAGAACCGGTACCTCCGAGGCGCAGAGTAATTATGTTGTCACCCGTTTAGTATTGTTGGATAAGTGAGCGATAAATATTTTTAAATAAATAAATAGTGCATGGTCATTACCACGTCGGCCCTTACTAATAGCTATTCCCACGCTAATTGCTCGGCATGCGCTGACGTAGCTGCACTAATTGATTATCTCCATGCACACCTACTCTCCGCCCCCAAACACACCCCTAGCACTAAAAAGTATTTTCTATTTTTTAGCACATGGGAAGTGCGCACTGATCCGGGAAGTACCACAGAACGCCTGAGCAGTAAGCATGAATTAGAGCAGTGGTTTCCAAACCCTGTCCTGGGGGACCCCCAGCCAGTCGGGTTTTCAAGATATCCCTAATGAATATGCATGAGAGAGATTTGCATACCTTTCGCTTCCATTATATGCAAATCTCTCTCATGCATATTCATTAGGGATATCTTGAAAACCCGACTGGCTGGGGGTCCCCCAGGACAGGGTTTGGGAACCACTGCATTAGAGCTTACCGCAGCTAAGTAAAAGAACCCTTAAACATTTGTGCATGTAACAAGCAAGTAAAAGTTAGTGCCTTTTTTATAGAATTAGTGCAAAACAATTGTTATTTATTCTGCAAGAAATTGACATAATATTCTTCACAATCATATCTGCCCCTTTCCACTTTCTGGCTGCCAATTGTTTTTCTGATGTGAAACTACCCATTTCTTTAAACGCTTGTTTTTTATTAGCTAAATTGCACGAATGTTCAGTACTGTTCAGTGCACTTTGTGACCTGAAATTCTAGATTTTTTTTTTTTTTTTTTAAATTTCTAGAAATCCAGCTGTCCCCGGACATAGAAATTGTGAAATGCTCTGACAGGCTTAACCCTCCCTCTTCACTGAGACATTTCATATGTGCAATAGCAAATTATCGCTGCTAAGATGAAGCTAGAATTGTAAAGATAGTGTGGAATAGAAATTTGGAGAAATGAAAGAATACATTTAACACGGCGGACCTATGTAGCTTTGCCCTTTCACGTAGGGAGGGGGAAAGCGTGAACTCTATTTATCACCAGCCTCTGCTCTCTATCACTCATCCAGTTTCTAATCTGGTCTTCCACATTAGAACTCCCAAACTATCCATTTTACACTGGTGTGGGAGAGTCTCAAAATCTTTGCCAAAGTCTAAATAAATCACATCCAAACACACAAATAGGTCTCTAAGTGTGTCTGTAGATTATGTTCCCATCATCAATACTGTACATAAAGATACAGTAAAACCTTGGATTGCAAGTAACTTGGTTTGCAAGTGTTTTGCAAGACAAGCAAAACATTTTATTAAATTTTGACTTGATATACAAGCAATGTCTTGCAATACAAGTACATACATTATACACACATCACAACTGAGCCGATGGTTCTCTCTCTGACGCTGCGGGAGTGTAGCGACTGTTCTAAACGAGCAAAGTCTTGCAATACGAGTACACGCAGTATATACGCGTGTCACATCATCACAACTGATGGCAGATAAAGGCCAAATGGCCACAGCATCCACTATCTCCTCCTCTCCCTATTGGCTAAGGCTCTTAACATTTGCATCTCCTCTTCCTATAGGCTAAGGCTCTTTACACCTGCATTGTGATGTCATAGAACTTTATGGTTATAGAAACATAGAAAAATGATGGCAGATAAAGGCCAAATGGCCCATCCAGAGCATCCACTATCTCCTCCTCTCCCTATTGGCTAAGGCTCTTAACATTTGCATCTCCTCTTCCTATTGGCTAAAGCTCTTTACATCTGCATTGTGAGGTCATAGGGCTTTATGGTTATAGAAACAGACTCCCACTCCAGGTGATAAAGGCCAGCAGCGTGACGGATTTCAAGAGAAAATGGGATACTCACGTGGGATCTTTAAGGGAGTAAATTCAGGGGAGGGGATACTTGGAATGGGCAGATTTGGTGGGCTATAGCCCTTTTCTGCCGCTTTTTTCTATGTTTCTATGTTTCTAGTAGCAATTGTCCACTTCCATCTCTTGTTAACTTAGGGCTCCAAGCTGCATTAGGCGTTTTTTTAAATCTCCAGCTGTGGCGATAGCTTGTTACGCCACAAAATTATCCTCAAAATGGTGCATCTCAGTACGAAGCTGATACCGAGACGCACCTTTTTGAGGATAATTTCATTGCGTAACAAGCTTTGAAACCTTTGGCGAACTGTTGAACTCCATACGGTTCATGACATAAAGGAGCGCCTTGTACCCCCTGAGAACGATGCGTTAATCGAAACACAGACCGTGTCGGGACCTGGTTTATGACACAGGTGGACCATTTTTTTTCAGAAAACAACGCTTTCTTGGCCTAACTAAAGTCCCTGCATCCAGTACCTCAGTTCTGCAGTCATTTCTTTGGATTCACAGCATTTTATGGCAAGAACTGAAGTCATCGCCTTGGATGTAATCTTAACCCTGCCTGTCATTTATCATGTCTAGACGTTGACCATGTGAACGAAAGAATGCTCTGCAGTGGGAGTAAAAATTCAAGATTGACACGTTCTACAGGCACTGAGTTCCTTCTCGCCTGTCCGTTTAATTATTTTCACTACCAGTATTAAGCCAAGAAGAATATTATTATAGATAAATGGCTAAACAATTCCAGGAGCTATTAAATACATTGTAAAAATAGGATAAAGCTGGCTCTACTTTAGTCAAAGAGTTCCCAATGTCTTTTAACTGAGGGTCAAACTTCTTAACAAAATTTGACATATAGGGCTCCTTTTAGAAAGGTGCGCTAGGGCTATAACACGCGGAATAGCGCGTGCTGAATTGCCGCACGTGCTAGACCTTAATGCCAGCATTAGTTCTAGAAGCGTAGCGCGGGTTTAGCGCGAGCCTATAGTGTCAGCCTGGAGTGATGAGTATGTGCCAGTGAAGATTACAGTTTAACACAGAATATTTGTATGGTCTTCAGACAAGTTGTCTAACCCAGTGTTTTTCAACCTTTTTACACCTATGGACCGGCAGAAATAAAAGAATTATTCTGTGGACCGGCATCGGTCCCTGGACTGGCAGTTGAAGAACACGGGGCTAAGTCGTGGGCCAGACTCCGCCCATCTCTACCCAATCTCCACCCCAGACCCCGCCCCCATAATAGTACTAATTGCAACTTGCACGTCCCGTGCCTCATCTGGAAGCCTTCCCTCTGACGTTGCAACGTCAGAGAGAAGGCTTCCGGTTCAGGCGCAGGATGCCCGTAGGAGCCGCTGCCCGTGGCTTTGTGCACTGAATCAGTTAGGAAGAGGGAGCTGGCTCGAAGATAACGCCGCATCGATCGCACCGTGGACCGGCGGTTGAAGAACACTGTTTTGGGCCTGATGCACGTGCTGGCCCTGTGGACTGGCAGGAAATTTCTGTGGACCGGCACTGGTCCATAGGCCGGTGGTTGAAGAACACTGGTCTAACCCTCAATTTTCCCAATTTGTGGCTTTTTTGATCTCACCTAGAGTTACCAGTTTCCAAGATTTCATTATTGTAACTGAAATACTTGACAGAACACGAACACCTGACATTCCAGGAACATTACATCAAAAGGAAAATTGGCCGCTGCAGTGAATCCAAAAGGCAGTGATACGATTTTATATCACCTGAAGTACAGGGATCATGTTATCCCCATGCGACAAGCATAGACTGGCTTCCAGTGTAGATGAAATGTTAGTTGAACATTTTTCCGATCGTTTTGTCAGTCAGATTTGTACCCCAGTAGGTCATTATGCTCCATGTATGATAGAAGATTGGTGATTCCTTCTGCTAGCCAAGTTAGCTGGCTATTGATCTGTGATCATGCGTTAAATTCAGTGACTCCCTTTTTTTTATGGAAAAGTATATCTCAAGAATTCTGATTATTTTCCGATATCAAATAATTCTGTAAGCAAATAAACGCTTGACTGTTTAAACTAAAGCAAAAATTATGTTAGACGCGGCAGAGGAAATCGGCAGAGAAGGGCGCGAAGCAGCGTGTTTATAGTGCTGCCTACGCCGCTGGAGCCGGGAGGTGACGGAGAGGGCAGGGGGTGCTAGCGGCCGGCAGCCGCCGCTCCGCAGGTGGAGAGCAGGGAAGGGCGCGCGTGTGCACTTGTCTTGCCTTGCGTGAGGCCAGACCGTAAGACGCGCATGCACACTTCCTATGGGTCGCTACAACTCACGGAAAATGGACGCACGCATAGGAAGTGCGCATGCGCGGCTTACCGTTTTATTATATTAGATAAACAATTATAGGTTACACCTCACATAATTTTATCTTCCTTCAGGACCAGTCAGAAGTGGCCGTTATCTGCATTGATTTATGTTGACAACATCAAGCCAACTTATACCTCGTCAATGATCCCACCATTTTGATCAATATTTATCCTTTAAACATGTTCAAAATAGCTTTATCGTGCCCTCCAAAGCAATGAGCACTACTAAGTCAGATAAGTTCTTTACATTTTGCACTATAAAGCTATTTTGAACACATTTGCAGGAATAAATATTGATAAAACGGTGGGACCAACGACGAGGTATAAATTGGCTTGAAGCTGTCAGCGTAAATCAGTGCAGACAATGGCCTTCTGACTGGTCCCAAAGGAAGATCAAATGTTGTGGGTGTAACCTATAATTGGCTTTGAAAAGTAGCATATGGAAAGGGGGATGAACAGGGAGAGCTTAGGTGCATTCTGAAAGGTTGACTTAAGAGGATTATTTGGTATGGAAGATTCATCCTAGCAGGGGTGTCCAATGTCGGTCCTCGAGGGCCGCAGTCCAGTCGGATTTTCAGGATTTCCCCAATGAATATACATGAGGTCTATTTGCATGTACTGCTTTCATTGTATGCTAATAGATCTCATGCATATTCATTGGGGAAATCCTGAAAACCCGACTGGATTGCGGCCCTCGAGGACCGACATTGGACACCCCTGTAAGGCATCACTTCTGCAGATTGCCACTTTGTATGTGGTTATGAGCTATTTGTAGTAATTGCTGTCAGGTGTAATAAATGATGATAATGAAGATTTATATTGACCATCGCTGTGCCTTCATCACCTGAAATGCATCCTGGAGGTTTCGGACCTTTGAAAACCTAAATGCCGTTCTATCTCCATTTCGTTTGTGTTTCAATTGTAATATTTTCTCAAATTATTTTCTCATCAAAGAACATTTTTAAGCTATCAAAATGTTAACTCTTTCAGTTGTGGTGTCCTTTAAAGGCTTTTCCTCTCCTCCTAGTTATTTAGCATTTTTTACAACCCTTTTGGTCTTACTTTCTGAGCTTATGGTGTCTACGGACAGATGACCTCAACTGACAACTTAAAACGCTTGCATTTGAAGCAATGGTCAACTGGAGAGGCAGTTGTCTCATGGATAAATAAGCAGCAAATGAAAAAGAAGTAAAAAAAAAAAAAAAGAAGAGTCCAAGGATTTGAGGATCACAACATTTTATTTACAGATAAAGCAGTCATTGGAGTGTGCGATGACACCTGAAGACATTGGAATCAGCACAGTGGTGTTTCAGCTCAGAAACCTGCATCAGGAGTCCAACATAGCTTCGTGATACTCTGTCTAATTCCAAACAACTCCCTGAAATCAGGCTAAGCAGAATGCATGGCGGAGGGGTAGCTAAGATTTATCAAGTTCACGGTTAACGCTCAAAAACCCCCACAAGTTCTTCCTGTATATGGAATTAGCAGGATTGCACAGGAACATCCCACTTTCCCTGAAAGTATGATTTTTTTCAGGTGGAGATGGGTATACATGAAATAATGTAGAATATAAGAAGCTGTTACTTTATCTGAAATGGTACTTTATCCATTTACAACTCTGAGTCATCAGGAAAGCACGAGTCATTCCTTTGCACGTAAGAATCACAGCTTATAAACAGGAGAAATAACCTGTTGTTTCAAGTTTAATGGGGTATCAATTTGCTGTATTGTTTGCATTTCAACTTTGCCTTTTATGCATGCCGTACAGATCCCAAAAAAGAACACTGATCGAAAGAGTGACAAAGCTGGAAAACAGTTGGAATGGAATCCATGCTGGATACCAAGGCAGAGAGTAATTGCTAAAAAGGGCTGTGGACTGGCTTATGTGAGCAAGTGCAAAGTGATGCATGTGGGAAAGAGGAACCCAAACTATAGCTATGTGATGCTGGGTTCTGTGTTAGGAGTCCCTGCCCAGGAAAAGGATCTAGGTGTCATTGTTGAGGATACGTTGAAACCCTCAGCTCAATGTGTGGCGGCTGCTAAGAGAGCAAATAGAATGTTAGGAATTAGCAGGAAAGGAATGGAAAATAAAGATGAAAATGTTAGAATGCCCTTATATCGCTCTATGGTATTGCAACACCTTGAATACTGTGTGCAATTCTAGTCGCCGTATCTCAAAAAAGATACAGCGGAATTAGAAAATGTATAGAGAAGGGGAAGGGGTAAAACGCGGACCTCACGGATCTGACGGACCTCGTGGATCTAAAACCGCACGTCCTTAAAAATCTGAGGTCCGTGTCCGTGCCGCTTGTAGTTTCTGTCTCTATGACATTTTAGCTCTGGCGATCCGTCTCAGCAGAAGGAGAGAAAAGTATTAGGATCCATCAGCGCTAAAATCTCATAGAGGTCTGTCAGAGCCAAATTCTATGTCGGGCTTAAAGGATAAGCAGAGCGCAAAGCGGTAATAATAAGATCCGGCAGACTTAAACCTATACATAAGAAGGCTTCTGCTCTGCTGCTCTGGCTCTGACAGACCTCGATGAGATTTTAGCGCTGACGGATCCTAATACTTTTCCTTCCCTATGCTGAGACGGATCTGTCAGAGCTAAAATATCATCGAGGTCTGTAAGAGACAGAAACTACAAGTGGCACGGACACGGACCTCAGATTTTTAAGGACGTGCGGTTTTAGATCCGCCAGGTCCATCAGGTCCGCGTTTTACCCCTTCCCATAGAGAAGGGTGACCAAAATGATAAAAGGGATGGGACGACTTCCCTACGAGGAAAGGCTAAAGCGGCTAGGGCTCTTCAGCTTGGAGAAGAGAAGGCTCAGAGGTGATATGCTAAAGGTCGATAAAATACCGAGTGGAGTGGGAGGGGTAGATGTGAATCACTTGTTCACTCATTCCAGCTATGGTGGGATTTGAACTTATGACCTCTAGCCTCTACTCTGGATTTTACCTGGCTGCTCTAACCCAGGGGTGTCAAGTGTCGGTCCTCGAGGGCCACAATCCAGTCGGGTTTTCAGGATTTCCCCCAATGAATATGCATGAGATCTATTTGTATGCTAATAGATCTCATGCATATTCATTGGGGGGAAATCCTGAAAACCCGACTGGATTGCGGCCCTCGAGGACCGACATTTGGCACCCCTGCTCTAACCATTAGGCTACACCTCCATGCCCGCAGCGGTGTAACCATTTTATTTTATGGCTATTCCTCTTCTTCCATATAGACGTCCATATTCCTTGTTTTGTCCATTCATAGTTTGGTCATTTCTGTTTGTAAAATGGATGGGCTTGCTGTTCCCCACAGAGCTCAGAACCAGTTACAGGTTTGGCATACATCAGGGGTGTCCAATGTCGGTCCTCGAGGGCCGCAATCCAGTCGGGTTTTCAGGATTTCCCCAATGAATATGCATTGAAAGCAGTGCATGCAAATAGATCTCATGCATATTCATTGGGGAAATCCTGAAAACCCGACTGGATTGCGGCCCTCGAGGACCGACATTGGACACCCCTGGCATACATAATTTCTGACTCAGTCACAAGAGCTAAAGTAGGGAAGCGATGTAGCAAAAGCTAACAAAAAACTAGGAGATCAAATTGACTGAATATGAGAAGAAAGAAGATCTCCGGATATATATTGATCTATTATTTGTCTCATAAGTTATTGAATGTAAATTGTAAGATGATTCTCATACACTCAGAACTGTGTGATTCAGCCAAGAGCCGAAGCTCCTATAGCCGAACCCACCATCCAATCACTGTGTATGGAATAATGAATAGTGTTGAATAGTGAAATTCAATTACTGAAATCTTTGACTCAATGGCAAAAAGAATAATTTTCACTTAACTTTTGGGGTTTCAGCAGGTCCCGACATGGGCCATGTTTAGAAAATCTTTGTCAAGGAACCCACGAAAGAAGCAGAGAAGTTTTTCACCTCGCTATTTCTGCATATGACAGAATAGCATATTTTGACACTCTCCCACTCCCCCCTTTTGAAATGTTTGGTAGCATCCACTATCTCCTCCTCTCCCTAAGAGATCCCATGGGCCTGTCCCATGCTTTTTTGAATTCAGACACTTTTCCTGGGAGACTGTTCCATGCATCTACCACCCTTTCTGTACATAAAAGTATTTCCTTAGATTACTCCTGAGCCTATCGCCTCTTAACTTCATCCTATGCCCTCTCATTCCAGAGCTTCCTTTCAAATGATAATAATCACTTAAATCAGAGAAAATGTTTCTACACCCAATATGTAATTGAACTCTGGAATTCATTGTCAGAGAATGTTGTAAAAGCAGTTAGCTTAGCAAGGTTTTAAAAAAGGTTTAGATAAGATCCTAAAAATCCATAAGCCATTATTAAGATAGGCTTGGGACAATCCACCGCTTATTCCTGAGTTAAACTGCATAAATTCTGTTTTACTGCTTTGGGATCTTGCCAGGTACTTGTGATCCAGATTGACCACTGTTGGAAACAGGATACTGGGCTTGATGGATCTTTGGTAACATAAGAACATAAGAACATAAGCATCGCCTCTACTGAGTCAGACCACAGTTCCATCATGCCCAGCAGTCCGCTCCCGCGGCGGCCCCCCAGGTCAAATGACCAGTAAGTCATCTATTACTCTAAAGCATTCCGTATTGCATAGTACCCCTCTATTGCGCACACAAACAACTATGAAGAATTCAGGAAACACCTAAAAACCTACCTATTCCTGAAATACCTAGGCAACGAACCGGAACATCAACCCCCCTCGTAACATCACCACATACCTGATCTTGCAAACTGTTAACCCAACCCCCAATCACTAAATATGAACACTCTATTCAACTTACGGAACATTTCTACTTCTGTGTAAACAACTTGGCACTTCCTGGCCTTGCAACACACAAACTGACGTTAACATTATTAATGTTATCAGATGTACACCGCTATACTCTTTAATTCGTTGTACGAGATATTCACTGCTATACTCTTCAATTCGCTGTACGTAAAGTTTCTCTTTATTTTTATTGTATTTACAGTTTCTTTTATTGTAAACAGTTTCTTATATTGTAAACCGCCTAGAAGTCGCAAGATTGTTGGCGGTATATAAAAATAAAGTTATTATTATTATTATTATTATTATTTGTACCCCTCAATCCCCTTTTCCTTCAGGAACCTGTCCAGTCCCATTTTTAATCCCACAATCCCACTTTGTTCTACCACTTCCTATGGAAGCGCATTCCAGGTGTCCACCACCCTCTGAGTGAAGAAGAACTTCCTGGCATTTGTTCTGAATCTGTCTCCCTTCAACTTTTCCGAGTACCCTCTAGTTTTTGTTTCCCCGGCCAGTCTGAAGAATCTGTCAAGTTTCTATCATATCCCCTCTAAGTCTCCACTTTTCTAGGGAGAAGAGCCCCAGCTTCTCTAATCTCTCAGCATACGAAAGGTTCTCCATGCCCTTTATCATTTTTGTTGCTCTTCTCTGGACCCTCTCAAGTACCACCATATCTTTCTTAAGATACGGCGACCAGTATTGAACGCAGTACTCCAGATGCGGTCTCACCATCGCCCTATACAGCGGGAGGATAATGCTTATGTACTTATGTAGTTTATATAAGGATGATAGCTTCTGGCTGCATTAAAGGTCCATGAAAGTAGGAGTCTGCTCTTGTCCATTGCTGCAATTACGAGATGATATCTGGGGGGGAGAGTAAATTAAGGGGAGAATCGCGGGATGGCTGTAAATGAAACTTATGGTGCCAACACACCAGCCCTAGTTCTGCCTGGACCATATTTTAAACAAGTCTGTGCACACTGTTTGATCTTGGGTTGAAGGTTCTGGAAGCTTCTCTGGTTTCTCCAGGGAAGTAGAAGCTTTTCATTCCACAAGCACAGCTTCTCGATATGATTTACTCATATTTCAATAATGATAAAGTTCTCTCTTTCCCCATAAGTACACATTCCAAATGAATTTCTGTCAGAGAAGCTGATGTAGTCCTTATCACAACTAGAAGCAATTGAAAATTGGACCAGAAGCACTTCTACAAATCAGATTCATTATTACTCTGCATTATTGAGGCAGAAAGATTTTACTTGGGGGTGGGGGAAGGTAGAAGGTAGATTTCAACTTACAGAAGTAAACAGACTGTTGAATCATTCTAACAGCAGAATTAAATCTTGACGGTACATATTTCCCTTCCATTTGATACGTATGCGCTGGTACACCCTGGTCTTACAGCAAATTATAAATGGCTGAGAAAAGGACTGCGCAATGATTATGCTTCAAAGAACAAAGAATGAACTTGCTAAACATTAAGAGGAAAAATAAATTGATTAAAGCTCAGATGTCTTAGGGCAGGGGTAGGGAACTCCGGTCCTCGAGAGCCATATTCCAGTCGGGTTTTCAGGATTTCCCCAATGAATATGCATTGAAAGCAGTGCATGCAAATAAATCTCATGCATATTCATTGGGGAAATCCTGAAAACCCAACTGGAATACGGCTCTCGAGGACCGGAGTTCCCTACCCCTGTCTTAGGGCAAGGGTGTCAAAGTCCCTCTTCGAGGGCCGCAATCCAGTCGGGTTTTCAGGATTTCCCCAATGAATATGCAGGCTTTCACTGTATGCTAATAGATCTCATGCATATTCATTGGGGAAATCCTGAAAACCCAACTGGAATACGGCTCTCGAGGACCGGAGTTCCCTACCCCCTGTCTTAGGGCAAGGGTGTCAAAGCCCCTCCTCGAGGGCCGCAATCCAGTCGGGTTTTCAGGATTTTCCCAATGAATATGCATGCTTTCACTGTATGCTAATAGATCTTATGCATATTCATTGGGGAAATCCCGAAAACCCAACTGGAATACGGCTCTTGAGGACCGGAGTTCCCTACCCCTGTCTTAGGGCAAGGGTGTCAAAGCCCCTCCTCGAGGGCCGCAATCCAATCGGGTTTTCAGGATTTTCCCAATGAATATGCATGCTTTCACTGTATGCTAATAGATCTCATGCATATTCATTGGGGAAATCCTGAAAACCTGACTGGATTGCGGCCCTCGAGGAGGGACTTGACACCCCTGTCTTAGAGGGTTGCCAAAGAGCTAATGTCCTTCCAATAATTCAGTGGTTCTCAACCCTGTCCTGGGGGGATCCCCAGCCAGTTAGGTTTTCAAGCTATCCCTAATGAATATGCATAAGACATATTTGCATGCCTGTCTCCTCCATTATATGCAAATCTCTCTCATGCATATTCATTAGGGATATCCCGAAAACCCAACTGGCTGGAGGTCCCCTAGGATAGGGTTGAGAACCACTGCAATAATTGGAAGAGAGGGTTCCAGAAGTTTGAAGGCTCAATATCAAAATCATTTTTTAGAATATGAAACCTGAGGTTAGCTGTTTAAAGATACAGCCGACAATGATAATGCTACTATTATTTATCATTTCTAAAGTGCTGAAAGCCTTACGCAGCATTGTACATGTGCATTTAACATGTAATAGATGGTCCCTTCTCAGGAGAGCTTACAATCTAGTTTAGACAGACAAACAGCACATATAGCATTTGGGGAGTTTCTCACAGAGAGAATGATAAGATGGGCATAGGCGTGTTATGGTAGTTTAGGAGTTAAAAGCAGCCTCGATAAGGTGAGCTTTTAGCTTGGATTTGAATACTGCTAGAGATGGAGCTTGACGTAATGACTGGCAGTCTGTTCCAGGCTTATGACGCAGCAAGAAAGAAGGGTCGGAGTCTGGATTTGGCAGTGGGGGAGATAGGTACCAAGTTTTCGACTTCATAAATGTCTTTTTATCCCGCACCAAGGGTAGTAACCGTCTGGGTGGAGGATGATATCTTCTTTTTTAAAGGTCTCTCGGCCACAAGAGGACATCCGCTGAAAATCAGGGGTGGGAAATTTCATGGCGACATCAGGAAGTTCTACTTCACCGAAAAGATGGTCGATCGTTGGAATGAACTTCCATTTCAGGTGATTCAGGCCAGCAGCGTGCCGGATTTTAAAAGGAAATGGGATACGCATGTGGGATCTCTAGGGGGGCAAATTCAAGGGGGTAGGGTTGTTGGAGTGGGCAGACTTGATGGGCTGTGGCCCTTTTCTGCCGTCATCTTCTATGTTTCTATGGGCAGCTTACAATCTAAAATGGGTCCCAATACAATCAAATCACATTATATCAACATATTAGGTAAGTCATCGAAATACAATTTTGATAGAAAAGTAGGGGGGGGATATAGTTACGGTTGAACTTTCCATGTCTTGCAGAATACTCCCAGGAGCTAAGATAGCCCCAGGTATGTTAGATAGACAGAGAGGAAAAACTACTGGAATACCTGAATAAATGCATGTAAACCGTTCTGAGCTCCCCTGGAGAACGGTATAGAAAATTGAATACATTTTTAAAAAAATCTATTACAATAAACATCTGTAAAAATCCCGCCCGCACTCCTCCTCCTAAAACGCCTCTTTCAGCTCTGGGCGTACAGCGGCACTGAAAAGGCCTAAGCTGTTTTTAGATACATCTACAACCCGTTTTGATTATCGGCACTTGAACGACATGTCTTTTTGAACGTCCAAGTGCCAATTTAGGCGGGATTTTAGACGTATTTCCGTTTCGATTATGAGCCCCTTATTGTATTGCATAAAGAGACATTTTTGAGTAGCAGCTCAAAATAATACAGTAACATAGTACATTACAGCGGATAAAGACTGACGGAACGAATAAAGTGGAAAAGCACTGGCTTAAGTCTACATAGCCCTCGATGGAGATTGCTCCAACTATGCTGGTTGGGCTGAGAACTTTTCAGCAGCCCCTCGTAGATATACAGTATTATTTATTCTTCACTGCTTTGTTATCTCCTCAGGAAAGACAATATTTTTAATTATAATAAACAATCAACCATAAGATATTACTTAATAATATATTATGAGCCCAACACTGCCAGTGCTGTAAAATTGCTTGCATCTATCATATGTTAAAAAAAAAATAAAATAAAATAAAAATATGCACTGCCGTTGAACACAACTGTGTTTATTTTGTTTTTCTGTTGTTTGATGAATAGGGATAAGCTCTGATGAGTTTTATGATGAGTAGGGATAAGTCATTTGAGCAGCTGCGCTGTCTACAGCTCCGCCAGGAACCTGAGCTGGGAAATTTCTGCAAAAGCTTCACATGATTCCAACTTAAGAACATACTGGGTCAGACCAATGGTCCATCAAGCCCAGTAGCTCGTTCTCACGGTGGTCAATCCAGGTCCCTAATACCTAACCAGAACCCAAGGAGTAGTAACATTCCATACAGAATCTCAAAGAAAAGCAAGATTCTGGAACCCCAAAGAGTAGCAACATTCCATGAGGAATCTCAAAGAATAGCAAGATTCTGGAACCCCAAAGAGTAGCAGCATTCCATGCGGAATCTCAAAGAATAGCAAGATTCTGGAACCCCAAAGAGTAGCAGCATTCCATGCGGAATCTCAAAGAATAGCAAGATTCTGGAACCCCAAAGGGTAGCAGCATTCCATGCGGAATCTCAAAGAATAGCAAGATTCTGGAACCCCAAAGAGTAGCAGCATTCCATGCGGAATCTCAAAGAATAGCAAGATTCTGGAACCCCAAAGAATAGCAGCATTCCATGCGGAATCTCAAAGAATAGCAAGATTCTGGAACCCCAAAGAGTAGTAGCATTCCATGCGGAATCTCAAAGAATAGCAAGATTCTGGAACCCCAAAGAGTAGCAGCATTCCATGCGGAATCTCAAAGAATAGCAAGATTCTGGAACCCCAAAGGGTAGCAGCATTCCATGCGGAATCTCAAAGAATAGCAAGATTCTGGAACCCCAAAGAGTAGCAGCATTCCATGCGGAATCTCAAAGAATAGCAAGATTCTGGAACCCCAAAGAGTAGCAGCATTCCATGCGGAATCTCAAAGAATAGCAAGATTCTGGAACCCCAAAGAGTAGCAGCATTCCATGCGGAATCTCAAAGAATAGCAAGATTCTGGAACCCCAAAGAGTAGCAGCATTCCATGCGGAATCTCAAAGAATAGCAAGATTCTGGAACCCCAAAGAGTAGCAGCATTCCATGCTACCGATCCATGTCAAGCCTGTCTCAAAAGCTCTTTGATTCTTCATTGTCAATAAAGGTGTTGGTTCAGTGCTGCATCACAGTTTAACCCACATTCAGTCGAACAAAGGTGGTGCTGTACTGGCTCAGTTTTTACAGTATTGGGCTGCATGGAAAGAGGTGTCCAGTGCTGCATGAAAAGGGTCTGAGGATCAGCGATGCCTTCAGGGTTGGTAGATTTCCAGGGGCTCACAGCATATGATGGAGCTGGGAAGAGAACAGACCTATTGTTTGTTATGGGGGTGGGATGAAGATCACCATCTGGGCTGTTTTTTTGTGTTGTTTTGAAGATTGGATGCCAAGTAGGTTTTTTATTGTTTGTTGGGGAGGGAGTGGCCTGGAAGATCAGAGTCTGGGAAGAATTATTTTCCGTTGGATGGGTGGCAGAAAGTGGTTGCCAAAGAGGCTAGCCTGCTGACCCTGCAATGCAGACTTAGCATTCTAGCTTTTTTTTTTTTTTTTCAGATCCCTTCTCCTAGATCAGTGTCTCCTAAACCTAGTGTCCCCGGCTCGAGACGCCCGGAAGTGCGCTGGAGAGAAGGACCTGCGCTGGAGAGAAGGGCCGGCAGAGAGAAGAGGTGCCAGCGTCGGGAGATCGCTTACAGGACATGCCTCAAAGACAAGCAAATCCATCGCATTGATTAGCAATTCTATCCTGTCCACTTTACCCCCTCCTTTACAAAGCCAGGCTAACATTTTTAGCCCCAGCCGCTGTGGTGACAGCTCCGACGCTCGTAGGATTTCTAAGAGCATCCAAGCTGTTACTGCCACGGCCGGAGCTAAGAACGCTAGCGCGGCTCTCTAAAGGAGGGGGGTTAGGTGCCACTGTTGTTACACTTATCCATACATAGCTTTAAAATCTATAGTTAAAAACTCTCAAATTTAATTTTCTGTTGGTTTTGCAATTTTATAATTTCAGTCATAATGTGCCGCAAAAAAAAATAAAATCCCCATTTGCTTCATTTAATGTGCCACATGTTATGGGCTTAACTAATATCAAAGGACAATGTCTCAACTTTCTTATCGATTTTTTGGGGGCTTCAGACATGCCATTTGGTCGCCCGTTTTTTCCGGCGACACAAAAATCTTAGTGGCTATGGCTGTGGCTTCTTCATTTGCCCACTCAATAAAAGTTTTTAACGTTTTTTTATATATATTTTTTTGTCTTGTTTTTCTTATATAAAGTGCATAGTGCTCTCATAAATACTTGTAAATAAATAACTTATCTTAAAAGATGTTATTCCCCTGGTTGGATCGGGTCAGGGACCTGTCACATCGACATGTTTCGCCGTGAGGCTTTTTCAAGATTAAGTCCCCCTTTCTCAGTTTTAACAGACCATCCCGATATCTGAATTTTCTGATCTAACAAAGGTCCCTGACCCGATCCAACCAGGGGAATAACATCTTTTAAGATAAGTTATTTATTTACAAGTATTTATGAGAGCACTTAGCACTTTATATAAGAAAAACAAGACAAAAAATATATATATAAAAAAAACGTTAAAAACTTTTATTGAGTGGGCAAATGAAGAAGCCACAGCCATAGCCACTAAGATTTTTGTGTCGCCGGAAAAAACGGGCGACCAAATGGCATGTCTGAAGCCCCCAAAAAATCGATAAAAAAATCGATAAGAAAGTTGAGACATTGTCCTTTGATATTAGTTATAAAATATTGGTCAATGTTTGAGGAGTGACTGGGGTATTTACTTACAGGGGCCCCTAATTTGTACCTGAGGCGATGGAAGGTTATGGGACTAGTCCAACATCACAAGGCATAATGGTGGGATTGGGAGTTGAGCCTCTCTCGGTGCTCAGCCTTTCTGACTTAACCACTCCAGCTTGGTTTATGTGCTGCTCATTTCTGATCGAGGAATTTCCTGCCAGCTCTGCGGTACTTGCTGAGACGCTTCGGTTTCCTTACTATTGAACAAGAAACTCCCAAGAGATTGCCAAGATCCCCCCTCCAGCACCTCAGTGTCCTCATGTGGGCACTCACTGGACATGAATTTCAATGAGGAACTGGGAAAACTACTAGAAATGGGAAAATAAAAAGGAAATTAAAGAAACATTTCTTTGCCTGTACTGTATATCCCTTCTTGGTTTGCTCCCTCAAAATCTGAAGGCTCGGATTAAAACCAAAAACCCCGTCAGAGGCCTATGCATTTTACAGTTTTAAATCCTTTCTACAAGCAACTCTCTCCAGTGAAGCAAACTTCAGACAATTCAGGATTCCCATCAGGAAAGCAGTCGTTGACTTATGACCTTCTTTTCATTACAATTGCTAATTATTTCTTCCTGGATTCCAGGGTTGCACTTAGACAATGACTTTCTTCCTTGGAGCTACTGCGGGTCATACTGAGCAGGAAGTGGCCCAATAATTGGCCATAAGCCTTCTGGTCTTTGCAACCAAAGATATTCCTCCAGAATAAGTCTACTGGAGAGGAAACCGGGACTATAACATCTCTTAATGTCATGTACCCTCCTGGAAATGTCCAGTTCTCTTCTTATGTAACCCGCTTTGAACCGCAAGGTACAAGCGGAATAAAAATCACTAATGGCGGAAGTCATTATGCCATTGTATAGATCCATGGTGAGGCTCCACCTGGAATACTGTGTGCAATTCTGGAGGCCGCATTATCGCAAGGATGTGCTGAGACTGGAGTCGGTGCAAAGAATGGCCACCCGGATGGTCTCGGGACTCAAGGATCTACCATACGAAAAACGGCTTGACAAATTACAGCTATACTCGCTCGAGGAGCGCAGAGAGAGGGGGGACATGATCGAGACGTTCAAGTATCTTACGGGCCGCATCGAGGCGGAGGAAGATATCTTCTTTTTCAAGGGTCCCACGACAACAAGAGGGCATCCGTTGAAAATCAGGGGCGGGAAACTACGAGGTGACACCAGGAAATTCTTTTTCACTGAAAGAGTGGTTGATCGCTGGAATAGTCTTCCACTACAGGTGATTGAGGCCAGCAGCGTGCCTGATTTTAAGGCCAAATGGGATTGGCACATGGGATCTATTCACAGGGCAAAGGTAGGGGAGGGACATTAAGGTGGGCAGACTAGATGGGCCGTGGGCCCTTATCTGCCGTCTATTTCTATGTTTCTAATGTAATGTAATGTTTTGAAAGACCGTGCTGCATAGAAACCAGCTCTGTAGGTACAGGGGGTGTCAGGGCACTCCTAACAGCACATTAGCCATCAGGAACCTGGAAATCAAAAAAAAGCTGACGCTCCTAAGTTTTAGGAAAATCCAGACCCATGGCCACATCCCCAGTTCCGCCTGTCTCACGTCCCGTTCCGGCCTCCCAGTCCTGCCCCCAGACGCAACGCGTGGATGCCCCTTCCCAATGACGTCACGCGCGGATGCCCCTTCCCAACGCGATTTTGGCGGGAAGCTTTTCAAAACCCGGACAAAGTGCCGGGTTTCGAAAAGCCGTCCGGACCCCCGGACATGTGCTCGAAAAGGAGGACATCTCCGGGGAAATCCGGACTTCTGGTAACCCTACCCAGGTTAGGCTTCTAAATTTCTGCTCTTTTTTCAGCCAAATGTAGGAATATACAGGGTCTTTTTACTAAGCTGTGTTAAGTAGTTAGCATGAGTTTTACCGCAAATTAAACTTTACTGTGGTTTCCATGCTATCCCCCCCTTTTACAAAACTGCACAAGAGATTTTTAGCGCCAGCCAGCACGCTGAATGCTCTACGCTGCTCCGACGCTCATAGAAACTCTATGACCGACGGCGCAGCGCATTCAGCACGCCTGCCAGCGGTAAAAACTTCTTGCATGGTTCTGTAAAAGGAAGGGGGGGGGGCAGTTGGTTGTAGCATGGCCAGAACCGTCAGTAGAACGCAGGACAATTGCGCTCCGACAATTCTGCTCCATCAAATGCGCACACCCACAAGTGCGTGCACGAAGGGAGCGGGATTTTCAGGGCGCAATTGTAAGTGTCGTGGGGGGGGGGATTTGCGGCAATCTTAAAATTGAGACCGTGTGGGCATCCCCCGAACGAGAGCGTGATTGTAGTGGGGGGGGGGCATTCCCCCACACCCTTCCCCAGAGTGGAAGAGCCGGGCTCAGGGAGGATTTGTCCTGCGCTCAAATGTCGGGGCGTGATGGTTGGCGCACCAATGTCTGGCGCGCTTTTGACGGGTCACCATCAGAAGTACGATCAACTGGATCTTTAACAGAAGGCGCTTCCCTGAAGAAACCAAACTGCTCGCCAGCCCAATAGGAAGCTTCAGGTTTATTTTTAGAAACGTTAGAACCCTCTAAAGAGTTCATTTCTCTTCTGTTTGTTTCCTATGTGACTAAACGATTACACATCAAGCCCTGAACTTCTGCCGAGTCTCATGGACATTATAACTGACAAATCCAGCCAAACATTTCTCCAGCTGGTGGCCTCTGTCTTTAAATTATGATGAGAGAGCTTCTATATATTAACCATTTGTTTACCAAGACATATTCTTCTGTTGTCAAATTTGCCTTTGTTGCAGACGATATATAAAAAAGAAAATAAAGAGATAAATAAATCAAATCCATTTCCTGCATTTGATTTCCATTTTCTTCTTTATCTTTAATTATTCCATGGTGCAAGTCTAATCAACAGAGTTTGTATTTTGGCCAATATTTATGTGGTTAATGCAGTGCCAATGGGGCTCATAACCAAGAAATATAAACATCCAGAGAGCGTCCTAAATCGGCACTTGGCATCCGAATCGTCGAGATGTCCTAGTGCCGATAATCATAACCGCCTTTCTGGACATCTGGTGAGGGATCCCAGCCTCGGTGCATCCAGAGCTCAAGATGGGCATGTTGGAAGTGTGTTATGGGTGGGTTTGGGCACACATAAGGGCCGCGTTAGACTTGGTTGTCTTCCAGCGATAATCGAATGTTTTGCAAGATGTCCCGGACAGAGTAAGGCATTTAAGAAGCATCTAAGTGCCACAAAAGCGCCCGTACTAACCAGATAACCAATGCATACATCAAGGTAAGACACCCACACACTCTCCCAATGCTCACGGACCCCCCCCCCCCTTCCACTACACAAAAATAAGAACTAAAAGGTACGGGGAAGTCTTGTAGGTGTGCAGAATTACTTGGTGGATGGGTTAGTGACAAAAAGAGAAGACCCAAGTTTCCATGTTGGGTCCTTTAATGCCAAATGTGGACAGCATTTTTAATAAGGATTTACTGAATAAAAGAAGGTCCAAGAACATTGCGTTTCCACAGTTTCGTCTGTTTGGCAGCGGGTTAGTGAACCATAGAGAGGGCGACCCAGGCCCTTAAGCCACTCTAGCCACTACATTTATGGTAAAAAGTGTGAGCTCACCCAAACCGAACCAAACCCTTCCATACTACTATATAGGTGCCACCTGTATCCATAAGGGCTATTGGGATGGTATACAAGTGGGTATAGTAGGTTTGGGGAGGCTCACCATAAATTATAAGGGGGTTCTGGTGAGGTACTCTTTATGTGAAGTTCACAGCCGTGACCTCTAAGGTGTCCCACTGCTCTGTTGGGATGCCTATGTGGCCAGTCCATTGCTTCCAAATGGTCTGCATTTGGACATTTTCAACATGGATGTTTTTCTGATCTAAAATGGGAATGCATAGGAAGATCGCTCCTGCCCCGTTTCACCTCTAGGCCACCAGGTACAGTGTGAGGAGGCAGGAGGGTGGCGGGGGAGGGTCAGAGTGGGCCCTAGAAGTTATTCGCGATTTTTCCATATTCACGGACCGGCTCCGCCCGTAACCCCTGCCAATACGGATGGAGAAGTGCACTGCCTTTTTGTGGTTACACATGCAAAGCGGTTTATTTTTTTACCCAGGGCAATGGAGGATTAAGTCACTTGGTCCAGGGTCAAACGGAGCGGTGTTGGGATTTGATCCCATAACTTCAGAGTGCTGAGGCAGCATTACCGTATTTTCACGCATATAATGCGCGCGTTATACGCGTTTTTACCTACCGCGCATACCCCTCGCGCGTTATACGCATGAGCGCGGTATACAAATTTTTTTTTACATAGTTCCCACCCCGCCCGACGCCCGATTCACCCCCCCCAGCAGGACCGCTCGCACCCCCACCCCGAACGACTGCTCGCACGTGCTCCCACCCGCACCCGCATCCACGATCGGAGCAAGAGGGAGCCCAAGCCCTCTTGCCCGGCCGACTCCCCAACTCCCCGACAATATCGGGCCAGGAGGGAGCCCAAACCCTCCTGGCCACGGCGACCCCCTACCTCCACCCCGCACTACATTACGGGCAGGAGGGATCCCAGGCCCTCCTGCCCTCGACGCAACCCCCCCTCCCTCCAACGACCACCCCCCCAAGAACCTCCGACCGCCCCCCCAGCCGACCTGCGACCCCCCTGGCCGACCCCCACGACACCCCCACCCCCCTTCCCCGTACCTTTGGTAGTTGACCGGACAGACAGGAGCCAAACCCGCCTGTCCGGCAGGCAGCCAACGACGGAATGAGGCCGGATTGGCCCATCCGTCCCAAAGCTCCGCCTACTGGTGGGGCCTAAGGCGCGTGGGCCAATCAGAATAGGCCCTGGAGCCTTAGGTCCCACCTGGGGGCGCGGCCTGAGGCACATGGGCCCAACCCGACCATGGGGGGGGCAGTGCACGGAAAGTCAGGGAGGGTGAATGGAGAGTCGGGACAGCGCACGGAGAGTCGGGGCAGTGCACGGAAAGTCAGGGAGGGTGAACTGAGAGTCGGGACAGCGCACGGAGAGGCGGGGCAGTGCACGGAAAGTCAGGGAGGGTGAACGGATAGTCGGGACAGCGCACGGAGAGTCGGGGAGGGCGAAAGGAGAGTCGGGGTGGCCAGAGGAGAGTCGGGGCGGGCGAAAGGACAGTCGGGCTGCATGCGCGGTATACCCGTGAGCGCGGTATACAAAAGTTTTTGTACATAAAATCGTGGTTTCTGTGCGCTTATACCCGTGTGCGCGTTTTACACGGGTGCGCGTTATCTGCGTGAAAATACGGTACTAGAACAAATTATCACACTTCAGAAAATATCAGGCCAGAGCTCGCCAAATTAATGAGCTGTGGCCCACGTGAAGCAGCTCATTAATATGCAAAAAGATTACAGCAAACACTCCAGTAATTTGTTATACATCGAGCATTACAGTTAATTAACCAGGTCCAGGTCCTGAGGGCATCAGCAGGCTAATGCTTTGGCCCATGCATCGGGCGCCTTCTTCTCCCTTGAGGGAAATGCCTAAAGGGTACCTTCTTTTTGAAAACTGGTTTATGTTACAAAAGCTTAAAAGAGCAGGATAGCAACAGCAGAGAAGCAAATTGTGGCCACAGTGCAGAATAAATGAAAAAAAACCAAAAAGCAGGCTTGCTGACAGCCAGTGGTAGTTTATTTAAGAGAGCAACTTTAAGAACAAATAGGGATCTGAATGTTCAAGATATTCAAATGACCACATGTTTGGGCACACCCTGCCTGCCTCAGGGGCAAATTAAAAAAAAAAAAAAAATGTTGGGAATATGATCCTAGCAAGGAAAACAAACAAAAAGAGGACAAATGAGGTTGATTTATAAAGAGATTTTCCTAACAAGAAACCCCCCCCCAGACAAATAAAAAAAAAAAAAAAGAATGTGGTGTGAGAAAAGGAAAAGAACATAAGAATTGCCGTACTGGGACAGAGTGAAGGTCCATCAAGCCCACAGTGGCCAACCCAGGTCCCAAGTACCTGTCAGAAATCCAAAGAGTAGCAACATTCCAGAGCTGAGATTGTGATGTCATAATGCCTCATTCCTCCAATGCCTCAGCAGTGATGTCACAATGGCTTGATTGTCCTATACTTGGCTCACATAAGAATTGCTATACTAGGACCGAAGTCCACCAAGCCCAGTATCCTGTTTCCAACAGTGGCCAACCCAGGTTCCAAGTACAAAAAAACCCAAAAAAGCCCTTGGAATACACCCCACCAATATGCAATGTAAAATTTTTAAAAAATCAGTATGAAATAGTTCTTTATAAAAAATACCAGTGGTGCAAAAAATGAAATTCTGAAAAATTATTCACAGTGGGGCTCCCGGAACAAATTTCATGCTGCTAAAGAGGAAGAAACCACATAAAATCGACTCATATATCCATCTTCCTGTATCACATAAAAAAAAAAAAATGTTAGCATATACAGAAAAGTGTTCTTGAATTTAAATACTTTTACAACACTGCCCGACCACTAAACTAATTCTTATAAGGATTATATGGTATTCAGTCTCACAGAAAGCAAGTTATTAAAAATCAAATTCCGAATCTGATGAACTGTGGGTTTTACTAAGTGAAACATTGAGCATTGGTCAGGGGTTAAAGTGTCAGGGCCGCAGTTAACTCTCAACATGCCATGGGACAACCTTTATATTAACTCTAAACATGCTAGTAGACATCACTTTCAAAACTTCAACATGGCAAGGAGAAAGTGTTTCTTAACCTTGATTGGGTCAGGTTGAATCCTACTATTAACCACAAACATGCAGAGAAGTTAGTTGACCAATCAACCCCTCAAAGGTCTTGGAACAAATCAACTAATAACCTTGCCGTGGATTTGCTCACCTAGTAATTGTGTGCATAACAGCTGTTTACTTAGAAGGGTTCAGAAGAACGGCTTGTCCAACCTTTTTTTTTATCAGGGGCCACATTTAATATTTCATAACATTTGGAGGGCCAAGAAACGTGTGCAAACACACTCGCGCTCCCCTCCTAAACTAAACTAAACCTTAAATTTATATACCGCATCATCTCCACGGGAGTGGAGCTCGACACGGTTTACAAAGCTAAAAATATAGGAAGAGAGAGGAGAAAGATTTACGAGGGGATATATAAAGAGGGAATGAAACAGAAGAAGAGATGTTATATGTTAGAGAAAATCACCACTCAATCTATTATTGTAAAACTCACTATCCACCTATTGCAATGCGCTGTCGCACAAAACTCAAATGCACTCTTATGAAACAATTCTTTGAGATTAACCGGGATCTCAAGTGCTCACAGCCATAGTATTGAAGTATTTTTCAAAATCAATGGCCGATACCGTGAGCTATCATTGAACCCTTATGTAATCTCTATTTTCTCTTATACTTATATTATGTGCATTTTATTATTTTTTCTTTTTTCTTTTATAAAATATATAAATATATAAGTTATTTGCTTTGCTGTCCCATATAGTGTAAAATCACTTATCTTTTTTTCTTTCTTAGTATTTCTCCTGATGTTTATTCACTTCAATATTTTGTTCTCACTTCTTTTACTTCAATGTTATATTTCACTTTCTTTCTCTTTATTCTCTTTACTCTACGGAAGATCTCCGTTTCGCACCCAAATTTTACCACGGGGCTTCGTCAGGAAAGCGATAACATTCACTCGCTTCTATTCATGACATGAAGTTATTTCAGACTAGAGTCTCAAATCGATTCTGGGAGACTTCTTCTTTATCTGCATGACCAGCTACTACTGATCGGAGAACACAGATAAATAGAGATTACATAAGGGTTCAATGATAGCTCACGGTATCGGCCATTGATTTTGAAAAATACTTCAATACTATGGCTGTGAGCACTTGAGATCCCGGTTAATCTCAAAGAATTGTTTCATAAGAGTGCATTTGAGTTTTGTGCGACAGCACATTGCAATAGGTGGATAATATGTTAGAGAAAAGCCAGGTTTTCAGTTGTTTTCGGGAGGGAGCCCAGGTTCCGCAGCGGGATAGTGAGATCGTTCCAAAGGCCCGTGATTTTGGAGAGGAGGGATCTTCCCAGTTTTCCTGCGTGGAGGATGCCGTCTTCCCCTAGGTAGTATTGCCTCTGTCACTCTCCCCCTTGCCATCCAGTATATCTCTCCTCCTCTCCCCTTCACTATTTAGCATTACCTGTCTCTATCTGTCTCTCTACCCCCCCACCCCCACTGCCTTGCTTATCTCTTATCTCTCCCTCCTCTTAAGCAGTATTTCCCCTCTGCTGTCTCTCCAGCCCATTCATCATCGTCTGTCTCTCTCTCCCACCTCCTTATTCACCTTTGCCCTGTCTCTCTTTCTCCTAATCTACTATTGCCCTATTCTGTTTTCCTTTCTCCCCTCCCATCCAGTCTTGCCCTGTTTCTATTTTCCTTTCCACCCACTCAGTATTCACCTGTTTCTCTCTCGTCCATCCTGTCTTACCCGGTTTCTATTTTCCTTTCCACCCAGTCAGTCTTGCCCTGTTCCCATCCACCTCTATGCAGCATAATTTTCCTCCCTTCCCATGCACCTCCGTAAGGTCCATGCTAACGAACAACCAAGGAGGTAGCGTGGGGCCGTGGATCTGGTGCCCGCTGCCAATGCATCCTCTGCCGCTCCCGCCTTCTCCGACATAAATGGAACAACCAGCACATGCTACAGAGTTTCAAGTTTAAGTTTAAGCTACGTTTCTAGATACTTTTTAATCCAGTCTAAAAACATTTTTTTTTTAAGACGCTTTCGAAACTTGACTGTCCTTTTAAGGATGTGTTAACATTAAGTCTAGCCTTTAGACTGTTCCTCCTGGTTCTCCATCCTTTGTGCTTGTTCCTTAACTGTTCTTTCCTATCCAAATATTGTCGTTCTTTCCCCTTTTCCTCTCGTTCCAATTAGTCTATGTCTTTTTAGTCTGTCGATGTCTTACGTCTATATGTCTGTTGAGTCCGTTTTTGCCCCTTTCAATTTATTTATTCATTGCTGTAAACTTGCTATTTTAATTCTGTAAAACCACTTTGAATTTGAATAAGGCGGGACATCAAATTTTAATGAACCTTGAACCTTGATAAGATCGCATTTTTTATACATTACAAAGCGATTTTAAAAAATGGGTAAGACAAACAATCTGGGGGGGGGGAAATCACAGATGTACTTTCGACGAGAGGGAAGTGGAGGGAGGAACTAGAACTTAGTATAGGAAAGAGAACAAAGAAGGGATAAAACAGAAGGGCCTTTGTTTGATCAATGCTTGCCTGCTTCAAGTGGAGACGTCAGATGGACTCCAAAATCAAATTAATTAAAGGCGTCCCTGTACAGGTAGCTTTTTAAGTTTGATTTGAACTTTTCGAGGGTTTTTTCTTCCCTTACCAGAATTTTTCCCCGTGTCATTCTCTACTGCTAATGTCATATAAATCACTTAAGAAAAGGAGGGAAATGCACGGCTGGCCGGCGGGAGGGAGCTGATGGACCGCGTGAAGGGTGCTGGGGGTGGGGGGATGGAGAGGAGAAGACGCTGAAGAAGGGGCCGGGGCCGGGGCAGTGAAAGAGACAGTGTGGCGGTGAAGGGGACAGCAGAGACGGGGACGGGGCGGTGAAAGGGACAGCGGGGACGGGGCGGTGCAGAGGATGGTGGTCCAGGGACGGGGCGGTGACGGGGACAGAATTTTTCCCCGTGTCATTCTCTACTGCTAATGTCATATAAATCACTTAGGGGTCCTTTTACTAAGGCATGCTAACTGATTTAGCGCATGCTAACCAATTCTATGGTCGTGTTAGCATTTAGAGCGTGCTAATCGTGAGTACGTGCTAAATCAATTAGCGTGTGCTAAATCGGCTAGCGCGCCTTAGTATAAGAGGGAGTTACTGAATAAATGCCAATCTCAACTCTCCAAGAAGACGCAATTCAAACAAGGCGCCTGGAGCAGCAGAAACGCTGAGTTTGCGTATTAAGTACTCAGCTAACCGCTGGGAAACAAAGTGCGCACGTGAATTTCTTTAAATTGATTAATTTTTCAACATCATTTCTATGTCGCACAAGGACCGAGTAAAGCTGCCCACCAGACTAGTGCTCAAAATCCAAACCAATTTTTACTCCTATATTATTATTTCCAAACTGACCTTACGTGATGATCTTAAGGTGGCCAAACAGGTTGAAAAGGTGACGGCGAAAACTAGAAGGATGCTACGGTGCATAGGGAGAGGTATGGCCAGTAGGAAAAAGGAGGTATTGATGCCCCTGTATAAGACTTTGGTGAGACCTCATTTAGAATATTGTGTACAATTCTGGAGGCAGCATCTTCAAAAAGATAGAAAAAGGAAGGAGGTCCAGAGGAAAGCTATTAAAATGGTGTGTGATCTTCGTGATAAGGCATAAGGAACAGACTTAAAGATCTCAATAGGTATACTTTAGAGGAAAGGCGGGAGAGGAGAGATATGATAGAGACATTTAAATACCTACAAGGCATAAATGCGCATGAGGCGAGTCTCTTTCATTTGAAAGGAAGCTCTGGAATGAGAGGGTCCAGAGAAGAGCAACTAAGATGGTTAAGGGGCTGGAGGAGTTGCCGTATAGCGAAAGATTAGAGAAACTGGGCCTCTTCTCCCTTGAGCAGAGGAGATTGAGAGGGGACATGATCAAAACATTCAAGGTACTGAAGGGAATAGACTTAGCAGATAAACACAGACTGTTCACACTCTCCAAGGAAGGGAGAACGAGAGGGCGCTCTCTAAAGTTGAAAGGGGATATATTCCGTACGAATGTAAGGAAGTTCTTCTTCACCCAGAGAGTGGTGGAAAACTGGAACGCTCTTCCGGAGTCTGTCATAGGGGAAAACACCCTCCAGGGACTCAAGACAAAGTTAGACAAGTTCCTGATTGAGAGGGGACATGATCGAAACATTCAAGGTACTGAAGGGAATAGACTTAGTAGATAAGGGCAGGTTGTTTACCCTCTCCAAGGTAGGGAGAATGAGAGGGCACTCTCTAAAGTTGAAAGGGGATAGATTCCGTACGAACGTAAGGAAGTTCTTCTTCACCCAGAGAGTGGTGGAAAACTGGAACGCTCTTCCGGAGGCTGTTATAGAGGAAAACACCCTCCAGGGATTCAAGACAAAGTTAGACAAGTTCCTGATTGAGAGGGGACATGATCGAAACATTCAAAGTACTGAAGGGAATAGACTTAGTAGATAAGGGCAGGTTGTTTACCCTCTCCAAGGTAGGGAGAAGAGAGGGCACTCTCTAAAGTTGAAAGGGGATAGATTCTGTACGAACGTAAGGAAGTTCTTCTTCACCCAGAGAGTGGTAGAAAACTGGAACTCTCTTCCGGAGTTTGTCATAGGGGAAAACACCCTCCAGGGACTCAAGACAAAGTTAGACAAGTTCCTGCTGAACCAGAACGTATGCAGGTAGGGCTAGTCTCAGTTAGGGCACTGGTCTTTGACCTAAGGGCTTCCGCGTGGGCGGACTGCTGGGCACAATGGACCACTGGTCTGACCCAGCAGTATCAATTCTTATGTTCTTATGAAGGGCACATAATGAAGTTAAGAGGTGATAAATTCAAGATTAATCTAAGGAAATACTTTTTTACAGAAGGGGTGGTAGATGCGTGGAACAGTCTCCCGGAAGATGTGGTGGAGACAGAGACTGTGTCTGAATTCAAGAGGGCCTGGGATCAACATGTGGGATTTCTCAGTGAGAGAAAGAGAGAATGGTTACTGCGGATGGGCAGACTGGATGGGCCATTTAGCCTTTATCTGCCATTATATTTTTTTTATTATTTATAAGATTATTCATTTATTACAACAATATGTTTCTATGTTTCTATATTTCTAAGTTAGCTGAACACAAGCGAGTCCTCCTAGTCCCTAAAGTTAGATTTCTACAAGCCCATGTTAAATTGACATTCTAATTAGCAAGATTACATGACATCAATCAACTTTCATGTCTCCATATTTCTCTAACTATGGAAAAATTGGTGATTTATGCACAGCTTGCTTCCTTCAGTCCAGTTAAGTTAGGACAAACTATGATTTATTTCTGTTAGACTCATATGGTAAAATGTTCCTACACTGGACAAGTAAGTTTCATAACGCCATATGATTGTATTCATTTAATAATGTCAATAAATTATTGCTCAGTTCATCTTTTCATTGGTATAAAAGGTGATATAAGTCTTCCTTTCACTCCTATATTCATTTGTAATTGTCCAGCCATTTTCACTTGCTTCCTTTCTCCACTTCTCAAGTGTCACCCTTTCTTTTGGCCTTTTTACTCCTGTTCCAGAGTTATTTCTATGAACATTACTCTTCCTCCTTTTTGCCCTTTTACCATATCATTTCTCTTCCATGCTCTTATAATCCATCTCATAAGAACATAAGAAGTTGCCTCCGCTGAGGCAGACCAGAGGTCCATCTTGCCCAGCGGTCCGCTCCCGCGGCGGCCCACCAGGCCTAATTGCCTGAACAGTGCCCCTGTCTAAATTTTGTAACTGCCCCTAATCCTCTAATCCTATCCCTATAACCTTACCTCTACTCTTATCTGTACCCCTCAATCCCTTTGTCTTCCAGGTACCTATCCAAACCTTCTTTGAAGCCCTGTAGTGTACTCCTGCTTATTACATCCTCCGGTAGCGCGTTCCATGTATCCACCACCGTCTGGGTGATAAAGAACTTCCTGGCATTTGTTCTAAACCTTCCCCCTTTCAATTTCTCTGAGTGCCCCCTTGTATTTGTGGTTCCCCATAATTTGAAAAATCTGTCCCTGTCTATTTTTTCTATGCCCTTCATGATCTTGAAGGTTTCTATCATGTCTCCTCTAAGTCTCCGCTTTTCCAGGGAGAAAAGCCCTAGCTTTTTCAGTCTGTCAGTATATGAGAGGTCTTCCATACCCTTTATTAGCTTAGTTGCTCTTCTCTGGACTCTCTCAAGTACCGCCATGTCCTTCTTGAGGTACGGCGACCAGTACTGGACACAGTACTCCAGGTGCGGACGCACCATTGCACGATACAGTGGCAGGATGACTTCCTTCGTCCTGGTCGTGATACCCTTCTTAATGATGCCCAACATTTTGTTTGCCTTCCTTGAGGCTGTGGCGCACTGCGCCGACGCCTTCAATGATGTGTCTACCATCACTCCCAGGTCTCTACTGTCCTCTTCCCTTTTACACTCTCTACTGTTACTTTTTGTTCCCCTTTTAATCAATTCCACCATCTTTGTACAGCTATTTCTTTCTGATCCTTTACAAACTTCTAGGGTCCACACTTTAGTTCTTAAACTCAAGAGTCTCCACCAATGATGGGGCAGAAGGAATGCATTAATTTTTATCCACAGATAAAATGCACATCAAGTCTGTGCTATACACTATAATAGCCAAAGATACTTCTTTAAGAGTGTGTGTTAGGATGGCTGCAACATATACTTATTTAAAAATACATATACTTATTTTAAAATTTCTATACCGCATAAAAACTATGCGGTTTACAAACTTACATGCATACATATTTAAGAAATGCTAAACATGTTTCAACAAGACAAACACAAAAAGTAGGAGCGGTGTTCTTTGTGTTCGGTGGTTCGTCCATGGTCATGATACCAAGATATGGAAGTTGGAAGTGAGATAAACTGGACATTGTTCGGGGGTTACATGACTAGTTATATTTTTAATATGTATGTGTATTGCCAACATTTTATAATATATTTGTCTTGCCTGTGTTGATTAGATGGTTTTGTATCTATATGAGGGGCCACTGAAAAGTTCTCAACCCAACCAACAAAGTTGGTTGGGTTGGGGCAGTTGGTTGGGGCAGTCTCCATCGAGGGCTATCCGCCAATTTACTACTTTTTTCCGTTTTTTCAGGAAAATATGGAACGAAAAAAAGTGGAAAATCGCTGGAATAACTCTATAGCCTTCGATGGGGACTACCCCAACTTTGTTAGTCGGGTTTAGAACTTTTCAGCAACCTCTCGAATGTTATGGATTATGGATATTTTTATTGTGAGCCATCTATGACATGTTGGCTAGGTTAAAGGACATAAAAATAGTAAAATGAAATGAAATGTTCAAAAATAGTATATTTCCTAGAGTCTATTTTGTTGCATATGGTACAAATATAAATGCCCCTTAGAGAATTAAGTAGCTTGAAATAAGTTGCTGACAGAATCCAGTTTTCTCGTTTGTGTACAGCTATCTTAGCTATAATCCATGACCTCAATATATATTTCTGAACTTCAGTTACAGACAGCCATACTGCAATAAATAACAAGAAAACCCAACCGTAAATAAAACCACAGGAAGTGTTTCATGGCTTCCACAGCTAACCACGAACATATTTTAAAAAATCAAATCCAGTGATGGCTTGCTAGACACTGCACGGATTCATGTTTCATTCTTAAGAGTCTTAAGCAGGACCTTTTATGTGGTTTGGGACCCAAGCTGCTGATTGAACTGATATGGAAGGTGCATGTTAACCACTTTGTAAATGAAGGTGAAATTCCAAAACACAGGGTCAGACCAGGAGCATCTGAACAAGTTTGGTTAGTCAGAAGAAGCAGCCACTGTAAACAGAGGATTCAGTTCTGTACAAGTTAAGTTTGAATAGTTTCCATTTTCAAAATATTGCTCCCCTTTACTTTGTATACATACCTGAATATTTTCCCAATAACAAAAAGAAAGGTTTGCCTCCCTGGGATCCTCCTCGTCAAGAAGTACGGCTTCGATATCACAATGCACACGTCAGCAGCACCGGGTAAGTTATGACTAACGGGACCGTACGTCGCGTTTTGAACGGGACCATCCCGTTTTTAGGGAGCCTGTCCTGTTGTCCCGAAGCACAGCTTCAGGACGCCGAAATGTCCCGATTTCAGGGGACTTTTTTTTCTGAGGTCTCGTTTCCTGCACTTCTTTTGTGTGTGCGTTAATGAGCTGTTTGGCTAACGTGCAAGCAGTGGACTTTTGATTATAGTGGTTATATGACTGCCATTGGCTTGCAAAGTCAAGATCTGTTAGGCACACTTTGCGCAAGCCAGAGCACCTGCCGTTGAAGGTCTGTCCATTCAAATCCATATGGAAGGCCTTAGGTTGGTGTAGCCTTTACTGCAAACACACAGCGGAGCGGTGGCACTCGGCAGTGTAGCAGATGGGGGACCTAGGCCCCAGCTTGCTGAAGCAATGAGGCACTGGGGCTCTTAAAACAGCTTGGTGTGTCCTCGGGACTGGGTGAAGAAACAACACCACTCTTTCCCCCCCCCCTGTCTAGATCCACTAGTGCAGGGGTTCTAATGCAGGGGTTCTCCACCCAGTGCTCAGGACATAACCATCCGAATAGGTTTTTGGGATATCCACAAGGAATATGCATGAGAGAGATTTGAATACCATGGAAGAAGTGCGTGCAAACCTATCTCATGCATTTTCATTGTAGACATCCTGAAAACCTGACTGGCTGGGTTGAGAAGCACTTCCTTATTGTGATTCATCCAGAGGCTAAGTAAATAAAAATGTTTTATTAAAGAGTCAAAAAATTAGTCAGATCCTCCAATTAACAAGTGTAGGTAGGCCCCCTTTTATCAAGCTGCGTTAGGGTTTTTTTTTTATCGCCGGCCACTGCGGTAAACCCTCCGACGCTCATATGAGTGTCAGAGCTTTTACCGCAGTGGCCGGCGATAAAAAAAAAAACCCTAACGCAGCTTGATAAAAAGGGGGTCTAAGATATTTATTCAGAGAAGGAAAAGTCCTGCTTTACGCTGGGTAGAATGTATACTTGTGTCTTGAATATCGTTTACTTTTGGTAGCTATACTCACCCCGTGCGTCTGCTCAGGAGAATTTCTCGCTTCCGGTACAAACATTTTGATGATTTCAACGCAACGTTGTTTTCCACGTTCACTCTTCACATGTGATACATTGGTCATCCCGGACCCCTGAGGAAGGAGCGTTTCTCCGAAACACGGACCGTGGTGGGTCCGTAGTCCATGTATATGAGAGCCATTTTTTTTAAGGATCACAATTTTGGATGCTTTTTAAATAAAGATTTTTGTACCTTGTACATTCCATTCTGCAGTTTCTTTCTTGTTTTTGGTGTTCACTTTTTACTGCTGATTCATTGGATTTATGAACATAAGAAGTTGCCTCTGCTGGGTCCAGACCAGGGGTCCATTGCGCCCAGCAGTCCCCTCACGCGGCGGCCCATCAGGTCCATGACCTGTAAGTGATCCTTTGTCTAAAAGCCTTTCAATCCCCATTGTTCCTTTTTCTATACCCTTCCATAATCCTAACTCTACCTCTATCTATATCCCTCAATCCCCGTATCCTTCAGGAACTTGTCCAATCCCTCTTTGAATCCCCTTAATGTACTCTGTCCTATCACATCCTCCGGAAGCGCATTCCAGGTGTCCACCACCCTCTGAGTGAAGAAAAATTTCCTAGCATTGTCCCCTTTCAATTTCTCCGAGAGAGTGTTATATAAGCTTGCTTTTTTTTTTTTTTTTTTTTTTTTAAATGATGTTTTCATAAAGAACCAAGAATAGGAGAGAGGGTTGATATGTGACATTGATTTTATGTTTTGATTGTTGATGGATTATGTAGGTTGAGCTGTAACCTGCCTAGGTGTTAGGAGGGCAAGAAACTTTTAAAATACATAAATAAGTCAGATCCTCTAATTAACAAGTTAACCACCACCCCTTTATTTTTTTAATTTTTTTTTTTTTTTTTTTTACAAAGCTGCATGGCAAATGCCCCAGAGCCCTTTAAATCCCTTTGGGCTACAGGGCACTTGCCGCAGCGAGGCTTTGTAAAAGGGGGAAAGATATTTTCTAGACTCTGCAATTTATCTTTTTAATCAGAGAGAATGTTATATAAGCTTTTATAAATCAAACCACATCGTTTTTATAACAGTGCTCAAAAACTGGAATGGTGCCCAGCCACTTAAGTAGCCAAAAGAGAATGAGTGAGCTTTCCTGTCATCTCCCATGCATCATAAATGATTTCAAAAATACCTTGCTAGAGTAGCTAGTAATCTTCCAACAATCACTTTAATATTATGGTCTAAACTAAGTAAGAACATAAGAATAGCCTTACTGGGTCAGACCACTGGTCCATCAACCCAAGGAGTAGCAATATTCCAGCATCTCAAAGAATAGCAAGATTCCGGAACCCCAATGAGAGCAACATTCCGGAGCTGAGATTGTGATGTCATAATGTCTTAGAGCCAACCTCATCAGTGATGTTACAATGGCTTGATTGTCCTATACTTGGCTCACATAAGAATAGTCATACTGGGTCAGACCAATGGTCCATCAAGCCCAGTAGTCCGTTCTCACGGTGGCCAATCCAGGTCACTAGTACCTGGCCAAAACCCAAGGAGTAGCAATATTCCAGCATCTCAAAGAATAGCAAGATTCTGGAACCCCAATGAGAGCAACATTCCGAAGCTGAGATTGTGATGTCATAATGCCTTAGAGACAACCTCATCAGTGATGTTACAATGGCTTGATTGTCCTATACTTGGCTTACATAAGAATAGCCATACTGGGTCAGACCAATGGTCCATCAAGCCCAGTAGCCCGTTCTCACGGTGGCCAATCCAAGTCACTAGTACCTGGCCAAAACCCAAGGAGTAGCAATATTCCAGCATCTCAAAGAATAGCAAGATTCCGGAACCCCAATGAGAGCAACATTCCGGAGCTGAGATTGTGATGTCATAATGTCTTAGAGCCAACCTCATCAGTGATGTTACAATGGCTTGATTGTCCTATACTTGGCTCACATAAGAATAGTCATACTGGGTCAGACCAATGGTCCATCAAGCCCAGTAGTCCGTTCTCACGGTGGCCAATCCAGGTCACTAGAACCTGGCCAAAACCCAAGGAGTAGCAATATTCCAGCATCTCAAAGAATAGCAAGATTCCGGAACCCCAATGAGAGCAACATTCCGAAGCTGAGATTGTGATGTCATAATGCCTTAGAGACAACCTCATCAGTGATGTTACAATGGCTTGATTGTCCTATACTTGGCTTACATAAGAATAGCCATACTGGGTCAGACCAATGGTCAATCAAGCCCAGTAGCCCGTTCTCACGGTGGCCAATCCAGGTCACTAATATCTGGCCAAAACCCAAGGAGTAGCAACATTCCATGCTACCGATACAGGGCAAGCAGTGGTTTCCCCCATGTCTTTCTCAATAACAGACTATGGACTTTTCCTCCAGGAACTTGTCCAAACCGTTCTTAAAACCAGCTACGCTATCCACTCTTACCACATCCTCTGGCAACGTGTTCCAGAGCTTAACTATTCTCTGAGTGGAAAAAAAATGTCCTCCTATTGTGTGCTTCATGGTTTAGGTAGACTGATTATGAAAGAAGAGATCTGGACATTGACAACAGCTGTACACAGTCATGTTTAAGTTTTGCATCTGTTTGTATGCAAATTGACAACCTCTGTTTATCCTACAGTCAATGACGGGCAAACAAGCTTCTATTTATTCTTGCAGGGCAAAACCACCAACTAAAGCCAGTGACTTCACCACATTCCTCGCTTCCTTAAATAAATACACTGGATACAGGATTTTCCAAATGTCCCTGCCTTAACTTGTGTGTATCTTTCCATTTAGCACTGGGTTACCATTGACCATTAATCAGTAATCAGAACTTTTTCCAGCATGGATCTCTGCAAATGAATTTGGTAAAGCAACTGGATTACCTGAGACCAAGTGCTGTCTTTTTCTAAAGAATATTTTTTTAACCTAAAATATCCACACACACATACCCCTTTTATTAATAATGCCGAGTCACCCATTTTAGTCCTATGGGCGACTTGGCATTTCAGTTCACATTGCTCAGCAGCGCGGCTTGATAAATGGGGAGGAAAAAGTTTTGAAGCAGCTGTTGATAAGATGCTGAGAGGCAGATATTGTGCTTACAGATTGTTTTCAATCTCTGCTTTGCATAGATAATAGAATTTGGGTTCATTACCAAACCTTTTTTTACCTATAATTAAAAAGCAACAAAATCATTTTCATTATAAACTGGATTTCTTGCGTATGAATCAATGATAAAACTGAATACTTTTTCATACATATGCGAGCATTAAGAAGAAAATTACATAGGAACATGGCAATTGCCATACTGGGACAGACCGAAGGTCCATCAAGCTTGATATCTTGTTTCCAACAGTGGCCAATTTTTCAAGCTGGGAAAAATCCCACCACTGTGCACAGGGAACAAAGGAAAAAGAAAAAAGAAAAAGAGACACAATTCACATTATGTAATGTAATGTAATTTATTTCTTATATACCGCTACATCCGTTAGGTTCTAAGCGGTTTGAAGAAAATATACATTAAGATTATAAATGAGAAGTAAGAAGGTACTTAAAAAATTCCCTTACTGTCCCGAAGGCTCACAATCTAACTAAAGTACCTGGAAATTAATAAAGAAGAGAAAATAAAGATGGTTGAAAAAAGAAAAATTCTATGTGAACTTATAGGATGGAAATTAAACTGACAGTGAAGAACTGTATGAAAAATACATATGGAATGCAGTTAGAGAGGGTAGGTTACAATCTATTGATGGTATTTGTTTAATTGGAAGGTGTTAAGGTGGGTAATTTGGGGGAAGGCTATCTGAAGGTAGGTGAATTTTCTGGAGGTAAAAAAGGAGGGGTTAAGATATTTGGATGAATTTTTTGAAAAGCAGGGTTTTGATTTCTTTTCTGAATGTTTTGAAGTTGTCTGATATTGTCATAAGATTGGAGATGGAATGGTTGATTTTTGCTGCTTGTGTTGCTAGAAGGTTGTCAAACATTTTCTTGCGTTGTGTGCCTTTGAGTGGGGGGAAGGCGAAAGGGTTCGAGGTTCTTCTGTGTCTTGAGGTGGAGATTTGGTTTAAGCGGTTGTTTAGATAGGAGGGGGAAGAGCCGTGTAATGCTTTGAATATCAGGCAGTGGAATTTGAATTGGATTCGTTATTATCTTCATTGATGTTATCCATTCAGGAAAACATGCTTCATCCAGCACAACGATCTTCCTGCTAGATCAAACTTCACACTGGAATGAAAAATTGCATTTTGAGACTTGGTGGAGTTTTTTTGCCTATGATACAGAATTAGAACGGCTAAAAAATTCATTGGGTTGTCGTCTACATATCACTATGAGTTGAGGCTTTTTCTCCACTTTATTTAAATGATTTTTCAGAGGGTACCCCCACCACTTGGCTAATAACATTTGTTTTTTGAGTTTTGAATTTAAACATCTCTATCATATCTCCCCTCCCACCTTTCTTCCAAAGTATACAGATTGAGATCTTTAAGTCTGTCCTCATACACCTTAAAGGAACATAAGAATTGCCACTGCTGGATCAGACTAGTGGTCCATCGTGCCCAGCAGACCGCTCATGCGGCGGCCCTTAGGTCAAAGACCAGCACCCTAACTGAGACTAGCCTTACCTGCGTACATTCTGGTTCAGCAGGAACTTGTCTAACTTTGTCTTGAATCCCTGGAGGGTATTTTCCCCTATACCAGCCTCCAGATATGATAAAGACCAATGGCCATTTTAGTAGCCTTTCTCTGGACCGACGTCATCCAGTCTATATCTTTTTTAAGGTGCCATCTCCAGAATTGTACATAATAATCTAAATGAGGTCTCACTAGTCAATATCTCCTTTTTCCTACTGGCCATACCTCTCCCTATGCTCCCTATGTACCTTCTAGCTTTTGCCGTCAACTTTTTGACCTGTTTGGCCACCTTAAGATCATCACTCACTATCACTCCCATATCCTGTGCCTCTTTCATGCACAAAAGTTCTTCATCCCCCTAAACTGTACCATTCCCTCGGGTTTTGCAGCCCAAATGCATGATCTTACATTTCTTAGCATTAAATCTTTAGCTGTCAAATTTCAGACCATTCTTCAAACTTTGCTAGGTCCTTCCTCATGTTATTCGCACAATCAGGGGTGTCCACTCTATTGCAGATTTTGGTATCATCCGCAAAGAGGCAAATCTTACCTGACAGCCCTTCAGCAATATTGATTACAAAAATGTGAAAAAGAACAGGTCCAAGAACCGAACCTTGAGGTACACCACTAGTAATATACCATTCCTTAGAGAGATCTCTATTGACCACTACCCTCTGTTGTCTTCCACTCAACCAGCTCCTGGCCCAGTCTGTCCATTTGGGGCCCATCCCGAGGGCACTTGGTTTATTTATTAGACGTCTGTGTGGAACACTGTCAAAAGCTTTGCTAAAATCTAAATACACCACATCTATCGCACTCCCTCTATCCAATTCTCTGATCATCCAGTCAAAGAAATTGATCAGATTTGTCTGACAAGACCTGCTTCTAGTGAATCCATGTTGGCTCGGGTCCTGTAATCCACTGGATTTCAGAAACTTCACTATTCTCTGTTTTAAAAGCGTTTCCATTCATTTACTTATCACAGAAGTCAGATTTACCGGCCAGTAGTTCCCTACCTCTTCCTTACTTCCATTTCAGCCCTTCTCCAGTCCTCCAGTGCTATTCCCAATTGTAGACAAGCACTGAAAAGGTCAGCCAGAGTTGCTGCCCAGAACTTCCCCAAGTTCCTTCAGTACTTTCAGATGTATACCATCTGATCCCATTGCTTTGTGCACCTTCAGTTTAGTTAGCTCCTCTGAAAATCGATCAGGGTCTACCACACCTCTATCTTCTGCGGACCTGCTCCCGGCGCTTCAGCTGTGAACACAGAACAGAAATATTTATTAAGCAAGTCAGCCTAATCTTTATCAACTCCTACATATTTCTCCCCTTCACCTTTGAGTCTCACAATGCCACTTTTGCACCTCTTCCTGTCACTCATATACCTAAAAAAATGTCTTGTCTTCCATTTGTATCTTTGCTTTCCTGACTACTCAGCCAGCCTCTCTTAACTTTTCCAGATATTTTTGTCTGCCTTCCTTTTTCTGCAGTCTTTTGTAGTTTATGAAAGCTAACCTCTTTTTCCTTACCTTTTCAGCTACTACTTTTGATAACCAAAAGCGGGACTTCTTTTTCTCTTACTTTCACTTACAAAATGGTTTGTTGCTCTTACAAGAGCTCCTTTCAGTTTTGCCTACTGCTGTCCGACTTTTTCCAGATGTTCTCATCCAAACAATTCCTTGACATAATCCCCTATCCGAACAATATATTTTTTTTTTTTTAAAGTCTAGGACCTTTACTTTTGAATGAGCCCTTTCTATACCTGTCTTAATATTAAACCATATCATGTGGCAATCACTGGATGCCAGATGATCACCCACTGTAAAATCAGAAACACTTTCCCCATTTGTAAGCACCAAGCCCTGAATGGCCTCATCCTGCATGGGTTCTATTACCGACTGTAGAGAATCCAGGATCTCCCTACTTCTAGAAAACCTCACTCTACAATGAATGAAATACCCAAAATCAGCAAATTGAAAATAATAGGACTGCCATGAAACAGTTTCAAAAATGAACTTACTAACAGCACTGAAATTAACTAACTGATAATCCGTACTAAAAGGGAGACTTAATACTTATGAAGTATCTAATAAGCACAAATCAGAACATCCAAATAACATAGATATGACGCTAATGCTTTTCTCGAATACACCTTATCCTACAGTGGAGGGGGGGGGGTCAAATGCAGATATTAGATGGGGTCAAGATGGGTGGTATAGAGTGGGTTCCCCTGCTAACTTTCCTGCCAAGTGACTGACTGCTGATTGGCTCAGGTGCGGACAGGATAATCAGCAGGGCAGCAGCCATTCCCCTCCCCCTCCAAGCTTAAAAATTCTCCAGTGGACCCCTGACCCCCATCCCCCAACTTTGAAAATGTCCTGGTAGTCCAGTTTAAACCAGTTTAAATGAAATGTTTCTAGCACTGCAGGCTTTGTACCTTACACCCTTGCACTCTCTTCCTCTCTTTCGGCTAGCCTACCTCCAGGCCTTATTTTATGGGATACTTAAGTGCATTTAGGGGGTGAAGTTATCAAAGTGGGCTACTATTGTCAGATTATTTTAGCTAAAATAACCCGTCTTAATGTTGATAACTCCTCCCCCCCCCCTTAAACCTCAGTTCTTCAAACTTCCTAAGCCAACCTGAGCAACCTGTGGGATACTTAAGTGCATTAATCCTGCCCTGCATATAAACCGTGTAATATTTCGTTTAAAATCAAGTCAAAGGATTATTATAAAAACAGCAAAGCAAGCATTTCTCAACTTCCAAACGACTTACAGATATGAAACCCTGTTCTTTCTCTAAAACGGTAAAGAGCTATATTTTCAAGCCAGTGCTAGGGTTTTTTTTTTCCGATCAGCCTGGATCGTGTCATTATTGCGGTGTGGCGCTGAGGGGTCATGTTGCCAAAAGCAGGGGATGAGATTCCTGTGTGCAAAGCCGAAGACAGAAGCTTTCAGCAGTTGACAGTAGGAAGCCCGCGGCTGTTGTCAGCGGCAGCACTGCCCTCTAGCGCCTGCCGGGGGCATCGGCCTATCGGTGATGTCACACGCTGTCACCCAAAGAAAGCAAAGGCAGCGCTCCGTGCAAAGCGCACAAATGTTTACAGACTCTTCTCGGAGCAGCATGGTATCCCGACCAGGAAGAGCCTTCTACCAGAATAGCTAAGGATGGAGGCTACACCTAACACCGTCCTTTTAAAAAAAAAAAAGGGACCTTTTATGGCATTTGGTTTTATTTTATTCTACTAGACTTAAACGCGCAGAAGGTGCAGGCTTTGAAAATACAGACGTGGGGAAACTTCGCCGATCGGACACCTTAACGTTTGGCTTCAAAGATGGGTTTAGCAACTAAATCCGGACTCGATTTCACTGCTTTGATCATGAGGTAAGAGGAACCTTTTGGTGGACTGGCTCTAGCGATGGAGGATGCGTTTTAAGATGAATCTCCCTCCCGCTGAGAATCACTCGCTCTTTGAATTCTCGGAAATGTCCACGCTCGCCAACTGGAGCGATGGAAAGCACTCCAGCAACCAAACGGAGGGCAATGCCACCTCCGAGCCCTTGGACCTCACCAGGGCTGTGACCGTAGGCATCATCCTGGGAGCGTTCATAGTCTTCGCCGTCGTTGGGAACATCTTGGTCATCCTTTCCGTGGCCTGCCACCGGCACCTGAGAACCCCCACCAACTACTTCATCGTGAACCTGGCGATCGCGGATCTCCTGCTCAGCTTAACTGTCCTGCCCTTCTCGGCCACAAGGGAAATCCTGAACCACTGGGTGTTGGGCAGGATCTTCTGTGACCTCTGGGCGGCCGTGGACGTCCTCTGCTGCACGGCGTCCATCATCAGCCTCTGCGTGATTTCCATCGACAGGTACATCGGGGTGCGCTACTCTCTGCGGTACCCCACCATCGTCACCCGGAAGAAAGCGCTTCTGGCTCTGCTGGCTGTCTGGATTTTCTCCATGGTCATCTCCATCGGACCTCTGCTCGGCTGGAAAGAGCCGGCGCCCAGCGATGACAAAGTGTGCATAATCACCGAAGAACTTTTCTATGTCATCTTCTCCTCCTTGTGCTCCTTCTATATCCCTTTGACCGTCCTCTTGGTGATGTACTGCAGGGTTTACGTAGTCGCCAAAAGGATAACAAAGAATTTGGAGGCAGGAGAAATGAAAGAAGGGTCCGATTCCAAAGAATTGACTTTAAGAATCCATTCGAAGAACATCCATGGGGATTCCTTTAACTCCAAACCCAAGGGACACCATCCTCGGGGCTCCTTATCTCTCAAGCTGCTTAAATTCTCTAGGGAAAAGAAGGCAGCCAAGACGTTAGGGATTGTGGTCGGCTTCTTTGTCCTGTGTTGGTTACCTTTCTTCTTAACTTTACCTGTTGGTAAGTTTTGGTTAAGCATAAGCAATGCTAATTGTTTACTCTGATATGCATTTCAAAATGAAATATAGGGGAAGGGGTAAAACGCGGAGCTCACGGACCTTACGGACCTCGCGGATCTAAAACCGCACGTCCTTAAAAATCTGAGGTCCGTGCCACTTGCAGTTTCTGGCTCTGACAGACCTCGTTGACATTTTAGCTCTGACGGATCCTAATGCTTTTCCCTCCCTATGCTGAGACTAGCGGCAAAACTTTTGCCCTGAGGTCGGTGCCACTTTCAGTCTCAGCATAGGGAGGGAAAAGCATTAGGATTCGTCAGCCACTAAAATGTCATAGAGGTCTGTCAGAGCCAGAGACTAAAAGTGGCGCGGACCTCAGATTTTTAAGGAAGTGCGTTATGCATTTCAGATCCGTGAGGTCCATGAGGTCAGATGCACTGCAGACCTTTGCACATATTTTTAACCCAGCTATTTGCCTTCCAGTGTCATATTGCGGGGGCTCTCGGAATCAGCGCAGAGGGAGAGATCTAGAGGAAGGGACGATCGGGCTGGTTAGCAAAAGCCACGGTGCGCCTCCTCCCTCCTTAGCCATTAGGGAAGGCAGAGCCGGGGGGGCCTGAGCTGCAGGGAAAGCGGTGGAATAAGGGTCTGGGTAAAACAAGCTAAAAGGCGGGCTTGTCAATGCAAAGACCTCAGATTTTTAAGGACGTGCGGTTTTAGATCCGCGAGATCCATAAGGTCCGCGTTTTACCGCTTCCCATGAAATAGCGTAGATTAAAGGGCTCCTTTTACTAAGGTGTACTAGCGTTTTTAGCGCACGAGCTAACCCCCGCGCTACGGGGCTAGAACTAACACCAGCGTTAACATCTAGCGAGCGCGGCATTGTAGTGTGCGCTATTCTGCTTAGTAAAAGGAGCCCTAAGTCTGTGGTTTAAGCTTAAATCTGAACTTTGGAAGCTGCTCGTTTGAGCTTGCACTTTTGTTCAAAGATGAAACTTGCCAGAATCTTAGGGTGATTATATTGGATGAGATGAGATTTGTCTGCCCTCAGTTCTTCACACCTATCCTGTATTAATTTTTTAAAAATAGATCAAAACCGGGAACGTTTCTCAACAGAACTCGCTGGACTTTTCCCACGAGTTTCAACAGCCTGCAAATAACCGAGGCTTTCCAGCCTCCCGTTCACTTTTTCAGAAAACGCATTCTAACACGTCCTGTTGGTTTCTTTGGTATTCTAAAACTGTAACCAGTTACAATAACCACCAATTGTTGAATTTTGGAAAGAGAAAATGAATCGAAGATCTCTGCAGAAACCTTCCCCTGCCCCCGTCGTTAAATTAACTACCGTCTCAGCTCTCTATTGATCGCTACACAACCGACCAAGCCAAAATGACAAATATGTACATATAAATACAGCACAACTCTTTCTTTATACAGGGTTCCCAAAGATATATCCCCCCCCCCACCCAGAATATATTTGGTGCATTAACTTTTTGCTCGACTCAGCAGCTGGGGAATAAAAGCAGAGCCCGCCTTCCTTCCCTGACACTGAGTGGTCTGCAGTGCACCAGTTCTTACTGCACTAATCAATTATATTATTACTGTCACCAGATTATTTATGGACCATATTGGAAGTACCCTGAATTCATGTTAGAAGAGTTCTCTCAATCAGGCAAGAGCTGGGAGGTAGATCGCCCAAAACTTGACTTAGAATAGCCTGCATTCTCCAAAGCAGCCGCCTGTGCCACTTGGCTGAGTGCAGGGAGCCAGGTATTTGAAATTCCTGTCATTTCTTCCTGTCCTTCCTTCACCCCAGCCCTAAATGTGGAGTCTTTAGCTGCTCTCCTGATCACAGGGGAGGGGGGGGAAGAAGATGGGTTTTAAAAATGGCGCCAGCAAAAGGCTGGAGGACATAAAAGGGGGGGGGGGGGAGAGAAGATGTGAGAATGGGAGACGAGCAGGAGTTGGGGGGGAGAGGGTTGAGAAACAGAGAAGGGATTGTCTATCATTTGTGTTAGTAAATTGCGTGCAAACTAAGGAATTGTCTCCCTCCGTATTCGCTGTGATAGGGGATTAGCAGACCCGCGAATACAGAAAAACCGTGAATAACTTTTTTCATATATTATTCGCTGTTTTCTATTAAAAAACCATCATGAATATGGCGAAACCGCGAATAACATGGTGGGAGACCTGGCCTGTTCCTGAAGGAGAGGCAAAACACGGTGAAGAAAGTGCCGGGAATTGGCGATTTTTCTCTGTCAACGCTTGGAATCAGCGATTTCTCTATGCAAGCTGATGTAATTTGAGGAGAGGAGCCAGCAAGTTGCAAACCGCGAATAATCGAAACCGCGATTGCTGAAACCACGAATATGGAGGGAGAAGTATATAAGTTTATTAACGCTAGATTACTGTGAACTGATACTCCGAGTAAGTCAGGCTAAAGCTCGTCTGGGTCTACGATTTCTCTCTCATTGCTGCTACCACGGGGTGCACTGCCAGCTTGTACCAGGACTTTTGTGCCATATTACACGTGTAAATTGTATTTGACAATATGGTTGAAATCGTTCCGGGTTTCACTGCGGGTTTAATAAAAAAAAAATGTCAGTACAAATTTAATAAACTGAATGTGCCCAGAATGTGTTTTGCGTTTCCCTCAGGAATATCTAGAATCTGTCTGTGGTGGCATTAACCCTCCCCCACCCTCTTCCAGGGCTCTTATTGTATAGGATAGTGCCCGGTGATCCTGAACTTGCAGGTGTGGCTTTCTCAGCACCTTCGTGGTAAATGGCTGATTTTGTGGCTACTGATTTGCAGAGGAAAACGTGTCCCCCTCCCCCCATCACCGACAGATCAATTATATGACCAGGGAGATTGCTAACAAATGTTTCTGTGGATATTAGGTAGGGGGGAGGAATTGTTTTCGGGTTTTTTTTTTTTTTTGGGGGGGGGGGGGGTTGTATGCATGGACCTCATGGATCTTAACTGCACGTCCTTAAAAATCTGAGGTCCGTGCTACTTTTAGTCTCAGCATAGGTTATGGCTCTGACAGACCTCTATGATACTTTAGCTCCGACGGATCCTAATGCTTTTCCCTCCCTATGCTGAGACTCAT
This sequence comes from Geotrypetes seraphini, assembly GCF_902459505.1. NCBI lineage: Eukaryota > Metazoa > Chordata > Amphibia > Gymnophiona > Dermophiidae > Geotrypetes > Geotrypetes seraphini. Next base: position 15,648,533 of record NC_047101.1, on the reverse strand, counting down.
TTATGAAGCCGCGTTAGCGGATTAACGTGCGTAATAGCACACGCTAATTTTCCGGCCCGCGCTAGCTGCTACCGCCTCCTCTTGAGCAGGCGGTAGTTTTTCGGCTAGCGCAGGGGGGTTAGCGCGCGCCAAAACTGTACGTGCGATAAAGCCGCTAACGCGGCTTCGCAAAAGGAGCCCTAAAAGTGGCACGGACCTCAGATTTTTTTTTTTAAGGACGCGCGGTTAAGCTCCGTGAGGTCCGCGTTTTACCCCGTCCCGTAATTTTGCAATTTTTCGCGCTAGAAAATGCATACAGCCAATGGAAAGAAAGTGCAAGTCCTGAGGTGACAATGTAGGAACCTAACGTCAAATCTGAAATACCACTACGAGCCTTGAAACTAAGGGCTCCTTTTACTAAGGTGCGCTAGCGTTTTTAGCGCACGCTGCTCTAACCCTGTGCTACCGCCAAAAACTAATGCCAGCTCAATGGTGGCATTAGCGACTAGTGCGCGCTAAAACCGCCAGCTCAGCTTAGTACAAGGAGCCCCAAGTGTACACTATTGCAATTAAAACCAAAAGTAACGAGTTCATTACATTACATTACTGATTTCTATTCCGCCTCAACCTTGCAGTTCTGGGCGGATTACAAAAGAGACAACGTTGGTGATAGGATTTCTGTTTTCATCTGTTTTGCTTTGGGGGTTTTGATTCTTTTCTGAAAATGTAAGTGCCCTCACTAAACTGAGTGTGTCACATCGCAAGCTCCTCGAAACTCTCTTCTTCCAGTATAACTGAAAAGCTTAACCCCTAATCCTATAAGAGGCTTACAGCAACACTCCAGTGTTTATCAAGAAATACTGGAAAATATGCACTATAAATAAAACGCCAGGCCTCACGTTTAACACAAAGCCTGGCTAATCTTTTCTAGACGATTTGGACATCACGTGCCTTCTGTTTTAATTAACGTTTGGCAAGATCTGGAAATCTCTCGGGTCAAAAACCTAACGGTGGTGGAAACTGAGACGCTGAAACCAATGCAACAAGAATAAGGATAATTTTCAAAATCTTTAGTTTGGACCTCTGGAGATGAATTTCTTACTGATATTATAGTTACACTGATGAAGTCTAAGAAATCAAACGAGCTTGGTTACTATTGGTAGCTTTAAGTGTACATATTTTAGAAAATGCTTTGCTAAGGCTTTGGGGTGAAAACATTTGAAAGGTCTGTCAAGGGCACCCGACACTGTCTTCGCTCCTCCCCCATTCCAGCAGGGGAGAGCCGACGGAGGAGGGCTGCAGTCCGGCCTCGAACCAACGGTTGGCTCGGGGGCCCGTTCAAGCTGGACTTCAGTTTTGACTGTTTTGATTTTATTTTCAATTCTTTTTAGTTTACGATATATTTTTTAATCTCACTTATTGTTTTACCACTTATTTTGTCTTATTTTATCATTCAAATTTCATTTAAATTTCTATTGCTTCAACGGTTCTCCCTCTGCATCTATTCTTATCTCCCCTCTTTTTTCAACCTTTCAAAGTCCTTTAGATCATTGTAATCTTATTAGAATGTTTATTTTCTTATTTTTCTCATCTATTCTCTATTTTATTTCTTCATTACTCTACTAACTGTCATTTTTCCAGGTACTTTAGTTAGATTGTGAGCCTTCGGGACAGTAAGGGAATTTCTAAGTACCTATTTTACTTATAATTTTAATGCACCCTATTGTCTATTTTTCTGTAAACCGCTTAGAATCCTAACGGAGTTTAGCAGTATATAAGAAATAAATTACATTACATTACATTACATTACATATATAGGGTGAATTTTTACTCTTTTTATATGGACTCCTCTTATTAAGCCCTACAAAATACATTCACAGCATTCCTCACAAAATAATCACAAATAAAATAGTATTAATTGTGACCATAAACAAACCCCTGAGGGTTAAAACTTAAGGAGGATAGGAACCTCCAAAATACAACACATATGTAACAAATCAAACTGCTTTGCATCCATATCCACAGATTTCATTATGCAGCTGCGCTTTAAAAAAAGCATATCACTTTTCTGTGAAAGTTTGTTCTTCCATATTTCAGTTTTCACCATTTTTGCAACCAAGGATCAGAGATGCCCTGCTAAGGTTTAGCCAGCATAATCCCATTTGACAGAAGCAGATTTTAAATAACCAATCTTTGACACGGTTCCACACAGGCATCTATTTCATAAACCGAATACGCTCAGTGCGGGCCCCAAAGGGAGAGGTACTGTTGGAGCTGAGTGGAGGAGGGAGATGAGAGGGAGGGGTGCTGCTGGATTGGGAACAGAGGAGAGTGCTGCTGGACTTAAAATGGAAGAGGGAAAGCTGCATCAGGACTGAGGGGAGAGCAGTGGAGGAGGAGAGTGGATGGGGGAAGGGGGGAGCAGTGGAGGAGGAGAGTGAAGGGAAGGAGCCAGAACCTCACCAGGTCCATTGATTAAACCGGACCTGCTTAGAACAGCCCTTACAGAATACTAGCTTGGTATAAATGCTCATACCCAACTGATATTCGGAGGTGATGATAGATAGATAGATTAAGAACAGACAAAGCTCTGGGCCCAGACGGGATCCACCCGAGAATACTGAAAGAGCTCAGAGATGAAACAGCAGAGCTACTGCAGCATATTTGCAACCTGTACTTGAGAACAGGGGTAATCCCGGAGGACTGGAAGATAGCGAATGTTACACCGATCTTCAAAAAAGGATCGAGAGGCGACCCAGGAAACTACAGACCGGTGAGCTTAACCTCTGTTCCGGGGAAGATGGCCGAATCACTGATCAGGGAAGGTATCAATGAGCATATAGAAAAAAATAATCTGATGAGATCGAGCCAGCATGGTTTCTGTAAAGGCCGGTCATGCCAGACAAATCTACTGCATTTCTTTGAGGGGATAAGTAAGCAATTGGACCAAGGTGACCCAGTAGACATTATATATCTAGATTTCCAAAAAGCCTTCGACAAGGTGCCCCATGAGCGCTTACTGAAGAAACTGTGGAGTCACGGGGTGGAAGGGGACGTGCACAGATGGATCAAAAATTGGCTGGCGGACAGGAAACAAAGGGTAGGAGTAAAGGGGCACTGCTCTGACTGGATAGGGGTCACAAGTGGTGTTCCGCAAGGGTCAGTGCTGGGACCACTGCTGTTCAATATATTTATTAATGATCTAGAAACAGGGACAAAGTGCGAAGTTATCAAGTTTGCGGATGACACAAAACTCTCCAGCAGGGTCAGAACTGTTGAGGAATGCAAAGAACTGCAGAGCGACCTGAACAAACTGAGTGAGTGGGCAAAAAAATGGCAGATGAGCTTCAATGTGGAGAAATGTAAGGTCTTGCACATAGAGAAGGGGAACTCCATGTACAGCTATGCGATGGGAGGGAGGGTACTCGGGGAAGGTAGCCAAGAAAAAGATCTGGGGGTATTGGTGGATAACACAATGAAGCCGGTGGCACAATGTGCAGCGGCCTCAAAAAAAGTGAACAGAATGTTGGGCATTATCAAGAAAGGTATCACTACCAGAACGAAGGAAGTTATCCTACCACTGTATCGAGCAATGGTGCGCCCACATCTGGAATACTGCGTCCAATACTGGTCGCCATACCTCAAGAAGGACATGGCAATACTCAAGAGGGTCCAGAGGAGGGCAACGAGGATGATAAAGGGTATGGAGAACCTTTCATGTGCCGAACGGTTAGACAGGCTGGGGCTCTTTACCCTGGAGAAGCAGAGACTGAGAGGGGACATGATAGAGACTTATAAAATCATGAAAGGCATAGAGAAGGTGGAGAGGGACAGATTCTTTAGACTAGCAGGGACAACTAAAACAAGAGGTCATTCAGAAAAACTGAGAGGAGACAGATTCATAACGAATGCAAGGAAGTTCTTCTTCACTCAGAGGGTGGTGGACACCTGGAACGCGCTTCCCGGAGAGGTGATAAGACAGAGTACAATTCTGGGGTTCAAAAAGGGACTGGATGACTTCCTGGAAGCGAAGGGGATTACAGGGTACAGATAGAGGTACCTTACAGGACATTGAGCGAATAGGGTATGGATATTTTAGGTTAGGTAGGGAACACTTTCAGGTCATGGACCTGGGGGGGGCCGCCGCGGGAGCGGACTGCCGGGCACGATGGACCCCTGGTCTGACCCGGCAGAGGCAATGCTTATGTTCTTATGTTATGAACCTTAAACCATCCCTTAATTACCCTCAATTTCTTGTTTATATAATAATACCCAACTGATGGCACAAATTCAGGCTTTCTATAACATCACACCTGATTTCTAGGAACATCTGGACTCACACAGAGCCACACCTCCTTCTGAGTTGCATGATATGAAATTTAGGTGCACATGTTAGAGAATAGATTATTAAATCAACAGCTTGTATGTTTTATAGAAGATTTTCATGAGAGTAGATACTATGATATTGTTATTTCAGAAGTGGCCCAACTCAGACCACCTCCTAAAACTCTCACTAAAGACAGTTTTCAATAAAAACCCTCAGAGATGCCACCAAGATACTCAAAGATTTTCATAGTATCTGGCTTTATGCATCAAATCCTCACCGGGTCTTCTGTTTTTAGATATGTTCAAGTGTGTTTAGCTGTATAAATATTTGTGGGGCTCTTCTCCCTGGAAAAGAGGAGGCTTAGGGGGGACATGATAGAAACTTTCAAGATCATGAAGGGCATGGAGAAGGTAGACAAGGATAGATTCTTCAAACTACGGGGAACCACAGGCACAAGAGGGCACTCAGAGAAACTGGAAGGGGAGAAGTTTAGAACAAATGCCAGGAGGTTCTTCTTCACACAGAGGGTTGTGGACACATGGAACGCGCTCCCGGAGGAAGTGGTCGGGCAGAGTACGCTACGGGGATTCAAAGAGGGATTGGATGGATTCCTGAAGGATAGGGGGATTGAGGGATACAGATAAGGGTAGGTAAGAGTATGGAAAGAGTATAGATGAAAACAAGGGGGCTATAGGGCTAAATCAAAATAACATGACAGGTCATGGACCTGATGGGCCGCCGCGGGTGCGGACTGCTGGGCGCGATGGACCTCTGGTCTGACCCAGTGGAGGCAAATTCTTATGTTCTTATTAAGGTTCCATAAAATATTAAATACTTAGCTTAAATATTAAAATGGTCACCATCCCAGGGACTAACAAGCCAACATGACATGTTTCACCCAGAAGGATTCCTCAAGGCTATATTGTCCCTTTTTGAAGCTTTTTTGCCCATATAACGACCACCGAGGTTCAGTTATCAAGACTTGAACATATCTAAAAACAGAATACCCGGTGAGGATTTGATGCATAAAGCCAGATACTATGAAAATCTTTGAGTATCTTGGTGGCATCTCTGAGTGTTTTTATTGAAAACTGTCTTTAGTGAGAGTTTTAGGAGGTGGTCTGAGTTGGGCCACTTCTGACATAACAATATCATGTTATAGAATAGGGTAGGGGTAGGCAATTCCGGTCCTCGAGAGCCGGAGCCAGATCAGGTTTTCAGGATATCCACCATAAATATGCATGAGATAGATTTGCATCTCAAGGAGGCAGTGCATGCAAATCCATCTCATACATAGTCATGGTGGAGATCCTGAAAACCTGACCTGGCTCCGGCTCTCGAGGACCGGAATTGCCTACCCCTACCCTATTCTATAACATGATATTGTCCTATACCCTCAATACGGTATAGGACAGACCTGCATATAACTCTTAATTACTGCCACTTAAGTGTATTGTTTTTGCCTAATTAGCTAATTAGTTTGCACACAGATCTGTGATCCACCCCCCCAAATTGTGCTTTGGGCACCATATAAAGAATCTGGGGGTAAAAGTCTTGGGTTATTCCAATGTCTATTCCTTTAACACAAATGTTAAATCTTCATGTAATTGGATTCCAAAGTACATTGTTATTGGGTTGGTTATCATAATAAATGCTCATTTATTTAAGAAAGCGGTAATGCAAACTCTTCCAAGAGAAATTTGTTATCTGCCTATCAGACAGCTATGGGAAACCAGCCGGAGATTGAGGGAGGAAACTGCATTTATGTTTTTGTGAACCATATTGTGGTACCACGTCTGTTAAATTTTGCTTTATGGCTCTAGCAGGATAAAAATAGCATAGTTATTTAGCAGTGAGAGAGTAATGGATGAGGCAGCTTGTGTGCACAGAATTCTGCCAATTCTAGTGCCTAAAAGAGAACTGACTATGATATACATCAGTTATGAGAAAGTGACTGTACTTTGAAAATATGCTCAGAGAAGTGAAACTCTGAAGAGGGAGTGATACCCCCTCTTAGGGAAAGAGTTTACCATCCAGTCACTGCATATCCGATATGAATAGTCACTCTCTAAGACCTGGTGATATTCTTTTTGTAGTTTTCCAAGTTTTCTTATGCTGCCAAAGTACACAGGTTATTCTAATGTTCTTATTGCTGTAAATATCGCAGGAATACTGATACAATGCACTTATCTTGTAGATATGGATTTATGGGGTCCCCATAAATCCATATCTACAAGATAAGTGGGGACCCCATAAATCCATATTTACAAGATAAGTGCATTGCATCAGTATTCCTGCGATATTTACAGCAATAAGAACATTAGAATAACCTGTGTACTTTGGCAGCATAAGAAAACTTGGAAAACTACAAAAGAATATCACCAGGTCTTAGAGAGTGACTATTCATATTGGATATGCAGTGACTGGATGGTAAACTCTTTCCCTAAGAGGGGGTATCACTCCCTCTTCAGAGTTTCACTTCTCTGAGCATATTTTCAAAGTACAGTCACTTTCTCATAACTGGTGTATATCATAGTCAGTTCTCTTTTATACAATCATAGATTTTTTTACTGACTTTTTGTTGAATTAGTATATTCCCTGTTTTTGGTTAAAACGGAATTCTAGTGCCTAGACAGGAGAGCATGTAGGGAAAAAAAGTCTGCATTCCAGAAACACCAACTCAGACCATATTCAACTGCCAGTGGGTGTCATGCAAGAAAGTCTGACCCAGCAATGCAGGACCGATGCAGTCCTAGTAGGGTCTTAAAGGAGCATTGCAGCCAAACTGCCAGGAGCTGGCTCTGTTCGTTGCATCTTTCAGGGCAATTTGAGGGATGTGCACTATTTCTTCTTGATGGTTTTGAGGGTAGCTGTTCAAGCCCTGCGAATTTGCTGTAACGCACCAACTTTCCAGTGACTCAGAGCTTGAAATGTGTCTGAAATTTTGCAGGGCATCGACACTATTTTCTTTTCGGGAGACACAAAAAAATAGAGATTCTGGCAAAATATAGATCGCATGGAATAAAAATACTGGAGAGGAGCAAGTTGTAGGTTACATAATTATGACATAAAATACAGATATACTTAATTCATAGCTACACTCAGGGTGGACCCATTGGGACAATAGGAGAGTGCTCTTGGATCTACACAAGCATGGGGGGGGGGCCATTCTCCCCTAGCCTCCATCTACACTTCCCCCTCCCCATTCGCGGTTTCCCTACTCGCGATTTCACATAATCGTGATTTTTTGTTGGGGGGGGGAGGAGGGAAAAAGAAACCCCATATTTTTGTCTTCCCCCCGGCATCCTGGCCTTACCTGGTGGTCTAGCTGTTTTCGGGGCAGGATCGATCTTCCTATGCTCCTGCCCCGTGCAGATAGCCACTAGGAAATGGCTGTGGGGAGTTCCCGTAGTCTCTCGAGAGACTACGGGAACTCCCCACAGCTATTACTTAATGGCTATCTGCACGGGGCAGGAGCGTAGGAAGATCGCTCCTGCCCCGAAAACCAGCTAGACCACCAGGTAAGGCTGGGATGCCAGGGGAAGGCGGAAGGGAGGCGGGGGTGGGTCAGAGCCAGATATTCGTGGTTTTCCGCCATTTGCGTTCCGGCTCTGCCCCTATTCCCCGCGAATAACGAGGGAGAAGTGTAGTTTAATCATTTTTAATAGGTGGTTAGGAGCTCATGACCCCTATTGCTCAGGTCCACCCCTGGTTACACCAACACTTCATGTACTAACAGCTGGACCCAGAATACCCATTCAAGAAAGTCTGCATTTCAGCTGTATGTCCCTCACAGAGACTTTCTTCTCTTAGGTGGTTTGGATCTATTGTAGAAATTCATTGAAGTATCCATCTTATACATTATATAAAACAGGAATTGTCTGGGCAAGTAACTAATACAAATGCAGATTGAGTTGTATTTCTATATAAAGTAAAACCTTGGTAACTTGGTTTGCAAGGCAAACAAAACATTTTATTACATTTTAGCCTGATATACAAGCAATGTCTTGCAATACAAGTACATACAGTGTACACACATCACAACTGAGCCGATGGTTCATAGTTTCATAGTTTATTTAAAATCTGATTACATGCCTGTCATAAATTCTAGGCGAGAATACAATGCTAAAAAAGGGAAATCTGAAATTTAAGACAAAGACATATACAACTACAAAGACGAAAATAGACAAGACAGATTAACAAGAGGGAAGAAGGAGGAATTACAATATAGTCGAGAAAAGAGTGTAGTGACTGTTCTAAACGAGCAAAGTCTTGCAATACAAGTACATATAGTATTTTGTATTAAAGTTTTTGGGTTGTGGAACGAATCTTCTGAGTTTCCATTATTTGCTATGGGGAAATTCGCTTTGATATACGAGTGCTTTGGATTGCAAGCATGCTTCTGGAACGAATTATACTCATAAACCAAGGTTTTACTGTAATTCCCTTTACTTGCATGGCCAGCAATCTGCTGTTCCTTTGGGCTACTGACTCTTGCTCAAACCTATCCCCTCTCCCCCATCCTCCCCGGTCTTACAGGTCATGCTCAATACTCTCTAACAATTGTGGAAGACAGCACCATTCTTAGCCCTCTCAATCAAATCTCCCCCTTTGCTTAGCTGATCATTTTTTCCCATCACCCAGTTCTCTGACTCAGCATATTTTCCCAAACTTTCAAAGCAGGGCCCTGGCTCCTTTTCCAACACGTTTCCATTTCCTATCGCGTTTTGGCCAACACCATCCTTTGGATTTTCTCACTTTTAGCCTTCCCCCCACCCCACCTTCAAATCATAGAAACATAGAAATAGACGGCAGATAAGGGCCACGGCCCATCCAGTCTGCCCATTTGGCCTTAAAATCAGGCACGCTGCTGGCCTCAATCACCTGTAGTGGAAGACTGTTCCAGCGATCAACCACTCTTTCAGTGAAAAAGAATTTCCTGGTGTCACCTCGTAGTTTCCCGCCCCTGATTTTCCACGGATGCCCTCTTGTTGTCGTGGGACCCTTGAAAAAGAAGATATCTTCCTCCGCCTCGATGCGGCCCGTAAGATACTTGAACGTCTCGATCATGTCCCCCCTCTCTCTGCGCTCCTCGAGCGAGTATAGCTGTAATTTGTCAAGCCGTTCTTCATATGGAAGATCCTTGAGTCCCGAGACCATCCGGGTGACCATTCTCTGCACCGACTCCAGTCTCAGCACATCCTTGCGATAATGTGGCCTCCAAAATTGCACACAGTATTCCAGGTGGGGCCTCACCATCAGGGGCGGGAAATTGCACGGCGACACCAGGAAATACTTTTTCACCGAAAGAGTGGTCGATCGCCGGAATAGACTTCCACTTCAGGTGATCGAAGCAAGCAGCGTGCCTGATTTTAAGAAGAAATGGGATCGTCACGTGGGATCTCTGCACAGAGTTAAATAGGGGAGGGTCATTAGGGTGGGCAGGCTAGATGGGCCGCGGCCCTTATCCGCCGTCTTTTGCTATGTTTCTAATAAAGGGCTAGAATACAGAGTTTGACTTGCTGCATCCAAGATACTGTAACCCAAGATAAGGTGAAACATTCCAGCAAGATCAGAAAAGTGAATTCAGCCGCCGTAAATTAAGTGTGCATTCCTAGAGAGATCTGTAGGTCAAAACACGCACTATGTACATTCCAAAATAAGACTTGAAAAACAGGCCACATGCGTAATGCATTCCAGAGACAGGCGCATACTAAAAAGCTTAGCACGCCTTTGTAAAAGAGGGGGTTAGTGTGCTGATGGAATTAGCAAGTACTGAACGCTATGAAGCCTTAATTCCATGTTCAGAGCAGTCTCTAGATGGAGTCCTCATTCTACATCCAGTTCAGCCTCTGGTTAAGCCCCCATTTCACGTTCAGTGAGTCTCTCGTCAAATCCTTGTCCTACGTTCGAAGCAGTCTCTAGTGGAGCCTTTATTCCACATTTGTCGCAGTCTCCGAGGCCCATATTCTATAAACGGTGCTGCTGCTTGATTGGCCTGCGATCGGCGGCCGTTTTTTTAGGCTGACGATGGCGCCATTTAGAGAATCCGGCCCTTAGTCCACACGCGGTGCAGTTTCTAGCTGAAACGTCATTCCAAGTTCATGGGGGACACCAGGACATACTTCTTCACCGAAAGGGTAATTGATCGATGGAATTTTCTTCCACGACGGGTAGTCGAGGCCAGTAACACGCTCGACTTCAAGGGACGATGGGACAGACTGGTGGGGTCGCTTGAGAGGAATGCTTAATAGATGGATTCTCGAGAGAGGGAGGGAAGCTTAATAGATGGATTCTCGAGAGAGGGAGGGAAGCTTAATAGATGGATTCTCGAGAGAGGGAGGGAAGCTTAATAGATGGATTCTCGAGAGAGGGAGGGAAGCTTAATAGATGGATTCTCGAGAGAGGGAGGGAAGCTTAATAGATGGATTCTCGAGAGAGGGAGGGAAGCTTAATAGATGGATTCTCGAGGGAGGGAGGGTTCTTGAGTGGGCAGACTTGTTGGGCCGTCAGCCCTTTTCTTCCGTCATGCTCTATGTTTCTATACAGGCTGTGGTTTAATTGTAATTCCTTGATCGCCGATAAAATACACTCAACCTCGAATTACATAAAACCAAAATAAATACTCTGCTGGTATATTAAGCCAGGGTTTTCTTGGCCTACAATACCAGCACCTAATGCAGACACCTAACTCAATCCACACCCGTACTCTGGTAGGTGCCTAACAGCTTATTTTAGTATTTATATACCACTTATAGCAGGGGTGTCCAATGTCGGTCCTCGAGGGCCGCAGTCCAGTCGGGTTTTCAGGATTTCCCCAATGAATATGCATGAGATCTATTAGCATACAATGAAAGCAGTGCATGGAAATAGACCTCATGTATATTCATTGGGGAAATCCTGAAAACCCGACTGGACTGCGGCCCTCGAGGACCGACATTGGACACCCCTGACTTATAGCCTAAGCGGATTATATTCAGGTTCTCTAGCATTTTCCCCATCTGTCCACAAATGTACCTGGGGCAGTGGAGGATTAAGTGACTTGCCCAGGGTTACAAGGAACAGTGCAGGGTTTGATCCCACAACCTCAGGGTGCTGAGGCTGCAACTCTAACCGCTATGCTACACAATCATTTTATTTTAATTGGCTTAATTGGCGCTGATAATTAAAAACACCATTAAAAACCAACCCTCCCCCTCCCCCTTTTACAAAACCATAGTATGGTTTTTAGTGCCTGCCATGGCGGTAACAGAATTCCTACGAGCATCAGAGCTGTTACCGCCGCAGCCGGCGCTAAAAAACGCGCTAGTTAGATGCCTCTATTGGCTAGGCATGCCGAACTAGGTGCCTAGCTTTAGGCCGTCTTTTATAGAATCAGGGCCTATATCTGCATTATTTCTTTATTCTGTTTTGTATTCATGTCAATTTAAAAAAATGTATTTAAAAGAAAGAAATATTGTTTTCCAAAATGTTGCTTCTAAATAGAGAATGACACGGGGACAAATTTGTCCACATCCCCGCAGGAACTCAATTTCCCTGTCCCGTCATTGCGGATTTTGTCACTGTCCCTGTGCCTACCCCATTCCTGTAAGCTCTGCCTTAACCACATAGGCCTCGAATCCTTATGATTTTAAAGTGTTTGAGGCTCGAGCAGATGAGGACGGAGCTTAGGCATTGGTGGAAAGAGGCATTATGACATCACAATCTGAGCTCTAGAATGTTGCTGCTTATGATTTTAAAATGTTTGAGGCTTGTGCAGATGAGGACAGAGCTTAGGCATTGGTGGAAAGAGGCATTATGACATCACAATCTGAGCTCTAGAATGTTGCTGCTTATGATTTTAAAATGTTTGAGGCTTGTGCAGATGAGGACGGAGCTTAGGCATTGGTGGAATCAGGCATTATGACATCACAATCTGAGCTCGAGAATGTTGCTTCTTATGATTGTAAAGTGTTTGAGGCTTGCGCAGAGGAGGACGGAGCATAGGCATTGGTGGAATGAGGCATTATGACATCACAATCTGAGCTCTAGAATGTTGCTACTTAGGATTTTATAGTATTTGAGGCTTGTGTAAATGAGGACAGAGCTTGCAAGAATGGGACATGGACAGGAAAAGAACTCACGGGGACGGGACAGGAAAATGAGTTTCCGCAGGAACGGGGAAAAATTTGTCCCCCTTGTCATTCTCTACTTCTAAACTCTGGCTCAGTCTCCATTCTGTGCTTGGTATAACCACTTACTGAACTATCCTCAGTTGTTCACTGAGTTCATTGCTTCCACAGTCATTCTGTGCTCAGCAGAATGAATGTTTAAGCTGTCACCCTGCGGTTAGTTCATAGCCATGCCAACATAGCTCAGTGTCAGCAAAAGCTTTACATCCATCTTTTATTTTTCAATTCCCTTCCAAATACAATTTCAAGGGCAATAAACAGCAGGCTGCTCTGGGATGGAAGATGCTAATCCAGAATTAGATTATATGATTGCATGGGGTTGGGTTGACAACATTGTAACTGCTGGTCGAGACATTCTACATTCAGCGTAAGGTAGAGATCTGCACGGGAACAGGGATTGCGGGAATCCCACGGGACTCCCATGGGGACCGCCCTCTAGCCAACGGGACTCCCACGGGGATGGAAAGCTTTGGAAGGAGGGTTCATCCATATAATATAATGGACACGTCAGCCTTAGTACAAGAGGGGGTTTATAAGTTAATTACCTGAACAGAAAACAAAAAAAGGGTTCCGCCAAAGAGATTCCACAAGGAAAACAGCAGCGCAAACACAAAAGAAACTGTGGAATTGATGATCCTGTCAAAAGAAATTGCTGCTTTTTATGGGGACGGGCGGGGATGGAGGTAATTCCTTGCGGGAATGGGTGGGGACGGAGAGGATCCTGACGGGGACGGGTGGGGACGGAGAGGATCCTGACGGGGACGGGTGGGGACGGAGAGGATCCTGACGGGGACGGGTGGGGACGGAGAGGATCCTGACGGGGACGGGCGGGGACGGAGAGGATCCTGGCGGGGACAGGTGGGGACGGAGAGGATCCTGGTGGGGACAGGTAGGGACGGAGAGGATCCTGGTGGGGACAGGTAGGGACGGAGAGAATCATGACGGGGATGGGTGGGGACGGAGAGATCCTGATGGGGACGGGTGGGGATGGAGAGGATCCTGATGGGGACAGGTGGAGATGGAGAGGATCCTGGTGGGGATGGGTAGGGACGGAGAGGATCCTGACGGGGATGGGTGGGGATGGAGAGGATCCTGACGGGGATGGGTGGGGACGGAGAAGATCCTGGCGGGGACGGGCAGGGATGGGTGGGACTTCTGTCCCCGCGTAACTCTCTAGCATAAGGGCTAAGCTGCGTGTCTTCTGCTTGCTATCCTGTTGGACATGTTCTAAAGTTGAGTGCTCTGGAGGACAAAGTCATTTTGAGGGGTCCTTACAACCAATGCAGTCCAGAAAAGAAAGAAAAAAGCAGCAGAGGGATGGCATTACTTGTCACCATTACTCCGAAATGTTGACCATCTGGATCGGAGTTATATATACAGATTCTATGCTTAGGCAATTACACATTATATATTTATTTGGTTATTTTTCAACAACAAAATGCCGCTGTCCGCCTCATTTTCGGCTTCAAAAAATATGACCACGTTAGCCCCTATTACACTAAACTCCACTGGCTGCCGGTGGAGGCAAGAATCACCTTTAAATTCGCCAGCCTCTGCTTCAAAACCTTAGCAGGCTCTTCACCAATTTACCTATCTAAGCACCTTGAAATTGCTGGCCCCTCTCGTACTCGAAATACCTACCTGTTTTCCTTTCCCTCCCTGAAGGGCTGCCTCTATAAGAAATTCCTTGACCGATCCCTAGCATTCCAAGCGGGCAAATGGAACAAATGCCTCTCCACTCTCATCTCCAATTCCCCCCCCCTATCAAACATTCAGGAAGTTAACTAAAACCTACCTTTTTGACAAATTCCTCTGATTTATCCCCTTCCTCCTTCCTCCTCTTCTGACCTCTCCTCCCCCTAGACCCTTTACCGCCGCATGTATCACTGCCATTTGTAACACCGCTGTATCTAACTTATAGCAAATGTAACTAGCTGCTAAAATAACTTCACCGTATATTTATCGTCCAAAATGTAAATGTAACATGACTGAATATGTATCGTCTAACGAAATTGTAACTTCGCTGTAAATGTACAGTCTCTTCATCTGTTAACCGCATAGAACTTCCATGGTAATGCGGTACACAAGAATAAAGTTATTATTATTATTATTATTATTATTAATTAGGTAAGTATAAAAATAGTGTTTCCACAGTGGAATCACATATGAGCATTTGTGTCACTTAGAAGTCCTCAGCACAGAAAAGGAGAAAAAAACAGAGCAGGGGGATTAAAGATGAGGCAGCGCCGCCCTTCAGTTTGTGTATATAATTTCTGGAACTGCTCTGTTGGGGATGGCGGGGGAGAAGCACAGAGGGGACGAATAGAAACGTGATGTCCTCAACAAGTGGAGTTCATGTTTCAGGCACTCTGTTAGTGCGATCTGATGAGCTAAAATGTTTGTTGGAGTAAAAAAATAAAATGAAATGTATGCGTGTGGAGAGGAAGTTGTTTTTTTTCTGCCATTTTTTTCAAAAGTTTTTCGCATTGGGTGTTTTATCAGTTGAGACCTAAAATTAGAAGCCCTAGTTAAATAGAATAGGTGATTCAGTCCTGGTTTTTCGGTGACAGGACTAAAGCGCACCGGACGTTCGCGCGCCGACAACCCTGCTAAGACAAATGCACGCAGGACGTCAGCGCGCCAGATTAAAAGGTAAGTTTAAAACTGCTCCGAGGGGGTGGGGGGAAACCTCTCCCCACTTTACTTAGAATAGTTGCCGCTGCCGTTGGGGGAGGGTGGGGGGAAACCCCCCCCCACACACACACACACTTATAGAGGAGACTAATTTTTCCCTAAACCACTGGGAAAAATTACACTTTCCTCCTTAATGGGGGGGGAGGTCACAACCCCCCCCCCCCAACAGCAGCAGCAACTGTTCTAAGTAAACAATCCCTCCTCAGAGCGCTTTAAACTTACCTTTAAATCTGGCGCACGGACGTCCTGCGCGCATTTTGTCTTAGCGGGTTTGTCGGTGCATGATTGCCCCACGCGCTTTCATCTATGAACCGGTTTTTCAACTGTTCTATTTGTTTCCCATATAGTGAAATATCCAGAATGCTTTTAAGGTAGAGTTAAGAAAAAGAGGGCTGAGCTTCCTGTTCTTTGTTACCTGAATCCAGTAGCGTAGTAAGGAGGAACAGTCTGCCCCAAGCGCCATCTCGGGAGGGGTGTGACGACCCATCCTCCTCTCCACTCTCCCCCCCCCCCACTCCTTTCCCACACACACTGCCACTCGCACACACCGCTTCCTAGCTCTTCTTCTGACATCATTTCCTGGACCTATGTCTAGGAAGTGACATCAGAGACAGACCCCCGTGCAGGCACGACAGCAGATTGGGGATTGCTGCTCAAGCACCAGAAATGTTACAGAGGTACAAGGAAAGGGAAGTGGCGCAGGTGTACGCATGGCAGTGGGGGGAGGGGGGAAGGAAAATGTAGGGGTGCGTTGGGGGTGAAGCACCACTACCCCGGGTGCCTCTCACCCTCACTATGCCAATGCCTGAACCCTCAGTGCTACGGCTTCACTTAAACTCACCCTATGACAGAATACGTACGGGAGAATGAATAATCACATTACACGAATAATGAATCAAAAAAGAGTGAAGGGAAGCCTGGGAGATGTTCATTGTTTGATTTGGGACCATCGATTCAACGAGCAATGTTAATGAAATTGCTGTCATTTTTGTCTGGCATTCCTTCTCGTAGTTCTGTCGTAAATCTCCTGGTTATTGGGGCCAAGCCATCTGCAATATTTCAAACCAAATTCTCCTGGAAACAACATATAGTCCACTGGTTCACAGTCATTCGCGCGTGGGACTTCGGCGCACCAACATCGCAGCGCAGACAGTTTGGCGTAAGACCCCAGCGCGCCGCCTAAAAAGTTACTTTTAAAGAGCTCCGATGCGGGGTTGTTTACTTCATACTCTTTGCGCTGCCGTTGGGGGGTGAGGGGGTAGAAACCCTCCATTATAGAGTATACTTAACTTTTTCCCGATATTCTCTATAATAGGGGGGGGTTTGCACCCCCCACACACACCCCTCCCCCAACTTTTTAGGCGGTGCACTGGGGGTCTTCCGCCAAATTGTCTGCGCTGCAATGTTGGCACGCCGAAGTCTCGCGCACTTTTGTCCCGTCACCCAGTCATAAGAATATAAGAACATAAGAATTTGCCTCCGCTGGGTCAGACCAGAGGTCCATCGCGCCCAGCAGTCCGCACCCGCGGCGGCCCATCAGGTCCATGACCTGTCATGTTTACTTGATTTAGCCCTATAGCCCCTTGTTTTTATCTTTACTCTTTCCATACTTTTATCTACCCTTATCTGTATCCCTCAATCCCCCTATCTTTCAGGAATCCATCCAATCCCTCTTTGAATCCCCGTAGCGTACTCGACTATAAAAGTTAAATAATGATAATGCTCCCAATCAAACTTTCAAATGTCAGTGTTATCTTTTTCAAAGCAATCGGTATTGGTCAACAGATTATGTCCTGTGAGAACCCATCTACTGTATAAAAGTAACTTATTGTTCCCAGTAGTCAAATAACTTTAGTTGTAACTTGGAGGACTTCAGCCGCTAGATTCAAATTGCAGCAAGATGATCCGTGTGCGATTGAAGGGACCTTGAAACAGCTTTCCAGCAAAACATGATCTCATGTCAGGAGTTCCCTTTTGAAGCAGCTATTTGTACGGTTCATAGACAATGGCGCGAAAGACAAAGGCGCGCGCCGACAACTGAGCGCAAGACGGAGGCGCGCGCCAAAGAAAATTACAGTTTTTAGGGGCTCCGACGGGGGTTTTGTTGGGGAACCCCCCCACTTTACTTAATAGACATCGCGCCGGCGTTATGGGGGGTTTGGGGGGTTGTAACCCTCCACATTTTACTGTAAACTGAACTTTTTCCCTAAAAACAGGGAAAAAGTGAAGTTTTCAGGAAAATATGGGGGGTTACAAACCCCCAAACCCCCACAACGCCCCCACAACGCGGCGCGATGTTTATTAAGTAAAGTGGGGGGTTCCCTCCACACACCCCCATCGGAGCCCTAAAAACAGTAATTTTGAGCAGCGCGCACCTCCGCGCTGCGCTCAATTGTCTGGGTGCGCCTTTGTCCCGGCGCGCTTTTGACCTGACACCATTTGTACAGCAACCGACCACAAAGAGAACTAAAGACATTTACAGGTAACACAAAATACAGCAATAAAAATCATAACAAACTCCAAAAAATTTGATCATGTTACACCCCTCTTGAAAAATGCACACTGTTACTGATCCCCCCCCCCCCCGAATAACATTTAAACTAGCACCTCATACATTCAAAATCTGCCAGTCAAACCAACCCATTTTTCTTGACAGACTATTAATACCTAATACCTCCTCAAAAACACTGAGATCCACAGATCATAATCTTCCTTCTTTAAAAATTATCAGTACCAGAAGAGCTGACATTTTTTTCAGTGACCGCGCCGCAAACATGGAATCCTCTCCCATCATTCATCAGAGAAGTACGATTAGACAAATTTGTTTTTGCAGCGATTAGCAAGGACCGCCTAGCTATTTTTGCCACAGCGCATGTCTGTACAGTACTCGACTAACCAGTGTCCCCTGAAGAAGGCGTTATCAGTAGCCCAGAAACAGAGATCCTTGTTGGGTACCTCGGAGAGCAGAAGCCATCAAGATATGCAGACAAGTTTTAGCGCTGTTCGCTTGACAGTACAGCGAGATACAGCATGACAAAGTTGCAATGCTGCTATCAGAAAGTTTGACTGGGAGTGCCACCGTTATTTTGGGCTCCTTTTACTGAGCTGCGTTAGCGTTTTTAGAGCACGCATTTTAGTGCGTGCTAAACTAACGCCAGCTCAATGTTGGCGTTAAGATCTAGCGGGCGCGGCAATTCAGAAACATAGAAAATGTCGGCAGAAAAGGGCCATGGCCCATCAAGTCTGCCCACTCTAATGACCCACCCCCCTAACTTCTTTCCCTAAGAGATCCCACATGCCTATCCCATTTTTTCTTAAAGTCTGGCACGCTGCTGGTCTCAATTATCTGCAGTAGAAGATCATTCCAATGATCAACCACCCTTTCGGTGAAGAAATACTTTCTGGTGTCGCCATGAAATTTCCCGCCCCTGATTTTCAGCGGATGCCCTCTTGTGGCCGTGGGTCCTTTAAGAAAAAAGATATCATCTTCCACCTCGATACGGCCCGTGATATATTTGAACGTCTCAATCATGTCTCCCCTCTCTCTACGTTCCTCGAGTGAGTATAGCTGCAATTTACTCAGCCTTTCCTCCTACGGGAGATCCTTGAGTCCCTGAGACCATCCTGGTGGCCATTCGCTGAACCGATTCGGCTCTCAGCACATCTTTTTGGTAATGTGGCCTCTAGAATTGCACACAATATTCCAGATGAGGTCTCACCATGGATCTGTACAACGGCATTATGACTTCAGGCTACCGGCTGACAAAACTTCTACGGGTACAACCCATCATTTGTCTAGCCTTGGATGAAGCTTTCTCCACTCAATTGGCAGTTTTCATATCTTCACTAATGATCACTCCTAAGCGCATGTTATTCCTCGCATTAAAGCTCTAACGTGGCTTAGTAAAAGGAGCCCTTTATTTTATACTCGCTGATTGCCCAATTATCTATCATTTTTGATAATTTTTACATATCACCCCCTTCCCACCCCCACAGCATTTTTCCCCAAATAGTAAGTGATAGGTATACCAAGTTTGTTTAAAATCTCTCCATGCATTTCAGAGTTTTGCTGGAACATACACACACACACACACAGATACATCCAATTTTATATAGATAGATAGATAGATAGATTGGTTCCAGGGGAATTTGGTTTGAAGTATTGCACATGACATGATCCCTCATATTTAATTGCCCTGCACCAATAACCAGAAGATTTATATTGGAACGAAGAGAATGAATTCCTGCCCAAAAAATAATGGCAATTTCATTAACATCGCTCATTGAGCCTCTGGACCCAGTTCATATAGGTACTCATGTTCAAAGCACTTGGACACACAAAGGACCATAATGAATATCTCCCAGGTTTCCCTTCAAATTTTTTTTTGATTCATTACTTGTTCTATTATAAATCTAGGGTGATTATTCATTCTCCCATACTTATTCTGTTATAGAGTGAGCTACAGTGAAGTTGTATTCCCTGAAAGCAGATGTTCAGCCTAAGACAATCTAAAGGGAAATGCAGTCTGCTCTGACTTTTGTAAATTTTCAATTTTTCTTTTTCCTTTCAGGGGCGATTTTCCCGGTGTTGAAACCCACCCCACCACTTAATAAGATCATTTTCTGGCTCGGCTACTTCAACAGCTGCATCAATCCCATTATCTACCCATGCTTCAGTAAAGAGTTCAAGCGAGCTTTCATCCGTATCCTCAAGTGTCAATGCCATCGCAGAAAGCAGCCGAGGTGGTGGGCTTATCACTGCCGCAACTGGAACCACGTCTCCTTTGACCATTCCAGGAAGGACTCGCTGGATGACAGCACGAGCTATCTAAATGGAAGCCAGAGGACTTTGGCCTCGGGCACCCACAGCCCCGGCTACCTAAGTAAACTCACTCACCCCAAGGTGGCGATGGGGACATTCCAAGACTGGGAACATTCAAATTCCAATAAAAGTCCGCCTCTGCACTTGCAAAGCCATAAGGACAGCGTTTTTGCCTTTCAGGTTATACCGGAGCAGAATGGGCATAGAACTGACCACCAGATATCTGACCAGAGGGCCTATGAAAACAAAGCATGACACGATAAATTGCCAGACTCAAGTCAGAAAAAAAAAATAGTAGTGGTAGAACGAGCAAATTTTAAAGAACTATCTTTTGAAATACAACAAAAAGTATCTTGGGTTTAGACTTGAGACTTCTCTGTTATCTATTCTCCTAGTCCTATAAGGGAAGTCTCTTTACTCTGCTAAAGGCAAATGTGGCATCAAAGTACAAGGCAGGCAAGCCCTCGGACCATAAGACTTATGAAACGCACAACTAAATACACCTACGGTATTACAGAGCATCGGGCGGCATTTGGTCAATCAGATTGCTTGACTGCCCAGCAGTTGCTCTCATTTGAGTTTTTGAACCCGGGTGCTGCCGTGCACAGTGGGAGAGAATGTACACTACCACTGCAGACAGTGGAGAAAACTCTTTCTTCAAAACAAAACCATAAATGTTACAGGGAGCACCTACAAAAGTGAAGTGACAGGTGCTTTATAATGAGGTCACAGGTGTATCTTAATGCAGTCAGTGTTGGCTGGCAAAACTAGTCACCTCATGACACTGACCTCGTGCTCCTCTCACTGAAACCTACTACAATATGTATGCACCATAGACAACAGCATTTCAAACTGACCGAGGGTGCCGAACACAATTTACCTCTTCCTGGACACACTGAGGGAACATGCTCAATGCTGGAGGTGCCCAGCACGCACAGAGCTGGATTTTCAGTAAGCAGTAGGACATATAACCTCAAGTAACTTACTCGGTCACATATAACAGAAACAGAGAATGACCCAAACTCCTTCTCACCCCCCTCAACATGTGCACAATGTTCCCCTAATTCCGTAAAAAGCATTGAACATAAAAACATAAGATTTGCCATACTGGGATAGACCGAAGGTCCATCAAGCCCAGTATCCTGTTTCTAACAGTGGCCGACCCAGGTCCCAAGTACCTGGCAGCAACCCAAATAATAGCAACATTCCAGAGCTGAGATTGTGATGTCATCATGCCTCATTCCGCCAATGCCTGAGCCAACCTCACCAGTGATGTCACAATGCCTTGATTGTCCTATACTTGGCTCACATAAGAACATAAGAACTGCCTTACTAGGTCAGACCAAGGTCCATCTAGCCCAATAGCCTGTCCTCATAGTGGCCAATCCAGGTCACTAATACCTGGCAAAAACCCAAAGTACCCAGCTAGATCCCAAGTAGTAAAGCAGATTATATGCTGCTTATCCTAGGAATAAACAGTGGATTTCCCAAACCATCTTAATAATGGCTTAAGGACTTTTTCTTAGGAAATTATCCAGCCCTTTTTTTTAACCCTGCTTTCACCACATTGTCTGGCAACAAATTCCAGTATTTAATTACACGTTGAGTGAAGAAATATTTTCTCCAGTCTGTTTTAAATCTACTACTTAGTAGCTTCATCGCATGCCCCCTAGTCCTAGTATTTTTGGAAAGTGTAAACAAACGATCCACTCCGCTCAGTATTTTATTGACCTCTATCATATTACCCCTGAGCCGTCTCTTCTCCAAGCTGAAGAGCCCTAGCCGCTGTAGCCTCTCCTCAAAGGGAAGTCGTCCCATCTCTTTTATCATTTTTGTTGCCCTTCTCTGTACCTTTTCTAACTCCGCTAAATCTTTTTTGAAGCTTGTGTGTGTGGATTTGGGCGTGTACCCAATTTGCATGTGCAAATTAACCTCCCCTCCTTTATATACAACTGGGCAAGAGGATTTTAGCACCAGTCGGCGCGCCGAATGCTCTGTACTGCTCCAACACTCATAGGAACTCTATAACCATCGGAGCAGCGCAGAGCATTCGGTGAGCCGACCGGTGCTAAAAACCTCTTGCGTGGCTTTGTGAAAGGGGGGGGAGGGTAAATGAACAACAAGCTAATTAACGCCAACAATTGCATTTCAACAAGTAATTATTGGCACCAATTAGAATGAATTACAAGTTACGTGCATAAACTTAGGCGAGAGTCGAAAAGGGGGACATGGAAATGGGCAGGTCATGGGAGGATCAGGGGTATTCTTTTAAGTCGCGCACCTAAAATAGGGGCATCCGTGAATAAATTTAATCGCGGGCCTTTGCACCACATGTTCCTTGGCGCAAACAGCCGTGCCTAAATTTAGTTGTGGTTCCTAGGTGTAAGTACTATTTTATAAACTGCACCTAACTTCGGGGTGCTTTTACTAAGGCACCCCGAAATATTAGCGTGCGCTAAAACGGCTAGCACGCCTTAGTAAAAGGACCCCTTTAAGAGCAGCTTATAAAATGTTTTTCTCAGCACCAGTTTTTTTGTGCCCTATAGAGAATTTACCCTTGTATGCGTGTGCGCCTTGCAAGGATAGCTACGCACGGTCAGAGCAATTCTATAACTAGGCATACGCAGTTCTATTCTATTCTATTTGTGTACTTTATACACTGCCTTATACACTAGGGCCTGGATTCTCTCGGTGCCCAAGCTCAAAAAAAAAAAAAAAATGCCATTTATACAATGTTTTTAACTGAGTTTCAAGGCGCTTAAAAAAACAGCGCCAGAATCATGCCTCTGTAGGTGCTTTAGGCCACCTAACACCATTGTCGGCATGGCTAATGCCGGAGGTAGCGTTAAACGCTTGTAATATAAGCCTTAAGGTAACGTCTCACAGACCTCAGCGGGGCAGCTGCATGAATATTAAACTTTCGCATGCGGCATATCAGCACCAAACTTGTCATTGGTCTTCAAAATCTTATAATTATAGATATACTTTTTATAAATATACTTTAAATAGATTTGATATATGAACATACTCGTCTTAGTCTACGCAGATAGGGGGTAGGTTCCAACGTAGAGCTATGTTTCGCCCAAAAGGCTGTATCAAGGAAATTCTCCCCTTAGTTTGGTAGACCTATGTTCCCCCCCCCCCATCACTATGTTATGACAAGCGTTAGGCAGCATAAGGCGCCTATGAAGACGCGATTCACGACAAAAATAGGTGCTGGAAATGTAGACCTGGAGAGCCCCTGGCCCTCCATTTCTGCCACCTATCTTGGCCAGAGGTACAATTCTCTATACACTGCCATTGCCGATATTGGCGCCCTATAGGGAATCCGGGCCTAGGTTTAAGAATGGCTTGCATTCAATTAAGGCTATTTACAGTCAAATAACATAGTCAAACTGTAATAAAATCCCTCATAAAAATGTAATGGTCTATAAAATTGAATGCTAATGTAAAAAGTCAGGCTTTCAACATCTTTCGAAAGGCATGATATCATTACCTGAGGCACTGTATTCCTCAAAGAGTGTCCAGCATATGAAAATACCCTTTTCCTAGTAGTGGTTAAATGGATACACTGCAAAGAAGGAAGTTCAAACAAACTTTACTGAGCGAAATGGAGCACTTTGTCATGACTTAGTTTTGTCAACTTCTCCCTAAGACAGCCTGTCTGTAAGAACCACAATGCTTTGAAAACAAGGCACAAAAGTTTAAATGATATTCTTTCATGAACTGGGAGCCAGTGCAGATCTTACAAAATTAGAGAGATGTGATCTGTTTTCTTCTTAAATGAAATTAGCTTCACTGCCGTGTTTTGAACTAACTGGAGTCTTTTAAGATCAACTTTGGAAAGGCCCACATATAACACATTACAGTAGTCTAGTCTACCGATTTCATGTCTTGTGCACCCAGTGGCGTAGCGAGGGTAGGAGGCACCCGGGTGGTAGTGCCCCCCCCTGCCTTCCTCTCCACCCCCTGCTCCCCACCCCACACTCACACCCACCCTTCCCCCCATCCCTCTTTAAATCTTTGCCGGCGTGAGCAGCTTTTCCAGCCAGCTGTTTGCCGGTGTTGGCTTTCCCTTTGATGTCACTTCCTGGCCCTGTGACCAGGAAGTGATTTCAGAGGAGAACCAGGCCAGCGTGAGCAGCAGGCCTGCGCGAGCAGAGGCCGGAGAAGTTGCTCACGCTGGCGAAGATGTCAAGAGGTATAGGGGAAGGGAGGTCGCGAGTACTGCATGGGGGGAGGTGGAGAGGTGCCAGCGCCCCCACCAAGCACCTGGGACAGTCCACCCCACTTACTACGCCACTGAGTGCACCTAAGCAATGCATTAATTGACACTCACACATGCATGTGCACATTTTAAAAGGTAGCGCGTAAGTGCTATCCTTTCAGATTCTATATATAGACACATTTGTGAAATGTGAGCACAAATGAATTGAACAACTAGTTCAGAACAATCAGCAATGGGTGTTAACCAATTATTGAGGTTAATGGGCACCCATTAGAATTTGTGAGTGCATCTGGTTGCCCGATGTTCTGTAAGGCAGGGCGCCTAATTCCCACAATGAGTATCTGAAAAGGAGGCATGGGCATATCAGGAGCATTCCAAAAAGTTACACACCAGGGCCGGCTTAACCTATGGACCAGGTGAAGCTCTGGCCCATGGCACCGGTGCTAAAGTGTGGCAAACTCCCAAGCCTGTGATGTCATCAGCCCGTAGGTTACGCTGAAGTCATACGAGAGGGAGCAGCTCAGTTTGCTTACCATCCCAAGCAGTGTGCAAGCAGGGAACAGGAGTTGGCTTTCAGTTTTCCTCTTCCCTTCCCTGATGCAGTGGACCCCTGTTTCAGGGTCTCCCCTTTGCGGCAGCTGACCAGTGATGCTGATGCCCCTCCCCCTCCCTGAGTGTTTAGACCCTTCCCCCCTTGTTGGACGTGGCCTCTGATAGGTGCACAGAGTACCTTGAAATCGTTTCCTACTACACTCCCTTCTGGAAGACATGCTGGTTGGACGTCCAGTCCCAGCATGCCTTGGAGGAGCGGGCCACAATGGGCAGGGGAGACGGGAAGTGGGGGCATGGCACAAAAGTTGGCACAGCCTCTTGAGCCGGCCCTGTTACGCACATTGCTTCAGAATACTGCCTCAACACACCTAACTTGGGCACCAGTACTTACATCTGATCTCAGCAGGAATAAGTCTGGCACCAAAAGTTAGATGCAGGAACCTGTGCTAAGTGTGATTCTGTAAAACGCATGCACGGTTTATAGAATCATGCTTAGTGGCAATTTTTCTGGTGCTAACGTTGAGCAACATTTATAGAATTACCCCCTCCCCCTAGTATGCAACTGCAAGGGGCATACATGTGGCTGGAGTATGGGCAGCATAGATATGTCACCAAATGGCACATGCCTCTCGGAGGAGAGGGTAGCGTAGTGGTTAGAGCTACAGTCTCAGCACCCTCAGGTTGTGGGTTCAAACCCCACGCTGCTCCCTGGGCATGTCACTTAATCCTCCACTGACTCGGGTATATTAGATAGATTGTGGGTTCACGGGAACAGATAGGGAAAATGCTTGAAGTACCTGTATGTAAACCACTAGAAAAAGGCAGTATACAAATCCCAATCCCTGATGTCATAATGCCTCATTCCACCAATGCCTAAGAGCCAACCTCATCAGTGATGTCACAACGGCTTCATTGTTCTATACTTGGCTCCCTTCTGATATTGTATTTGAGGAGAGTGTGGTGTAGTGGTTAGAGCTACAGTCTCAGCACCCTCAGATTGTGGGTTCAAACCCCATGCTGCTCCCTTGGCAAGTCACTTAATCCTCCACTGCCTCAGGTACATTAGATAGATTGTGATCCCACTGGGACAGCTCGAGAAAATGCTTAAAAGTACCTGTATGTAAACCGCTTTGAATGTGGTTGTAAAGCTACAAAAATGTGGCATATAAGTCCCAATCCCTTTCCCTTCCCTTATAGAATATTATCAATTACTTGCATTGGATGGCATGCTTAGGCACACCAACTTAAGTGATCGCACCGAAAGTTTGGCATGCCAAAACAGCTTCATACTTGTGTTCTATAATGTCTTAGGGGGGCCCAGAAAAACCATTAAGGCACCTAAATCGAAGCTCCAAGTTATAGAATTTCTTCATGTGCATTTCCACACGTGTGTGGCGTGTATTCAAGAACAAGAGCATATGACTCAGGATAACCTGGGGGTTTCAAATGGTCATGCGAACACATTTGCATAGGAACATGTAGACACCAAGGCCCCTATTCTATAAATGGCGCCTTAAGTTAGGCATTGGGAGCTGCCATACCGGCGCCTAACTTAAGTTGAAAATGCCGTTTACAACAAATTAAAAGTGACTTAAAACAAAAAAAATGTGGGCACCTACCGACGCCTTAAAAAACAGCGCCTAGAGGAGCTTTACGACGACTAATGCCACTGTAGATAAGGTAAACGCCAGAAGTGGCATTAAGCGCCGTAAAGCGCCTCCTTAGGTGCAATTCACGGGAAAGGTAGGGGTTGGAAACCCTGGCCTACATTTCCCAAAGCTGTGCTTCTATACACGGTGCTGTCGTGTGGTTTTTTTTAGGGGGCCGCCACCATTGACGCCATTTATAGAATCTGGGCCTGAGCACGCAGTGTGTGAGTTGCTATTCTGTTTGGTTTTCATTCCCTACGTTTTGCATATATGCCTGAATGAGTACGAATGAGTAAGGGGCAAATTCTATAAGAAGCGCCCAAAAGTTAGGCGCCGATATAGGCACCGTCCAGCGTGATTCTAGTCAATTTGGGTGCTGTTTAGTGAATCACGCTGAGCGGCATCCATTTTGGAGGCGCCCAATAAACAGGGCCAGCTCTAGGCACCACTAAAGGTTAGCCTGCCGTGTGAGCGCTTAAGCACGCTTAAGAGCAGCGATTCTGTAACGAGGCGCCTAACACGGAGCCACGCCCTTGCCTAACATGCATAGCGCCTACTTTTTTGAAGGACACCTATATTTTTAGAGGCACCTTGTTACAGAATCGCTGTTTCTTGATAGGCGCCTACGTTTCAAATAGTGCTGATTAAAAAAGCTTAATTGAGCTTGTTATTCAATTTAGATAGGCGCCTTCTAAATAGGTACCTAACATTAGGCCCAATTACAGAATTTGGGCCTAAGTTCTTCTGAAGGCGTTCAATAGATACGCACAGGTACACAAAAAAGCCTGGTGCTTTTGGGTTTTTCTCGTACCTCTCTGCTGGTCCATTTCCCTACGTTGCCTGTATAATGTATTGTTATTGTTACTTCACTGAACATTAGCACTTTAAAAATTGAAAAGAATGTCAAGTATTAATAAAACTAATTTACCATTTTATTTAAAACTCTTTTTTAACTGAATCCTTGTCGATTGTTTGGCTCTCAGCAAACTCTGTCATATGGTGTTTATCATTTCTTCCCCATCGCCTCATATTCTCCATAAAATCAATAGCTGTTGGATAAAGTTTGGTTGGATCTGGCTTATTTCTGTTCGCCTGTTCCTTGTTTAGTATTTATAGTCCAGTCAGTGCCAAGTAATTAGTAAATTGCATTGTGCTTTAGATTTTTGCACTGTGACCTGACTCAGAATCCGCAAAACAAGGAGTGGAAATGCCCAATATAGG
This sequence comes from Geotrypetes seraphini, assembly GCF_902459505.1. Classification (NCBI taxonomy): domain Eukaryota; kingdom Metazoa; phylum Chordata; class Amphibia; order Gymnophiona; family Dermophiidae; genus Geotrypetes; species Geotrypetes seraphini. The sequence goes on along the minus strand of NC_047101.1, from coordinate 15,620,890 downwards.
CTGGAGGACTCAATCTATTACATAAAAGTCCTTTTATTCGTCCAATAACTCAATGACTCAACATAGATATGTTTTCGGCCAAAATGGCCTGCTTCAGGAGTCTAAACATATAGACGTACATGAATTAATGAATAAAAAAATAATAATACTGCATCAGATCACAAATAAAACCATACAATGCAATAAATAACCAGAAATGCATCAAATCACAAGTATAACACATTATGGAACAATAAAAACAAAATAATGACAAAATACAATAGCAAATGTAAACAAGTATAATAAAATCAAGCATAAATAATTACCGTATTTTTCATTCTATAGGATGCACCCCCGCTGTAGAGGAAGAAAAAACAAGGGAAAAAAAATTAGGTTCAGAATTTTTTTTTCTTGGTTCTTTCTCCTCTACACATAGGTGTGTCTAGTGGTCTGGTGCTGGGAAGCCCACAGCACTCCCCCAGTACCTTTTTTAACTGGCGGTGGTCCACCACAGTCTCCTGATGGCAGCCAATCACGAAGCAGTGTTGGACTAAGGAGGAAGCGCATAAGTCATGCTTTTGCTTTGTGCGCCGCTCTGCAAGGAGAAAGGCAGCCGTCCAGCGGGAGACCGCGCTGAACCACTGCCAGTTAAAAAAAAAGGTATCAGCGGGCATGCGGGAAGGTGTATTCGCTCCATAAGATGCACCCACTTTGCCACCCCCTTTTTGGGGGTGGAAAAAGTGTGTCTTATGGAGCAAAAAATACGACACATACAAAACAGCCCAATATAAAAGATCAAATGCAACAAGAACATAATACATTAATAAATGCATGAAACACAATTGGATATGGAATATCAAATGTCCTAAAAATGAGTAACAAATATGAAAACGAAAATGATCAATGGAGATGTAATATGCAAAAAGAGAGATGATCAAGGCAAAAGAAACATAATACATGAATGAATCTAGCAAATAGATAATCAGTTCAATAATAGAGGCAAACAAGCACAGGCAAAAACAATAAATACTAATAAAACAAGCAAATGGCTCAAAGCATTACATTCTGACTCAGGATCCTGCACATTGGGCTTTCTGGAGCCAAGAGAACACAGTACGCAGCTTGGGTGGTCACTGGGCAAGGGAAGAAATTGATTTCAAAATGGTTGCAGCTGCCTAATACAATGCATATTACCCCATCCTGGACACAGCAAAGGAGCTTGCTCAAAATTGGTGGTGCTCAGCACCCACGGGCACCAGTGGCGTAGTAAGCGAGGGGGGGGGGCGGTCTGCCCTGGGCATCATGCTGGTGCTCTTCTCCTTTCTGCCCCCCCCGCCTCTTCCCACTCCTCCCCTCACCACTATGCCCACTCCTCCACCTCACCCCTCACCCCACTATGTCTATTGATCAGTGACCAAGAACATGACAAGCTGAAGAGAAAGAGGATGAAAAATAACCACCATTACTACTACTATTTATCATTTCTGTATTGCTGAAAGGCCTATGTAGCGCTGTACATTTAACATTCAATAGACAGTCCCTGCTCAGAAGAGCTTACATTCTAATTCAGACAGACAGGACATCTCAGGATTGGGGAATTTCCGACAGAAGGAATGGTACAATGGGTATAGGTATCTGACAGTGAGTGGGAGTAGAGTTGAAAGTAGCTTCAAACCACTCAACAAAAATTTGAGATAATATATTCAAAATATGGAAATAAATGCTCAGGACCTTTTAGGTAAAGAGACTACAAGCAGGGTCAAGCCTCGAAAGCCGTGTCTCTCACATTCAATCATAGCACTTGATTATAAGTTTGAATGTTGTGGCGTAATCCATCAATAACCTCTGTACATGCTTATATTGTTCTTAATTAAACTTATCTGAAAGTGGCTTTTCAAAAGCTATTCACTCTTACCACAACCTCTGGCAATGCGTTCCAGAGCTTAACTATTCTCTGAGTGAAAAAATATTTCCTCCTATTGGTTTTAAAAGTATTTCCCTGTAACTTCATCGAGTGTCACCTAGTTTCAAGTTTTATTTAAAATTTGATGAATCGCTTAATTGTAATACAAAGTGATGGACAAATCTAAAAAATATAATAATACAAATACAAGGGTTCAGTATAAATAACATAGACAGAACACTTAACATAAACAGGACCAAAAGGGAAACGGGGGAGGAAATACAGTGAATAATAGTACCTGGAACGGATAAGGGATATTACGATAGGGAGGGGTAAAAAGATGGAAACTTAAGATCAAGGCTAGAATTAGAAGGTGTATCTTAGCTGGAAGCAAACTTCTTTCTAAATTCAGATCATTTGAGATAAAATGACTCTTATGCTTTTGCTCTCTTGCTTTGAAGGTGATCCACTCTGTTTTAACTGACTTCATTGTTTGTAACTTCTGTTTAAAGGACTTCCGGTCAGCTAACTCTGTTTAACTGACTTCCTAACTTCCATGACTTCTTCATTTGTAACTTTGTTTAACGGACTTCCTAACTTCCATGACTTCTTCATTTGTAACTCTGTTTAACGGACTTCCTAACTTCCATGACTTCTTCATTTGTAACTTTGTTTAACTGATGTGAACCGCCTAGAACTCTCTGGGTATGGCGGTATACAAAATAAAAGTTATTATTATTATGTGGAAAAATAGTTTCTCATTGTTTCTTCCGTTGATTTGACAAAGAAAGGATAACTCTCAAAAGCTTGTCAAAGATACATTGTTAGCCCAATAAAAAAAAGTATCACCTACATCTTGGTTGATGACCCTTCTTTCCACATATCCAAGCGGACTAAAGCAGCTATCACAATTCTCTGCTCAACCCTTTGGAAAAACATAACAAGTATGCTAACGTATAGATCATTCTATTTAAGATGCAACAATGCCATCCAGAGTCAAAGTACGGTATTCCTCCAACTGTGCTTACACTTTTCTACCACAGAGCCACAAACACGTCTGGTTTTCAGAATAACCAGTGAATGTTATCATCATTAGTGGTAACTTTCTGCCTGGAACCTTTTTGAATTTGCCTACTTTTCCCCATTGCAACTGAGGTGGAAAGAGTAACTCACAGATTATCTTCATTTGTATAACGCATTCCAGATATATGTAGTACTGTAGAGACATAGTCCTTAGAGTTTAAAACAAAATGATCATTGACACACAGGACACACAATGAAAAACGGGAAGCTTTAAGATAACAAAGAGATTTCCATGATAGTTTGCAAACAGTCTCTGTATCAAAATGATTTTCACTGCAGAAGATTGAATTCTGATGAAGAACATGATACTGCTAAAAGGTTACAGCAGTTGACGATTGTTGAAAAATTTCCCACAGAAGGATTGGAACAAAAATGGACTTGATGTGTAGGCATGATCTGAGCAATGGGCACTGTGGATCATAAGCCATGCAGCGGACGACCGTGCTCAATTCGCACAAAGGAGCACATTGACATTGTACGTGATCTTGTACTGAGTCAGGAGGACATACTGCAAACACCTTGAATAACTCGCCAAATAGCAAGAGAAGCAGGAATAAGCCAGACAACTGTGGATAGTTCATGAAGATCTGAAATTAAAGTGCCTTAAAAATCATCGTGCCCAAGAGTTAACTTTGGTTCATAGACAAAACCGCCGAAGACAAAGGCGCGCGCCGACAACTGAGCGCAAGACGGAAGCACGCGCTGAAGAAAAAGAGTGTTTTTAGGGGCTCCGACGGGGGGGGGGGGTTTGTTGGGGAACCCCCCACTTTACTTAATACAGATCGCGGCGGTGCTGTGGGAGGTTTGGGGGTTGTAACCGCCCTCATTATACTGGAAACTTAAAGTAAAGTGGTAAAGTGGGGGGGGGGGTCCCCCCACATCCCCCCATGCCCCCTCCCACACTCCCCATCAGAGCCCTTTAAAACAGTCATTTTCTTTGGTGCACGCCTCCGTGTTGCGCTCGGTTGTCTGCGCGCGCCTTTGTCCCTGCGCGCTTTTGAACTGAAACCATTAACTTTACACAACAAAGACACATGCCTGAAATGGTGCAAGCAACTTTTGACCAAATACCTAGAACATAGCGTCAGCTTCATTTGGTTAACAGATGAAAAGATATTTACAGTAGCTCCACCAATTAACACACAGAATGATCACCTGTACATGCCTTTAACACTGAATGCAAAACATCTACTAAGGACCCACCTGACCTTCAGCCAATCAGTCATGGTCTCAATCTCGAAACTCAGATTCACAGATCTGTTCTTCATCAATCCTGGGATTAAGATCAACGGCGAATACTACTGGGACATTCTCTTGATGAAGAAGCAGTTGCCTGCGATCCGTCGCATGTCAAAAGACTACTTTAGCTTCCAACAGGACAATGCCCCAGCATATCGAGCAAAGAACACTGTAGAACTGCTACATCGGGAGACACCCCCCCCCTCCCCGACTTCATTGGTTCAGACTTCTGGCCTGTGAATTCACCAGACCTAAACCCAGTTGATTACCGGATCTGGGGGCTGATACAGGAATGCGTCTACCAGACAGCAATATCTGATATCGAAGACCTTAAACAGTACCTCATCTCTGTTTGGGCTGAGCTGAAGCAAAGCGTCATTGACAAGTCCAAAGATCAGTGGCAGCAAATGCTGAGGGCGTGCCTTCGTGCAAAGGGAGCGCACTTCGAACATCTGCTTAATTGAAACATTCCTTTACGACTGTACATTTTTCTGCAAGATACGCCATAAAACATTTTAATGCATTTTTATTCAGTTGTGGTGTGGTAGGAAATATTTACATTTACATCAACTTCATTCAGCACACGACACAGTAAGGGATCCTTTTACTAAGGTGCGCTAGTGCGACCTACCAACGCCTGGAAAAGATTTGATATGTAATGTAATATAACTGCTTTCATCCAATGTTACTAAGACTATACTCATTCTGTTACTAAGTCTTACCCTAAATGTCATGTACCCTCCTGGAAATGTCCAGCTTCTTCTTATGTAATCCGCTTTGAACCGCAAGGTACAAGCGGAATAGAAATCACTAATGTAATGTAATGTAATGTAAATGCTAACGCATGCTAATTAGCACAAGCTAATTTGTAGCACACAAGGGCTCCTTTTATCAAGCCGCGCTAGCAGGGTTAGCGCGTCAGACATTTCATCACGGGCTAACCCCTGCGGCCGGCTAACGCCTGCTCAATGCAGGTGTTAGCGGCTAGCGCGGCAGGAAGTTTAACGTGCAGTATTCCGCGCTACCACAGCTTGATAAAAGAACCCCTAAGACACACTAGCGCGCCTTAGTAAAAGGACCCCTAAATTTCCTAAGAATCGGCCGAGGTCTGTGGAAGATTCGACAAAAAAACATTTTGGTGTGATTTTTTTTCAGTTCACAGTGTATTCATCATTTCTGTACAGTACAGAATTAAGCTATAGAAAATTAACAAAATATTTGTGTTGATAAACCTGGTGTACGGTAGGTGCACAGCTTAACTGAATCAGTCTCCTTGAATTCAATGGTTTTATTGATTGTACCCGACTTTCGCTACCCAATCAAATGCCCTTTCAGTTGCCCGCACCAAAAATGGCCTCCTTGGTACCTGACTCCTGAGACTCGCTTCGCAACAGCCGCGCGCATCGCGTAGGCGCAACGTGGGGTGGGGGCGTCTCTTTACGTACGCATGCGCCCTCTAGTGCCTACGGAAGCCGTTGCGGGACAGTCGTCATGGCTTCCGTCTCTGTGGCCGAAGAGGAGGCGGTGAGGCCGAAGCGTCCCTCGGCAGCCGAAGACGCGTCTGCGGGCTCCCAACGTCTGGGAGCTTCTCGGATCCCTTTGGCGGCGGAGCAGGACGACGAAGACAGCTTCTACGACTGCAGCGAGGTTCCCGGATGCGGAGTCTCCGACGAGCGGCCGCTGGCAGGGGCCGGCCCCTGGGACCAGGATTCCGGGGAGGCCCCGGGGTCCAGGGCTGGGCCCGGCCTGGAAGAGGCCATGGAGGCTGCGGGGACGGGGCGGGAAGGCTCGAGGGAGCCGGCGGGGGCCGAGCCCGGGACTGAACTCGGCCGGGAGGCCTCGGGACCTGGAGCTTCGGAGCAAAGCGAAGCGGAGTTCGAGGAGGAAGCCTTGCTGGAGTTGGAGAAAGAGCTGAGTGAGGAGGAGAGGCAGGTGAGCTGGGGAAGGAGGCAACATAGCAGCATTGATATATGGAAACCTGGTGGTTAGGCCGTTCCGGGAAGGGGTAAAGCGCGGACCTGACGGACCTCGCGGATCTAAACCCGTACGGCCTTAAAAAGCTGAGATCCGTGGCCGTGGCACTTGTAGTTTCTGTCGCTGACAGACCTTGATGAGATTTTAGCACTGACGGATCCGTCTTAGAATCTGTCAGCGCTAAAATCTCTTCCAGGTCTGTCAGAGCCAGAGACTCATGCTGGAGTTTGGAGACTTCTTTTCCATAGCACACGTCCAAAACCTATGTCCCTGCTTGTCTTGGCTTCTGCTTTGCCGCTCCAGCACTAGTGTCTGGCTCTGACAGACCTCGAAGAGATTTTAGCGCTGACGGATCCGTCTCAGCATAGGGAGGGAAAAGTGTTAGGATCCGTCAGCGCTAAAATCTCTTCGAGGTCTGTCAGAGCCAGACACTAGTGCTGGAGCGGCAAAGCAGAAGCCAAGACAAGCAGGGACATAGGTTTTGGACGTGTGCTATGGAAAAGAAGTCTCCAAACAACAGCATGAGTCTCTGGCTCTGACAGACCTGGAAGAGATTTTAGCGCTGACAGATTCTAAGACAGATCCGTCAGTGCTAAAATCTCATCAAGGTCTGTCAGCGACAGACAGTACAAGCGACACGGACCGACACGGACCTCAGCTTTTTAAGGCCGTACGGGTTTAGATCCGTGAGGTCCGCGTTTTATCCCTTCCCGGCAGTTTCTCCTGAAACTGTCCCTTCTCTCTCTTTTTTTTTGCCTTTCACATTCATGCACACATAGGCAGAAGCAGAGCATCCATGCTTTCTCTTCTTGTTTTCAAATAGTTCAGTTGCTAGATTATCACTGAACATAAGAATAGCCTTACTGGGTCAGACCAATGACCCATCAAGCCCAGTACCCGGTTCTCATGGTGGCCAATCCAGGTCACTAGTACCTGGCCAAAACCCAAATAATAGCAGCATTCCATGCTACTGATCCCAGGGCAAGCATTGGCTTCCCCCATGTCTATCTCAATAGTAGACTATGAACTTTTCCTCCAGGAGCTTGTCCAAACCTTTCTTAAAACCAGCTACGCTATCCGCTCTTACCACATCCTCTGGCAACGCGTTCCAGAGCTTAACTATTCTCCGAGTGAAAAAATATTTCCTCCTATTGGTTTTAAAAGTATTTCCCTGTAACACAAAGAGTGGTGGGCGCTTGGAATGCTCTCCCGGAGGAGGTGGTGGCAGAAAATACTGTGCTGGGTTTCAAACGCAAGTTGGATGCACACCTTCTTGCAGATCATATTGAGGGATACGGGAAATCCGGGTCTCCAAAAAGGAGCACCTAAATGGGCCTCTGCATGTGCGGATCGCCGGACTAGATGGACCTTGGTCTGATCCGGTGAAGGCGTTTTATATGTTCTTATGTTCATCGAGTGTCCCCTAGTGTTTGTAATTTTTGATGGAGTGAAAAATCGATCCACTTGTACCCGTTCTACTGCACTCAGGATTTTGTAGACTTAAACCATATCTCCCCTCAGCCGTTTCTTTTCCAAGCTGAAGAGCCCTAACCATTTTAGTCTTTCCCCTTTACCATCTTGATCACTCTTCTTTGAACCTTTTCTAGCGCTACTATATCTTTCTTGAGATAAGGAGACCAGTTGTTGTGTATCATTTATATGCTTATGAGGTAGACATTGTTTTTCTAAGACAATGGGTTAATGTTTTTCTTGCTGATAAGTTCATTGCAATTCTTTGTAACAGCACAAAATATTCTTATCTTTTACAGAGAAGACAAGAGGAGAGCACTACATTGAAAGAAAAAGGAAATGAGCAATTCAAAAAAGGAGGTAAGCTTTGGTTGGGAATGTCTAAAACTATATTCTGGATAGGCTTGTTGAAATTTAGTCCGCGAAGATCACACGGATGGGCCTGGTTTTCAGCCTATTCCAATGAATCTCTCTCACGCATGGTGAGCATGGAGAAAGAAGAAAACATCAAATGGGCAGGTGACACTGGCGAGCGAGTTAACAGAAGACAAACAGAAACCAGAGCCTGGGACCAATATGATTTGAATAATAAAATGACCAGACAACAAAAGATAGAAAACATAATTTTATTTTCTATTTGGTGATTACAATATGTCAGATTTGAAATGTCACTGTCTGACAGAGAGAGGAAAAGTCTTCTTTGTTTATTTTGTTTACACTACAGCGCCAGCATGGGGCTGGAAAGGGTGAAGAGGCTACAAAAGAAACCCGCCAGGATGTTTGAAAAAAACACCGCCGTATTGGGCAGGAATCGAATTGAAAAACTTTTTCCTTGAATCGGACAGCACTACTTTTTAGACTCAAAGAACCAATCATGTGCTACAGTATCTCATTAGGTTGAATATCACATATTATTTTATAATTCATTTTTTTTAAAACCAGAGAAGTGGTGACAAAGATCAGAACTGCAATCATATTTGATGTATAATCATTAGAGGGTCCTAGAAAGCAAAAAGGCAGCTGGTTTGCAAATTCCAAACTGGCAGAATGAGAGCAAACTAAAAACGTGCAATAGTTCAGTAAGTTTTTATTATGGCAATAAGAAGTGAGGGATCAAAAACAGATGCCTGACTTGGCCAGGTTTCAACCTACCTAGGGCTGCCTCAAGGACAATAATAACCAGATCTCTGTAGATTTCAATTAACACCAATCTGGTTTTTAACTTCCCGCCCTGAGGAGAGGAATGGTGGCCAGCACAAGAAAAGACTTAAATATAAATCCAGATGCAATTTTGAAGTATTTTTAATGGTCCAAAATTCTTGGGGTATTGGCTCAGCCTGTTCACACATCACTGCCTTTGCTCATGCACTTCAAATGTGCATGTGTCATTTGCACCTGCAGTTTGTATAATCCTGTTGCTTGTTAAGTGTGTAATTTTTTATTTTGATGCATTGTATCCAAGATAATAAAAATTATAGATGCAAATGAAGTGAGAAATAATTAACCATTCCCTTCATTTTCTAATTTCAGAATACACAGAGGCAGATGCCCTGTACACACAAGCTCTCCAGATTTGTCCAGCTTGCTTCCGAAAAGAGAGGTCCATTCTGTTCTCTAACAGAGGTGCTGCCAGATTGAAACAGGTATGGTAACTAGATAGAATAAATAGAAGGATGAATAGTATGGTAGACAGAAAACATGCTGTTACTTATTCCTTTAATTAGAATAACATCTAGATTGTCTTTGGATAAATGGCTTTGTATCTAGGATCTACTGCTTCCCTAGGATATTCAGGTTTGTTTTGGTCTGACTCTAGAGTGTTTTGGCTACCTGATTATTTGTCTACCGTGGAAAGTAAAAGGAAGTACTTGTATCACTAGTCTGTACTCCAGCTTCTTAGTATTAATACCACAAAACCTACTTGATGTTGAACCAGAGCAATGGTGCCAAGTAAACAGGCATTTGGAGATTCAGATCTCCCATAAGAGCCATAGAAGAGACATGTTGCTTCTGAGCAATAATACCAAATAAAGGGCTAGTAAACTTTACCATGATGGTTTTCATCGGTACTTACTCATTAGATTCTGGGCTGTTTAAAATACCATTTTTACTCACCATAGCAACTGGCTAAGGAAACAAAAACTAGACTGTTCAAGAAAGCTGAAATTAGGTTGGACGTTCATCTTTCAACATGACTGGTGTGCGTAGTTGGCAGAGCGCTATTGTAACACTCAGTTGAAAATACTACCAAAAATGCCTCCAAGTATTCACTTGGGCATGGAGACTTACCTAATTGCTGGTTTGTTTGTTTTTTTGGGGGGTTGTGGGTTTTTTTTTGGGGGGCAGGTGTTAATGTCCGCACCTAGAGTATTCAAGTACCCACGCATATTGGCGTGTTGTATCTACACATGTCTTTGTGAATTATGACCAAAGTACATGCTGTTGTATTATGGTATTTACTCTTTATACTGTTCAGTATTTTATAAGAGGCCATTCATATGACTTTCACATGTGAAAATGACTATAAAATTACCTCCTAAAAATACATAATAATGTGTGTGTTTAATCTGGGTTATTGCATTGCTGTTCATTAAGAATTCAGTGCTGCTGGTGAATAACATTATTATACATATCCTATCTGAGAGATTTTTTTTAAGGTGGTATTATTAACCACACTCAATTATTTTATACAAATAAATTTAGCCTGCATCATTGTACGTGTCTCTGCAGTTCTCTTTGTTTTTGTTATACATATCCTATACCATTTATTAAATAGGCCCCATAAAATTAGTATGAAAACATTTCACTTTGCTCAAGATGGTAAATATTAATCAGACTGTTTTTGTTTCAGGACAAGATGGATTCTGCTATAGCTGACTGTAGTAAAGGTAAATGTTTGACATTTTGGATGATACAGAAACAGATGTATGTCATTTGTCATCTGCATTGGTTATCAGTACAATATAGGATCAAATTCAGATTTGCTTGCATTATTTTTAAGGCACAGGCTGGCCAATGTTCATCATCGTTAAGTGCAAGCTGTCTTCTACTTCATAATTTAGGCACCATGAGATTTCACAAGAGCGAAGTCTTATTAAACCCATCATTAAAAATCTGTCAAATTTAAAAGACATCATGAATGCTAAAATCTGGAATGATTTTTCAATGGTAATTAGCCCGCATCTGGAATACTGCGTCCAATATTGGTCGCCGTACCTTAAGAAGGATATGGCGTTACTCGAGAGGGTTCAGAGGAGAGCGACACGTCTGATAAAAGGGATGGAAAACCTTTCATACACTGAGAGATTGGAGTTTCCCTGGAGAAGAGGAGACTTAGAGGGGATATGATAGAGACTTACAAGATCATGAAAGGCATAGAGAGAATGTAGAGGGACAGATTCTTCAAACTTTCGAAAAATAAAAGAACAAGAGGGCACTCGGAAAAGTTGAAAGGGGACAGATTCAAAACGAATGCTAGGAAGTTCTTCTTTACCCAACGTGTGGTGGACACCTGGAATGCGCTTCCAGAGGGCGTAATAGGGCAGAGAACGGTACTGGGGTTTAAGAAAGGATTGGACGATTTCCTGCTGGAAAAGGGGATAGAGGGGTATAGATAGAGGATTACTGCACAGGTCCTGGACCCATTGGGCCGCCGTGTGAGCGGACTGCTGGGCACGATGGACCTCGGGTCTGACCCAGTGGAGGCATTGCTTATGTTCTTACCTATTGCCTATTTATGAAATTGCTGAATACCTATTTCTTTGAACAATGGGCTTCACTCAAACCGTGATGTTTAGCAATATTTATAATTTTCAGTATTTTTGTTATAATCTTTTGTAAACCACTTTGAATCCAGTAGGAGATATAGTGGTATATAAGACACCATTAGCATTATGCCAACAATTCTTAAAACTGTAGGCCACAACTTCAAATGAGGTCATGAGAATGTCTCTACTGGAAGAAAAAAAAAAGGTCAACACTTGCTCAGAGTAAGCAGACTATACTTGGGAGCTGCTCTACCTTGCCACTCTTATTGAATGAATCAGCTAGTCTCCTTAGTGCACAGCTATTGGGAAGGTAGTGTGAGGAACTGCCATTTTGAGGCTGCATCAAGCAAGTGGTGGGGATGCAGTACTAATACACATCATATTATATCATGCTTATAATGCTTATAACCCTTGATCTTATTTTAAGCGGTGCAGTGTTAAATCATTTGTATCGGTCTACAGTGTATTACTTCAGTCATAATACATGAGCATGTCATGCCTCTGGGGTTTGCGTGCATCCAAGAAGCTGAAAGCTTTGCTTTCAGTAGTTTCACTACTAGCAGGGTCTCCCAAGGCGGACAGGTTTCAGAGGAGATGTCAAACGAACAATGTATCGCCCATCTAGACAGGTCAGATGGTCAATGTTGGAGGCGGAGGATCACAAATTTATACTGCACAGAAGAAAGGCCCGGCAATCTACTTCTGTATTCTACCGTGAAAACTTGATGATGATCATCGAGTTGCTAGGACTCGAACACGAGTCAATGGCACCTACCTACACCTAACTCTGCTGTTGCTATACTTAGGCATTTCAGTTATCATATTGTATAATTCATGTTTATAAATGGTTGTTCATAAAGAGGCTGATTCTATAAACGGCATCTAAAAAAATGCTTGGGCGCCATTTACAGAATTGTAGTACCTTTGTAAAAACTTAGACGCCTGAAATGTAGGTGAGGGTTTGTAAGGTCTACATTTCCGGCAGCTAAGTTTTTGGAGAATTGCACTTAGAGAGGCCTAAGTCATGCTCAGCCCATAGAAACACCCACTAAGACGATAGGTGCCTATCGCCCAATTAAATTTTGGAGGGGCCAGTTATTGAGGCTGTTAAGGGTATTTTGCCAACTGAATTAAGCGCCCTTTATAGAATCAGCCCCTAATAGTACTTTTCAAGCTGTTCCTGGTGTACCCCCCTAGCCTCTTTGACAGGATATTCTCAAGGAATATGTAAGAATGTAGCTCTGGATTTTATCATTTACACTACCCCCCCCCCCTTTTCTATTCTTTTCATTGAACTTGTTAACCTTTTTTTTAAAAAAAAAAATTTGATTATATCAAATAAATTGAACTTGATGGCATTGGTCCACCACTGGGGTAATATGCTTTCTGTGGCTGTGCAAATGGGTCATGGTCACAGAAAGATTGATAAGCACGCTTTAGGAGAGAACATTAGCATGCACTATTTCCAGTGCTTTCTAAGTTAAATCTTACCTCTTGCTTATTCATTATGGATATCCTGGCAAAAACAGCTAGCCAGAACTAGTTTGAGAAACACTGGTTTATCTTGCACTGCTTCTTTCTGATTGGTCTGGGTGCAGTCATAGTAAAACTCTTCTAGTCCAGTAATTTGTAATGACCATACTGAGCATCAAACACTCCTCATTGTCTGCTCTATTGCTGAATTAGAGTGTTTTCTCCTTTTCTGTCTTTTCTTTTTTTTAAAAAAAAAATTCTTTATTCAGTTTTAACTCTTGCAACAAGTGTACAATATTCAATCAGATAATTCGTACAAATCACTTGACATTCTAACAATTATTGTCAAATGCATATAAAAAGACCCCTCCCCCACCCATCCCATTCATCAGGAATAAACCCATTAAATCACATAACATACTTCCCCATCCCCACATTAAATATAGTTCTATGTAATAAAAAGGTGTCTAATCATTAGAATATGCAATCAATGGTCCCCAAATCTTTTTGAAACTATTATAATTTCCTTGCTGTATAGCAAGCACTTTCTCCATTTTATAAATATGACAAACTGAATTCCACCAAAAGGTATGATTAAGTTTAGTATAGTCCTTCCAATTTCCTGTAATATGTTGAATGGCAACCTCCGTCAGTATTAACAAAAGTTTTTTCTTTATTTTTCAGCAATTGTATTAAATCCTGATTACATCCGAGCTATACTGAGAAGAGCAGAGCTGTATGAGAAAACAGAGAAACTGGATGAAGCTCTCGCAGACTATAAATCGGTGTTAGAGAGAGATCCCTCAGTTCCTCAGGCCAGAGAAGCTTGCATGGTGAAGTCTTTTCTTCCTCTTAAAGACAGCTAGCAGCGCTCTTTGACCTAAGCGTCCTGTATGTGCATAGTGATCTAAAGGTTTTAATGTGTGAGAGATTGGGGGTTGGATGGTGTTTTGTGAGGGATGGTAGGGGTGATCGATCTTTAGGTTTGCAGGTCAAGCGCCTTGAGCCTGTATTTACAGCTAATCAGCAGATTTTAAGAACATAAGAATAGCCAAACTGGGTCAGACCCATGGTCTACCTAGCCCATTATCCTGTTTCCAACAGTAGCCAATCAAGGTCACAAGTGCCTAGCATGGAATATTGATACTATTTTGGGTTTCTGCCACCACTCCAAGAGTATACTGAAGGGGTAACAAAATCAACAGATAAAGTGTTGCTGTTGAGTGACTAAATAAAGTTAGTTATATACAAAAAAGTCACTACATGAAAGATATTCATGAATAATTTTCTCAAAAAACAATTCAACAAGTGTCAATTCTTAACTTGTAGAACTCTGCTCAGAGACATGAAGGCAATGTGTTCTGCCTCACCACCCAATCATTGCAGTGTTCAAAAAATTTTTGCTCCAGTGTGAGATATTCCCCTTAACTGCTATGTTGCTAGCTACAACGGCTATGCTTAGCTTCTTATGCACATCTAAAAGTTGAAAGGCAAATTACTCAAACTTAGCTTTGAAATAGTAGCAGGTTCCGACGTGCCACGTTTTGGTCCTTCGTCAGGGAACCGACAAACAAACACAGTTAAACTGGAGGTGAAAGCTCATGGGGAAAACAGTTAGCTTGTATTATCCAAGCGTAGTTTCTTCTTTAAGTACAAGCTAACTGTTTTCCCCATGAGCTTTCACCTCCAGTTTAACTGTGTTTGTTTGTCGGTTCCCTGACGAAGGACCAAAACGTGGCACGTCGGAACCTGCTACTATTTCAAAGCTAAGTTTGAGTAATTTGCCTTTCAACTTTTAGATGTGCATAAGAAGCTAAGCATAGCCGTTGTAGCTAGCAACATAGCAGTTAAGGAGAATATCTCACACTGGAGCAATTAAATTTTTTGAGCACTGCAATGATTGGGTGGTGAGGCGGAACACATTGCCTTCGTGTCTCTGAGCAGAGTTCTACAAGTTAAGAATTGACACTTGTTGAATTGTTTTTTGAGAAAATTATTCATGAATATTTTTCATGTAGTGACTTTTTTGTATATAACCACTCCAAGAGTAAGCAGTGGTGGCTTCCTCCATTTCTTTATCAATAGCAGACAATGGACCTTTCTTCCAAGAACATTTTTAAACCCAAATACGTTAGCTGTTGCTACCACTTCTTCTGGCAACGAGTTCCTAACCTTAACTATTCATTGAGTGATAAAATATTTCCTCCTATTTGTTTTAAAGGTAACATAGTAAATGATAGCAGATGAATGTCCAGCGGTCACACACATTATACATTCATGGTTAAATGCTCTTTAATATTTCTGGACAATAGACCATAGAAGTGGGGAAAGCCACTGCTTGCCCTGGATTGGTAGCATGGAATGTTACTACTATTTGGGGTTCTAGAATCTTGCTGCTCTTTGGGTTTTGGTCAGGTACTCCCGCTATACTCAAGAGAGGAGAAGAATTTGGAAAAATTTAAGAGCCAACTTAAGAGCTTTCTTTTTAAAGATGCGTTCAATACTTAATTGAAATGTTAATTTGCTCTTTCGTTAATTGCTCTTTTGTCTACTTTTATTTTACCTATTTATTTGTCCTTCAATTCCTGTTGTGTTTTACTTTTAATTGTTGATTTTTTCCTATCTAAGATTGTATTTCTATCCCACCTGTCCTATTGTATTCTTGTCTTATCTTAATTAGTTTGTTTTGTGACTTATCCCCTTGTTAATTATATGGTCTATTTTATGTATATTTTAGACAATTTATTTTACCAATTTGTACATCGCTTAGAATTTGGAATAGGCGATTAATCAAATAATAAATAAACTTGAAACTGGGCTTGATGGACCATCGGTCTGACCCAGTAAGGCTATTATGTTCTTAAGCCCGCCCGGCGTTGTCTTTAGGTTCCCACTGCTGGACTTGCCATTGAAGCCCGCTCCAGCCTATCCTAACCATCCTGTCATTGGAGTTTCTATCAAAGCCCTCCCCGGCTCATCCATGTAACTTCAGTGAGTGTCCCCTACTCTTTGTAATTTCCGAAAGAGTAAAAAAATCAATTCACATTTATCTATTCTACATCACTCAGGATTTTGTTCACCTTCTCGAGTCACCCAGCCCAGGTTTGACTTCAACAGTCCTCAACTGGAGACCATACATTGGAGCTTTTGCCAGATTCCTAATTCTGGGGCTATTAAATGATTGTTCTGAGTGAGGAAATGAGGTGATAAATTTTAAAGCTATGAAATGGAACTCAAATTTAGAATTGGCTGTAGGGAATCCATAAAACAATATCCGGAGTTTTTAATGCTGTGCCTGCATTACTCTATGGTTGAAAAAAGCAAAACTATTACTTGTTCCTACAGGTCTCCAGTGTTTTCTTCTAGCTGTTGTGGAATAACTTTTTCATTTACATTATATTAGTGTTTTGAGTGAGAGCTCAATGCAGTTCATGTAACACATTCAGATTGTCTGTGTTTCTGAAGTTAGGACTAAATAGCCCATCTGTAGAAATTACTAACATTAACCTTTGGTGAAATACTTTAGTAAACCTTTGTGATTGAGAATGCAAGCTGCACTTACTGCACCTTTGGACCTGTGACAATAATATTACATTAGAAAACATAAAGTGTGCAATGCATAGCAGAATTGTGGTGACTGATTGAAAAGCAGATTTTAGCAGGGAATATGGAATATATTAAAAAGTGAAGCAGTAGAATGACACACATGCAAGGAAAATAATAACCACATATATTTGTAAATGCTTTGCTTTCATTAATTTTCTTTGCGTCCTTCCATATTTTTTTAGCGATTACCCAGACAAATTGAAGAAAGGAATGAAAGATTAAAAGAAGAAATGTTAGGTAAGTAAAAGCTACAGAGAATGTGCTATATATAATGACTATTGTTGAATGAAAACATGTCTGGATTTATATACATAGAATAGGTACCTCCATGCGTACTGACCTGCAGTGACAATGGGAGCTGTGTGGGCCATCTAGACATTAAGAAGCAATGTGTTATATATATGTCAGGATGTGTTGTAGAAGGTGGGAAGATGTTTTCATAGATGGAGTGTATGAAGGTAGAATTGCCTGTGTTATGGAATGATTTGTTGGAGGGATGTGCAAGTGTTTATTTGGTATAAAAATGAAAATTTGATAAATATAAAATAAAAATCCAAGTCATAATATATACAGTGGTACCTCGGTTTACGAGTGCACCGGTTTGCGAGTGTTTTGCAAGACGAGCAAAACATTTGCAAAATTGGTGCCTCGGAAACCGAGCATGGCTCGATTTACGAGCACCCCCCCCCCCCCCGCAATCCGGCACCCCCTGCCTCGAACCGGCACCCCCCCGCCACGATCCGACCCCCCCCCCCGACACGATCCGACATCCCCCCCGACACAATTGGGCACCCCCCCGCCGCTTCTTACCCTCATCTGGGCTCTTGAAGATCGGCCTACTCGTCTGCTGGGCCTTGAGCATCTGAGCATGCTCAAGCCTGCGAGTTCACGTTCAGAACGTGAACTCGCAAGCCTTGAGCATGCTCAGATGCTCAAGGCCCAGCAGACGAGTAGGCTGATCTTCAAGAGCCCAGATGAAGGTAAGAAGCGGCGGGGGGGGGGGGTGCCCAATTGTGTCGGGGGGGATGTCGGATCGTGTCGGGGGAGTGGCCAATCGTGTCGGGGGGGGGGTCGGATCGTGGCGAGGGGGTGCCGGTTCGAGGCAGGGGGGGTGCAGGATCGCAGGGGGGGGTGCCTGATCGCAGGGGGGGGCCTTCGAGGGGAGCAATGCCGGTTCTCGGGGGGGGGGGAACGCATCAAAGCGAGTTTCCATTATTTCCTATGGGGAAACTCGCTTTGATAAACGAGCATTTTGGATTACGAGCATGCTCCTGGAACGGATTATGCTCGTAATCCAAGGTACCACTGTAATTTAAATAATGAAAGACAATACTTTACCTCCAAGCAAAATGGCCTCCTCAGCCAATGAAAACAAACTAGAAGCCAATTTTGCCAATTTTGTAACATAACAGCTAAGAGTTGCATAAGAATTATCGTGCTGAGAAAGGCACAAGGTCCATGAAGCCAAGTATCCTGTTTCCAACAGTGGCCCACCTAGGTCCCAAGTACCTGGCAAGATCCCAAGGAGAAAAACAGATTTTATGCTGCTTAACCTAGAAATAAGCACTGAATTTCCCCAAGCCACCTCAATAATGGCCTAAGGACTTCTCCTGTAGGAAATTATCCAAACCTTTTTTAAACCCTGCTGAGCTAACCACTTTCACTACATTCTCTAACAACAAATTTCAAAGTTTCACTACCTGTTGAGTGAAGAAAAATTTGATCTGGTTTGTTTTAAATGTATTACTTAGTAGTTTTCATTGCATGCCTCCTAGTCCTAGTATTTTTGGAAAGATTAAACAAGTGATTCACATCTGTTCGTTCCACTCCACTCAGCTAA
Organism: Geotrypetes seraphini; assembly: GCF_902459505.1. NCBI lineage: Eukaryota > Metazoa > Chordata > Amphibia > Gymnophiona > Dermophiidae > Geotrypetes > Geotrypetes seraphini. Next base: position 15,602,556 of record NC_047101.1, on the reverse strand, counting down.
TGATCTGTCTTCACAGAGAGGCTAATTTCTAAGGAGCTTACTATCCCAAATTTAGGAGCATTTTTTTTTTTTTTTAATAAAGCTGCAGAAAGCACTAACACGTGTTTACCGCAGCTTAAAAAAATGGCAGCTCGCAGTGATTTGGAGATGTGCGTGCGTTACCCACATGCTAAAAAAGCACAGTTACTTACCATAACAGGTGTTATCTGGGGACAGCAGGCAGATATTCTCACATGTGTACATCATCTACTGAGCCTTGTATGGACTGTGTTAAAAGGGAGACAGGATAAAGCACAAATTTTCATCTTCCACTAAAAACACAGAGTCAGTTTCAGCTGAAACCATGGCTGTAGCCTTTCAGCTAAAATCAGGTAGAAAAGGTTTTTGGTTCAGTTTCAGCACCATAACTCAACCCAGAATTTGGCCAGCCTTTAAAACAAATACCCAGGAACAATTTGCTATACACATCTTAAAAAGAAAATAATAAATACCCCTGGTTTCCATCTATAGCTCCCAGCTGGAATCTACAACCCATCCTGGACAATGCAACCATCTCACAAACCTTGATGGCACTCTCTATCATGGTGTACCAATAGCACTCCACCACCCCCCAACTTGAAAAAGCAATGACAAACCATTCAGTGACTGGACCCTACCTGAAACCCACGTTCCAACTCTGTCCTCACATTTCCCTGGGTAGCACTATCACAGGATACAATATTTACCCACTTTTTCTCTAGTGCCATCATCTATAAGCAATGCTCATCTGCTTTGTACATAAGGATACACAGGTCAGCACTTAAGAAAAAGGATAAATGGATACATCCAATATTAGAAATGGCAACATTCAAAAATCAGTAGGGAGAATTTCAGCATTCCAGATAGAGCAGGGGTGTCAAAGTCCCTCCTCGAGGGCCGCAATCCAGTCAGGTTTTCAGGATTTCACCAATGAATATGTATGAGATCTATTTGCATGCAATGCTTTCATTGTATGCTAATAGATCTCATGCATATTTATTGGGGAAATACTGAAAACCCGACTGGATTGCGGCCCTCGAGGAGGGACTTTGACACCCCTGAGGTAGAGAATGACACGGGTCCAAATTTTTCTCTGTTCCCACAGGAACTCATTTTCCCATTCCCATGTCTTTTCCTGCCCCTTGCTTCATCCTCATCTGCACAAGCCTCAAATACTATAAAATCATAAGTAGCAACATTCTAGAGTTCAGATTGTGATGTCATAATGCCTCATTCCACCAATGCCTGAGCTCCGTCCTCATCTGCACAAGCCTCAAACACTTTCAAATCCTAAGTAGCAACATTCTAGAGTTCAGATTGTGATGTCATAATGCCTCATTCCACCAATGCCTAAGCTCCATCCTCATCTGCACAAGCCTCAAACACTTTAAAATCCTAAGCAGCAACATTCTAGAGCTCAGATTGTGATGTCATAATGCCTCATTCCACCAATGCCTAAGCTCCGCCCTCATCTGCACAAGCCTCAAACACTTTAAAATCATAAGGGTTCGAGGTTTGTGTGGTTAAGGCAGAGCTTACAGGAATGGGACAGTGACAGCGACAAAACTCACAGGGATGGGATGGGGAAATTGAGTTCCTAAGGGGACAAATTTGTCCCCGTGTCATTCTGTAATTCCAGGACACTCTCCCAGACTTTAAGGTGTAATATTCCTCCATAGGAATGTCAGAGGAGAAATTCCAGCATGAAATTGCTGAATTGAACTTTATTACTATTCAAGCCTAAGGTGATAGTATTATGTATTCATGGCACACTACAAGTTTGAATGGACTTAACTACTCTTGAGATCATCCTTCTTTGTTCTCTCTCATCCATCACAGCAGCCAACTATGCAGCCATTATCTCTCTGTTTGCATACTCTGCTCTGCTTTTACAATTTTTCTATCCCTCTCTCCCCCCATATATTTTCCAATATATCTTACCCATGTACTGAGCGTCACTGCATGCATCTGACAAAGTGGACTCTTGATCCTTAAAAGCTCGTGCCTCAGTAAATTGATTAATGTACCACCTGCCTCTCTCAATTTTCAGCTGGGCAACCATTTTTGACATTTTGTCACTAATGTTAACAGGCAGTGCAGTTTCCCTATCTTTGATTAAAGGGGACTGAGAGCACTCGAACCACTATGAGGGCAGTTATTGGTTGGGTTTTTTTTGTTTTGGTTTTTTTTAAATAAAGGATTATTCACATGACCTCTTTTATATAGTTAATCCCACAGGTTATATACTGTATGTAAAATAATGCATGGTAACAAAAAGGTACATGAGAGGCTAGTTGAGTTTTGGTTTTGACGCCAAAACCGGCATGAAATTTGAATTTGGCTTATTTTGTTTTGGCCCAAAATGCCAACGTCTCTCCTTCCCGGACCTACCTTTTAAATCCTGGTGGTCTCATCCAAGGCAGAAGCAATCCCCCAGTTGCTCGTTTATGCCGGTTCCTGTCCTTGCTGGCTCCAATCTCAAAATGGCTACCACGACCTCCAGCGAGTCTGTGAGAAAGTCATGACAGACATTGTGACTGTGGAGCAAGCATGGAGAGGAATAACTGAGGGATCACTCCTGCCCCAATGAGGCCACTAGACCACCAGGGTATAAAAGGTAGGGGACTTATTTTTGGTTTGGGGGTCCTGTTTTTTTGTTCAGGGGAGTTGAACTGGGACATGCCTGTCTTTAGGAGAGGGGCAGGACATGCTGGTACCATGTTTTAGTTTTGATTGAAACCATGTGTTGAATTTTGGCTGCAGATTCAGTTTCGGCTTCTTTTTCTTAAGCAAGTTTGCCTAGCCTTCTTGAGTAGCTATTTGACACACCTCTCTCTCTCATCGTCAGATCAGATGAATAGATTCCTTAATATTTAGTTTCTAAAAAAAACCTGCCCAGGTGCAAAATCCCATGGGTATTTTTGCCATTATGGATTTTATGGGGAAAGTTTGCAGAAGTATAACTGCCCAGCAAACTTTACATCTTTGTTTTGTTATGCTAAATTTGGGCAGGGAAACAACTCGCATCCACTGCATAGTCTTATCCCAAACCCATATCTAGAATTAGCTCCCAGAACTGTTTCTAAAAAAATACATATTATAGAACATCACAGGTCCTTCTCATTGATTCACTATAAATGCGCCTGTTTAACTTTCAAAATCCAAAAAGGTATCCTCCCTCCCTTTATCCCTCTTTCTTGGAATTCCTCAAACCCTAATACCACCAGACTCTCCCACAAATTAAAACTATCCTTCCCCTCGCTAAAAGGCATTTCCCACACAGGAAAGCTAGGGACCTCCCTCCACTTCAAAATCACTGAGCTCTGGAACAACCTTACCTCCCCTCTTCGGAACTTGAGCTCTCTCCAAGTTTTCCGCAAACATCTGAAAACCTGGCTTTTCTCAAAAAATGTAAGTCTCCCTCCAACTTAGGAATCAAGGAAACTCTTAAATCTTGGCATCCCAAGTCCTCTAAATTTTCTTCACACTTCTACCTCTAACCCTCTGTTGTAGTTCCTTCCTATTTCTCCTACTGTAAACCGCGTCGAGCTCTACAAACGTGGAGATGATGCGGTATAAAAACCTAAGGATTAGATTAGATTAGATTCTGTTAAATACCAAGATTCTTTAATGATAATTTGCAGGTATTTAACAATCCCTGCTTGTATTTTGAATCTTGAGGGGTAGGATAGGATACTGAACCTGGGCTTTACTGAGAAAATCTCAAGGTAATATGGTTGCATTTTTCTGGTTTGTTCTACTGTAGGTAAGCTGAAAGATCTTGGGAACTTGGTGCTCCGACCATTTGGACTGTCTACAGCTAACTTTCAGGTCAATAAGGATTCCACAAGTGGCTCATATTCTATCAATTTTGTGCAAAACCCCAACAATAACAACAGATAACAAGAACTTGACTGAATCACGTGACGTGGGAGGAATTTGCAGTAATATTGCCTGCAGCACCCAGAAAACAATTTCTTTGATGTTAAACCCATATAGGTATTTATTGCAACAAAAAACAGACTCTTCATGCTCTGTCCTGAAGCTGTAATATGTACAGGAATTCTAGGACTTACTGATGATGGGATCTGCCTTTGTGGTGATCGGAGGCTTTTTCATTTGTGTGACTTTTACTTATTCGTTGCCTCCTCACACTGCCATAACCAAGAAATGGGACACAAGTTTGTGTCTGCTCATCAGCAGAGGAAGATGTTTCATTTATGAATGAGTTGGAATAAAATACTTAAAACAATGTCAAAGGCAGCAAGTGTTATAAGATCGGCACAGCCTCAGGATGAGATGTGTATACTAAGAATTATTTTGGGAGGTAATTTTACAAGAAAGAAATACAGAACTATCTGGTTAAGTGTATTATCCTTACACTAGATGTGATTAGCTGCATGTATTTGATGCAAAACCAAAAGTTGTGATGGCCCTTTAAGTACTTGTTCTTGGTAATAAAAGCTTTTTCTTGGTATGCCTTGTAGGTTTACCATAGAAAAATGTGCTATATCCAAAGCTAGAAAACTGGCAGTTGTGTGAGAAGCTATAGAAAATACACATGCATGAGATTCACCTACACCTTAATCACTTGTTCCTATTGACAGACAAGGGGGGAGGGGGAGGAAGCCACTGCTTGCCCTGGATCGGCAGCATGGAATGTTGCTACTCTTTGGGTTTCTGCCTGGTACTTGTAACCTGGATTGGCCACTGTTGGAAATAGGATACTGGGCTAGATCAGTGGTCTCACTCAAATCCTTTGCAGGGCCACATTTTGGATTTGTAGGTACTTGGAGGGCCGCAGAAAATATAGTTAATGTCTTATTAAAGAAATGACAATTTTGCATGAGGTAAAACTCTTTATAGTTTCTAAATCTTCCCCCCCCCCCTTGAAGGCCTGCATGCTCCCTTCTTCTATGCAGCATCCTCCAGCTTCCCCCCTGGCCTCCCTGTCTTAGTTTCAACTAATTACCGCAGCCTGCAGAGAGGATCACCGGTGCTGTAACGTTCCTTGCAGGCTGCCATCGGCCTCCGCAGCACATTCCCTCTGCCGCAGTCCCGCCCCCTCCTCTGATGTCAGGGGCAGGATCGCGGCAGAGGTAACGTGATGCTGAGGACAACGGCTGCCTGCAAGGATCGCTACAGTACCAACAATCCTCTCTGCAGGCTCCGGTAATTATCTGAAGTTAAGGGCTGGAGGCCAGGGGGGAAGCCAGAGGACACTGCAAAGAGCGGGCAGCACTAGTACAGACCGCAAGCCGCAAAATAGTACCTGGCAGGCCGCAAGTTTGAGACCACTGGGCTGGTTAGACCATTGATCTGACCAAATATGATTATTCTTATGTTACTGCAAAATAGTTCTTGCTGGCCTGGTGCCAATGTGTAGTGCCATTTAGAAGGTCCCTGGTTTAATCAAACTGCTTTCTGCACATCTGATTGGCTGGCAGGGTTTGATAAGGACGAATAGTCAGTCTTTAAGGGCAACACTTGAGGTCCAGAGAGAAAGCATGATGCAAAAAAAAAAAAAAAAAGTGGACTGGATGCTAGTTCACTTTTTTAACCCATTATTTCATGGTCATGTGCTTATTGTGTCATGCCTTAGTGTAGAACCAAAATTTTATGCGTTCAACAAATTGTCGGTTAACATCAAAATGGCTGCCGCGAGTTCTCATTGTAGTCTTGAGACTACAACGAGAACTCGGGAATTCACAGCAGCCATTTTGATGACGGCTTTGCACGGGGCAGGAGCATAGGAAGATCATTCCTGCTCTACGTCACCAGTAGACCACTAGGACAACAGTTTAGAACACCAGTAAGTGCTCTATTCTGTACTACAGGATCACCTCAGGCAAACAGGGTTTTTAGGATTCTTTTTGATAATCCCATTCAAACCGCGTCAGCTCAGTAACATAATATTTCAGCTTAAATGGCAAACGAGTGTAACAGCCCATAAACTAGCCTGCAAAAAGTAGTCCGGGGAGGTTCAGGCAGCCTGCAAAATCTAGAGGGAGAGCAGTAAAGAGTGTGGTTTTGGCATGTCTGAAAAATAGATGTGTCCTTCCCATTTTACAGTAGGTATACTTGATTTAAAAAAAATAAAATCCACATTGGCTTTTGTATCTGCCCCAAGGCAAGCACAAGTGCCATTTCCCAGTTGGGATCTAGGGTATCGGGCATAAGGCATGTGCAAAATAAAAATGATTCCCCACCCACCCCATCTTTTATTGGGTATACCTGGTAGTGGGGAAACAGATGTTTGATGGGTGCCCAGATCAAAATGGCAAGCAGACCTCTTAGCGGCAGGGTCATGGTACTACCAGATAGGCTCAGGCTGTCAATTAAGGAGTTGCTTCTGCCTCCCACCCCAGTGAGAACTGGGAAGAGGGTCCAGAGTTAACTTAATTTGCCCTTTTCACAGCTGATGGGTCTTCTGTCTTGTTGCTGCAGGCAGGAACCTACATCCTGGCTGCAGCAAAGCTAAATTTGAGCACATAATCTTCTTAAAATTGTGGCTCCCGTTGGATGTGCTGAAAGATTGGAGAAACTGGGGCTCTTTTCCCTGGAGAAGCAGAGACTTAGATATGATATGATATGATAGAGACTTACAAGATCATGAAGGGCATAGAGAAAGTGGAGAGGGACAGATTCATCTAACTTTCGAGAACGAGAGGGCATTTGGAAAAATTAAAAGGGGACAGATTCAGAACCAATGCTAGGAAGTTCTTCGGTGGTGGACACCTGGAATGCGCTTCCAGAGGGCGTGATAGGACAGAGTACGGTTTTGGGGTTCAAGAAGGGATTGGATGATTTCCTGAAGGAAAAGGGGATAGAAGGGGATAGATTGAGGATTACTATACAGGTCCTGGACCTGATAGGCCGCCACGTAGCGGACTGCTGGGCATGATGGAGCTCTGGTCTGACCCAGCAGAGGCATTACTTATGTTCTTATATCCTTGTATCTATTTTACACGAGTTTCTTCATTTAGCAGAACTCTTACAATAGGAATTGAACATGGCCTGACCTGGATGTTCAGTGTAAGATGGGGTTTTATAGTCACTAAGATCTTTTATTTTATTTTTTTTATTATTCTTCAGTCGAGCTGGAAAAATCATAGGAGCCATGCTAATTTGGCCACCTAAAATTCACAAAAGCAGACTAAAATAAAATAGGAGAGCAAAGTATGAAGAAAATTTTCCTGGCTCTAAGTATTTTAATAGGTGCCTAGATTGTCAATATAAAGTATTGTGGGAGCCTAGGGTTAGAAATCTAACTGCTTCCAGTGCATTATTTGTTATTTATATACCACTTATATCCTAAGTGGTTTTACATTCAGGTACTTTATCATATTTCCCTATCTGTCCTGGTGGGCTCAAACTCATCTAGTGTACCTGTGTGTCATTCTAGACAAACGGGTTATCTCCCCATGGCCACAAGCTATAGACAGAAGGAATCCACTCTGGCTTTTTTTCTCTGACCCTCTTATTTCCTAGGGAGCTCTACTGCCACCTGCAGGGCTTCCCTTCTGCACGCGAGCCAAAGGAGGGTTTCTGTTCTGCTCTGTCTTTTATTTGATTCTGTGTTTTTCAACCTTTATTCGCTTTTTTCAGGGCAATATCTGTAGGTATAAAGTACATTTGCCACAGTAGTATTGAAATAATGCTGCCTATTACAGAATATCCTAGCTCTAAGTGTGACATACTGCCATGTTTAAAATCTATTTTACTTGTTCTGATTAGTTATCTTTATTTCAAGATTCCCTGTATTCTTAATCTTGTTCCAAAAGAAATACCCCCTCCTTTACTAATGCATAGCGTGGGTTTTAGCACCAGCAGCGACAGTAACTGCTCCGATGCTCATACGTATTCTATGAGCATTGGAGCAATTACCGCCACTGCCAGCGCTACACATTAGTAAAAGAGGGGGATCGTTTTCAATAATTTTTTTAAAATTTTGTATCTTTTACTAAAAACCAGTAGCAATATAGTACATGTTCAGAGTTCTAAAAAATGAATAGCCCAGTTTTTGTTTTTTTTATTGTAAAACACGATCCTGTTCTTTTAGTCTCCTACTGATGATATGGATAGGTACACCATTGGCTGGTTTTTTGGAAACCCCTTTCGTGTTTGTAGGTTTTTTTCTCCTTATCAGCAAGAACTAAGGCCACAAATATTGCTTGTTTTGGCAAGATCTACAACATATTCTTTTGTGGTGTACATTGCAGTTACTTGTGTAAGTATGAAGGGGGGATGATAAATTTATAATCATAAATAAGCATGTTTGGCAGGTATCAAATTTATTCCTTTTTTATTAAAGTGGTACGTGATACTGGTATGCCTTATGGACAAAGCCTCTGTTAATTCTGGTTGAGGGAGAGGGCTTCACATGGATTGCTATGAGGACATCGATTTCCTGCCTTTTACTCTCAGGCCAGCAACTGAAGACATATTGATCTTGCATACCACTTTAAAGTGCCTTTGCTGTTGGAAATGAGCATCTATAAGTAAAGATTCAGTAGTGCATCAAGTCTAGGGTTACCAGACAGTCTGCATTTCCCCAGACATGTCTTCCTTTTCGAGGACATGTCCAGGGGTCCGGATGGCTTTTTAAAACCTGGCATTTTGTCCTGGTTTTGAAAAGCTTCCTCGAACTCGCGTTGAGCAGGGACTGGGATGGGATGAGGCTAGAGCGGGATTGGGGGCATAATGGAGCGTGGATGGGTAGAACTGGGTGCGGGTCTAGGGGTCCAGATTTTACTCTAATCAAGTCCCTCTTAGAAATAAAGCTTTGCATTCTACAGTGAGCACAATACACAGCTATGAATGTGTTCTGTTGTGAATTGTGTCACCCTGAGCAATGTATTCTGGTTGATCTGCAAAGATTCTGGGATAGCCCTTACAAACATAGTGGGTGACTGTACCTAGTGTCCGATGCCAGGCTAAAGAAAACAATACCCATAAGATCCAGGAGAAACTGCAGCCATAATATTTAAGAAAAATCAAGACTTTATTTGAATAAATGTTACACAACATTCTTCCACATTTAACTCTTGAGCAAACCTGAAACCAATTATTTCATCCTTTTCAAGTCTATGAAATGAAGAAGGCAAAGTGGCTGTTCAAAATACTTTTTTTTAAAAAAAAAAAGGATGGGTGGAACACAGCTTAAATATTAAGCAGCTAAAGCAAAACAGTGGAAAGCAAAAATACAGCACTGTAACGTCTACATTGTTAAACATCCCTGACGACAAGTTCATTTAGCAAAAAAAAAAAAATTGGATCAAAATAACTACAGGGGGGAAAAGTAGTGGGTTTTCAAAGGTTAACATGTTTACCAAGTTTGTTTTCTAATGTATTACCCCCTCCCCTTCTTAAGCTCTCCCATCCCCAATGAATATTTGCCAAACTATAAAATGACCATTATGCTGTATTTCAGAATCCTAGGTCACCTGCACCTCAGGGGCTAGATCAGAGAAGGGCCAGCCCCACCCTCGGCCTCCAATTAGGAGGAAAAAAAAAGCTCAAAAGATTTTTATAGTCTTATGAAAACACAAAAAGTTTGCTTCTTACTCTGAAAAATAAAAGGAATAAGAAATCTAGTGTACAATAATTTAGTGTTTTCTAAAACTACACAGTCTTTCAATATTATAAATAAATTAAAATCAGCACCTAAAATACATACTGCATCCTTAAGCTTAAACTTGTTTTTCTAAACAGAACTTGTATCTGTTATTTATTTATTTTTTAACCAGATCTGTCCTTTCCAGAACTTTAGTGTGTTTTTACCCTTTAAGTAAACAAGGTACTGTGCTGAAAACCAAAGGAATGAAAGAGGCCAGGCCTTTGTCCTCCAGTATAGCAAACTCAACCCTTGTTCTCATGCCTTATTTGTCTCAGACCTAGCCCTCCTTTTGTAGGTGCAATAACAGGGAAGGGGTACTGGATGCATCTTGTCAGTCTTCAGATGCTTAGTTGACTTCAATTGATTTGGCTTCAAGAAATACCAGTACTTAACTAAGTAGTTTAAAAAGCATATACACTTCTCCCTCCGTATTCGCAGTGGACGCGAATATGGAAAAACCATGAATAACTTTTTTAATGTTATTTGCGGTTTTTAGAAAAGCCTTCATTTTTATTATTGAAACCGCAAATAACTTTTCTGGGCTTGGATTAGGCAAGCATGCTGGGAAGAAGCCTTTCTCTCTATGGATGCTGGTTAAGCAGCAAATTTGTGGGAGAAAGCATGGAAGCAGCAATTTTCAGAATGAATGGTAAGCGATAAACTTTTTTATCGGTACAGCAAAAGGAAAAAGAACTTTAGTGATGATGTAATTTTTTGGGGGGCAGAGTCAGCATACAAAAAATCGCGAATAAGCGAATCCACAGATATGGAAACCGCGAATACGGAGGGAGAAGCATACCCCGCTCAGTGCATTGGGATAATGTTATAGTTCTGCAAGAGCTGCTGGAGAAAAAACTAGTACTGTAATACACAAAATGTTATTTATGAGTTATTTTTTAAGCTCTTTAAAGTGTGCCTCTCTCCATAATGGCCCTTTCTTCTTCCTCTAAAGCAGTGTCTCGAAAACTTTCTGGCCGGCGGCACACTAAATCCAGTGCCCCAGCCGGAAGGCACCCGGAAGTGTGCTGACATTATCGCGTTGATGTCCGTGCAGGTGTGGAGGCCCATCTGGCCGCGACCTGCTTCGGTGGAGGGATCCTGGAGGTGCGGGGAGAGACACTGGCCAGGAGGAGAGTCGTCCACGCCGGCTGAATTCCTACAGGGCGTGCCTCTCATGGCGAGTCGTGTAGGAAGTCAACCGGCGTGGATGACTCTCCTGGCCAGTGTGTCACGGCACACCTGAAATCTCAGGAGCCACACTAGTGTGCCACGGCACATACTTTACAATACACCACTCTGAAGAAAGCAGAGGGCACTGATTTTTTTTTTTTTCCTGTTTCTAAAGAAAATTGCATTATCATGCATCAAGATTGACAGGATCAGGTATTCACAGCTGCTGAAGGAATGTAAATAAATTTGCCAGTGGACTGCATGGTGAGTGAGTGACACGCATAAAAATGAGTGACCTCAAATCTTGCAAAAGATCTTGCAAGTTTAAATAGGCGCCACCCTTAGTCCAAACTTGGTCAGAGTTGGTTCCATCAATCCAACTTCTAATGGATTCTGTTAGTCCAGATAGGCAAAATTATTACCAAAGACAAGTCACCCCCCAAAGTGTAATGAAGCCTGCAGAAACATCCTAAAAGGAGAACATTTCTTATACATGCAAATATTAGCTTTCAGAGGGTGAAAAATCTTCCAGGGTAGTACTTTGCCTAATTCACAACAAAGCATTGAACCACTGCCAAAACTCTTTATCCTACTACTGCATGTCTTACTGTAAAGAAAAAATAAGCCAACAAAAGCTACCTCTTGACTATTTAGTGATGCAAATAACTAATGTTGGAGTTCTAATGCAAAATATTTCATCACTAGTGCACTTGATTCAATAGGGTGCCACGGTACCTTGCTGCTGAAAAACAGCATGGATATCTCCTTAAAGGAGTTGCATGCTGGAAAAGGCTGCAGAAATCGGTCGGGTGTGAATTTTCCTGTTTATGTCAGAGAGAAAAGCCAGCCATGGTAAAGTTTGAGCTTGCCTTTCATGGGGGTGGCTCTGTTCTATCACTGTTCTTCCGTAGACCCTGCTTGTTCTTTATATGGAAAATATGTTGGTCCTACCACGCATCGGCTTTAAAGGCATCAAGGGCAAGCTGTTCAAACAAGCAATAGGCACAAAATTAAACCTTTTCGTAAAATCTGGAAAACAAAAAAACTATACCACAAGAGAAAAGATTAAGGTTCCAGATGCCTAGTCCTGTTATGCCATTTGGCTCCTTCAAAGTGAAAACAGCATAGTTGTGTGTGATTTCTGGTTTGGAAAATTCAAGTGGGTCCCTTTGTAAGTTCACATCAGCCTTTCTTTTCTCATTTCATGCATTATTGCAAAAGGATTTATAAAATTTCCTAAAATGTCTTGTTAAAGATTCAGAGCAGAAATGATTTACAATAGATAAATATCCTGACAATGTTTTTTTTTAGTTGTTTTTTTAAGTTTGGGGTGTTTTTTTTTTCACAGATTCTGTTCATTTCTTCATGATAGTATCCCGAAGGGGGTAAAGTTACACACTATATATTTGTCCTGCTGTTTTTTCACAGAGATCAGCTGAGCTGTTCTTGCTCTTCCTCCTCCTCCTGGCAGTATAGGGAATTTCCAAAATGTAGAGCAATCCCCTAGTGTCTCTGAGCTAGAAGAAAGAAAAAAATAGTTTAATACTTTACAAATGACAATCTTTAGGAAGGCTTATAAAGTCCTTGGTCATATTCCAAACATTTTAATTCGCATTGTAAAAGACTATTAGCCAGATGTCGCTCACTTGTTCATGGCCTTGCAGAGGAAAAGAATTTGTGTGCAACTATATAAAATGTTTCACCCGAGCCCATAAAGATGGTATTTTGGATCTGTTCATTTCTTCAAGCCAGGTGTAGAAATCTAGTCTATTGAATTAAACAAGTATATCAAGGCCAGATGCGCTACACCCCCCCAAAAAAATATGGTGTATCGGGGAGGGGGGGGAGTGCCTAGTACAGGGGTAGGCAAATCTGGTCCTTGAGAGCCAGAACCAGGTCAGGTTTTCAAGATATCCACAATAAATATGCATGAGATAGATTTGCATCTCAAGGAGGCAGTGCGTGCAAATCCATCTCATACATATTCACGGTGGAGATCCTGAAAACCTGACCTGGCTCTGGCTCTCACGGACCGGAATTGCCTACCCCTGGCCTAGTACATATGGCCTAAGCCCTAGGGCCTAAAGCAGGGGTGTCCAATGTCGGTCCTCGAGGGCCGCAGTCCAGTCGGGTTTTCAGGATTTCCCCAATGAATATGCATGAGATCTATTTGCATGCACTGCTTTCAATGTAATGTAATGTAATGTAATGTAATTTATTTCTTATATACCGCTACATCCATATACAATGCATATTCATTGGGGAAATCCTGAAAACCCGACTGGACTGCGGCCCTCGAGGACCGACATTGGACACCCCTGGCCTAAAGCATGGAAAATCAGTAAATCAGAATAGTATATGAAGTTGCACAGTAGTTATATCACAACATCTGATATCAGTAAAAAAAAAAAAAGTTTTGCTCTTTTTGGTACTCAGTGATATACTAGTTATGGGCTCAATGTAAGTTATTCCTCAAATATGGTTATTATTCTTAGGCAGACCATAAGTATCAACAAATCACATGAATCAAAGTCAAGCCTTCGTGGAATAATTTAACAGTTTTAACAATTTTTAAATGGATCCTCAGATGGCTGTTTTGAGCAATAGAAAGTTCATGTTCATATTCTCACTTCATCAGCCAAATTCTTCATAAGTCCAAATTTTTCAATTCATATTGAACCAAATTTTTTTTTTTTTTTTTAATCTTTATTGATTTTCAAAACTAATACAAAGTGCCAGGAATTATACAAACATTAATAAACAAAATAAACAGTTAAATTCCATCAATAACAATGCAGAAGAAAATTTTCAATGAAAACTCACTTATCTGTTTATCGAGAGCGTCATAAGGGGTACCCCTCCTGAAGTGACCATGTTTCAATATCCCTTCCTCACTATACTTAAATCTAAAAACAAAAAGGATCCGTGTTTTTGGTTTTTATAATTCTATAAATTCAAGAGCCATAGCAAACCACTTCATAAAGATTAACCCCGTCCTTTCCTAACACATAGCGCGGGTTTTAAGAATTACGCGTTAGTAAAGGAGGGAGTATATTAGCAACTCGTACTCTAGCTTTTTTGCTGTGCCTTTCTTTTTCTGTGCTTTGCCGCGTTCATCTGACAATAACTTTTGAGCATCTGATGTTAGTTCCTCCCTTGAGTTTTAAATAATGTCAAACTGCCATAGTTCAAATGACCCCCTAAACATCTGCTTACCCCCTAAACAACTGATCTTACCGCTACTGCTCCAGCAATCAACATAGAGACTTAGCGTTTGCTAAAAATCCGGATAGTTCTGCTCTCTCTGTCCCCAACCCTGAAGAAAATTTTGAAACGCGTCGGTGGGGAATGAGGCAGACCCGGTTTAAAGCTATGTTATGTACTATGCACTAAATAGAACTATAGAGACCATTATGCTTTATAAATAATGCACTGACACTTTATAAATTTCTATAACTTATTACAAGACATAACAAGAAGTTGCACATTAGTTCAATATTCACAAAAAAATGTTCCAGTGAGGACGGCTACCACACTACTTTATTGTGTGGCATTCTGAGGAACTATTGTGATTTGAACATATATAATAATAATAATAATAATTTTATTTCTTATATACCGCTGTACCGTGAAGTTCTAAGCGGTTTACAGTAGAAGCAGAAGAAATGCAATAAGTAAGATTAATTAAGATGAAGAGAGAGTACTTAGAGTTCCCTGACTGTCCCAAAGGCTCACATTCTTGCTAAAGTACTTGAGAAAAATAAATTAGTTAGGTTATAAACATAGAGTAGAAGAAGGTAGATATATATAGTGGAGGTCTGACTTTTGTTTTCCCCTAAACAACTGACATCCAATATATCTCATAGTGAGGAACCCCGACCCCGAGGAAGGAAACAAGGTCATGTCATGAGGGGCACTCTACAACGTTCTCAATAAGCAGATAAGTGAATTTTCATTGAAAATCTGATTTAATATGAATTGAAAAAATCAATTGAAAAATTTGGACCTATGAAGAATTTGGTTGATGAAGTAAGACTATGAACTTCCATTGCTCAAAACAGCCATCTGAGGATCCATTTAAAATTTTAAAACTGTTAAGCAATAAAAACACACCTCTTCACCTAACTCCCCTGCCTAAGACTGATAGATTACAAGTAAATATTAATGTATATCGATTGTGTCATATTAGGATAAAAACTTATGTTGATAAATCCTGCACTGAAACAATATCAAATTTATCCTGTAAACTGCATATTAGGTATATTGGTTTTAGATCCCTTGAATGTGTTAAATAACGATAAATCCAGTGCAAATCGTAACCTGTTAACTGTATATTATGTATGTTTAATCTGTAAACACCAAAAAGTCCAACAGGACAGAGAATCCACGGGTAGAAAACAATACAAAAGGAAGTGGGAACGGACAATGAACACTGGGTCCACAGCTTCTGCTTGTGACCTTTTCTGAAATAAACAAGTTGGTTTTACATCAGTGATCTTCAGTGGAGTGTTCATTGTCCGTTCCCACTTCCTTTTGTACTGTTTAACCTGTAACCCTGAGCGAAAACTAATTAAATAAATTATTTCACAAAGGCTTAACTTTGATTGATGTGATTTGTTGATAGTTATGGGCTCAATAACATGTCCATATTAAAGCTGTAATTTTGCCTTAATGACTGTTGCATCAAGATGCTATTTTCTCTGAAAAAAAGGGGTAAAATTTCATATTATTTACTTTGAGAAAGAAAAGACATTTACATCCCCCCCCCCCCCCGCGGAAGCGTTTTTTAGCGTAGGCCGGCGCGCTGAATGCTCTTGGTGGGAGCAGTGCAGAACATTCAGCGTGCCGGCCTGTGCTAAAAAACGCTTTTGCGGTTTTGTAAGGGGGGGGGGTTAATTGCTGTGTTGTGTGAGTTATGAAGTTCAAAACTACTTTCCATTTTAAAATCTGATTTTGCATCTGATTAGAGTACGGCCTAACGTTGCACTTTGGTGCTTCAAAACTCTAAGTTTGGATGTTTTGAAGAAAATTTGTAAAATTACTGTTTCTAGCTGGGTTAGCAATGATTACTTGGCAAATAATGGCAGATAAGGTCAATCGTCTTTCTCTACAACTTTCTACCATTTTAAGAAGAGTGGCTAAAGTCAACTCTCGGCTCTATACCCAGAACTACCCTCTACATATGTCCTACACATCGTCATTGGTGGATATGGTTATAACAGTGCTGCTTCTGCAGGTTTTTCCAGCCTTCACAGAAGAGAATGGCACAGGGGACAAAATTTCCTGTCCCGTCTCCGTGAGTTCTTTTCCTGTCCCTGCAAGCTCTGTTATCATCTGCACAAGCCTCAAACACTAAAATCATAAGTGCGGTTAAGGCAGAGCTTACAGGAATGGGACAGCAAGAAAACTCGCGGGGACGAAACAATCGAGTTCCTGCGGGGACAGGGAAAAATTTGTCCCCATGTCATTCTCTACTTCACAGTTACCTGAAGCAATCAGCCACCACTTGTTGCCCATAGCCTTGTATTTTCCACTCACTGACTAATGATTTTTTTAATCAATCTTTTTGTGGCAGTGCCCCTTGATTATGGCCAAATATCAACCCCTTTCCCCAGGGTACAAAATAAAACTTGGAGGCCAAGATGAGGAGTATGTAGAAGCTGATCAAGATAAGGTGGCATTGTTTAACAAATATTTCTGTTCTATAGTCTCAGTTGAAGGAGCAGGAGCAGTGCCACAAGAGATAAACAAAATAGGAATGGATGTGTGGTAGATTTTTCAGAGAACTGTGGTCATGAGAAGTTAGCTAAATTAAAGGTGGATGTTCTGGCAGCGCAACCGCCTGACCCTTCCAACGCTTCTCTAGAGTCAGGAGAGGTCTTGGAGGACTGGAGAAGGGCAGATGTGGTCCTTCTCCAGAAAAGTGGAAGGAAGAGGTTGAGACCGGTAAATCTGACTTCTGTAGTAAGTAAATTAATGGAAAAGCTTTTAGAACAGTGAAGTTTCTGGAATCCAATGGCTTACAGGACCCACGGCAGCATGGTTTCGCTAGACATGTCTTGTCAGACAAATCTGATTAATTTCTTTGCTAGGTGACCAGAGTTGGAGCACCCTGGGGTTGTGGGTTCAAAACTCGCACTGCTCCTTGTGACCCTGGGCAAGTCACTCAGTCCTCCATAGCCCGAGGGACGTTAAATAGATTGTGAGCCAACCAGGACAGAGAGGGAAAATACTTGAGTACCTGATTGTAAAACCACTTAGATAAACCTTGAGAGGCAGTATATAAATACCTAATAAACTTGAAACTTGAGCTTGGATAGACAAGTGCAATGTAGCAGGGGAAAAAAACCCTGAATGATGATGGAGGCCACCACTGGCCCCCGGGCCTTGCATTGACAAACAGTGGTCTAAAGTAACCTTAAAAATGCATCTCTCTTCCCTAGCTTGTAGAGATGCTTGAACTAGGTGAACTCTGGGGACAGGATCAATTTCTTCTTATTACCATCTCCATTACTCTCTAACTATTGTTATTGACCTAATTCAGTGTATATTTATTTTCTTTTCTTAAATATTTTATAAGTTGGTAAACCTCTTTACTTCATCCTCAAGAGAGACAGTATGCCAAATGACAAGCTAAACTGAATTTGGTGATCCTATAATTTAATACAAGACTTTTGGGGGGAGGTGGGAATGATGCTGTCCAAAATGTTGAGACTCTTTTGCTTTATCACCCTCTATCACTAATGCTAGTGGTACAATTTACCAGCAGAAAGTCAAGAATCTGGGCTTGGCTGCTGCTAAATGTATTATTGCTAAATTTTGAAAGCGAGCTGTTTCTCCACCGCTGGATGCCTGGAAATCTCATTTTTGACTGCTTGAGACACTGGGACTCATATTCTTTGTTCAGTATGGGACAATATTTTGCACTGGCTGGATTAAGTGGCTCCCAATGACTTTCTGGAGTTGTTTTTGTGCAAGGGAAGGGGGGGGGGTGTTATGCTTTGCTCTCCAAGACTCATAGATGGGGACATTCTGTTAGGATGTTTTCTGTTTCCTGGGGGGCTGTTCATATATATCTTGTATTTACTTTATTTTTCTCTCTTGTATTGTAATATGAATGCATTCCCCTCT
The DNA here is from genome assembly GCF_902459505.1 of Geotrypetes seraphini. NCBI lineage: Eukaryota > Metazoa > Chordata > Amphibia > Gymnophiona > Dermophiidae > Geotrypetes > Geotrypetes seraphini. The sequence continues at coordinate 15,584,618 of NC_047101.1, read as the reverse complement.
GAGTTGTGTTATTATGACCATTAGAAAAAAAAAAAATTATTTAAACAAACCCTGCTCAACAGAAGGAGGAAGTGGAAGGGAAGCCCAATGATAAAATCTAAGTACACTTCCCCCTCAATATTCGTGGATTTGTCATTCACAACTTTGATTATTTGCAGGGGTGGGGGGGGGTTCCCTTACTTTTTAAAAACTCTACAACTTGCTTAGCGCCAACTCTTACCCACTCCCGCCTCTCAGACCCCTCCACAACCTACAGCGGGACCTTGCGGCAGCCATTTTGGTTTGCGGTTCTGCACAGGGCAGGACCGTACAAAGACCGCGCCTGCCGTTTCACCGCTAGATCACCAGGTAAGTTGTGGAGGGGTCTGGGAGGGATCCAGGGGATGGGTCAGAGGGAAGTGTACTCAAAAACTTCAGAACAGCTGGTTTTATATGATGCATGGACAAGAACAGCTACGTTGCCTAACCATTGACTTGTTTAAACTATGTAAACCCTCACCACTCAAACAGGAGGATCAGTTCATCCTTTTACCCATCTGGGAACAGAACATTCATAAGTTGCAAATGCCATTAATAACTAATTCTAATTTTAAATGCTCTGGGGAAAGGGACCAAGTATATTATCATTATTGTCAACAGCAGTAGGAAACTAAAGAGCCCTACACATACATTCTCTCTCTCTCAAAATTGTAATTGGGTAGATATGTCCCACTTCAAACAGTTGTGATTACAATACAGGTTCAGTTGCTCCACAAAGAGGGTCCATTTTTATTTAGCCGCAACATTTTGGTGGTCTAGCTGGTTAGTGCTACTGCGATAGCCTGCATTTGACAAGGAAGCATGTGAGGCTCAGAGCTGATGGGCTTGGGACCCAAATAAGAGTTATAGCCCCCCAGATGGTAACAAAACACTATAGTAAAGTATTAAATTAAGGTCTTTCCCCAGTTATTTGCTGGCAGCTTTTACTTTATTCTGAGTATTTTTTTTGGGGGGGGGTGACATGAAGGACCATAGGCATAGTGCTCACCTTTAACCTCAAGTGATGAAGTATTTTGGTGTTTAAATGCTTAACTTGTATTAGATATACAATTTGTCCAAAACTGAAGGCATGCATCACTCAGTTTTAAAAAGGGAAAGACTCAAAAGGGGGGAAAACAAACTGTTTATCTCTAGCCTAAAATAGTGTAATTTAAAATGGCCCACTGCCTAATTCTGATAATATAACCCATTTTTTCTTATGATCCTTAGTTTACATGAAAATGACTGTTGAGTCCTTTGCTAAAATACGATGCTATTAAGGAAAAGGACCTAGCCCCTAATCACTACCCAAATTAGAATAAATGCTATATAACAATAGAGCGTACCTGAAAAAACTTACACCAAGGGAAATAAAGACCTAGCCTTCAATCTCCAACTAAAATTAAGATGGGTTATCATGACATATCATCCTGTACTGAAGTCTCCGCAACCTTTAACAATGGTGGTGGCATCTCCTATTAATGATGACATATAAGCAGGGGTTTGGAGTCGGAGTCAAAAGCAGACTCCTAATAGAGTTAAATTGCATGTCATGCAAATATTAGCACGGATATTTTTTACTTTTAAAATATATTTTCATACCAAGTTCTTTGATGATTACAAAATGTAATATTTTATGATATTTATGTTAGTGAAAATTGTACCTACAGAATGACAAAGGAACAAAGTTTGTTCATGCCCCCACAAATTCCTATATAGATATATAAAGAGTTGGAGTCGAAGATTCATGAGAATCTCAGAGAGGGTGAGATCCGGAAGGCCTTGAGCATGCGCAGATTCTCCAAGCCCAGCAGCAGCTCAGCAGAAAACCGGCGGCGCACAGGTAAGGACAGGGCTGGTCAGTGGGGGGGAAGAGGGGAAAGGGGGGAGGAGGCGATTGCAAAGAGAGGGAGCAGTGACGGTGGCCTCGGGGGGAGCAATACTACTGGTCCCCGGGGTCGGTTCGGGTGTCAGCTTGGGGGTCGGGTCAGGTGTCAGTTCGGGGGTCAGGTGGAACGAATCATCCAAGTTGCCATTATGGCCTATGGGGAAAGTTACTTTGCTATACGAGTATAGTGGTACCTCGGTTTACGAGTGCACCGGTTTGCGAGTGTTTTGCAAGACGAGCAAAACATTTGCAAAATTGGTGCCTCGGAAACCGAGCATGGCTCGATTTACGAGCGCGCCTCTCCCCCCCCCCCCCCCCGCAATCCGGCACCCTCCCCCCCGCGACCCAGAACCCTCCCCACAACGCGATCCGGCACCCCCCCCGCCACGCTTAAAGGAACTAGAAAACGTAAGGAAACATTTCTGCAGAGAAAACATTTTAGTGGGTATAATCTATGAGATTCTGAAAAGCAACAGCCAAAATCCTTATTCTGATACAAATGAGACAGGCTGCTATAGCACTGTACAAAGCAAGGAAAATGGGCAGATTAGGGCGTCCGGAAGTGCGTGGACATCTGCATGATGTCATCACGTCCGCACATGTGTGAAGGCCCTCCAGATGGGGCCCTGAGCCGCCAGCGGGGGGTGCTGGAAGGGAAGAGGCACAGCCTGTAGGGCAGGCAGCCGGCACTGGTACCTCTCCTCTTCTCCAGTGGTGGGCGGCACACGGTTTGCGATGCACTGGTCCATTCCATGTTTGATGTACAGCCAAGTAGCACTATAGAAATGATAAGTAGGAGCAGGAGTATGTTTAATTACAATCTAAGAACTTAAAAAAAGAATTAAGCAAGCATTGAGCGCAATAAAGACAACAGCAGGATTAGTGACAACGCATCATTCCTACTATAAATTCTGGACCAAATTCTCTAAACAGCACTGTTATCAGCGGCCACCTTCAAAAGCAGCGCCATTTTGAAAATCTCAGCTACCTGAAAAATAGGCACCAGAAATATAGGCCTGGGTTTTAAAAGCCTGTATTTCCAGCACCTACCTTTCATGGAAATCGCATCTAAGGAGATGCCTAAGGCCACTTTTGGTGTTAACTACGCCTCTAGTGGCCTTAGGCACAAGACTGGACAGCATCGCCATTTTTGGAGGCGCCCTGAGGCATCTTTTTTAATACTGCACCAATTGAACCAAGTTAGGTGGCAGTAGGGTGTTTAACAGTGCCATTCTGAAAATCTGGGCCTCTGTGTTTAGCATCTTTACCTAAGTCCACTGATTTTTTTTGGCAGGTCACCACTATAGACCATAAAATGCTTTCATTTTGCCTGTTGCAGCTGGATGGAAGATGGGAGCTCCTGTGGGCCCCTGGTAATTTTTCTTCAAATATACATGATTGCGTCAAGTCAGCACCCTAACCACTTCATAAAACTCTCTCCCAGATCCCGAGCTCCTTATAATCCCTGAACACATTCCTACAAATCTGTTTAACTACTGGTATTTAAAATGTTTAATGTACAATTCCTTCAGAAGTTGCAGCCACTACACCTAGGCCTTTCAGATCCAAACTTGAGAAGAGCAAATGGGAACCCAACAGATTTAAGATGACTGAATTCTGTATATATAATGAACAGATGCCTGAATATACTGTGACTAGGTTTGAGGGCCTGACAACTGCAGACAAACTTAATTCAAAATCTGTGAAGACCACAACATAAGGGTAAACGGCAGAACAGACTGATGCAGCATGAGCTCAGAAGAGCTGCATTCAAATCCTGCCAGCCATTTGTGAGTTTTGGCAAATTACTTTGGCTCCCATTTAGATTATAAACCCTCTGGGGCAGACACTTATTGTACTTGTACTCTAAACCAGCTCACTTTATAAATGCCAAAATATTAGCAATGATGGATTCCCATTCCGATAGTAGCCGTTCAATTTGAAGTGGCACTACAAACAAAACTTTTAATAATGAATTTGGCAATTAAAACCACCACACACACCCCTTTTGTTGCTCTGATTTTCATTTGATTTCAGAGAAGATAATTAGGGTTTTTGAACTTGCTTCTATAATCAGCTACAAATAGCAGCACTACCGCAAAATAATTAAGGTCGAGTGTTCGCATGCTGATCCTTGCCAGAAGCCTAAGCAAATGTCTCATAAATCATAGACCGCATAAGACAGTAAAAAGAACGGAATAATAGATGGGCGAGTTCCACGAACCCAAGGTAAGGCTGGAGTCAGGTTCCTTGACTGCCTAAAAGTGGGCACTTAAAAAGTTTCAAGTTTCAAGTTTAATAATTGTTTTGATTAATCGCTTAATCGTATTTCAAAGCGATGAACAAATTAAAATTACAATTTCTGGGAAACAATACATGACAAAACAATACATATTAAAAAAATTACCATTACAAACTTATAAACACAAGGAAGGGGGGGAGATGAAATACAAAATCATTATAGAAAAGTAGAACAAAAAAGGAAAAATACAAAATGAGTAACAAAAAAAAAACAGTATAATATAGTACAATAAAATAATATAGTACAATAAAATAATCTGGCATTACTGAGTGCTGTTAATAAATGACATATCTGCCACAAGCAGGTAGGAATGGAATGAGCCTTGGAGCAGCAAATATTTAATAGTGGCATCATAATGCCCTGTTAGTCACCACGGAGGCCAGTTCCTAATTCATAAAACCAAAAGACAACTTTGACTGCTAGTATTTTTTATTCGGAAGGACAAGTCTTCCCTATACCTCACCATCTTTTTTTATTGGCCCGTTTCTCAATACATTTCCACACCTAATCCCAAAGTACAGCAAGAATAAGGGCTCCTTTTACGAAGCCACGTTAGCGGTTTAACGCATGTAATAGCACGCGCTAAACCGCCGGATGCGCTAGCCGCTACTGCCTCCTCTTGAGCAGGTGGTAGTTTTTCGGCTAGTTCGGGGGTAGCACGTGATTAAAAGCCGCTAACGCAGCTTCATAAAAGGAGCCCTAAGTTTCATACAATATACATGAGTGAGAAAACAAGAAGCCAGTAGGAAAGGTATTCCTTAAATAGAACTAAAGGAACAAAGCTAGGGAACAGCTAAGCTGTTGAAATCATTCACACACACAAAATTTCTTTTGTTTAGAAAACAAAGGGAAATCTGTAAACTGAATAAGTGTTTAGATGGTTCTGTTCCCTAAAGTTAATTAAAACAAAAAAATATTAAACCATACACCCCCCCTCAAGGATCTCAACACACAAAAACCAAACCTGTTTTCCTGACCTCAACAAGACAGTGTCATATTAATTTTGGGTCCAAAAAAACACATTAGGGCTTATTTTCGGGGGATGTCTTATTTTTTTTTTTTTTCATGTACAACAATCATCTCTCCCTTCCTCTCCTCCACCCCATTTATTCCTCTTTCCTATCTCCCCCACCCCATGTGCAGCATCTTTCCCCCCTCTCACCCATCCCCTTGTGCATCTTTCTATCCTTCCCTCCCATCCCCCTGTGCCAGCAGCACCCCATCAAACTTCCCACTGTGAGACTGACATACCTCCACTCCTAAAGCAGCAGGGGTGGGGGGTTGCTGAATTGATGAATCCAATTTTTTCAGCAATCAGGCAGTGCTAGTGTCAGGGATGGAGTTGGGGAAGGGCTTCAGGTGTTGATCTTTAACTAGGGCTTATTTTTGGAGTAGGGCTTAGATTAGGAGCATCTTTAAAAATTATGCTAGGGCTTATTTTCGGGATAGGTCTTATGTTCAGGGAAACGCTGCCCTAAAATTCCACTAAACTGGGGTCACAACCTGGGCAGGCTTTCCTTAGGTGCATCATTATTCTGCAGCTCCAGAGTGTGTCGGTTTTATTTAGCCTCAGTCATGAGGTGGAAGCCACAAAAAGATTGATAAGGGAAACAAGTGGGGAAGGTGCAAAGCCAAGCAGGCAGAGTTCCTTAGGGTGTTGCCACCCATTTAGCTTAAAATGCTTCAACTAAATTCCACATTCAGTACCAGCACCAGTTCCACCTTAAAAGTAAATTTAAAGAACTTCCTTCGGGGTCTTTTTACTAAAAGGCATGATGATAAATTTAGCGCTCAATAACAAATTAGGGCATGCTAAATGCTAAAAAAAACCATAGGAGTAAGATAAGCTTCTTAGCATTCCGTGTATGCTAAATCCGTTAGTGCACCTTAGTAAAGAAGACCTCCCCCCCTTCGGTATTTACAATAAAAGGACATAAGACTCAACATTTTGAGTAATGTGTGCATAAATATTTTAAAAAGGGCAAATAAAGCTACATGGGGGGAGGAATTAATCAAGCAGTGCTAGCGCTATAAGTCACATTAATTGACTCTTGACGTGACTTAAATAGCCCTAATAGCAGTTTTAAAAATAGCACACCAATATCTACATTGCTGCACGTTAGGCAGCAATGAGATGCAAAATATGCAAATACATGTTCTGTATCATTACTATGCAAATGTCCTAACACCGTAAGTAGCATTAGAAGCCAACACCATAGTAAAATAACCACAGATTTTTACTGGGGTTATTTTACTGTCCGAGAGCATGGGGCCATGCTCCTAGACTACAGCAGCGAGTACCCCCTCCCCAACCCTTCCCATGCACACTCTTATAGTGGTTACCTGACAACTCATTGGTGGACCTGGGGCATCAGCCAGGAGCAATGCCCAATCACTCCTAGCCACTCTGGCACCAACCTCAACCACGTGAACATAGGATTTCAATTGAATTGCAGCCTATGAATACAACGGATTTGGGCTACCTCCAGCACTGCCTGATAAATGGACTACGGTTTCAGCTAAGTACCCGGAGGGTTATCATGATTGTTTTTACAGATTTCCTTTTTGGTCTTCAGGTCAGCGGGCTTTGGCATTAGGGGCATCACACGACATTTGACTCCCTTTTGATTGCAGGCATTCCACTTATTTGATGTGCATGTTTGTCACTATTAATTGGACACTTATTAGTACTCAGGAGCACCCAAATGATGCCAAATGATGGTATGCGGCTGGCTGAAATAGCAATTGCTGGCTCTGCTTTTTAAGCATCAGAAACGGCTCCTTTGAGCTTCTCTTCAGAGCTTTCAAACCCACACGGAGGGTGCTCCTTCACTTAAATATTAATATTATTAAATATTTATTTAATTTGTTGAATGTGGAGGCCAGGGGATTCTGATTGCCTGTGATGCCCCAGGGCATGCTCTATTTTTAGCATTGTGTCAGCCAACGAGTCATGTTTCCATATAAGGCACCATTTTAAGGTTGAAACATAGAAACATAGAAGATGACGGCAGAAAAGGGCTACAGCCCATCAAGTCTGCCCACTCTGCTTACCCACCCCCTGTCTATGCCCTAATGACCCAATTTCCTTATCTTGACCCTCGTAGGGATCCCACATGGGTATCCCATTTATTCTTAAAGTCTGGCACGCTGTCTGCCTCGATCACCTGCACTGGAAGCTTGTTCCAATGATCAACCACTCTCTCTGTGAAGAAATACTTTCTGGTGTCGCCATGAAATTTTCCGCCCCTGAGTTTGAGCGGGTGCCCTCTTGTGGCCAAGGGTCCCTTGAGAAAGAAAATATCATCTCCCACTTCGACACGTCCCGTGAGGTATTTAAATGTTTCGATCATGTCTCCCCTCTCCCTACGTTCCTCGAGAATGTAGAGCTGCAATTTGTTCAGTCTCTCTTCATACGAGAGACCCTTGAGCCCCGAGATCATCCTGGTGGCCGTCCGCTGAACCGATTCAATTCTGCGCACATCTTTACTGTAATGTGGCCTCCAGAATTGCACACAGTACTCCAGATGAGGTCTCACCATGGCCCTGTACAACGGCATTATGACTTCAGGCTTTCAGCTGACGAAACTTCTATTGATACAACCCAATATCTGCCTTGCCTTAGATGAAGCCTTCTCCACTTGATTGGCAGTTTTCATGTCTGCACTGATGATTACTCCTAAATCTCATTCTGCTGAAGTCCTAGTTAAAGTTTCTCCGTTCAAGAAGTACGTCCTGCATGGATTTCCGCTTCCGAGGTGCATGACCTTACATTTCTTAGTATTGAAGCCTAGCTGCCAGGTTGAGGACCAACTTTCCAATGTAAGCAGGTCCTGCGCCATATAATTCTGTAAACTGCATTCACTTACTATATTACATAGTTTGACATTATCGGCGAATAGTGTTGGTGCCAGAATGGCCAGAAATGATTGGGTATCACTCCTGGCTAACATCCCAGGACTCCATTGGATGAGTTATCAAATAGCCAGGAGGGTTAGATGAGCCAGGGGGACCCATCGCCATGGTCTGATGCTCCTGGACTACATGAGTAAAGCTGCTTGCAAAGTGGCTCACAAGCAGCATTATTACTGAATTAAGGGATTCAACAACCTGCAGAACTGGACTACTACAGGTTACTGAATACTGCAAGGCATCAATATGCAGTAAAGGGTGAACCTTTACCAAACCTTGATGAATCCCTCCCCTCTCCCCCCCTTAATTTAAGGGCATAATTACATATAAGTGAACATGTTAAAGTGTTTAAAATTTTGGTATAAGAACATAATAGCCTTACTGGGTCAGACTTATGGTGCATCAAGCCCAGTAACCCGTCCTCATGGTGGCCAATCCTGGCACCAGTACCTGGCAAAAACTCAGAGAGTAGCAACATTCCATGCTACCGATCCAGGGCAAGTAGTAATTAGGGCTTTATAATTCTATTAATGGTTTATGTCCTACTTGGAGTGACATGAACTGGATTAGATGGTATTAAAAGCTTTATTTTGAAAAAAGGGCAACTTAAAATGATCAAAAAATGCACCTGGACTTTACTCTATATAATGCTGTAAATAATGTTACAAAAAAAAAAAAAAAAAAGTTGGCAATTTTGTGAATCAAAATATTTTTAGGAAATGTTTTTGCATCCATTCTAAGCTGGCTGAACATCTCTCTCCCCCTCCATCTCTCTGTAAACCTCCACAGGGAAGATACAGACTTCCCATGTAGTTATCACAGGATAGTAATGTAGAAAAAGCTAGAGTGTAGGCATCAACTCACAGAAACCCTTATCACAGACTGCATTAAGATGCATGTAATAATGCATTAACTATCCTGCAGCCATGCAGGAAAAAGTTTCCCACATATTGTACATGGGAAACTTTGTGCCAGGCAGCGTAGAAGGGATGGTTGAGAAGAATGGATGTCTAGCAGCACTCCCACCACCCTACCCCAGCTTAGAACTACTGCAGATAGTCTCTCTCTCGCCAATCTAACCCCCTCCCCACCCTTTCCCAAGGTAAAATATAAAATACCTTCTGGTCTTTTGAACCCACTCCCAACATCAGCACATAATTCCGAGGGGGGATCCAGTAGACCCCCTCCCCTGTCTATAAAAGAAATCTCCCTGGTGTCTAGTGGCACCCCCCACCCCCAAATACCTCAATGCTCACTTGCTCCTGCCTCCAGCACTGTTATCTTGAAAATGGCAGCACCATGCCCCATTGCAAGGTTGCTGCCATTTTTGAAGAAGATGGCTTCAGAACAGGAGTATGTGGGCATTACTCCTGCCTTGATGTATGGGGGAGGCGAGCTCTAGACATCAGGGTTTTTTAATGGCAGAGGAGGGGGTGGGGCACAGGGAGGACAATTGACCACCAAGGATTTTGGTATGTTCATGCTGGAGATGGGGCAGATTACAAAGAGTGAGGGAGGCTGCTAGACCAGTGTTTCAGTCCTGTAGTACCCCCTTGCCAGTCAGTTTTCAGGATATCCACAATGAATATGCATAAACTTGATTGCATATACTGCCTCCATTATATGCACATTTTTCATGCATATTCATTGTGAATATCCAAGTCCGAGTTGAAACACATTGTACTAGACTGCCAGTGATAGGGGCATGCAGAAAGCTGTCAGGGTGCTAAAAGGTTTTTTTCCTCTTTATTTTTAATGTTTTTTTTTTGGGGGGGGGGTTTCTTTATGTTAAATCAAAGTCACTGTTCCTATAAGTGCCTGAGCTAATTGCCACTCAGGCAATGATAGGAAAGGTGACATTTAGCAATGAACTACAGGTTACTACCATGATTTTAACATGACAGTAATTTGCATGCAAATTGATTATAGTATTTACGGTAATGGTTTTTCTTTTTTTGCTGTGCATTGTAAGGTAGAGTGCAGGTTCTATCATAATGCTTTCTGCATGGGCCCTCAATATGATTTTACTTGAACTCATTTAAACTCATGGAAATGGACTATCACAGCCCCCCAACAACCTTTCCTAACCCAAGAACCTAAATGAGCAACCAGAAGACATGTTCCTCCTTTCCCTTCATCGATGCGAGGATGCTAGAAAAAGAAAATATCTGCATAACTACTCAAAATCAGTTGTCTTTACAAGGATGATAGAGCCATTTCCACAGAATGATAACAGGAGAATGACTAACTCTACCCCCCTTATACCTTTCACCTTATGTATCGCTTAAGGCAGTGGTTCTCAACCCTATCCTAGGGGACCCCCCAGCCAATTGGGTTTTCAGGATATCCCTAATGAATATGCATGAGAGAGATCTGCATATAATGGAGGAGACAGGCATGCAAATATGTCTTATGCATATTCATTAGGGATATCTTGAAAACCCAACTGACTGGGGATCCCCCAGGACAGGGTTGAGAACCACTGGCTTAAGGTCTTCTCCGTCTACAATCTCCATTAGCACTACTTAACCCAACTCCATATGAAATGATACAAGATGTACAGTGACTTATCACACTATTGTGCTGATTCCTCCTTCCATTCATCTGATTTAAGGTATCAACTATTAAGTTGAAGGGCCTAAGTCCAGAGCACCAGGACAATAAAATGTTTTGCAGATTATTCCCAAACGATGCATACTGGAAAAAAAAATGTATTGGTACTTAAAAAAAAAAAATCTGTATAATTAGCTTCAGATGTCCTAGGTTCACAACTCTTGTTTTTGGGTGTGCTGCAGGTAAAAAGTATCTCCTAAACTAAACTAAACCTTAAGTTTGTATACCGCATCATCTCCACAGAAGCAGAGCTCGACACGGTTTACAGTCAAATGTAAGACATTGAAAACATAACTAATCCAAAACCATCTCAATGTCCTTGATGTTCCTTTAATTTTCTTTGAAACTTTTTTTTAACTTTTTTTAGGCCTCAGACTAGCCATTAGGTGCCATGCATTTCTATGGTCACAGATCGGGATGGTGCGAACAAGTTTGAAAAGGGGGGGACTTTTCTTGAAACAGCCAGAAGGCGAAACATGTCGGAATGACAGGTCCCTTCCCGATGATAGTACGAGACAAGACTGACTTAAGATAAGTCAATTAAGTTATAATAATTTTAAGAATTAAGTTATACGAGACACTAAAGAAAAATAGCACTGAGCACTTTAAATAAGAAAAATGTGAAAAAATATATAATGGGGCTAATGAGGATGCCATTGCCTTAAGTTTGTTTGATGACCATAAAAATGCATGGCACCTAATGGCTAGTCTGAGGCCTAAAAAAAGTTTAAAAGAAAATTAAAGGAACATCAAGGACATTGAGCAGGTAAAAAGTAGCCATAAAAAGGCATAATGGCTGCAGGGACTTTCCAAGGCACAGCATATAGATTAGAAAACATAACCTGGGTCCTACAGAACACTTTCCCTAAACATGGCTGAAGTAACATATGTAGCCGCAGTGAGGGAGGGCAATTTTCAGACATGTACACAATTAAGAGGCTTTGAAAATTGTCTTACCCATCTAGTTTCAAGACTACAGCACCAAGTAGTATCGTGCAGTCTTTACAGATTTCATTGGATCTTCAGGATAATTCCAGAACCACACTATCACTTCCCTAAGGATATCTAGTACAGAAATATGCTCTACAGACCCAGAAGGGGAGGGGGGGGAGGTTGGCCACAGATCTCTTAGGAACTGCAACTTGACACTAAACCTCTTCAGAGCCTTTCACTTATACAAGGAGCTCCCTGGTTTATTAAGAGGTTAAAGAATAGCTAGAACATGGCACAGGGAATAAATTCTTTACAGACTGTTAATTTAAAGGAAAATAAAACTATGTAAACTTGTTTATTCAGCCTAAAGAGCACATGGTATATCTCATGTCGATCAGCTCACAGATATTTTGATCCCGAGTGATTTGGGGTCTGCTATATGGAATTATTTGTACCAAAAAACATAAGGAAAAGAATACATAGCTTTTTTTTTTTTCCTGACCAGCTGCAAGAAACAGATCTCCATGATCCTACAATGGCCAAAAGGTTAAGTTTTCTGAGAAACGCACAACAGATTCAGATTTTCTTCATTTTATTTACAGGTTTGTACATTTTCAGCACATTACACAGATACCTTAAACCAAGAATAAGGGGGGAGGAAGAAATTAATACATCCAAAAAGAAACAAACAGTTACACAACTGGACTATTCACGAAGTGGAATTTTCAGATCATATCCCTAAGAACTCAGAAATTAGTCAGAAGAAATCCGACCGCATTCTAACTGCTATTTACATACACAAATCACCTTTATGGACCTGACTGTGCAAGACTTGTGTCCAAACACAGATTTATGATAAGCATTTGATTCCAAATATAGAGCTCCCCAACCCTGTTTTCAAGTAACAAGACGTTTTCCCACACTAGGCAGAGAGATGTTATGTGTGCAAGAACTACAGAACAAATCCTCCTGTTGTCTTCCTTACCTTCCCCTCACGAAGCCTGAATTCTCTCACTTCTACTCTCCTCCTCCAAGATTGATTGTAGATTAGATTGATCAACCGTAGCCACTCAAATAGCAGGACTCAAATATTTTCCTCTGAATTCAAGAATTTAAGTTTCTGCTATTTCAGAAGTTTTATGCTACAGGCATGAAGGACTCTGAAAAGTAACAGTGCTGAATGCTGACTGCAAGGGCTCAAACTCTACTGCTCCATTTTCCACCTTTCCAATTAGTAAAAAAAAAAACTGCACACTAGTAAATTAGTCCTCAATTCCCTACCATGAAGAATTGGAATTACATTTGAGGTATAAAGAAACTGTTTGAAATACATTTGCCAAATTCTCTAGCGCTTCCTTTAGTCTATCATAACCTTCAAGAAGTAGCCGCAAAACAGAAAGGTTACTTTATTGCAAACAGAAGTAGCCAAATCGAGTAAAATGTTATTTGGCCAAGTCTGTGTTCTAGTGGTTATGTCTGACTAGGCTACAGTGTTGTGAAATCCTCCAAACTGGTCTTGCCTACCTTACGTTCCGGTTCACGTTTCAAACTGTGTCAGCAGGGCCCGCACTTCAGGGGTGAGCTGCTTAGCAGCCTTAGCCGCCTCTGTGATGGCCTTACGGTACAGGCCTTTTCTCTTCTTGTTAAAACGCAATTGGAAGTTTTCTAAAAAGGGACACAACTGCGACAGAGCGAGGAAAGATGTCGTTGGGGACCCAAACCATGCAATGCGGGCCTCCTGTCGCACTAAAAGGCCGTTATCTTTCCGGCTCACAGTTATAGAAAGAATGCGAGCTGGCCACCAGGGGAAGCCATAAATCTTTGCCCAAACAATGTCCCCTACACATATGGTCCTGCCATCTGGGGTGATGCACTTAGACACATTTTTGGAAAAGACTTTAATTTTCAAGGAATTACTCAGCTTTTTGTCTTCCTTGGAGGAGGAGGAAGAAGAGGAGGAGGAGGAAGAAGAAGGTGCGTGCATATTGCCTGGGGGGAAATCAAAGTTTTCAGTAGAACTACACTCCGAGTGGGAGGATTTCAAATCGTCTGTGCTGTCGCTACTACACACGGAGGCACTGGAAGAATCGGGCTTCTTTTGTTTTAGGGTCATGTAAACTGTTATATTGCTTTTCCTGCCTCTCTTGCTGAGTGTCTGCTGTTCCTCCTGCTCAGCAAGTGGTGCACACACTTCACTTGTGTCCTGAACCTCAATACTGGCCTCTTCAGGACCTTTTGAGGGGGCCTCACCTGCTGAGCGGGTAGAGGTGTAGCGAGGTGGGGGCTTGACTGCCATCTTGCTGCTCTGCACTTTCTCAAGTCCAGCCTTGAGAGAGGAGTCATTTTCTTCATTCCTGTACCTTTGGGGCTTTAAGCGCAGCCGGGGTGGGAGGGTACCTGAGCTGGTGTTCTGACAGCGTCGTGTAAAGTGAACCTTGGGATGTGCACTTTTGGAGGAGGATGCTTCCCGTTGTTTTCTCTGTGCCTTTTCTTTGGCCATTTTCAACACTTCCCGAGCCTTTATGTGATCCATGTTTTTACTTTGGAGCACTTTCTTAGTGTGTAACTGGGCTTTAGCAGTGTTTGCTGGAGCAGAAACTCGCACCACTCTACCTCTGCCATGAGAAAGGGTGGGAACCTTGGCCACAACATTTCGTTTGTGGCTCTCGTTTTGACTTTTTCCATCCACCCTGTAATCAGTTTTCAGTTTTTTATTCACAGTAGCTACATTGTCATGCCTTCGCTTTCTGCTCTCCTCGTGTTTGGAAAAGTCACTGCTGCCCCTTTTAATTTCCTTCTTATCTGCCACAATACTGTTTTTACATTTGTCACACAAGACCTGCCTAGGTCGCAGTTTAATAGCATTCATTATTGAAGGGGGTTCTTCCCTGTATATTTTCCGCTTGGGTCTCTTAATTTTCCGTGGAGGTGGCTGAGGTATTGACTGGTTATATGTGTCCCTGATAAACAAAGGAGGGGGATATGGAGCTCCTTCATGGAAAAGTGGAGGCGGTTTGGAAGTCCACTGGTTTTGTGCCAAACTGGACTCAGAAACCTGAACAGGAGGAATGCCCTCTGGAACAGTGCCTTCCTCACACTTTGCTGCAGTCTCTTCTTGGAATGATTTACTTTGGAGCTGAATGGCTTCTGGTTTATCCTTGTATTCCCTTTTAGGAAATATGGTAACAGGGATTCCATGGGGTCCAAACCTACAAGATAAAATGCAAACATGTGAGCCAGCAGTTCACAGTTAATGTGCAACCCACCTGTTACATCAGAACCCCGTCTTACAGCTTAAAACATTGAAAATAGATGCAACCTCTACATTTTACTTTTCCTGCCTAGTAATTTGTCATCATACCTCTTAACACACACAAAAATAACTTTCCAAAAGAACCCCTCTAAACATTAGGCTTCATCAATCCCCGCAAATAGATATGCCACATAAATACAAGCCCAATTCAGCTCCCAACTGGGCAGAAAAGGTACTAGCTAAAATCTAACACCAACAATCTATTTCCAAAGAAGAATCTTTGCAGCACAAAACATTCTGTTCAATGGAAAGGTTCAAGACCAAAGCCCTAAAAAGAAAAATTGACAAACTCAGATCAGAATAGATCAAGATGCTGCAATCTCCGTTTCAAGGGTATTCCTGAAACTGAGGCTTATAAGGACAGTGTAGCAGTGGTGAGAGAATTTTACTGTGCTCTACTGGAAACGGCAGGCAGAGCAGGTATGGAAGCACTAAATATCACAAAGGGTGCACCGCACCCTCTTTAGCAACTCAGCAGTCATTAAGACAGGCTACCGGCATTGGGGCCTTCCCTCTTCGAGTTCCACCTGCTGTGTTTCAACTGCTTCCGCATAGGCAGGATGGCTCCGACACCAGCAGACCTGCCTTAATCGCTGTAGTAGTATAGTTGTGTAAATAAACATTTATAATTTGAATTTTATTGAACTAATTTTAAAACATTTTTGACTAGCTTAAAAAAAAAAAGAGACCAAAACCCCTTTCCTCAGGTCAGGAAAGGATACCATTATAATTAAAGTTTTATAATAGCTTTCTCCATTAATCACCTTTTAACAGTTTTAGCCCAAACTAATGACACACTTAAGATGGATCCTGTGTAGTGGTTACAGCTACAGCCTTGGCACTCTGGGGTTGCGAATTAGAGAATGACACGGTGACAAAATTCATCACCGTTCCCGTCCCGCGGATAACCGCGGGAAATAATCCCATGTCATTTTCTAGTGTCTATTTCAACCTCGGTCCTTCTACACCAGCATTCTTCAAAGCAAAGCTTGCGGGTCAGTGGTTGTGCCCAATTATACTCTGATTCTTCCCTCTCTCCTTAAAGAATAACATGAAGATGGTTTCCCGCGATTATCCGCGGGGACGGGAACGGTGATGAATTTTGTCACCATGTCATTCTCTATTGCGAATTTAAACTCCAAGCTGCTCCCTGTGACTCTGGGCAAATCACTTAATCCTCCTCTGCCTCAGGCAGGGAAAATGCTTGAAGTACCTGAATGTAAACCGATTTGAGTGTGGTTGTAAAACTACAAAAAGGCAGTATACAAGTCCGAATCACTTTCCCTATTCAATTTGATAGGAGGTTTTATACACAGTTTCAAAGTAATCAGACCTCTGGCTTTTAAAATCATCAGTTTAATGCAGAGATCTCATCTATATTTCAAGGTGGGGGGACGGGTCATTTTGCTAAAAGTTCAATGCAAGAAACATGATGGCAGTTAAAGGTTAAATGGCCCAACCGCAGCATCCACAGCCAAGATCATCACTGAACAAAGCAGCAGACATCTTGTCAACCTCCAACATCCTGTCTTCATCTCCATTTCTAATTATTAATCTCCCTCTATAATTTCTTTGGCGACTCGTTTGTGGTACCACTTTTTTGAACAACTATTTTGGTTTCTTCCAGTCCCATATATATTAAGAGTATACACTTTTCTTGAAAAGCGCACAGAATGCATTTGTGAACCAGTACATATGCATTATTGGGGAAAGAGTGCACAATCATGTGCAAATAGCATGCAATAAGAAAAGTGCACACATCAGTAAACATTTGTTTGAAACAACTTAAGAATATAAGGGTCGCCATACTGGGACAGATCAAAGGTCCATCAAGCCAAGTATCCTGTTTCTAAAAGTGGCCAACCCAGGTCACAAGTACCTGATAATATCCCAAAGAATAAAACAAATTTCCCTAAATCCATCTTATAGCTTATGGACTTTTCTTTTAGTAATTTATCCAAACCTTTTTAAACCCTGCTATGCCAACATCTTTCACCACATTATCTGGCACTGAATTCCAGAGTTTAATTACAGGATGAGTGAACAAATATTGTCTCTACTTTGTTTTAAATCTATTACTTCCTATCCTTACATGGTGCTCTCAGGCTTTAGAGGAAAAAAAAAGCAGAATTTCAGACAGCAGCTTTCAAACTCACCAAGAACTGTGCGATACAAATACTGAACAGAATAACTGTTAGAGGTATGCCAATTGCAGATTTGAGGAGAAAGATGAAAGGAGACTGTATTAGAGATAGGACCCAAACTTCCTTTAAGTGAAGAAATGTATTTTCCCTTTTTAAAGTATGCCCCTAGTCTGTCTGTAATGTCAATAAATGGGAACACTTTTAAAAAGGTCCCCCCGATTTATTTTGTATAGTCAAGTCTCTACTATATATTTTTCTAATGGGATATGATTTTTACATTGCTTTCAGCTGCTCTAGGAGTAGGAGGTAAAAAAGTTGCAATTTTTTTGTGTGTGTTAATGAGTCTTCTCTGGCCACTCTCCCCATCTCATTACACCAGAGCACTCATGCCACTCTCTTTGCCAGCTTACTCCAATCTGTCTTGTTGCCTCTGCTGCCTGTTTCGAGGTTCATCCATATGAACGGATCCCCCTACACACACACAGTCAATCCGAGAAAGAACAAAATATCATACAAAATGAAACAAATGACAAACAAAAAAGAACTTTTTTTTTCTGCAGACATCTTTACTGTACTACCTCATCCTATTCCGAGTTGTTCCCTTGCATTTCTCATTGTATTCCCTCCTTAAAGCGGAACTCCAAACTCTAATGGCACACAAATCGTTCTTACATATGTATGCACATCTCCAAATTACAACTCTTTTAGCCTACAGATCCCAGGTTATTAAGGCATATAGTAATGTAGGCCTCAACAAATTTCTTCACATCTAAGAGCCAAAAGCAGAGACTTGTTTTGAGGTGCCCCAACTGTCCCTAATGAAGTTTAAGGGTTGGGTGGGGAATAGTAATCCACCATAGCTCTTAGAAACTCATCACTAAGACTCTTCCCATTCTGTGTTTATGAAAAATAGTAAATCAGTTCCTTAATATGCCACTTCATAATCACTGGCAAAGGCCAGCAGCCTCAATTTATGAGGTTAAGGCATCACAGCATCACCTTTATACATGAAGCAATTCCTATTTGCTTTATCTATCGTGACCTAGGTCTCTCTTTCACACTAACCCCCAAAGGCAACCAACAGAATTGGTGCACCCTGCCATCTATTTTTTCCATTCAGCTGTCTACTGCTGTTTCTATCAGCACAGAAGACACCATAGTTCTCCTACAGACACAGTGCAGGGACACTGAGCTAATCAAGAGATCTGAGACCATCCAGAACTTCTAGTCCCAAAGAGCTCAAAAGTTCCCAACTGCACAAGTGACCTACTGGAGCAGTGTTGTTTCTTAAGCAGCTGTCAATAATCAGGGGGTATGAAATCCCAGCTGCCAAGGTACAATTTCCAGACACCATGGTGACCTGGCACCTGGGATTTGTCAAGCCCTGCAGTATTGAAATACTGCACTGCTACAGTGGCAACAGAAATAGGCAGGAGGGATGTGCCAACAAAAAGGCATTTTTTAGATGTTCATTTGGTTTCTGTGTATTGTTTTAATATGCACTAAATCCATTTAGTGCATGTTAAAACAATTTAGTGTTTAAGAAAAAGTAACAGCTCATTCCTACTGCAATCAGTTTTTATCTACCTCATCCCTTTCCCTTACATCACTTGGTGAACATTGTCAAGATTTCTGGGTCCTACCATAAAGGACCATTTTAATATATGGACTCTGTGTGAATACGAGTGGCTTTGGAAAGGCTTCTACTTAGTGGATGAGGATAAAGCAACTCTCATGTACAGTGTTATAAAGTAAATATTTGCAGTGAAGTTTTTGTAGTGTTTAAATATAATAGACATCCTTTCTTACTCTGCTTGTTATCTCTTTCCTCCAACCATCTGCTGACTCAGAAGAGCTAGTTCAAGAAACCAGCAGAGCAACCATATGTTCAGGTTCCTAAGGGGTCAATGCAGAGAGCCTGCACTAAAGTCATTCAACACATGGGTACTGACACAAGCTTCCTGCACAATAGAACGGTTCTTAGCTATCCCTGTCGGGCACATCTGGAATCAACTCAAAAACACAGCCTTCTATTTTCTAGATCCTGCTCTCTGGAATTCCCTTTCTGATACTATTAGACTAGAGCAATCATTTCCATATTTCAAGGCACTCTTAAATGCACACTCTTTTCAGTTTTGAATAGTACCCGTTGATGTTCTTGGCGGGCAAGTACGGAAAACACCAGATGAGGTTGCACCATGGAGCAATACAAGGGCATTATAGCATTCTTAGTCTTGATAACCATCCCTTTTTTAATAATTCCTAGCATCCCGTTTGCTTTTTTTGGCCACCTCCGCACATTGGGTGGAAGGTTTCATCGTATTGTCTACGTTGACACCCAGATCCTTTTCTTGGGCACTAAACCCCAAGGTGGATCCTAGCATCCAGTAACTGTGATTCGGGCTATTCTTCCCAATGTGTATCACTTTGCATTTGTCCACATTAAATTTCATCTGCCACTTGAATGCCCCATCTTCCAATTTCCTAACGTCAGTCTGCAATTTTTCACAATCCACATGCGTTTTAACAACTTTGAACAGTTTAGTGTCATCTGCAAATTTAATCACCTCACTTGTTGGTTTATTAATGCAGAAAAAGACTCGACATTATTCAAACCAATTTTCTTGAACATCAAGAAGCTTCTTTCTCCATCATTTCCGCTGTTTGTTGTACTTCACAGTTGGGGAAAATGTCTTCTGTGTGGTTTTTTCACATTGTGCTTGCCCAGACAATATCAAACAGGATATTAAAATGTATGGAAAGGAGGCCATAGCAAAGCAAAGCCGTACACCAATGCCTACTGCGGAAGTTAACAGCCGAGTCATGCAGAAAGGGTTTTAACACTACATTAACCGTCCACTTATGCTCATGATAGCTTTCTGCATCAGGCCCCTAAGTGAGCTACACTGCAGGCTTTCTGCTGAGGATGCTTTATCAAACAGTGTAAAGTGCATCATATCCTTTTAGGGTTAATCCCCATTTCACCTCTCCTGATTTCCATGTACCTCAGCTGTATAAAACAAAGCAATACTATGTTTAAAATGTGGGGAAGCTTGTTTAGCTTCTAGATCTTAGTTTGCCAAATTAAGAGAGGGGCCATGCGGTATCTAATAATGAAATGGAAAATGAATTTCATAATCAAGAGGGTAAGAGAGGTTAAAACCTCTTACACTTTATTCAATTCTCTCCCCCCTCCCCCAGACCTGATGTCTTCAGGTCTTTTGTTGTTGTTGTTGTTGCGATTTGAATATGCTAAAAAAATAAAAAAAAACTTATGCTGAAAACCTGTCTTAAATTATGTGACTTGAATAGTGAAGAAAGGAAAGAGAAGTAGTAGATCAAGGCGAGCTATGTTCAGGTACTGTAGGTATTTAGCACAATGAGGCGAGAATCAGCCTACTGATTATACTGATTAATTTGATTATATCAAATTAGAGAATGACACAGTGACTGACTTCATCACTGTTCCCATCTCCACAGATAACTGTGGGAAACCATCCCCATATTATTCTTTAAGGAGAGAGGGAAGAATCAGAGTATGAACGGGCACAACCACTGACCCCCATGCCTTGATTTGAAGAATGCTGGTGTAGGAGGAGAGAGGTTGAAATAACACACTAAAGAATGACACAGGATGGTTTCCAACGGTTATCTGCGGGGATGGAAGTGATGAATTTTATCACTGTCATTCTCTAGTTCAAATGTTGCTTCCATTGACCCTTTCTTATGACTAAGGAGGGTGAACTGACCGAGTGTGCTAGGGTAGGAAAATACCTACTAAACTTAAATGTAACTTACCTTGCTCTCAGATTTGGAAAGGAGAGTAATTAAATCCAAACTCACCGACAGCCATACCAGAGTCAGAGACCCCAGTAAGTTAGTGTTCTTCATTATCAAGTCTTAAATATGGAATGACACCCCCCCATACTAGCACAACATCTGTATCAGCTGTTTTTTTACCTCCATCATTCAACTCTAAAATGTTTTCTGTATAAGGATGCCTTTGAGATATAGACAAGGCAATCAATCTATGTTTAAAATTTCTAATCAGTCCTCATTTGCACAACTTTTTATCATTTCTTTTCACTTTTTGCCCCCCCCCCCGAGATGTGTTACCCATATATGTTCTCTTTTTGCTTTAATTATTGTAGTTCATCCCCTTCTCCTTTTGTACCTGTATTGAATTTTGTATATATATATATATATTATTTTGAATTAATCTACCATAGGGTTTTTCTCCCATTTTTTTAATTTGTAAAATGGAACGCATGATGGCCATACAACAGGGACATTATAAGAAATTTATGGATGCTTGGGAGCCATTGACAAAATTCTGTAAGGAGTGATTATGGATTTTGCCCTTTGAATTTACACATCCAGGGTGGAAATTGCACTATTTGAAATTGGGAAAGGTTATGGAAAGAAAGATTCTATGAATTTGTGTTTTCTTGTTTAATTATTGGGTGGGTAGGAGGGTTAAAATGATTGCTCATGTATGTTTAAGATCAATGTGCTTTTCTTGTATTATTATATATACTTGTTTTGCACTGTTTGGAAAATCAATAAAAAAAAAATTTGTAATACACTTTGAAATATTTGACAATGAATGCACATCAAATTTTAATAAAAACCTGAAACTCTTATATGGCAGAACAATTGGGAAATAATAAAAAGTTTAAAGAAATATGGGGTCCATTAGAGGCATTTGTTAAACAAAAGACTGACTAATTGTTTAAACCCCTAATTCCTAGATAATTTTTACACACATCCAGAAAGGAGGGGAGGGTACTTTGTTTTAATATTTGTTCGACTATAAGTGCTGTTTAATGATTTATCTGAATGTATATTGTTTACACTTTATATCAGTTCTGAAAATTAAAGATTTACAAAAAAAAAAATGAAACTCTTATAAGGCTAATAGCAGCATGGGAAATTGGGAATCATGTAGTGCCTTGCCAGAAGAAAATAGAATAGTTGCTCCAAAGGTAACACTACCTACAAATATAAAACAATTTAAATAAAAAGGGGGGTAGAGCATCAGTTTGAAGGGGTTGAAAATGGAGACAGGATAGTGAAGGCTGACTAGTGGGGACTGGATAGGGATCAAGACCAGCTGGAAAAGAGTTGGAGGACAGCATGCTGGGAAACAGGGAGATAGTAATACTGTCACAGTAAGCGTGAAGGCAGAGGGGCTTAGGGAAAGTGAAGGTTTGCGAGGGGGTAGACTTTATTCTACAAGGGTTCTTCAAAAAGCCTCCACACTTTCATATTTTCACCAGAAATAGTTGTGGCAGGAGAAGTGGTATCACACAAGAGTGATTATGTGGAAAAAAGTGATGCAATTTGCTTTTCAGATATTTAATAAATAGTTTAAAAAGGTGTGGAAAATATTTTGAAGATCTCTTGTAGTTGTTAAACATTACTTAAAGGATGACTAACAACCAGGTCAACCATATTGGAAGGAGAGCTACTCAAGATAACTAGGCCAGTTGAGAATACTGCCCCACCTGCAACTCACTGTGTCATCCTCTGTCTAGCAATGATCTTTGCTGTCACATTGAATCCCCCCCACACAAACACAGCCCCTGCTAAAAAAATAAAAGTGAAATCACGTTTAGAATTATGGGATATGCCTTAGTATATACTAAACCCAACATATAGTGAGTCTGCAGATTACATTTTTGATAAATATCTTTAAAAGTAACTCAAGGGCAGAACTCTGTGCTGTACTCTTGTCTCATAGGGGCCTCTGGCAAACACATGCATGCTGAATTAAAAGGTGCACTGGGGATGCCTGTGCAGACCAGATCAAAAGCACCCACTAACCATAGCCTGGACAACCCTACTTTCGTAATTATAAGTAAGGGAGGGGGGAGAGAACTACTGCAGCTAACTTAAGCCATTTCCAAATGCAAAGCTGCTAATGATCTTGCAAATCAAGTAGAAATAGTATAAGCCGAGACAAGCAACATTAATTTTAAGCTACTACAAACAACCTACATTTCTAACTTTTTGAGACCTGGGTTTCCTCTATCCTTATTTGCAGGTAGTTTATAATTGATCGCCCCTGCCCTCGAGCCTGGATCTTTGCTAGTTTCTTAGAATTTGAGAAAACGGGGGGAAACCCCCCCCCCCCCCAATCTGGCCCCAAATATTGCCGTTAGTTCTCTGCATCTGATCTCCCTCTGCCCGTCTCACCTTTTGGACAGGTCCATGAGGACCCCCGAGAAAACCCTGTCCCCGAGCTGGAAGGACACCACCAGCGCGTCCTCGATGATGTGATCCAGGGTGACCCACACCGCCGAGCCCGGGACCAGCTCGGCCGCCGACTCCTGGGGCGGCAGGTCGGGGACGGGAGGCTCCGCGGCCGCGGGCGGCTCTTCCACGCGCAGAGGCTCGGGCGCGCGACCGCGGGCAGGGTCCGCCGCCCGGGGGAAGGCGCAGGCGGCGGGCTCCTGGCCCCGGCCGGTGCTGCTGGGCTCGGGCTCCGGGGCGCACGCGAGCTCGGCTTCGGAATGCGCCGCTGGTGAACGCTGCTGCTGCTGCGGCTCCTCCTCCTCAGGCGCTCGCTGCCCGCGCGCCGACACACCCTCGCGCGAGGCGGCCACCTCCGACTCCAAGGCCTCGTCCTGCCCCGCTGGCTCGCGAGGGCTCGCGCGCTCCGGAGCTCTCGCGCCCACTCTGGGCTGCTGTGGCGGCGGCGACAACTCCTCGGCCTGGGCGGAAGCGCCGCAGGGCGACGGACGGAGGGCGCCGGCCTCGCTCGCGGCTGTCGGCTCGGGCTCCGGCTCGGCCTCCCCGCCGTCGCCCGAAGCCGTCGTCGCTGCAGCCTCCGCGGCCGCCATTTTTCTTTCTCGCTTCTCCTGCTCGGGCGAATCGACGCTCGGCCTTCACCTTGGGCGCGTGAGCTCCCGCCCACTGAAGCCGGAGCCGCATTGCAATTGGCTAGCCGCTCCCGAGTCCGCTCGGCGATTGGAGGGAGCGGGTATAGCTCGGGCCGGCGCCCGCCTCAGAGAAACTTTCCGTTGGTCCGGGTTATTGTCAAACATTCGAGCTAGATTTGGAACCCGCAGGCTACCATGCTTGCAGAGAGAAAGTTAGAGTGCGATTGGAGGATTAGATAGTCTCCTTACTTTCTATTGGTGAAACTGGACGTCGATCAGAGGCTCTGTTTTGCCTTTGCTTTTCATTGGTCATCGTTCTTGTCAATTATTCCTGATCAAGGCGTACTTAAGTCTCTTGGGAAGAGCTGGGACACATGAAAGGGCTTTACTGATGATGAGAGCTTTTTATTTATTTATTTGTTTTACTGTCCTTGGTTGTACTATTCATATCTCAGGTAGAGATGCTAGTGAAAATGTAAATACAATATTTGATCGTGTAAAGAAAACAATCGAATAAAATAGTGCACTTTTTTTTTAAGAATGTTACTTCTTAGTGAGCAGGCCTGGCTTTTTGCCATATTTATGGTCCCCTACATATAATGTATTATATTTAAGTTTTCTTATAGAACTAGTCCTCAAATGTCAAAAGGTGTGGAGAAGTTACACTTGGTGAGCATTCATTCCTAAATTTAACATTTATAAACCAGTTTTATCGTTGGGCTTTGGCATATACAGTATTTCTCCTTACAATGGCTCTTTTTTTCTTCTTCAAAGTATAGTCTTCTGACGTCATCTGCTGATGCTAAGTCACACAGCTATACAGTACTGACAAATGGCCTAAAAACATCTAGAAGGGAGACTACAAGTACTACAAATGCTGCCTGTGCTGCACTGGGGTGCAAATGCAAAAGCCAGGACTGCCCTCAAACACTTCCTTCAGAAACTGGGTCGGTGAATACATCTGGATACATCAACTGTGAGCACATTTAATTAATATGATTTATCGCACAGTCGAAAACAACTGTATAGGAATAAACTGTACACCAGTTTAAATAAATAGTATTAGGTTCTGCGGTAGTCCTTCAAAACCCCACTGTTCTCTTCTTGATGCTAGAATATCATCATTACCTTTTTGCTAAGGAGCACCCATGAGAAGTCTTTGCAATATACATTGATGGCACTGCTCATCTTTAATCTAAGGTCTGCTTGCCCTTTTGACTGGCATTGAGATCCATACACAAAACACATAAGAGACATATAATCTATTCAAGACAGACAAAAAGGGATTAGGGAATTATTTATTGTGGGAATGATTAAAAGATCAGTACTGAACAGGTGATATGAGGTTAAGAGTTAAAAACAGCTTCAAAAAGGTGAGCTTTTAGTCTAGATATGAATAGGGCCAGAGATGAAGTCTATGCCAGGCATAGGGTGTAGCAAAATAAAAGGAAGAGAGTCTGGAGTTGGTAGTAAAGGTGAAGAGTATAGATAAGAGTGACTTTAAAACATGATGGCAGATAAGGGCCAAATGGTCCATCCAATCTGCCCATCCTCAGCATCCACTATCTCCTCCTCTCCCTAAGAAATCCCACGTGCCTGTCCTATGCTTTCTTAAATTCAGGCAAAGACACGTCTCTAGGGAGTATTTCATCAAAGCTGGGGGGGGGGGTCTTGTCAAGTGGAGAGAAATTCTATAACTAGGGGCAGCTCAAAGCAATCTGTTGCCTGAGGCGAGGGATGAACTGGCATCCCCACCCCACGCATCCAAAATAGGGGGAAGGGCTGCCTCAACTATTAGGCAAGATTGCCAGC
This sequence comes from Geotrypetes seraphini, assembly GCF_902459505.1. Taxonomy (NCBI): domain Eukaryota; kingdom Metazoa; phylum Chordata; class Amphibia; order Gymnophiona; family Dermophiidae; genus Geotrypetes; species Geotrypetes seraphini. The sequence continues at coordinate 15,558,799 of NC_047101.1, read as the reverse complement.
TGCCTATAGCAGCAGCTTCTTAGAGGGTAGTAGGCAGTAACACAACAAATGACAGCAGAGCCGCACACACCATTCCTTTTAGGCCCAGATACTCATGTTTAAAGCAAAACAATAGATCCTGCCAGACAAAATCAAAGAACCATGCTTCTCGTCACACATACCTGCTTCTCAGCAAAGAACACAAAGGATATAGATGATGCTTAAAAAACAAGGAGCAAAGAGAGGAGAGATACTGAAGAATTGCAAAATGATGTCAGTCTTCAAGGGGAGGCAGACAGGGGTTGAGAATTTTGTAACAATATTTGATAGAGGGAGTGGGTTTGAACTATCATGATATCACTATGATTTTGTCATTCACAACTAGATGGACCTCCAACACAACTCATTATAAGCCTAGAATGGTGTTACCTCTGTTGCCATAGTGATCATGAGGTAGGATCACGCCGCTCAATTCTTCATTTAATGGCACTATCTTTCATGAGCCCTGTTGAATGCACTTAGTGCAGGAACATTTATTATTGATAAAAAGTGTTCAGATAATTCTGAATAACATTTTGTACTAATTGTAAATGAAGGAACTAATGACAATCCATGGTACAAAATCATGAAAGCTGGCATTTGCCATTTTATTCACCGGGTTCTGGAAGCTATGTTTATTTTGGACAAAGTGCATTCAACAAGGTCAAACAAAAGATGGCACCATTAATTAGAAAACTGAGTGGGCTGATTCTGCCTCACAATCACTATGACAAGTCATTTAGATGAAAGAGCTAACAAAACTGGAAGAAAACATTTTTAGTTTGGGAAGACCGGATGAACTTTGGACACAGTTGATAGATGACAATTATACTGTTGCTGAATAAATTTAACCAGTCAAATTGGAGCTTGTGAAGCAAAATTTGTTGTCCAGAGATCAAAACCAACAGGATATCCATGTATGAAGTCACTGACTCAAACTGTGATATGTGACAAAAAGGGCTGCATAAAACAAAGAGCTCAGCTTTCTTCCACTTCCCTTACCCATAGTTCAAACAAATAAGATGACTTGGAGAAATCCACTACTTATTCCCAGGATAAGCAGCATAAAATCTGTTTTACTCCTTGGGATCTAGCTAGGTACTTGTGATCTGGATTGGCCACTGTTGGAAACAGATACTGGGCTTGATGGACCTTCGGTCTGTCCCAGTACCGCAATTCTTATGTTCTTACGTGAGCCAAGTATAGGACAATCAAGCCATTGTGACATCACTGATGAGGTTGGCTCTTAGACATTGGTGGAATGAGGCATTATGATATCACAATCTCAGCTCTGGAATGTTGCTACTCTTTGGGTTTCTGCCAGGTACTTGTGACCTGGGTTGGCCACTGTTGGAAATAGGATATTGGGCTGGATGGACCTTCGGTCTGTCCCAGTGTGGCAACTCTTAATATTCTTATGTTCCTGAATAGCGTTACCATATTTTGTAAACAAACCAAAAAAAAAGGACATGTGGCCCTGTCCCTAGACCTTCTTTCTCCCAGCCCCGTACACACACAAACCTCATATCCTCTCCTTCCCTCTTCCATCCCTCCCTCCCTCCACTGGATTGGGTACCTCTTGTGGCAGTGGAGGGGAATTCACCCGCAGGTGGGAGCTTCATCAATCACAGTCCCATGAGTAGGAGTTGGCTGAAGGTGGCAGAAAAGGCTCCAGCTGTGCTTGATCTTGAGGCCACATCTGGAGGGCCTCCGAGCAAGCACGGATGCAATGAGATCACATGCATGCATGGATGCCCTCCAGATGTGTCCCTGAGCTCAGGCAGAGCCGGGGCCTTTACTGACACCTCCAGCAGCTCGCAACAGGAGCTCCTACCCCTAGACTATCAGTACCTGTGGCGGGACCGCAATTGATGCAGCTCTCACGGCAGGTGATCCCCACTGCCTGCCTGAAGGTTAAAAAAGTTTGGACTCAGTAAGAATCCAAAACCCAGAAAACTGTTCAGACACCCAGACTGTCCTCTAAAAAGAGGACATGTCCAGGTAAGTCCGAACATATGGTAACCCTATTCCTGAATGAATGACAGATGGAATGATGTGCAAGTTTCCATCCCTATCTGCAGCTTTGAGTTTGAAGGTGAACAACATCCTTCATCCTCTAGCCACAATATATTGTAATATTTCATATAGCCTATGCTGTCCATCAGTTCAGTCTGTATTGGAGTTGACAGATGCCACATACAAACATCAGTCTGTTCTGGCTAAATTACGGTAGTCAGATCTTTGAGAAAGCTCCCTGTCTCAACCTGAAATGATGGGGATTATAGAGCATGCTGAGAATGGAGAGACTGTGGAGTAAAGCATGATTAAGATGATCTGGATTTAAGTGGATTACCTCTTCTAGAAAGCAAGGCTGATGTTAGCAGTCTTCCTATTTGCATAATGACAGATCATTTTTTATCACTGTGGCAGGACAAATGAGTAATTAAGACACACAACAATTCAGCATACTCAGCATGGTGTTTGCAAGGCTGTACTGATTACAAACTGACTTGATATAGTATCATCTTAGCTACAGTAACTGTTTCCAGTAAGCCTAATTAAATTGAGTCCATTGTTTATTACAATGTTGTCCATTAATAAACTAGAATGGACTGATATTAAAGGTTATTTTGGTTTTGCTTTATTAAAATAGTGGCATCTACTTGTGAGTTGCGAGTTCCATTCCCACTGCAGCTCCTTGTGACCCTGGGCAAGTTGCTTAACACTTTATTGCCCCAGGAACAAAATAAGTACCCATCTAAAATATGTAAACTGCTTTGATTATAACCACACAGAAAAAAGCAGTGTATCAAGTCCTTTACCCTTTACAATCAAGCAATTGTGACATCACTGATGAGGTTGACTCTTATTGGTGGAATGAGGCATTATGACATCACAATCTCAACTCTGGTTATCAGAGATTACAACTCTTCACATTAAGGGAGAAATCTAGCAACGTAGACCACTGGGAGAGGAGGAGTGGCTAGAGCAGCAAAATATACCTTAATATATAATGACAGCAAAACTTATCTTTTTATCTTATGAGCACAGCCTCATTGCAGTATGAAAGCAGTCTCATTTACAATCTGACCTTGCCAGCATTTCGCAGCTTTCCAGCTGCTGCATCTGGGAACGGTTCAAGAGGTTACATGGCTGTCTCATTTATTTATTTAAAACAATTTATATTCCGCAAATCATAAAGATCTATGCGGATTACAAAATACATACAAATATAATAAAACAAACAATCACACATTAAAATTACAATGGAACACCACCAATACACTTTTCTCCTTTCATACATTGCTGAAAGCTTCCTGGAAAAAATAGGCCTTCAAGGCTTTTCGAAAGGAAAGAAACAGAAGGATCTGATGTATCACATCTGGAAGCGCGTTCCACAGCCATGGACCCATGACAATAAATACCCTGGAGCAGATTGTAGCTTTTGTAATAGTCCGAAAAGGTGGAACTTCCAAAAGATGCTGAGATATGGATCGAAAAGAACAGGAGGGAACATAGAGGGACATAATCAAAAGAAACGTCCAATTTGGACGTAGGGTGCTAGTCGCCCAAAGTCATCAGTGGCAAAATGTCCATTCTCTAAAAGTACGTCCAAAATAATTTTTTTTTTTTAAATTGTCTAGCTATACGTCCAGGCATTTGATCATCCAGACCGCCACTATGTCTTCCTTTATACCACATTTATTTATTTAAAAATATATATACCGCATATTGACATTCTCAACCAAAAATTTGTCCAAATCTGAAACATCTAAACAAGACCTTTCTGCTTTAATCATCTTCTCTTTGTTCTCTTCTTTTCATATAGCATAGTCCTCTCTCTGCCCCTTCCATCCACTGGCCACCCTCTCTCTCTGCCCCTTCCATCCGCTGTCCGCCTCCCTTCTGTCTCTTTTAAATGGCATAATTCTTTCTATGCTCCTTCCATAGTACATGATTCATTTCAGCTTCACTCCCTCTCCATTTTTCTCTTTCTGTCTTCACCCCCTACCCTATGCTCTGACATCACTCTCTTCTTTCCTTCCTTCCTTCCCATCCCACCCCACTGGCATCTCTATCTCCTTTCCTAAGGCCCTGATTGGGCAGATGTCTAAGGCCCCTCCCAAGAGGCGGGGCCTTAGACATCTGAGCCAATCAGGGCTTTAGGCTCTGCCCTCTGTATCCCAGGATACAGAGGGAGAAGCCTAAGGCCCTGATTGGCTCAGATATGGTAGGGTGGGGTAGGGGGTTCAAGGGGTGGAGAGAGGTTTGGAGGGTCTTCCCTTCTGCCTTTTTTGGGAGGGTAAGGGATGGTTCTGGGGTTGCACCTGGTGCGGGGGGACCTCCATTGGCAGGAGGGAGGTGGCAATCCTCCTGCTGATTTTTTCTTGTGTGGGGGATGTTGGCAAGGCAAGAGGGAGTAGGCATCTCTCCTGCCAATTTTGCTGGTGAAGGGGTGGGGGTTTGGTCCCCAGTGCCGGTTCGAGATGTCAGGGAGGGCTGTCATCAGCGGGAGGTGCTTTTTTCTTTTTTTTAAATGGATAACACACACAGCATCTGTGCCTATAAAAAAAAAAATAGTTTTCCTGCCCCAAACAGCTAAGTGGCAGGACACTTCCCCTGCCTTTCAGCTGTTCGGGCTTCCCCTGCTGGCTCTGTGCATATGTGGGAGTCACTCTCACAGCGATCAATCAGACAGAAAAGATGAGGATTACGACAAACCTCTGTGTGAATCATTTGCATGCAAAATTTTTAGTGCATCAATAGCTCTTTCAGAATTATCCAAAAATTGGAGCGGACCGGACCTACGCAGTCTTAGCGATCTTGTTTAGTGCATTAGCTAAACCAGTGTTTTTCAACCGCTGTTTAGTGTGCCGCGAGATGTTGCCTGGTGTGCCGCAGGGCCACCATCAGGGCAGTACTACCAGTCCTGCATTCAGGGGCCCGGAGCTGACAGGGGGCCCGAGGCAGGGACGCCAGTAGCTCGCCAAGGCAAAGTGAGTCGATCACCCAGGACTCACTTTGTCTTGGCGATCTAATCTATCGAGCCGATAAGTCTTCTTCTCCCCGACGTCAATTCTGCAGTCGGAGAGGAAGTTCGGGCCAGCCAATCGCTGCCTGGCTGGGCTGAACTTCCTCTCTGATTGCAGAATTGACGTCAGGGAGAGCATACGTCGGCTTTAGGGCCTGTTATCCATTGGTGGGTCCTGTTCCCCAATGGCAGCGGCAGTGGCAGTGGCTTGGGGAACGGCAGGGAGAAAGAAAGAAAGGGGGCAGGCAGGGAAACAGAAGGAAAGAAGAGAAACAGAAAAAAAGAAAGAAAGGTCAGGGAGAGAGGAAGAAAAAGTTGGGGGAGGGAATGAGGTGTGGAGGAGAGAAAGCATACAGGCTGATAGAAGGGAAGAAAGATTGGATGCACAGTCAGAAGAAGAAAGTGCAACCAGAAATCACCAGACAAGGTAGGAAAAATGATTTTATTTTAAATTTAGCAAAGTGGAGGCAGTATTACCACAGTTTTCAAAGGAATTTGCCCAAATAACTTAATAGTTAACTGGGTAAATTCCCAGAGATGAAAACTTCCCTTCACTTACTATGCACAGTTCTGAATTTATATCTGCTGTCTATATTTTACAATATGGTCACCTTTTACTAAACCGCAATAGTGGTTTTTAGCGCAGGGAGCCTATGAGCGTCAAGAGCAGCGCTGGGCATTCAGCGCAGCTCCCTGCGCTAAAAACTGCTATTGTGGTTTAATAAAAAGGATGGAGGGTATATTTGTCTATTTTTGTATTCTATAAAAACCAAATACAGAGAGAGACTGAGAGCTGTTGACGAAGAGCTACGTGTGTGTCTTTCTTCGATTCCAGCCAGAATATGAGCTTTGTGTTCAGCCAAACAGGCCCAGGTTTCGCACTGAATAAAGTATTTTATAATTTTTCACTATTCTGTTTACTTAATATTTCATAATAAAGTAATTATAAAATACTTTCTTTGTGTTTATTTGATTCCTATTCAAGAGAATTACTTTATATATAGTCAATATAGGCACAGAGTTAAATTTTTTAACATTTTCTAATGGTGGTGTGCCTCGTGATTTTTTTCATGAAACAAGTGTGCCTTTGCCCAAAAAAGGTTGAAAAACACTGAGCTAAACACTTGATGCACAGTTCTCAGCTAGTCAATTTTATAAGTTTCCACTGGAGGTCTCTCTGTTACAGGATACTGAGCAGATAACATGTATCACGTTAGCAGTATTAAGAGAAGATGTTCCTGTGTGCATGAAGGGATAATAGGGTGTATAGCATGAACTTTCAAATCTGCTGGATATGTACCCCCCCAATTAATTTTTGGATTCCTTGCCAGTCTGCTCCCCTTTCAAGATTAGGATAAATAAACTCTACAATCATGATCGGAGCTTTTGGGGCCCCCGCTGCCTATTCACTGAGTTACTGAAAGATTTCTATAGGGTTAAATCACCTGTGAGGGGCTATCTGCCAATATTCAATGACAATGGGATTGTGCCACTGATTATCCCTTCTAACCACCTAAGCTGAAATCATAGACAGTGTGGGGGCAGAGTCAGGGCAGAGTTGGCATTTGGTTAACCAGATAAGGTAGCTAGATAAATTGGACCACATGAAACACAGCCCTTATCTTTGTCTAGTTTCACTTATCCGGTTAAGGTCTGAATCAGTGGCGCACTGAGGGTAGGAGCACTTAACCAAATAACTGCCAACTCTGTCCCTCACAGGTGATTTAACCATATATGAATCTCTCAGTAACTCAGTGCAGCGGGACACTTTATTGTTTGGGGGGCCACAAAAGCTCTGCCCTAGCCTCAGCAGGATCCTGTGGCATGACGACTCCCCCACCTACCTTCCATGGTCACGGTAATTTTAAATCTTTGGGAAGCCGCCCCACAGCATCAATGAGCCCCAGAAGTTTTCATTCCACAACGATGCTGCGCTGTGGCTCCCCGCAGATTTAAAATTACAGTGGCCGGGTGGAGGTGGGTGAGGGAGTAGAGCCACAACCGACTCTTCTGACCGCCAGTTATTGGGGAGGCCATGGCCCTTGTGGCTTCCTCTATTCCGACGCCTATGACTCAGTGTACTGCAGGTTGGTGACTTCCACAGCAAATGAATAAAGCAATTTGTAATCAATCTCACAAGCTGATTTATTCTGCTTCCCAGCAATATGTAGCCTGATGCACCTTTTCTTATAGGTAGGGTTACTAGACGTCCGGGAATCCAGATGGCTTTTGGCACTTTGTCTAGGTTTTGAAAAGCTTCTGGCAACGAGCGACATCGGGATGGCCAGGGTCAGAGAACCGTCGGTGGCCCCCCAAGCAGCCAGTGGTCTCAAACTCAAACCCTTTGCAGGGCCACATTTTGAATTTATAGGTACATGGAGGGCCGCAAAAAAAATAGTTAATGTCTTATTAAAGAATTAACAATTTTGCATGAGGTAAAACTCTTTATAGTTTATAGTAACATAGTAACATATTAGATGACTGCAGATAAAGACCCGAATGGTCCATCCAGTCTGCCCAACCTGATTCAATTTAAATTTTTTTTATTAATTTTTCTTCTTAGCTATTTCTGGGCAAGAATCCAAAGCTTTACCCGGTACTGTGCTTGGGTTCCAACTGCCAAAATCTCTGTTAAGACTTACTCCAGCCCATCTACACCCTCCCAGCCATTGAAGCCCTCCCCTGCCCATCCTCCACCAAACGGCCATACACAGACACAGACCGTGCAAGTCTGCCCAGTAACTGGCCTAGTTCAATATTTAATATTATTTTCTGATTCTAAATCTTCTGATTCTAAATCTTTCTGATTCTAAATCTTCTGTGTTCATCTTTGAACTCAGTCACAGTTTTACGCTCCACCACCTCTCTCGGGAGGGCATTCCAGGCATCCACTACCCTCTCCGTAAAGTAGAATTTCCTAACATTGCCCCTGAATCTACCACCCCTCAACCTCAAATTATGTCCTCTGGTTTTACCATTTTCCTTTCTCTGGAAAAGATTTTGTTTATAAATCTTTCCTTTTGACTAAGTATTAATAATAATATTGTCATTTATAGCTAAAGAGACATATGAGCAAGAAACTTTTATTTTACTTTTGTGATTACGATAAACATACCAAGGGCCTCAAAATACTACCTGGGGGGCCGCATGTGGCCCCCAGGCCACGAGTTTGAGACCACTGAGCTAGAAGGAGCTGGAAGAGTTCAAGGTCCAAGGACTAGTAAGTGGCCAGTGGAGGGTCAGGTGGAGCCAGTAGCGACTGGTAGAGAGACCAGTAATGGTACCAGGAGCTGTCAGAAGACCCAGGAGGAAGCAGCCTATAGGGCAGCCTGTAGACCCTGAGAGCATTTTCCAAAGATGACTGGTGAGTGACCAGCAGAGGGACCGGTGGGGCTGGTGGTGAAGATTTGAAGAGCTAATGAAGGATTGGAGGGACCAGGAGAATGGAGTCCAGGGAAGACCCGGTGATGACCAGGAGGTGTCTGGAGGGACCTGGTCATGTGTTTTAACAGAGTGTATGAAAGAAGCAAGTTGTTGTTTTAGCAGAGCCCAATGAATGAGAAGGAAGACCAGAAGTGCCTGGGGACAAACGAGTGACAGGTAATAATCGCACAGCCCAATCACAAGCAACTAGAATACCTTGCAAGATGTCCAGAAAGAGTTTTGAAAATGCTGACTTAATGACAGGTTTTTTTATTATGAGCCCCTTAAGTGTGTAATCATTGTGTAGATTTAGGCTCCATGCTAAAGAATGAAGGGGATATAGTGATAGAAATAGGTAGACCAGGTATTTTGTCACACATCAGCTCAGGGTTATTGAGATTTCTGATCAAGGTGGACCTTGAAGAAGTGAATAGGTTTATGAGTGGCGAGGCGGAGTTTCCATGTAGGATGTGGAAGATTATGCAGGAGGTTTTGAAGTTTATTTGAGTAGTGACAGGTAGCCAGTGTCACTGTTTGAGATATGTGGAGATTAAACTTATTTTCAAGTTTAAAAAATATGAACCCATCGCTGTGATTTTGGATTACTGTAATTGCAGTTTACAGGTCAATGTTGCGTTGATGCCTAAGAAGAAGGAGTTGCAGTAGTCAAGCTGCGACAGAATCAACATCCGTACTAGTATGGAGAAGTGTCATTCGTGGAAATATGGTCTTATGAGTATCAGCTCTCTCATGGAGAAGAAGGTTTTTTTCCCAGAGGTTAGAGATCTGTAGTTCGAGAGATAATTTGGAGTCTAGTATAACACCCAGTACTTTGGAGGATTCTTTTATATCTATCTTAATTCCAAATGGCAGGACAATCTATAAACATTATTTTCCCAACTCACCTAAAATATGCTTCTAGGACTGAAAGTATATGTCAAAGAACCCTGCCCTGGGATAATGCTGGTAACCTTTTATTTGTCTAAATTAGTGTTCTTGAGGGATTCTCTATTTCAAGTCAGCTTAATTAAGTAAGGTTCTTAAGCCCAATCAGCTACCATTTTTATTTTCCTTTATATTGTTTGTATAGGAATTTCAGTGATTGCATAGCTTTCTCCCCCTTTAATTAAGGTCTAACTATACAACTAGTATATTTGATTTCTGTATTTAATTTTGTACCCTTGAATTAATGGAAAAGTGTTTTCTTATTTTTTTAATGTAAATTTTCTTTTACGTATCTTTCGTTATACAAAGATGTTATAACTGGTATTGTATTATTACTTGTTTTGACTCATACTTTGTCAAAAGGTAAAAATTTAAAAATACAGATTTAAAAAAAACCAAAACAAAAACCTAGATAAGTGGCTCCTGAAAGTTGCAGGTCATAGCATTATGGATTAAGAGAAGCACACACAGTTACATATACTTGCAAGTACACATGCATGCATACTTGCAAGCATTGTATAAATTCAGTTTCTAAAGAGATTTTTTGTTTCTCTTAGCTCATGGAGGAAGCAGTGTTCATATACTGTCCTTATTGTGTGACTTCCTGTTTTACACCTCAGTCGAAAATGGCAGCTTATTACTATGGTATAAAGTCCAGCTGACCAACTGTTTCAGTATTTACTTAAATGATTCATGAGGTGCTTTATGCTTCTCTGTGAACAATGAGTTTATTGCTTAAGCTATGGGGCTTAGTATTCGTTATAATAATCTTTATCACATTCCCTGTTCCAGAGCCCAAAAAAGTAAGCCACAATAAATAGAAGGACATGAACTTTCACTTCACTACCAGCTATACCTACAATCTTTCTCAGTTTTCAGGTGAAAAATCTCTAGAAACTCCATAACACAGCATGCTAACAGTTCCACTACAGGTCAACATCAACTGAATATTGCTGATTCCTGTGAGCAGATGATCTAAGCCAGTGGTTCCCAACCCTGTCCTGGAGGACCACCAGGCCAATCGGGTTTTCAAGACAGCCCTAATGAATATGCATGGAGCAGATTTGCATGCCTGGCACCTCCATTATATGCAGATCTCTCTCATGCATTTTCATTTGGACTATCCTGAAAACCCGACTGGCCTGGTGCTCCTCCAGGATATTATATGGAGAGGCCTTAATCATATCTCGACCCTATAAATATGAACAAATAGGATGAAGGGAAGATAATGAATCATATATAATCAATTTATCAATTCTAATATAATTCACAACTTCAAATAAAGGCCAAGATGGCATCTAATATAACAAATCTAAATCAAATTATTTATTAAAGATTTCAGGATAATGACGTGAATATGGTTCAATCAATGAACTGAAACAATGTCAAAACTGTTTGTTCCCCCCATTTTTAAATGTACATCGCTTTGAAAGTCTGAAAAAGCGATTTTTATCAAATTTTAAATAAACTTGGAAACTTAGGCCCTCTTTTACTAAGGTGCACTAACCGATTAGCGCACGCTAATTGATTTAGCACGTGCTAACGCGCGCATGTTAGCCTATGGATGCATTAGTGATTAGCATGCACCAATCGGTTAGCGCACCTTAGTAAAACAGGGGGGTTGGTCAATCTAGAAAAAAAAAATTAAACATTAAAAACAACAGTTACCCATCGGAGATCATAAAAAGCGTTTCTAAAAAGGCGAGCCTTCTGTTTTTTTATTTGGGGCAGACTAAGGGCATAGACTAAACTCCCCCTCCCCCTTTTACAAAAACGTAATCGGAGCTGTTACCGCCGCGGCAAGTGCTATAAACCACACTACGGTTTTGTAAAAGGGCGTGTAAGTTAGGTGCTAGTATTTTAGGCCAAGAAAACCCTGGCTTAATATACCGGTGCCTAAGTAGTTCATGCCTATCGGCCCTTAAGCCAATCTAGGCATCTCTAAGCACGATTCTACAAACGATGCTTAACCTTGATTGACATGTAGTAGGTGCTGTTTTGCTGGGCACCTACCAAGTTAGGCGCTGTTTATCGAATAGAGCTGTAAGTGGATTTTTTTTTAACGCCCTTTACTGAATCTAGCCCAAACGATATAGAATAGCATTGAAAAATATGTCCTCCACGCAGTGCTCTCTGATCTTGTTTGGATGTCCTTCAACCACTGATAGAGCTCACCTGATAACAGAGTTGTAATCTTATATTTCGTATCACGCGGCACCATTCCAGAGATTAGTTTAGGCTCTTTATGAGAATAGTTCTGCTGATATCAGTTATCTACATCAAGTTAATATCATAAAGCAATAAAGTCTTCCATAGATCAGATACGTTGATACTTATCTTTTTTTTTCTCTCTTTTAAAGGAAGAGCCTGGATATTATCAACTTGCCTATTTCCCAGAAGACTTCATTGGAACAGAGTTATGGATTGCAGTGATTCATATTTCAGGTTTAGTAAGGGGGGGAAGGAGGGGGGGATTTTGTATACTACCTTTCTGTGGTTACAATCAAAGTGGTTTCCACATACTTATTTTATAGCTGGGGCATTGGAGCGTTACGTGACTTGCCCAAGGTCACAAGGAGCTGCGTAAGAACATGAGATTTGCCGCTGCTGGGTCAGACCAGTGGTCCACCTCGCCCATCAGTCCACTCACGCGGCAGCCCTTAGGTCAAAGACCATTGCCCTATTTTAGTCTAGCCTTACCTGCGTTTGTTCTGTTCCAGCAGGAACTTATCCAACCTTTTCTTGAATCCCTGAAGGGTGCTTTCCCCTATAACAACCTCTGGAAGAGCGTTTCAGTTTTCTATCACTCTTTGGGTGAAGTAGAACTTCCTTACATTTGTATGGAATCTATTCCCTTTTAAATTTAGCGAGTGCCCTCTGGTTCTGTCCACCTCGGAGAGGGTGAACAATCTCTTTTTCTCTACTAAGTCAATTCCTTTCAATATCTTGAATGTTTCAATCATATCCCCTTTCAGTCTCCTCTTTTCAAGGGAGAAGAGGCCCAGTTTCTCTAGCCTCTCATTGTACGGCAACTCCTCCAGTCCCTTAACCATTTTTGTCGCTCTCCTCTGGACTCTTTCAAGTAGTACTATGCCCTTTTTCATGTACGGTGACCAGTGTTGGACGCAGTATTCCAGGTGGGGGGGCGTACAATGGCCCGATACAATGGCATGATAACCTTTTAAGATCTGTTTGTGATCCCCTTCTTAATCATTCCTAGCATTCTGTTTGCCCTCTTTGCCGCCGTTGCACATTGCGTGGACGGTTTCATTGACTTGTCTACAAGTACTCCAAAGTCTCTTTCCTGGGGGCTCTCTCCGAGTATAGCACCGGACAACCTGTATGCAATCCCATATGTATGTATCCTGTATGTACCCCAGGATGCAAAGGGAAGGAGTCTAAGGCCCTGATTGACTTGATTGCATTCTGGGATACAGAGGGAGGGGCCTAAGGCCCTGACTGGCTCAGATGCCTAAGGCCCCTCCCCTTGCACATGATACACCAGGAGAGAAAGGCCCACCAATTTAGACTGGTGGGCCTATGAGCGGGATGGACTGAGCTTTCCTCCTGCTTCAACTTCTCTGAAAAGGTATGGGGGGGGGTTTGGGGGACCTCTGATGGCAAGAGGGAGGAAATGGGCATCCTTCCTGCTGTTTCGCTGGCGGGGGGGGGGGGGAGGAAGGGGAAAATCACAATGGCAAGAGGGAGTGGGCATTCCTCCTGCCATTTTCGCTGGTGGGGATGGGGGTCGGTTCCCGGTGCTAGTTCATCGGGGAGGGCTGTCATCGGCAGGGGGGGTGCTTTCTTTATTTTTTTCCTAATGGGGCAGACACATGCACAGCATCTGTGCCCATTAAAAAAATAAAAAAAGTTAGACAGGTAACCAGTCGCTTTTTTGGATTGCTAAAAGCGATCACTTTTTTAGTGCATCGGGAAACCATGTTAGTGCATCAGTCGCTCTACTAATTTACATGGCATTGCTATGCGTCTCAGACAGAGAACCGCTGAAGACACTCTAGTGGCATAGCAGGCTGTCTAAGATCATTTTTGATGTGCCTTTTTCACTAATTTGAGCATAATTGGCATACTTTTTTGATTAGTCCACCGTAAGCCGTAAGCCATTATAGCACATAATTACAGAATTGTACTGAGGCACTTTATTTCCATAAGAACATAAGAACTGCCATCTCCGGATCAGACCCATGGTCCATCGAGTCCGGCGATCCGCACACGCGGAGGCCTAGTCAGGTATACACCTGATGTAGTTTTAGTCACCCATATCCTTCTATTCCTCTCGTAAGGAGATGTGCATCTAATTTGCCTTTGAATCCTAGCACAGTGGATTCCTTAATAACCTCCTTTGGGAGAGCATTCCAGGTGTCTACCACTCGCTGCGTGAAGCAGAACTTCCGGACATTTGTCCTAGACTTGTCCCCCCTTAGCTTCAAACCATGTCCTCTTGTCCGTGTCACGTTGGACAATGTAAATAATTTATTTTCCTGCTCTGTTTTATCGATGCCTTTCAGCATTTTGAACGTCTCGATCATGTCCCCTCGCAGCCTCCTCTTCTCAAGGGAGAACAGTCCCAGTTTCTTGAGTCGTTCCTCATATTCCAAGTTCTCCATACCTTTTATTAGCTTCGTTGCTCGTCTCTGCACCCTCTCAGCAGTTTTATATCCTTCTTTAGGTTGGGAGACCAATGTTGGACACAGTATTCCAAGTGTGGTCTGACCATCGCTCTATAAAGCGGCATTATGACTTTCTTCGATCTACTCGTGATTCCTTTCTTTATCATGCCTAACATTCTGTTTGCTTTCTTTGCCGCTGCCGCGCATTGTGCCGATGGCTTCAGGATCCTATCTATCAGTCCATTTATGTGTGACTCCTGTGAATAGTGGCTCATGATGCTGGGTCCTTTGGCTATCACAATTTTCAACATTGTCTTTTGGTTTGACTCTTTTCTCTATCTATTTTTTATGGAGTTCCTTTCTTTCCCCCTCCTTTGCAAAGCCGTGCTAGTATTTTTAGCACTGGCCGCCGCAGTAACAGCTCGGACGCTCCTAGGAATTCTATGAGCCTCCGAGCTGTTACTTCAGTGGCAGGCACTAAAAATGCTAGTGTGGCTTTGTAAAGGAGGGGGTTTATTATTATTTGTTTTTATTTGTAACTGTAAACCGCTTGGGCCTGTCATAAGATCAACCCCCTCTTTTACTAACGTGCACTAACCGATTATAGTGCGCTAATCGCTAACATATCCATAGACTAACATGCACGTGTTAGCATTTAGCACGCACTAAATCGATTAGCGCACCTTAGTAAAAGAGGGCCCAAGTGGTAAATCAAATTATAATAGACATAAACATACCCTTAAACATAGATGGATAGCAGCATTTTATAAATTTAAGCAGGCTTGAATTTAGCTGCCCTGATATAAAATGAGAGGCAAACGATCAAACAACAGAATTGAAAAATAATCAAGAAAACAAAACAGTATGGTAAAAAGTCTTTAATAATGTTTGGTTCGTTTGCTAATACAAAAGTCACCTGCCCGACGTGGCCATATTTCGGCTTGTGCCTGCTTCAGGAGCATTAGATAAGTTTGTGATAAAAGAAAATATAATTTTTTTTATCTGTTAATGCATATCGTTGTAAATGTTGTTTTTTATCATGAATGTATTGTGTATGTATAAATCTTAACCCTACTCCTTTGCCCTCCAACACAGCCAGCTGATTAACCATTCCCTGTAACTGTATCCATGACATCCTGTTTGTCTGTCTTGCCTGTTTAGATTGTAAGCTCTTTTGAGCAGGGACTGTTTTCTTACTCTTTGTGGCACTGTATTGCGCTGTGTGCATCTGGTAGCCCTAGAAATAATTAGTAGTAGTAGTATGAAGAGTTTCAGTCTTTGGGAAGCAGAGCTGAGATTGTGATGTCATAATGCCTCATTCCACCAATAAGAGTCAACCTCCTCAGTGATGTCACAATGGCTTCATTGTCCTGTACTCCCCTCTGCCCTCCAACCCAGCCAGCAGATTATCCGTTTCCCTTAACTGTATCCATGACATTCTGTTTGTCTGACTTAGCTGTTTAGATTGTAATCTCTTTGGAGCAGGGACGGTCTCCTTCTTGACTCTGTACAGCACTGTGTATGTCTGGTAGCATTATAGAAATAATTAATAGTAGTAGTGTGAAGAGTTTCAAGTCTTTGGGAAGCAGAGCTGAGATTGTGATGTCATAATGTCTCACTCCACTAATAAGAGCCAACCTCATCAGTGATGTCACAATGGTTTGATTGTCCTGGACTCCCCTCTGCCCTCCAACCCAGCCAGCAGATTAACCCTTCCCCTTAACTGTATCCATGACATCCTGTTTCAGTCTTTGGGAAGCTGGGCTAAGACTGTGATGTCATAATGCCTCATGCCACCAATAAGAGCCAACCTCATCAGTGATGTCACAATGGCTTGATTGTCCTGGACTCCCCTCTGCCCTCCAACCCAGCCAGCAGATTAACCCTTCCCCTTAACTCTATCCATGACATCCTGTTTGTCTGTCTTGCCTGTTTGTTTGATTGTAAGCTCTTTCGAGCAGGGACTCTTTTCTTACTCTTTGTGACTCTGTACAGCGCTGCGTGCGTCTGGTAGCGTTATAGAAATAATTAATAGAAGTAATAAAACAATTGGCAAACTTATAAGGAACACCATACTGCATTAAAGACCCACTCTTACAAATTAATACATCGAAATCAAAATAAAGAATTCAAAGAAAGAGGCTGTGATGGTTGGTTTCCCAATCAAAAATCTCTCTTTCAATCTTCCTGCCAGTGGCAGTGCCTTAAAGGTTAAGAACCCTTCGGAACATTTATGAACGCTGGTTCACTTACAAATGAAATTGCTTTTCTTATCGGTGTGTTGCTCCTGGTTAAAGCACTGCAGAACTCATCATAAAGTCATAAAATGAAGTCAAAGACATTCAAAGGCCCGACATGCCTAAAGCTCTATGTTCATAGATTGAGCAGATCAGAACTGAGATGTCCAGAAGAATTAAAAACAGACCTAGAGCCTTTTCTAAAGTACACACAGGAGTGCAGGTGTATTTGTTGCATGTGCAATGGGAGTAGCTTTATTTTATAGAGATATGCATTGAAAAAATGAGTATTATAAACCATTGGAAAGTACTTTGCACATGGAAGTGACAATTTCACGACTTCCAGTTGTAGGGGCTACCATTAAGTAGTTAGGCCACAATTTTAGTGTGGTTTCATTTTGGAAGTGGACATGAACTACATGGGATTAAAGAGAATGGCTCCCTTAATCCCTTGTATAAAGCCCTAACTAAAACAAGCTCTTCTAATCTATACATGTCATTAAACAGGTCTAAAAGCCAATGTGGAACATTTTCCCCATACACGTGAATTCAGTCTAAGTACTAAAAAGTTACCCAAACTGACCAGGTGACACTGGAGGGATAACGTTATCGCCTCCCACACTGTCGCCTTCCACCCCACCCCCCAAAGCTGAATGAAACAGTACATGCCTGTCTCTAGAAAATTAGCATCTAGTCTGGGAAAGCCTAGTTGAGCATCACACGGGTGTATTAAATAGTCTGGTGAGTGGGCTAGTGCAGTGTTTTTCAACCTTTTTACACCTTTGGACCGGCAGAAATAAAAGAATTATTCTGTGGACCGGCATCAGTCTGTGGACCAGCGGTTGAAGAACACTGGGCTAAGTCGTAGGCCAGACCCCGCCCATCTCTACCCAATCTCCACCCCAGACCCCGCCCCCATAATAGTACTAATTGCACCTTGCACGTCCCGTGCCTCATCTGGAAGCCTTCCCTCTGACGTTGCAACATCAGAGAGAAGGCTTCCGGTTCAGGCGCAGGATGCCCGTAGGAGCCATTGCCTGTGGCTTTGTGCACTGAATCAGTTAGGAAGAGGGAGCTGGCTCGAAGATAACGCCGCATCGATTGCACCGTGGACCGGTGGTTGAAGAACACTGTTTTGGGCCTGATGCACGTGCTGGCCCTGTGGACCGGCAGGAAATTTCTGTGGACTGGCATTGGTCCATGGACCGGTGGTTGAAGAACACTGATTTAGAGAATCCAGGCCTAAATGCTAGTCTATATGTGTAAGATGCACACCCTTTATAGAATAGCACTGGAATTATTTTGGCACCATTTACTGAAACCACTCGATGATTTAGAAAATATGTCATCTATCGATTCATAATCTAAACACCGAGTATAACGGAAATAGTGAACCAAGATGAAGGCAATCGTGGAGAGGTAGGTGGGCTCTAGGTGAACTGGCCTTTCTGATGTATATTTGCAAAATGCTTTAATCAATAGAGAAATTACAAGGATTCAGAGATACAGTCCACAGATCATACACTGGGGATTTCAGTTCACAGACAAGGTAGGCAGTTGGTTTGATTCATTAGAAAGCTCCTAAATTAAAGATCAGGAAAGCAGAAGAAGAATGAAAGGGGGGAGGGAAACCCCCATTCATTATTGGGTTCTGGCTCTTCAAGGATTAGATTTCTCTCAGTCAAGGACACAGAATTATTGTACTTGGCTCCTTCACAAGGGTCAATAACACCCATGTTAGTGATTTACTGAAATCTTCCATTCATGCTGCAGAAAAGAAAAGGGAGGGGTGTGTGTCTTGGTCCAAAGATGATGGGATGATAGTTTTGGAGGCGGGATTTCTGAATATGGTATGGTTTATAAGAGAGCACATCAGAGCAGCTAGCATCCAGGGATCAGTCGTTCTTTGGTTCCAAGCAGACTATCCATTTCCTCTCCTGTAACGGCAACATGTCTTTCTCCGGCAAATATGAAGTTGAAAGTCAGGATAACTATGAAACATTTATGACTGCAATTGGTGAGTAGCACAGCCACGTCTGATCCATTCCTTCCTTCCGTTCCATTCTGCCAGTATATGAATTACAACGAAAGGGAAAATTAAATTTCTGGTGAATCGGCTATGAACCCATAAATGAGAAATCCTGGGTACATTTTATACATCAATAAAAGATATTTTATAGAGGAGTATTTCACAGTCCTTAAGCCATGATGTCTTGAAAAACTACGAGGAACATGGGGGTGTGCTCGTAAAAAATTACTAAGGGGCCCTTATACTAAGCTGCAGTAAAAAGTGACCTTAGCGCACACTTACATGGGTCAGCTTTGACTCCTCTCTTTCCTTCTCCGCCCAGATACAACATATCACTAAAACCTACTGCTTCGTCCTCTATAATATTACCAAAATCCAACCTTCCCTCTCCGAGCACGCTACTAAAACCCTTATCCACGCCCTCATCTCCTCACACTTAGATTACTGCAACTCGCTACTCTTAGGTCTTCGGCTCTGCCATCTTTCTCCTCTTCAATCCGTCCAGAATTCAGCTGTACCACGCATATTCCGCGAGAACTGCTATAATCACGTTACTCTCCTAAAGTCACTTCATTGGTTTCCCATCCGTTTTCAAACTCCTCTTACTGACCTACAAATGCATTCACTCAGCTGCCCCTCATTATCTCTCTTTACTCCACCCCCCCCCCCACCCCGCGAGCTCCGCTCAGCTGGTAAGTTCCTCCTATCTGTACCGTTCTCCTCCTCTGCCAACTCCAGATTCTCTCCTTTCTGTCTTGCTGTACCATATGCCTGGAACAAAACTGCCTGAATCTCTACGGGGTGGGGGTGGACTCCATCTCTGGCCGTGTTCAAGTTCAAAGCCCACCTTTTTGAGACTGCTTTCAACTCCTAACTGTTCTCACCTTGGATTATGCCATGTCTGTCTGTCCAAATTAGATTGTAAGCTCTTCCAAGCAGGGACCATCTATTAAATGTCAAAATGTACAGCGCTGCATATGCCTTTCAGTGCTATATAAATGATAAGTAGTAGCAGTCCTTCTCGCACATTAAGGCCATTTTTACTGCAACTGTAAAAATGCCTTTTTTCGGGGGGGGGGGGATGGGGGTCCATTAATGGCCATTAGCATGTAGTCATTTTTAAAATTTACAGTGTGAGCTCTTACCACCATCCATTTTGTAGGCAGTAAAGCCCTGATTCTTTAAACAGTGCCTACTGGTTAGCGCCTAGATCGGAACACCTACCGGTGGAGGTGCCTAACTTATACTGGGCTTTACTAAACCACACTAGAGGTTTTTAATGCTGGCGAGGTAAATGCTCCTTCGCTCATAGCATTATTTATTTTAAAAAAATTTTATACCGCCCAAAATCTCATAGTTTATTCATAATTTTTATAGCTCCCTGGAGCACTGTTCCCTTTAAGCTGAGCAAGAGTCCTCCAACAGTATTGCTGCCAGTGGGAGGTGCTGTTTCACAATCATATTTTCAACAGTGAGGGACAATCACATCAGTACTCCAGAGATCTTGCTTGTCCCTTGGGATTGAAAACACAATATTGAAGCACCATCCCCTACTGGTATCAATTCAGTTGGAGGATACACACTCAGAGGGAACAGTGCCTGGAGAAAAGGGTGAAGTGGATAAAGTTTACTTAGGAAAACAGGTTGTAAGTTATAAATTAAACTACATGAGTCTAATAAAAATTGTAATGTGTTATTAAAAACCACAGGGAAAAAAGTTAACAGCTGTGCTCCTCTCCGTTTCCCTTCTATTAGGTCTCCCCAGTGATGTCATTGAGAAGGGAAAAACATTCATATTTGTCACCGAGGTTGTCCAGAATGGCAAAGAATTCACTTGGTCTCAGGTATATCCTGGGGGACACACCATGACAAACAAGTTCATTATTGATCAAGAATGCGAGATGGAGACAATGGCTGGGAAAAAGTTCAAGGTAAGCAAGTTTAGATCTGTTCCAAAGAAACATTACATTACATTATGGTTCTCATGGTTTCCCTGGAGGGGTCAAAGGGCAACCAGATAGGCTGCACTTAATAGTTGGCTATTTCTTTTAGCTGGGGTGCATAAGTCAGCTTTTTCAGAAATGTAGTTTGGATTCTGCTTTAGGAACATGCTGCAGAAAGAGATTTGATCTGGTAATGATGAGAGCTCATCTTCAATTGGTTTAATTTTCAGGATAATGGAAACTAAGGGGTCCTATTTAGGGTTACCAGATTTTCTAAACGGAAAATCCAGACCCCTCTAGACCCGCCCAGTTCCACCCATCCCCGCCCCCTTTATGCCCCACCCCCACCCCCTTCTGCCTCCTCTAGTTGGGCATCCGCGCATGCACGGATGCCCTCCTGCCTGACGGCGATTTGGTGGAAGCTTTTCAAAACCAAAAGTGCCAGGTTTTGAAAAGCTGTCCGGATCCCCGGACATGTCCTCAAAAGGAGTACATGTCTGTGGAAATCCAGACGTCTGGTAATATTAGTCCTATTACTAAGACGCGTAAGCTAATGATTAGCACACGTTAATGCCATACAGCTTATTATGGGCTAGATTCATCAACATGCTTGATCGGGCCCGATCCGGGCAGGTCCAACAAATTCTGGAAGCTAAAATATGCAGAAGGGGGCGATTGGAGGAACGCCCCCATATGCCAGCATGGATCGCTTTTCTGCAATCCCCACGCATGCGCATGCCTGTCAGAGCCACAATCTTTTTTTTTTTTTTTTTTTTTTAACTTTAAACTTTTTTATTAATTTTTAGCCCTGCGAGCCCGTGGTTTTAACCCGCGGGTTGTAGGGCGGGGAAGGGTAGGAGAGATTCGGGAAAGTCAGGGCAGGAGAACCGGGGCGGCGATGCAGCAGGAGATTTTTGGGGAAGTCAGGGCAGGAGAACAGGGCGGCAATGCGGCGAGCAGGCAGGAGAGGGCGGCGAACAGGGCTTCCAGAGTCAGAAAGATGTTTTCGACTGGTCCCAATCAGTCGCTGCTTCAGTTGATCGGCCAGCCCAGTTGGATCGAGAATTTGATGTTGTGAATCGCGTCCCTGCCTGCTTTGCACGCGTTTCTCATTTGCATGCACGGATTCGAAGCGGATCGCAGGAGAGGTTAGTGAATAGAGCCCGAGGGAAATCTGGTCGCAAACTGATCAGTACACGATCGGTTTGCTTACTGAATCTAGCCCTATATTCCTATCGACCCTTATGACATTTAGCACATGCTAATTACTAGCGAGCGCTAAATCTGTTAGTGAGCCTTAGTAAAAGGACCCCTTATGGGAGAATTCATCAACAGGCACTAACCACATTAGCACACACTAACATGATTAGTGCAAACTAAAGATTAGCTAATCATTAGTGTATGTTAATGCAGTTAGCAGACGTTGATGAATTTCCCCCCTTTTAGTCTCTGCAAATCCTCTGTGAATATGCAGAAACCCTGAGACGTATTTGGGCCATAAAGTAAGTTGCCACATTCTTGCTCATTTAGACCATCTTTTGCTAAGCTGCAGTAGAGGTTTCTACTGCGGTCCAGGGCACTAATTCTCTGATGCTGCTCCAACGCTTATAGAATTCTATGAGCATGCTAAGCATAAAATTGTGGATTCAAGTCTCATAGATTAGGGGATATTTGTATAACTTTATCCATTTAACTTCACACATAGCATTCCTAATGTACATGAGCAACTTATCTGTATATATATTTAGGACCTCGTATTCAGCAGTCCTACAGTATCTAAACAGATGGGGCGTCTGAGAAACAGGCATGAAGATAGATGGATGAATCATCAACTTGTCTTTATGCAGTGGCCATATCGATGAATTTTGGCCCCTGGGATGCTGTTGCTCTCAGCAGAGGATTCTGGGAGTTCCTTTGCAGCTGATTCTGGAGATCTCAGGAGCATCTGAGGCATTTCCTTAATCAGCCCTAGCTTCACTGCCCTGCCTTGTCATTCATTTTACTCACTATAGTGAATAATTTAAAGATCCTAAAAATATATTAGAATGTAAGTAGTCCAAGGGTCATTAGAAGCTCTAATGCTACTAATTCTCCCACGAAGCCAATGTAATAGTTTTTGTGTGTCACAAAAAAGAAAAGCGAAGAGCCAGATGCTGCCGTCAACCACTGGGCACCAAAATTCAAATTGCTATAGGATAAGGTATGTTAAAGGCTAACATAAGAACATAAGCAGTGCCTCTACTGGGTCAGACCCGAGGTCCATCGTGCCCAGCAGTCCGCTCACGCGGCGGCCCAACAGGTCCAGGACCTGTGCAGTAGCCCTTTATCTATACCCCTCTATCCCTTTTTCCAGCAGGAAATTGTCCAATCCTTTCTTGAACTCCAGTACCATACTCTGTCCTATTACGTCTTCTGGAAGCGTCCACCACACGCTGGGTAAAGAAAAACTTCCTAGCATTCGTTCTGAATCAGTCTCCTAATCTTAAGTGAAATTACAAGGGTTTGTTGAGTAATATATGAAATGAAAAGACTATGAAAGATAGGTGCCCTTATCTCCTCCAACCTACCATCGTTTCTTTTAGATAGTTTTCTTTCCTCTCGCTATTATTTACATTTTGGATCCCATTTGAGGACTCGAGCTGGATTTAAGCTAATATTTTTCTTTGTAATTATAGTTGTAGTGCATTATTTTGTAAGTCTTGAATTTGCTTTCTGTACAAGTATAATCTACAAATAAATAATAAAAAATAAAAATGGAAAGAATAATTTTAAATCATTTTTAATAAAGCCCCTCTTGAATAGAATAATCTCCCTGCAGAACGCAGATATACAGTATATCTGATTTTATTTACTTTCATCGTGCACTAAAAACTGTTCTATTTTCTAGGATTCTAGAGATGGAAGTTACTGAATTCTGCTCATTTTTGTGTATGCATTTTCACACACAGAATTAACAGGATTAGAAGATGATGACGGCAGAAAAGGGCTACAGCCCATCAAGTCTGCCCACTCTGCTTACCCACCCCCTGTCTATGCTTGGAATTTACTTGAGATCTAGCTAGGTACTTGGGATCTGGGTTAGCCATTGTTGGAAACAGGATACTGAACTTTCGGTCTTTCCCAGTAATTCAATTCTTATGTTCTTATATGAGCCAAGTATAGGACAATCAAGGCATTGTGACACCACTGAAGAGGTTGGCTCATAGGCATTGGTGGAATGAGGCACTATGACATCACAATCTCAGTTCTGGTTACCAGAGACTGAAAGTCTTCACACTGTGAGAGGGTGCTGAAAAGTTCTCAGCCCAACCAAGAAGAGAACGATGTGGATATGGTTCAATCAATGATCTGAAACAATGTCAAAAAACATAGAATTTTGTTTCTGCAAATTGGCACTTAACGAAATAAGATAACAACACTCTTTTCAGCTACAGTGGCAAAATAACGCTCAGAATTTAGGAAGTTGGCTAATCTGTAATGGTATACAGTATCTCCATGTTGGTATTCTTGTTATCAACCACTTTTATCCACTTTATCGAACCCATTTTGGAATTTAGAAGATTACAAAATCCTGGATTAGATTATATTAAAATATCTGTAATATTCAATGATGGAAAAGAACACTTCAAATAAAATGTATGCTTTAGTGCCATAAATGCCATCTTTCTCCTCACCGTAATCAGAAACCACGAAAAGCCTCTGCGAAGCGTGGAATACTGGCGATGTTTTTCTTCTGGGCTGATGAAACTTCACGCTGTGGTTTGAAGGCTGAAGTTTTTCTATGCATGTCTTTAATTTGCCATCATCAAGCTGCCCAAGGCTAAATCTAAAGACTGTGTTTGTTGTTCTAGGCAACTGTTCGTATGGATGGCGGCAAAGTGGTCGTGGATTTTCCAAAATACCATCATAGCTCTGAGATTGTCGGGAACAAATTAGTGGAGGTAAAGATTTTTTTTTTTTTTTAGCTACCAATAATAAAAACTAAGGGCCCCTTTTATGAAGCCAGGGTAGCGATTCCCATGCGGCAAATGCGACACAGCCCATTCAATTCCTATGAATTGCATCGCATTTGATGTACTGGGACTTGCTACTATGGCTTTTTAGCTGGCTAGGTGCTATTTAACTGGCCTGGAGTCATTCCTGTCTAGTTAAATAGCGCTGAATATCAGGCGGAGAGTTATAGAATTGCCTTCCACATAACATGACTTAGCCTGGGAGATTTTTATGGTGTGGCGCAGTGGTTTGATCTACAGCCTCAGCACCCTGGGGTTGTGGGTTCAAACCCTGCACTGCTCCTTGTGACCCTGGGCAAGTCACTCAGTCCTCCGTAGCCCCAGGTACGTTAGCTAGATTGTGAGCCCACCGGGACAGATAGGGAAAATGCTTGAGTACCTGATTGTAAAACCGCTTAGATAACCTTGATAGGCGGTATATAAAATCCTAATAAACTTGAAAACCAGTGGCATAGTAAAGAGGGGTGCGAGAGGGGGTGGTCCATCCCGGGCACAGGCATCCGTCCTCCTCTCTGCCCCCCCTCCCCCGCATGTGTATGCCCCGCCCCTTGTACCACTTTAATTTTCCCTGCGTGAGCAGCATTAAAAACTTGTTGCACTGTCAGTGTCACCTCTCTCTGAGGTCACCTCCGGGCCCCGGAAGTGACATCAGAGGGATAGAGTTTGTGCCGTTGATTGCGGGGGAAGGGAAGGGGGCATGCGCGTGACGGGGGTCAGGAAGGAGAAAGGGGGTGGAGAAGAGGGCAGGGGAGGGGCACTTAACCTCGCTATGCCACTACATCGAACCCATGGGGTTTTCAGCCACAAAGACATGAAAATCACTCTATTGCATCAGTAACAGATGATTTGTCTTTCATTGCAGACATCAGTGGCTGGCGGCATAACCTTTAAGAGAATCAGCAAACGGATTGCATAAAATGACAGCTGGTGTTCGATGTGTAAAAAAATAATAAACTGTTTCTGTCCATGCTTCCTGGTTTCTTTTTTTGCTGAGCACAGAGGATCAAAAACTACAAGGTTGACGTAGGCCCTCTTACTAAAGTGCGTTAATCGATTTAGCGCACACTAAATGCTAACGCGTGCATGTTAATCTATGGGCGTGTTAGCGTTTAGCATGCGCTAATTCGGTTAGCGCACCTTAGTAAAAGAGGGGGGTAAGTAAAAACATGGGATAGGCATGTGGGATCTCTTAGACAGAGGGGAAGAGATAATGGTTACTGCGGATGGGCAGACTGGATGGGCCATTTGGCCTTTATCTGCTATCATGTTTCTGTGTGTGTTTCTATAATACAGAACGATAAACAGAGGAATAACCTAAATTAGAGAAACAAAATAACTAGTTTCCAAAATGTTTGGCAAGCAAAAAAGTCTTCAGTGCTTTTCGGAAGGATAAGAAGGGGCCAAAACTTCTTAATGAGAGCAGCAAATTGTTCCAGAGCTCTGTCAACTTGAAAGCAAAAGAACAACTAAATCTCCTGATAGATTTATTTTTACCCCTAAGGAAAGGAAAGTTTCAATCTTTGAGAGCTTCTGGCAAGATGAGATCTATACACATTCCAGTCCAATGGAACGAGAGGAGTGAAAATACTAAATAAGATCTTAAATGCAATACAAATGCATTTAAAGTGGATTCTAAGGTGGACTGGAAGCAAGTGTAAATCTTTGGGGACACATGGTCAAATTTGCACTTGCCAAAAATAAGCCTAGCAGCAGTATTCTCTATCAGCTGGAGTCTCTGCAAGCTGACCTTGGATAGGCCCAAGTGCATAGAGTTGCAGTCCAGGCGAGACAGAATGATTGATTGAACCAGAACAGAAAAATGCTGTTGATGAAAAAGCACTCTCACTCTTCTCAAGATACGGAGACTGATAAAACACTTTCTTACAAGAGAGTTTATTTGATCCTCGAATGTGAGCGAAGAATTGTATTATAGTATTAGATTGAATTGGAATTCAGTGAAGATAAGGAAGCTATTAATTGGTGTTGATATTAAAGTCTATGATGACATGAATGTTAACAGAAGTATCAATCTCAGTGTCAAGGGTTCAAGCATATCAATATCAATTGCAGAAGCTTAATATTAGTAATGAATTCTAGAACCTTGGTATCTTGATCAGTTTGGGAAAAAAAAAAATCATAGTAGATTTAAGAAAGCTTTTGTGCCAAACTCCTACTCAAAGTCTATTGAGATCCTAATGGTGACAACTCGAGGTACCTTATAAGCAGGGTATTACACTCATGGCATCTATGAGTAGGGGAAGAGATGAAGCCTCTCCACATTGTCATCAAAGGTAGGGTTGCTAACTTTTTGGAAAGAGAAAATCTCACCACCTCTCAATGCCCATGCTTCTCGCTTGCCCCACTTCCTGTCACACCCCTATCTTTACCACCAAACAACTGAAATGACAAGGACAGTGCAAGCTTTCTAAGGTACAAGAGATTACAGGTATACTCTTCAGCCTGTTGTTTGGTCCTCCAACACTCATGCTCCCTCATACTCACAAATAACTAAGTCACCAGGAGCTGATTTGTAGCATTGCTTGGCAGAATAGAAGGCTTGAATTCTTTCAGATGCCATCTCAGCTTAGCTGGAGGGTTATCGAGAGCTGAGTGTGGGTTGTACATGCTAAGGCAGTGTTTCTTAACTCGGTCCTGGAGTATCCCCCTAGCCAGTCAGGTTTTCAAGATATCCACAATTAATATGCATAAAAGAAATTTGCATATAATAGAGGCAGTGTATGCAAATCAAGCTTATGCATATTCATTGTGAATATCCTGAAAACCTGACTGGCAAGGGGGTACTTTAGGACTGAATTAAGAAACACTGCACTAAGGGATGCAGAGAGAACTTGTGCACAGGTGTTAACTCACAAAGAAGACACGGACACAAATTGTATTAAAATGTATGCTGATGAGGTAATTTAGGTATTCTGTACTATGCGAGTACAGTGTCCACAACACAAGAATTTTTCTATAAGGGTCCAGGGTAGCATAGTAGGTTTTTTGCAGAGAATTTCTTGTCCATCTTTTAAAGTGTTGGTTTTGCGTTGTTATGCAAGTGGGAGGAAGCCAGTGAAAAATAGTAAACATTTGCGCATATCCAAACAAAACTGAACATGAAAGCATACGTTGGCGCCTGTTCTTCTACACCACCTACTACCTATTTATCATTTCTATAGCGCTGCTAGACATATGCAGCGCTGTACATTAAAACATTCAAGAGACAGTCCCTGCTCAGTAGAGCTTACAATGCTGGGAATCAACTACACCAGTGGTCTCAAACTCCAACCCCTTTGCAGGGCCACATTTTGGATTTGTAGGTACTTGGAAGGCCTCAGCAAAAATAGTTACTGTCTTATTAAAGAAATGACAATTTTGCATGAGGTAAAACTCTTTATAGTTTATAAATCTTTCCTTTTGGCTAAGTCTTAATAATAATATTGTAATTTATAGTTAAAGAGACATATGATCAAAAAACTGTTTTATTTTACTTTTGTGATTGTGATACACATACCAAGGGCCTCAAAATAGTACCTGGCGGGCCGCATGTGGTCCCCGGGCTGCGTGTTTGAGACCACTGAACTACACCAATAGCAAAGGATCAGGTTTGTAGCCTCAGAGCAATACTAGATGCCCTGCTGGTAGTGAAACAACCGATGACATAGCTTTCAGCTTCTCAGATGCACAAGGCCCAGTGGCATGACAAGCTCATGTACCATGAATGTTCTACTTTGCTGTTTTAAAGTGCATATTTCTGATACTATATCATGTTTCTGCTATTACGAGGATTGAACTTAACTACATCACTTGTATGGCAATTCTTAAATCAATTAGCTTAGCAGGGTTTAAAAAAGGTTTGGCTAATTTCCTATAAGAGAAGTCCATAGGTCATTATTGAAATGGCTTGGGGAAATCCACTGCTTATTCCTAGGATACGCAGCATAAAATCAATTGTTTTACTATTTGGGATCTAGCTAGGTACTTGGGACCTAGGTTGGCCATTGTCGAACAGGATACTGGGCGTGATGGACCTTCAGCCTGTCCCAGTATAGCAATTCTTATGTAATCCAAGTATAGGACAATCAAGGCATTGTGACTTCACTGATGAGGTTGGCTCTTAGGCATTGGTGGAATGAGACATTATGACATCACAATCTCAGCTCTGAACTGTTGCTATTATTTGGGTTTCTGTCAGGTACTTAGGACCTGGGTTGGCCACTGTTGGAAATAGGATGCTGGGCTCGATGGACCTTCGCTCTGTCTCAGGATGGCAATTCTTATGTCCTATTGCTACATACTTAACACAAAGTTATGGAAACACAGAAACTTGATGGCAGATAAAGGCCAAGTGGCCCATCCAGTCGTTGTTAATGTTAGGCTGCATCTGTTGTACCCCCACCCTTTAAAGCAGTGGTTCCCAACCCTGTCCTGGAGGAACACCAGGCCAATCGGGTTTTCAGGCTAGCCCTAATGAATATGCATGAGAGAGATTTGCATATGATGGAAGTGATAGGCATGCAAATTTGCTTCATGCATATTCATTAGGGCTAGCCTGAAAACCCAATTGGCCTGGTGTTCCTCCAGGACAGGGTTGGGAACCACTGCTTTAAATAAATGACTATATTTCAGCCCTGCTTACTTTTGTTTCCAGACTTTTCTCTCCTTGAAGCATTTAACACTCCATCTCGCCATTGTTATTTAGATCCTGTCTCTCAGCTGATAACGATCTAAGAGCCTCCCTGACTATAGGGTTAAAAAAAGGCAACAGTCCACCACAACAAACTGTATAGGCAAAGAAAAGTGCTGTACAAAACATAGCCAGAAAGATGCAGAAGTTGCAAGGATTTAAAAAAAAAACAACAAAAATACAACAAACCCCCAAAAAACACTAGTCCTTTCAAAAAGTGCAATTTCCTAAGTCTCTGTATAGAGAGGAAAGCAAAACGTCGGCTACTCCACAGGAGGGAGGGAGACACGCGGGTACCCAGCTCATCGGGCCCCTCTGATCTCCTCGGGCCCGAGGCACGAGCCAGCCTTGCATGGAGCGGC
Source organism: Geotrypetes seraphini (assembly GCF_902459505.1). Classification (NCBI taxonomy): domain Eukaryota; kingdom Metazoa; phylum Chordata; class Amphibia; order Gymnophiona; family Dermophiidae; genus Geotrypetes; species Geotrypetes seraphini. The sequence continues at coordinate 15,529,482 of NC_047101.1, read as the reverse complement.
AGGAAAGTTTTGCGGACCGGCAGTTGAAGAACACTGGTTTATAGAATATGGCGGTAAGGGCTCATGCTGTGTTCCAGAGATAAACTAGTGCTCAGTAACGTAGCTGGGCTGATTCATGCAGAAATGCCTACTCTCTGCCTGACACACCCTCAAAAAAAAAAAAAATTAATATTTTTTAGGCCACAATTAGCACACACTCATTTGGCAGGTGCCACACATTTTTAGGTGCACATTAGGGCTCTTTATTAAGCTGCATTAGGTTACCAAGTTGTAGTTAGGATCAGAGTTTCGGTGATACCATCGCCTTCCTCAGGGGGCAATCTCGTACAATGAATCTTGTCCACCATAGAAGAACTTGCAAAGCTCCGTGAACTATGCGTATGAACACGTTGGCGTCTCTCCATCCAGAAAGAGGCGCCAAAAATTTTATTAGCACATTTTTATCATCATCTTTTTTTTTTATCACAGGTGAACAGAAAGTGATCAGGAAACGGTGAAGAGGCCAAAAACTGCATCGATACCCACCAGCAAGCCTTCTCAGGTACGGGCCCCTCGTTCTGGAATTTACTCCCCGAGCAGCTACGTCTAACTCCAGCCTACGTCTACTTCAGGAAGCAGGTGAATGCCTGGCTTGTCACCCAAGCCTTTAATACATAGGGTGATTGACTATACGCTCATTCTGCGCCAGGACGAGCTTGATACACATACGATTTAAATCAGTTCCTTACATCTTGTTTAACGGTATAAACAACTCGCCTTGAGTTTAGCCTCCCATCTGCTTATCCCAACACACTCTGTACCACCCATCTTGTCCCCATCTAACCCCTCCGCTATAGGATAAGTTATATTACAGAAAAGCGCGCGTCATCTGTTATTTGAAGATTCCAATTTGCACTTATTAGATGGTTCATAAGTATTATGTCTCCCTTTTAGAATGTATTCTCTCTCCTCTTTGAATTTCAGTACCTTTAATAAGTATATATATTTTTTAAACCGTCAGTCTACTAATTTTAACTCTACCTCATTCATTGTATTTACATTTGATCTTTTTGCCACCGTTCTGCTGTTAACAAAATTGTAAGTTTTTGTTGAATTATACCTGTTATACAGCACCTTGGGTGAATCTTTGCATAAAGGCAGTTAAATCCCAAGCAAAACAATAAAAACTGAAAACACAAAACATTCACTTTAAAAGTGTTATCTTCCATGATGAAGGTTCAAGTAATAGCTCCATTTAGTTCCAGAAATACTCTTTATTAGATTTGTTAGAAACATAGGCAAGAGAAAGGCTCACTAGTTAGGGTTCGAGTGGAAAATGTGGAATTTTTATTAAAAGGGAGACCGTTTTTCTAAATAAAAAATTACAAAAAAAAAAAAAAAAGAGAGAGACAAAGCTTTCTGAATTCTTGTACCATCTGCTTTATTTATTGAAAGCATGCACACTTTCAAAAGTTGGCACTAGACACAGCAGTGAGAGCTATGCACTGTCGCTAATCCATGTGTGAAGATCACAATGGTTTTATGTTACATATACTGTACTAAAAACATTTCTCAAGAGTACTGCAAACTGGTACAGGCATTCACATATTACAGAGGGATAAGAGGTAGAAATAAAGAGTCACAAATACAAAAAAAAAAACCCAACCAACTCATAGTTTATTCCTACAGTCCTATACATTTCTAAATAATCGACATACAAGGCAAGGCCACTTTACACAAAAATCAGCTAGGTTTTTCCCTTATAATCTTATTTGTTTGTACAGAAGACTTTCACATATTAAAATAAAAGGTTGCAATATGCAACATTATCACTGTGACTAACAGTTACTGCAACCAAGCATTAGCAAGACTGAAAGATGAGCTTGAAATGTGTCAGTTTCTAATTTAAAAAAAAATTGAGAAAAAGAGATTATTCTGTAGCAGGTTGATCACAAGCATCTATGATCTCTTCCTATTAGTACAGGACTTCCACATTTTCCACTTAAAAGGTACCTCTCCTCCTTAAAAAACAGGAAGACAAATCCCTTCATGACCAGAGTCCAAAATCAGTATAAAAATATATATTGCACCTCTGATTATCAATAGACATCCTGAGAACAGTTTTTACTTTGGATCTGGTTAAAAATAAATTGACCTTTCTTTATACGAGACAAAAGAGGAGTTCATGACCAACAATAAACTCAACACATCATGTCAGCCCTACTAAGTCAAGAGATGTCTGTACCAGAGACAAATTCATCCAAGTAACCTATGCAGGACAGAGGTCCTAGGGAAGGAGAGGCCCATTTATCTAAGGAGGGCCATTTCTCTTTTAGAGACCCTTACTACCAAAAGGTTCCAACTACATATTCATTTGGCTTACATATATTCCCAAACCTAAAAAATAGCAAAGGGTGAAAGCAGTTGGCAGAGTTAAGTTTTAAGTAACAATCTACATCCGTTACACTTGGCCGACATTTCAACAGCAATCCTTTTAAGCGGAGCTAAAAGATACGTCTCTCCAATAGCTGAACTGCGATGGCTGCCTTTTCCTCCTCTGTGTCAATGTCGACATCACAACACGATTCAATGATACAGATTCTGTCAGCCACTTCTAGATTGTACGAAACAACAAAAATTCTTTTGGTACACATGGAGGCTGTCGTGAAATTTGAAGCCTGAACCAGAGGAACTGAGCCTGAGCATTTGGACTGTACGGAGCACGGTACGCTCAGCTCTTATGTCGTGTTAACTACACATTAGATAAGTGCTAATGGCATTATCATATAAGAGATTTATTTTCATATATCTATGCACAATTAGTGTGTTTGGCGACAGATGATTGATATTAAACATTAAGAATTTGGGAGACTTTCGTCAATGAAATATTTAGCCTATCCAGAGAGGATTTTTTTGAATTTTGAACATTGCTTTATTTATAGCACAATGCAACATATTATGAGAGGTCCAGAGAGATGTTCTTAATGACCATACCCGTATGGGTTGAGGTATACCAATTTGGAGGAGGCTGGGTGATTTTACTGCCTTGTGAATCGAGGACCCTCATACACAATTTAAAATTATTAGCACTTCACTTTGGTGACGGGACTAAATCGCGCGAGACAACGGCGCGCAGACAACTGAGCGCAAGGTTGACGGCGCGCCGAAGAAAAGCACTATTTTAAAGGGCTCCGACGGGGGGGAACCCCCCCACTTTACTTAACAGACATTGCGCTGGCGTTGTGGGGGGGTTTAACCCCCCACATTATACCTAAAACTGAACTTTTTCCCTAAAAAACAGGCAAAAAGTTCGGTTTCAAGTATAATGAGGGGGGTTACAACACCCCAAACCCCCCACAATGCCAGCGCAATGTCTGTTAAGTAAAACAGGGGGGTTCCCCACCAACACCCCCCTTCAGAACCCTTTAAAATAGTGCTTTTCTTCGGCACGCCGTCAACCTTGCGCTCAGTTGTCTCGCGCAATTTTGTCTATGAACTCTTCACTTTAGCCCATATTAATATTCTTTTCTTTAATTCCGCTTCAGACTTCAAATTTCAGGACAGCTTCTATATATACCAAAATAATTTTTGTTTAGTTTTTTTTACATTCTTTTGAATTGGGTTCTTGTTCCAAAATCACTTCTAGATTGCGACTTCACCACTTAGCAAATGAGAACTTCTGTCACACACAAAATAAGTTAACAAAGACAAAAGGAGAAATACATATCCATTAAATACAATGCATTTCAAAAGACATTGACATAATCTGTAGTGAATAAGCATTTTACATTAGCAATAAAGTACATTAAACCTCCCTTTATAATCATCTGTCTTCCAGAAACCTAGAGACAGGCAGTTCTCTCTTTTCCTCTCAAGGAATTTTGTTTCAAGTAAGTAGCACCAAATCCCTGATATAAATTGTAAACAAAAAGTTTTCTAAAAATAAAAAAAAAAAGTGTTTTAAGTCACTTAAGGCAGCAGCTTATAAAAACCAGCTTCCAGACTGTCAGCATGATTTTTCCAATTTTATCAATAGTTGAAATGATGTTTCCAATAAATTCTGACTGTTAAATGATTTAAAAAAAATAAAATAAACGCAACACATTTTAAGGCAAGATCACGCTCAGGTTTTGAACTCCCAACAGCAGCCACGTAACTGGCAAGGTTTGTTCATTTTTTTCCTTTGAGGCTATGAGGTAAGTTTCAGAGTCATACGTTTATTGATGTGGGAGATATGGGGGGAAAAAAAAAAATCATCTCAACCTCCCATCTCTTCTCTTTCAAATAAAAAGGATTCCAACTTTAAGTAAAAGTTTATTTTTAAAAAAATGCATATATCTATTTCAAGAGGCTTAGGAAAAAAAAATATTATTTCAGAATGGAACTCTTCACGTCTTAATGCTTGAATTAACCTTCAAAATTAGTTTCACCCAGAACCTTTATCCTTTATTTTGCTGAGATGAATAAAGTTTGAAATGCTTTATTTTTATATACTGTATATTTTGCCTTATTTTCACATCTTTATTAAATTCACCATCTGGAAGGTTTCTAACACAGCGTTTCATCCCACTGGAGGTATGCGTTATTGCTTTTCATGTTTTAACTCTTTTAAAAGCACTCCAGTTGAAAGACTCTTAATACCTGTGGTAAAAATGCACTTAAATATTTTTTTTAAAAGACATTTGGTGGGGTTATAAAAGCTGCAATCAATTTCTACCCCGCCCCCAAAAAAAGGGCAGGATTCTGTAAACAGCGCAATTATCAAGTGGCACCTCCAAACACAGCGCCGTTTGTGTGTCAATCACCTAAAAGCAACCATTTGCAGAATCGCAGCTACGTGAAATGTAGAGCAAGGTTTCTAAAAGACCCACATTTCCGGCATCTATCTTTCACGAGAATCGGGGCTAAGGAGGCTCCCAAGGCCACTGCCGGTGTTAACCATGGCCACAGCGACCTCAGATGGGAGAATGGTGTGGTGCTAGTTTTGAAGGCGCCCTTAAAACCTCCATTTAATAAAAAAATATGGCATTTTAATTGGGTTTTAATCAGCAGTCAATTACTGCACCAACTGAACCAATCAAAACAAGTTAGGAGGCATTAGGACAACTAACGCCACCTAACTTACAGAGCCGTTATTAGAATCTGGCCCCAAATCTTCACTATGTCCATCCTATAGCATCCCCCCCAAATCAATTCTAGAATGAATTCCATAAATGTTCTTATCATGTCATCGGTCAAAACATCCTTCAGTGTAAGAATGGTGTCCGCTTAAATAACTGCTGCCATAGGTTGTAGATACGCAGCGCCGGGTCTCCGTTATAGCAACTTGCATGGCGACAGGCCTCTGGATGGGCAGCGTCTTCACAGCAGACTGGAGGCCATCCTGCATGCTCAAACAAGGCTGCACCGAGCTGCCCGTCTGGATACTGTTAGACCGACCATGGGCCTGCAAAGTGTCGCGGTAAGCCGAGCACAGATCCTGAACCGGAGACTGGAACTGGGATGGCTGTGCGCTCGTCAGGGGCTCGTGACTGGACTGCTGGAATTGTAGTTGAGCTGGAGACTGGCGAGAGCCTGGACGTGACATTTGCTGATGATCTGGCAACGTTGTCGAATGACTCTTCGCTTTATCGGCTTCTTTGGCATCGTTATCATGAGCCCTGACAAGAAAGGCACAAAGAGATAAGAGATCTTGCAACAAAACTGCCACGAGATCATTCTGTTGATATTTGGAGGGGAGGCATAACTAGGAAAAGATTTTTATACGTCTCCAACAATATGACAGGGAAAAAGTAGGTATGAGTACCATCTATTCCGCAACCTTCTAGATTAATTAGGCTTGCAAGACCTAGTATGCTTTCAGAGGAAAATTAGACAAGAAAAGGACAGATATAGAGTCCGTCTCATTTCTAGATTGTACAAAACAAAAATTATTTTGGTATATATGTAGACTGTCGTGAAATTTGAAGCCTGAACCAGAGGAACTGAACCTGAGAATTTGGACTGCACGGAGCACGGTACACTTGGCTCTTATGCCGTGTTAACTACACATTAGATAAGTGCTAACGGCATTATCATATAAGAGCTGTATTTTCATATTTCTATGTACAATCGGTGTGTTTGGTGACAGATGAGCGATATTATTAAACATTAAGAATTTGGGAGACTTTCATCAATGAAATTCACATTTAATATTTAATCTATCCACAGAGGATTTTTTTTTAAATTTTGAACATTGCTTTATTTATGGCACAAAGCAACACATTACGAGGTCCAGAGATGTCTTGATGACCATACCCGTATGAGTTGAGGTCTACCAAATTGCCTCATTGGAGGCGGCTGGGTGGTTTCACCGGCTTGTGAACCGAGAACACTCGTATACACTTTAAAATGATTAGCTCTTCACTTTAGTCAATATTAATATTGTTTTGCTTAGCTCCTCTGGTTCAGGCTTCAAATTTCACGACACAGCAGATGATGGCAGATAAAGATCCATAGGGTCCACCCAGTGTACCCAACAAGATAAAAAGTTCATAGTATGCCTCAGTGGTTAAAGCTACAGCCTCAGCACTCTTGAGGTTGTGGGTTCAAAACCCACGCTGCTCCTTGTAACCCTATTGACATCAGATTGTGAGCCCACTGGGACAGACAGGAAAAATGCTTGTGTACCTGAATAAATTCATATAAACCATTCTGATCTTCCCTGGGAGAACAGTATTGAATGAATGGATAGATAGGATAGATTGTAATATTGCATCATACCAAGTACCAACACATACTTGTCCCTAAACACGGCAAGGACAAACCAAGATAATCTCCTATAAAATTTTCCCTCCCCCTCATTCTTTACGAAGGCAACAATAAGATGACATACACATGGGCATCCCAAACCCAAAAATCTGCTGAAGGAAATTGGCAAATTCTGAAAGAAAAAAAAAAAAAAGAAAAATCAAAAGCCTGGCACTGTCCTGCATATCAGATATTCTATAAATATGTCTTTTTGGAGTAAAGAAACCATCATTAAAAGTACCTGAGAATCCACATCTTCAAAAATCTAGCATACCTCTATGACCTTAATTACACAGTCAAATTAGAAACAATCCAACAGGAATTAGATGCTTGGAAAACCCTCCGGTGACTTGGCTGGCCCAACTAGTACCTAGTAAGAAGGACAATTATCCCCAAGTTCAATTTGATACCAAGATACTCCAAGACCTTCTTCCTAAAAATAAAGTGCTCAATATTTAACTAGTTAAGAAAGAAGACCAAGGACACAATGAAAAACAATTCTATTTTTTTTTTTTTTTTTAAAGGATGTTTTGTTTTGTTTCCTGTGTCAATCCTGGGATTTTTTGGGTATATTCAGGGTATTTTTTTTTTCTTTTGGAAGCAATGTCGCCAGTAAAGCTATTTGAGCAATAGTGCACAGAAATTGATGACAAGAGAAAGAAAAACAAAATTTCAGAGTTTTCCTGTTTGGGAGTAAAAAAAAAATGAAACTAAACAAATTAATTCACGTCTCTAATCCCAACCTTAAACTACAGTAAACAAAAGCAACTAAATATACTACCTCAACCCTAAACCAGCATACTGGAAATTAACAGAAAATGGTTTCTGCAAGTCAATTCTCTTTTAAGAGGTACTGGTGGTGGTGGTGGTGGGGGGGGGGAGGGTTGGACACACCTCAAATATTATGAGAGCAGCTCAATCTTAATATAAAATCGTTTCTCTTTTTCTGAACTAATTGAGGTCGTTCTATCCTCCTATAGCCCAACTACACAAGCTAAACAGTGCAGAATGTTCAGAGGACGAAATTTCCCATATATTAATGGACAGAATTGGTTTTAAGATCCCTAAAGGAGGGCCAATGGAAATAAATCCATAAATTCACCCACAGATGTTCTTTTGCGACTACACTAAAATAAAACACAATTCAAGACCCTCATGAGAGCATCTCTTGACCCCAACTAAGATGTAGAGTCTTCAAGAGAGACATTTCTCCTCCATGCTGGAGAATGTGGAAAGAAAAGGAGACTTTACATGTGATGGAAATGCCTTATGAATCAAGCCTGCTGACAAAAGAACACTATAGGTTCATAGATAACCAAAATCATAGGTCTATAAGTAAACTCAACCCTCCTGAGATGTTCCCACTAGAATACAATATTACCAATCTGATAAAAATCAAGTAGTTCCAACATGCACTACAGGTATATACAAGGCAGCTAGGATGACACTAGTTTAAAAAAAAGTTTTAATACCCCATTTCCCATTTGTAGTTTGAAAATCAATAAAGAATTAAAAAAAAAATAAAAATATACCTCGTTTCCTCCAAAATAAGACCTATCCCGAAAATAAGCCCTAGCATGATTTTTAAAGATGCTCCTAACACAAGGCCTACTCCAAAAATAAACCCTGGTTATGATCGACCCCCCCCCCCCCAAACGTCCCCCGACACGCCATGACTTCATTCCTGACATTGGTGCTGAAAAAAAAAATCAGACTCGTCAATTCCTTAACCCCCACCCCTGCTGCTTTAAGAGGCCTTGGAGTGGAGGTACGTCATTCTCACGGCGGGAGGGTCGGTGGGGTTCTGCTGCACAGCGGGATAGGTGAGCAGTGAGGAATGATGCATAGGGCGGGGGGGGGGGGAGGAAAGAGGAAGATTTGGGGTAGAGGAGGGGAAGGGAAAGATGATTTTTGTAAATGAATAAAAAATAAGACGTCCCCGAAAATAAGCCCTAGTGTGTTTTTTGGACCCAAAATTAATATAAGGCACTGTCTTATTTTCAGGGAAACATGGTAGTGACTTACCACAAAGGATTGGATGGCAAAAAAATGAGAAACCTTCAGGCTAGAATGTGACGGAACCAATTAGGAACAAAACAAGCAAATCTTACAGTGGGGAAATGGTCTAATTCTTCCTCTCAGCCCCCATCCTCTTTGACAAACCTAATGTCTCCAATATGGGAAATCCCAAATAGTAACAAAGCATACATTTTTGTTCCTTTACCTTTCCCCTTTAGTCTACTCTCCCTCAACTGCTCTCCTTAACACTCAACACAACCCCAAATCCCTTTATCAACACAACACACCATCACACTGCTGAAAATAAATATATTCTACATTAAAAAAAAAAAATCTAATTCTAACCAATTGTTGCAATGCCTATTGTAATCTTATAGTACTCTTAATGGTGGTTTCTTTACTCCAAGAGAGTAATGCTCAAAGACTTCATTGTTTCATTGATCAATATGATTTGACTGACCAGTTCAGGCTTCCTGGCTATTTCCAAAAATGTGGATGCGTAGAAGCTCTGAAGGTTTAAGAAGCAATCCAAAAAAAAAAGGACTTTGAATCTTGAAACCCAATGGGACAGATGGCAGAGGAGATGCTTGGATGATGCTTACATAAGCAGCAGGTCAACACACACAGCGAGATGTTCCAGAGAGTAAGCCGTTAAAAGCTGCAGTTGCGTAGTCCAGGATGGTGAAATCTGCAGACAGATGCGAGAGGCACTAATGCAGGCTGCAGCAACCACGGATGGACGGAAACCAAGAAAAGCATGGTCTTCATGAAGCAGGGATTAAAAAAAAAAAAGAAAGAAAGTTATACATCCAAAAAATAATCTAATCTAATCAGGACTTCTTAAATCGCACTTATCCAGTACAGCTTCAAGGCGATTTACAAAAACAAGAGGCCCATCCAGTATCATGGGGAAACAGTTACATCATGTCAGAGGAAGGTTACACTGTTACAATGGGGGAAAGAGTTACAGCACATTATAAAGGAAGGTTATATTATTGCAAGAGGAGTAGTTGCATCACATTGGAGATTGTGTTCCCTTCAGTGATTACCGTATATACTCAAATATAAGTCGAAACCTCATTTCCCCCCAAAACAGGAGGGAAAATGGTTGACTCGAATATATGACGGGGGATTAATATTCAAGTGCCCTCTCTTGCCAGGCTCTACACCCTGTCCCTCCTCCCTCCCGAAGCCTTGCAGGCCTCCACTAGGCCTGCAGCAGGACCCGGTGGTCCAGGATATGAGGGATGCCCCATCTCCCATCCCAGCCAAATCTAACACCTTTCTCCTACCACACAATTTTTTTTGGACCCAAAATCTCGGTTTATATTCGAGTATATACGGTATCACATGGAAAAGAGAAGTCACACATGCTAGAGCCACATTTTACTATTTTTGTCGATCATGTCTTGACCCCGACCCGATTCATTAACCTTACTCCCGATCCGAGCATGAAAATGAGGGGGGAATGGCATGCAAATACAGGCAGGCAGCGATTTACTAAAAAAAAAAAAAAAAAAAAAAAAGGACGGACACCAACTGGGTTGGCCGATTGAAAAATAAGCGACTGCTAAGGACCAGTCGCTCAGGTCCTTTCCGACTCTCTGCCCCGACTCTCCTGCCATTCCCCCGCAGTGCAAGCCTGTGGTTAAAACCACGGGCTCACGAAGTTAAAAAAAAAAAAAAAGAAAGACGTAAAGCAAAAAAAAAAAAGATGGTCTGCGCATGCATCGGGATCGCTGGAGAGCGATCCGTGCAGTCAGTTGGTGTCGCCATGAAATTTCCCACCCCTGATTTTCAACGGATGCCCTTAAAGGACCCACGGCAACAAGAGGGCATCCGTTGAAAATCAGGGGTGGGAAATTTCATGGCGACACCAGAAAATATTTCTTCACCGAAAGGGTGGTTGATCGCTGGAATAATCTTCCACAACAGGTAATTGAGGCCAGCAGCGTGCCAGATTTTAAGAAAAGATGGGATTGGCATGTGGGATCTCTTCATGGAGGTAGTTAGGGGGTGGGCCATTAGTGTGGGCAGACTAGATGGGCCGTGGCCTTTTTCTGCCATCATGTTCTATGTTTCCATTTGCATGAGGACACTGTGAATCAGCCCCCCGGCCACGGATCGGAACGTGAATCTAGTTCTAAAACCGTTAGGAATTTTTTTAAAAAGCGATATCGATTACACATGTACATGTCTTTTGAAGTCCCTCGCTATCTCAGTGCAAGACAACTTGGCATACCTTGCAAAGAAACCTCCAGGAAGTAGTGGGTGTACTTCTCCATGAAGATCTTGATTTTGGCCAGGTAGGTGATAGGCCATCCATTGTGCAGGTCATTACTTCCAACAGAGGCCAGGAGGTAGTAATCGATGTAGTGTGCTGGAGTGGGCAGACACAGGTTCCAGTTGAAACATTCCAAGACCAGAAGCTCCATTTTCAGCAACTCTTTCTTATCTATGACCAAGTTCAAACTGCACATGAAGCCCAAGTTGTTCAAATGGTCGAGCTTTGGCACTTTATCTTCTTTATCTTCAAATTTGCCTAACATTAAAAGACAGTTGCAGAAACAAAGAAGATTTGGATTATAGTACAAACCAAGATACCCAGAAATTCAGATTATTGTAACCTTTTAAGTCAACACTTCAATGCTGCACAGATACATTAAAAGTACATAACATGGCAATCCTAAGCATATGCTAGGTTGGGCAGAGATCTGCATCAGTATTTATCTGGTTCAAGTTAGAAATTCTACAGTCAAAACCAAGAACTAAACTAAACTAAACCTTAGGTTTGTATACCGCACCATCTCCACAAGCGTAGAACTCGGCACGGTTTACAGGGTTAGGTTGAAAAGGAGCTACAATGAAGGGTTATAGGAAAGGAGCTAGGAAGATAAAGAGGGACAGGGTACCAAAAAGCGGGAGGTGTTAGATTTTTGAAAAGAGCCAAGTTTTCAGGTGTTTGCGGAAGGATTGGAGGGAGCTTGAAATTCTGAGCGGGGATGTGAGGTTGTTCCAGAGTTCTGTGGTTCTAAAGGGGAGGGATGTTCCTAGTTTTCCTATGCGGGATAAACCTTTTGCAGAGGGGAATGATAGTTTCAGTTTTTTGAAGGATCTAGTGGAATTAGGGTTAAGAGGAGTTCCAGAAGAGTGGGATAACGGGAGGAAGGATGCCATGTAGGATCTTGAAAGCTAAACAGGCACATTTAAAGAGGACTCTGGAGTGAACTGGGAGCCAGTGAAGTTTGGACAGGAGTGGGGAGACGTGGTCAAACTTGCCTTTAGCGAAAATAAGCTTGGCCGCGGCATTCTGGATTAGCTGAAGTCTATGGAGTTTTTTTTTAGTTAGGCTTAAATAGATGGAGTTGCAATAATCCAGTCTAGAGAGGATGGTGGATTGAACAAGGACGACGAAGTGAGAATGATGAAAGTACGATCTCACTTTCCTCAGCATATGAAGACTAAAGAAGCATTTTTTTACCAAGAAGTTGAGATGGTCATTGAAGGAGAGAGAGGAGTCTATGATGATGCCAAGGACTTTGCTTGAAAACTCAAGCTGAAGAGTGGAGCCGGAAGATAATGGGATGGAGGTGGGTAAATGACCTAATATTGGGCCGAGCCAAAGTAGTTTTGTTTTGGACTCGTTCAATTTCATTTGTAGAGAATGTGCCCAGGATTGAAGGTTCATTATACATGCGGATATGTTCTCAGCGAGGTTAGTGAGGTTCGAGTCGGTCTCAAGGAGGATGAGGATATCGTCAGCATAGGTGTAGAGAGTTTCCAGGGGGGATAGATGAAGGAGTTTCAAAGAGGACATGTAAATATTGAAAAGGATAGGAGAGAGGGGTGAGCCTTGCGGGACTCCCCATATCGGCTTCCAGGGAGGGGATGAGGTACCGTTTATGTTAACGGTGTAGGAGCGTAAGCATAGGAATTTCGAGAACCAGTCTAGGACTGTGGAACTTATGCCTATTTCAGAGAGTTGGAAGATTAGGATATCATGAAGGACGACGTCGAAAGCTGTGGAGAGGTCGAATTGTAGAAGTACAGCGAACTTGTTGCGAGAATGAAGTTGTTGTACCTTAGAGATTAGTGAGGCTAATAGGGATTCGGTGGTGAAATTGGGTCTGAAGCCGAATTGGTGGGGTAGGAGAATAGAGAATCTTTCTAGGTAGGATGAGAGTTGAGTGGATATGATGGATTCTAACATCTTGGTTAGGAGAGGGATATTTGCTATTGGACGGTAATTAGAGGGAATAGAGGGGTCAAGGTCAGTCTTTTTCAGTAGAGGGGTTAGTGCAATATGTCCCATTTCGGAGGAGAAAAGGCCCGATGTTAGAGCATCGTTTATAAGTTTGGTGAGGGAAGCGATGGCCTGTGTAGAGATATCTCTAATAGGTAGGAGGTAACGCGGCATGTTTACATATTATATACAGGTACAGTAAAACCTTGGATTGCAAGTAACTTGTTATGCAAGTGTTTTGCAAGACAAGCAAAACATTTTATTAAATTTTAACTCGATATACAAGCAATGCCTTGCAATACGAGTACATACAGTATATACGCGTCACATCATCAGAACTGAGCCGAAGGTTCTTCTCTCTCTCCAACGCTGCAAGTGATGCGACTGTTCTAAATTAGCGAGGTCTTACAATACAAGTACATACAGTATTTTGTATTAAAGTTTTGCAGTCGTGAAGTTTCCATTATTTTTTATGGGGAAATTCGCTTTGCTATACGAGTGTTTTGAATTACAAGCATTTTTTTCGGAACAAATTATGCTTGCAAACTAAGCTTTTACTGTACTTATTCTGTGCCTAGAGGAGCATCCTATGAAGTTATTAGAAATTATATAGTAACAGATACATTTTTAAATATTTGGGGTTCCTTTTACAAAGCCGTGCTAGTCTTCTTTTTTTTTTTTTTTTTTTTAAATCACCGACTGTGGTAATATTAGTTCAGACATTCATAGAATTCCTGAGCGTTTGAGCCAATACCGCCATGGCTGGCGATAAAAAAGCCTAACGCGGCTTTGTAAAAAAAAATAAAAATAAAGGGGAGGGGGTTGATGAGAAGAGGCAAAGCAAATGGGTCTGTAATAGGAGTCTTTCTATGCTACTTTCTGCCCATTTTGCAGATATAAATACTTAAGATTCTTTCTTTGAAGACAGCTGTGGACCACAACTAAGTACTCCAGTCTACAATGTTTTTGTGTTTTACAAGGGTTAAACACACAATATAGCCTTTATTACATTTGTCCAGTGTGAATTAATGGTGTAGTGCTTTAGCCCAGTGGTATGTTCTGAGCATAGCTATTTATAATGCATATATAAAGAGAATTTGGTCCGGTTTGGACATTACACGCTTATACACTTTGGGTACAACGCCTATGATCCGATTCTCTATATGGAATCGTCAATACAGTCCATTCACATAACCTCAACGAGTGCAGTGTTGAATATGGAATAAGGATGCCCGTTTTCCTCACACAAATCGGCAATACTGGGGAAGACTGTGGCCAAAACTGATAAAGACACACCACACAAAAGACACCACTAACCTAAAGAAATAATCCCAATGCAAAAAAAAAGTTACCGAAATAATCTCCTTCAAATATGAAAAATGAGAAATACTGTGATAGAAAACACTGGGAAAACTATTTGTGTCTAAAATCAGACCACACCCTCACTGTCAGATTGACTTTATTATACAGATAAGCGATAGTATTGTTCGTTACAAGATCTGCATGGGAAGTGAGGGGGGTATATTATTTTAAAATGATATAATCAAATGTAAGAACTCAAGTGTTTTTAATTGTTCAACTGTTTAAACATTTATTTTCTGTACTTGATTTTAAGTCATGAAATGAATAAAGATTTAAAAAGACTCTGCATGGGATCTAATACATGTGAACGGACAAATGACCATCTTTTGCCGCAAGGTGTTCAGAACCCCTGAACAATTTAATGATCTTACAGCACTCATTATTGACTTAACACGTATCCATGTTTGTATTGGATATTAGCTTTCTTACCGACATATTTTAATGGGAATATACTGTGAATTGAGGACACATCACCATATAAAAATAGACAAATTGGCGATGTGAATTTTAGTGCATACAGAATTGCTAGGAATAGCATCACCAACTGGTTAAAAGCACACGTACGGACAACAAGTGTCCACTAAGTGAATACGCGGTCCGATTTAGACACCAATGATTTTCCCTGCGTCTCTAACCTATTTATGTGAGAACTTTCGGTCCTATACGGTATCTCTTAAGAAAAAGAAAAATCAACCCAGGCCTGAAAATCCTGTTTCCAGCCCCTCCCCTCAGTTTCGCTCCTCCCCCTTTCTAATTAACTTTGATATGCGTCCTCTGTTGCAACATGCTATAGCTGCTACTGCCTCACCGCTGCATGACCACTCCAACGTCTGCACCCGATATAAACAAATCGGAGCTATGGTAAGCCCTCTCTGAATTGTTCCCCTTACGTCAGGGGTCTCAAAGTCCCTCCTTGAGGGCCGCAATCCAGTCGGGGTTTCAAGATTTCCCCAATGAATCTGCATGCGATCTATGTGCATGCACTGCTTTCGATGCATATTCATTGGGGAAATCCTGAAAACCCGACTGGATTGCGGCCCTCAAGGAGGGACTTTGAGATCCCTGCCTTACGCCCACAAGGGTTCATGGGCTGAGCTGCAAACTCCTGCACCTTTGCTTACATCAGCAGCCCGCCAATACCGATTTCACAACACTTCAAGGATATATTTTTTAAAAATTCACTTTATTTTGGTTTGTCAACAGTAGCAAATTCCATAAGTGACATCTTTTTCTCTTTTGTAATTTAAATTCTGCATATCCTACAATTCTATGCGGATTACAAAATATTCAGGTGCTCAAGCATTATTCCTTAACTGTCCCGGCGGGCTCCCACTCTATCTAATGTACCTTGGGCAATCGGGGTTAAGTGACTTGCCCAGGGTCACAAGGAGCAGTGCGGGATTTGAAGCTACAACTTTAGGGTGCAGAGGCTATAGCTCTAACCCACAGGTGTCAAAGTCGGTCCTCGAGGGCCAGAATCCAGTCGGGTTTTCAGGATTTCCCCAATGAATATGCATGAGATCTATGTGCATGCACTGCTTTCAATGCATATTCATTGGGGAAATCCTGAAAACCCGACTGGATTACGGCCCTCGAGGAGGGACTTTGACACCCCTGCTTCTAACCACTGCACCACACACTTTCATCACATAGCCAGCTTTCCTCTCAGGGGTACCGCTGGCCATCAGATTTCCCAGTGGAAAATCCTGAGTGGAATAGAACAGGCACAAGTGGATCAATTTTTCACTCTGTCAAAAATTACAAAGACTAGGGGATACTCGAAGTTACAGGGAAATACTTTTAAAACCAATAGGAGGAAAAAAAAAAATTTCACATTCATAATTAAGCTCTGGAACGCATTGCCAGAGGTTGTGGTAAGAGCAGACAGCATAGCTGGTTTTAAGAAGGATTTGGACCATTTCCTGGAGGAAAAGTCCATCATCTCTTATTGAGAAAGACACGGGGGAAGCCATTGCTTGCCCTGGATCAGTAGCATGGAATGTTGCTACTCTTTGGGTTTCGGCCAGGTACTAAGGACTTGAATTGGCCACCGGGCTCGATGGACCATTGGTCTGACCCAGTAAGGCTAATCTTATGTTCTAACTCCCCACTTCAATGCTCGTTTGAAGGGTTTTAATTACATTTGACTATGTTTTAGACCAGTGGTCTCAAACCCAAACCCTTTGCAGGGCCACATTTTGGATTTGTTGGTACTTAGAGGGCCGCAGAAAAAAATAGTTAATGTCTTATTAAAGAAATGACAGTTTTGCATGAGGTAAAACTCTTTATAGTTTATATAAATCTTTCCTTTTGGCTAAGTCTTAATAATAATATTGTCATTTATAGCTAAAGAGACATATGATCAAGAAACTGTTTTATTTTACTTTTGTGATTATGATAAACATACCGAGGGCCTCAAAATAGTACCTGGCGGGCCGCGAGTTTGAGACCACTGATTTAGACTGTAAGCCACCCTGAAGGGATGGAAAATTATAAATAAACTTGGAAACTTACTTACACGGGAGATCAGAAGAAGCTGTGCTGGTACAGTGGCAAAGCGTTCTCAGGTGGCTTAGGAGTGAGGCCTCATGGGGGCATGCACCTGCTTGCCTCTTACCCTCATGAAAATGGAGAGGCGCAAGGCACAAAGGAAAGCATCAAAACGGAGCACCAACTAGGGGGCAAAGTCACTGAAAACAGCATAAGTAAAGATTACCGGGCTGGTAGGATGCCATATAACCAGAGCTATCACAGTAAAACAAAGAGATGATGGGGGAAGGGTGAGCGGCACAGAAGATGGGAAAATAATAAAATGCTGAGGTGAGAAGAAAAGAAGTACTCTGGGCTTGGGAGAAAAAAACCCCCAAAACATTGAAATATTCCTATTTCTCTAGTTACTATTACTACTACTAATTATTTCTTTTTTTTAGAAAATCATTTTTATTGAGAAGGGAACAACAAGGTAACAAATACAACAAGTACACCAAAAGGTGCAAATACAAAAAGGCAAGTGCAGATAACAAGGTGAAAACCCAAAACTGCACCCTGGAGACGGTCACAAAGATGGTACAGTGACAGAAGAGTCGCCGAAGAGGATTAGCGTCCTCCTACATACCGAAACAGAGAAAAAGCTAAATTGAAGCAGACTCGTCTCGTCCCTGTATCAAGAGGAAAATATACCATAAACCCCCCAGGGTCCCCCCATAGGAGGGAAGAGACACAAAAAGCGGTGTCCAAAGTTAACTAATTATTTCTATAGCGCTACCGGACGAACGCAGCGTTGCACAGAGTCACAAAGAAGAAGAAAACAGTCCCTGGTCGAAAGAGGTTAAAATCTAAACAACCAAGATAAGACAAACAGAATGTCATGGATGTAGTTAAGGGGAACGGTTAATCTGCTGGCTGGCTTGGAGGGCGGGACAATCATGCCATTGTGACATCACTGATAAGGTTGGCTCTTATTGGAGGAATGAGGCATTATGACATCACAATCTCAGCTCAGCTCCCCAAAGACTGAAACAGGATGTCATGGATGCAGTTAAGGGGAAACGGTGAATCAGCTGGCTGGATTAGAAGGCAGTGGAGTAGGGTTAAGGATTGATTGAAGGTCTATATCAAAAAGGTGTGTTTTCAGTCTGCTTTTAAACAAGGGAAGGGGCCTGACGGACAAACTCGAGTAATTTGATCCAGGCATAGGGGGCAGCTAGATGAAAGGAACCAAGTCTGGAATTGGCAGTGGAGGAGAAGGGTACAGCTAATAGCGGCTTATCTTAGGAACGGAGTTCTCTGGGAGGTGTATAAGGAGGGAGAGGCAAGGAGAGATAGAACCATAAACATACTTTTCTCCAGTATTTCAAGGGACAGACGGCAGAAGGGTCTTCCCCCCCCCTTTATCACCACTCTGCATACTCAAAAGAAACCCTCTCCATCCCTCTCAATGGCTTAACATATTTTGTGACTCTTCTCACCTATCCCTTGGGTGGGGAGGGGGTTCTTGACAGATCAGTCAGATAATTTCAGACCCATCAAGTTTAAATATTTAAAAATAAACACCATGAACACCTTCTTTCACATCAAGCAGCATTGTGGGGTAAAGACGTAGATCAACTGCTTTCGCCCACTACTTATGAGGAATTCAGAAAACGTCTAAAAACTCAACTGTTCCTAAAGTATCTAGACAACTGACCCACTCTTCTTCTTTCTCCTCCATAGTGATTCCTCTGTCCTATTAATCTCTTTCTCCTCAACAACGCATTTCTGGTCCTATTAACAATAGTGATTTACAATAGTGATACAATAGTAATTTACAATAGTGATACAATAGTGATTTACAATAGTGATACAATAGTGATTTACAATAGTGACACCATGAACACCTTCTTTCACATCAAGCAGCATTGTGGGGTAAAGACCTAGATCAACTGCTTTCGCCCACTACTTATGAGGAATTCAGAAAACGTCTAAAAACTCAACGGTTCCTAAAGTATCTAGACAACTGACCCACTCTTCTTCTTTCTCCTCCATAGTGATTCCTCTGTCCTATTAATCTCTTTCTCCTCAACAACGCATTTCCGGTCCTATTAACTCTCCTCTTCCCCCCTCTTAAATTCAATCAATTTGTACCTCACTTAATCTATTGTAAACCGCATAGAACTTAACAGTATTGCGGTATATAAACTGTTATTATTATTATTATTCTGCATGCTATTGCCAGCTAGTGCCAACTCCCTCAGAACAGGCACTAATCTGGTTGCAGGAGCCTCAGCTGTCTTAAAGCAACCTCATGGAAGACCCTAATGGAAAAAGCAAGACGGTGATCAACAGGTGCCAGCCTACCTCTTAGACACTGGCACCAGCTGATCACTGAGAAGGCACCGCCAGAATTATTCCAAAGAGAAGCTGGTATGTTTCATTGTCAAGTCTTTAATTAATGAAATGAATACTTTATCCCAAAGCACTGCTCCCCCTGGAGGATTCTCCTTCTGTCTTTGTCCTCCTCAGGTTATCTTAGCAATGCATGTGTGGGTTAAGACTCGAAGCATGGCACTGCCAAGTATTAAAGAGAGAGGCTGGGTGACCAGGAAAAAAAATTAACGGAGTATGCTAGAACAGTTAAGAACACAGCTGTGTTGTCCCACAGAGGGGAAGGAATGTTTTAAACTATAAAACCAAAAGCACAGTTTTGCCACATTAATGCAAGTGGAAAAGGAAAATACACATGGCAGACAAAAAAGAAGGGGGAAAAAAAAAAAAATCACCCCCACCCTCGATAGCAAAGATAGGCAAACTGTATTTTTGTTATATTATTATAATTTCATGAGATTGTTAATAAAGTGTATTTTGACTTTCTTACTGTTCTCCGCCTAGAAATCTCTAAGGTTAAGTGAAATATAAACTTCGACGTTACAGGAAAATACTTTTAAAACCAGTAGGAAGAAATGTGTTTTTTTTTTCACTCTGAGAATAGTTAAGCTCTGGAACATGTTGCCAGAGGTTGTGGTAAGAGCGGATAGCGTAGCTGCTTTTAAGAAAGGTTTGGCCAATTTCCTGGAGGAAAAAGCCATACTCTTATTGAGAGGGACATGGGGTAGGCCGCTAATATCCCTGGATTGGTAGCACGGAATGTTGCTACTCCTTGGAGTTCTGGAATCTTTAATTACTCTTTGGGATTCCAGAATCTTGCTAGTCTTTGAGATTCTGTATGGAATGTTGCTACTCCTTGGGTTTTGGCCACCGTGAAGGCATTAATGGACCATTGGTCTGACCCAGTAAGGCTATTCTTATGTTCTAAATGTAAAAATTTTTATCAAAAAAGGGTAGAATAGTAAGGCCGAGAGCCTGTCTTGATGGGCGCTTCTAATGCAGAGCTGGAGGCCCGCGAGAGCATCCGTTAGGATGGGGGTGGGGGGAGAGAAGGTTTTAGGGGGAAGGAGTGAGTTTTTCCCACTGTGGGGAAGACTCGGGATTGGTAGGGGCCACAGTGAGGGGGGACGACGGGAAGGAGATAAAGAGGGGGGAGCTGGAGGACTCAAACGGTCGTCGGGTCCTCCAAGAAATTCAAGATGTTTTAAAATGTTAAAATGTAATTGTATCTTAAATTTAGAGTTCCATCCTCTGAAGTAGAATAGTTAAGAGACTAAGCAAGTTCCTGTCCTGCTAACACCGATCAGAGCTTCCTACCCCTTGGTCTCTGTTTATGGCGACAACATGAATGCTTTGACTTGCCAAGCAAAAAGAAAATGGTAGGCTCTCTCTTTCCAGGAACCGAAGCTCGCTCTCTGGGGAAACCCTGCTCCGAGTTTAATGAGCACTCTATTTTTGGAGACAGACTTGGTCTCTAGGCGCTGTTTGTTTGGTTCAGCAGGCAGAGCTCAGCTTTTTAATTAGCCATGGGAAACAGAGTGAAGCAGAGAATAAGGGGGGCCCATAAGCAGAGCTGGTGCCAACATCACCAGCCCCCACTACTTGATCTTATCTGTGTGAAGAGGAGACAGAAAAGCCAACCCAACCTACATGTCCAGACTACAAACTAATGGGCCCTGTATCTGGCTGGAATCTTTCTTTTATCATCTCAGAGGCTGTACACAACAGCTTCTGCCAAAAAATTAAAGCCATCAACAAAAGAAGTGACCACTTAATTTAGTCGCTGGGGTCTTTTGTTCCTGCTAAGACTATCTGGGGTAAAGCCTTATATCTGGCCTCTTGCTATAAGTGCTTCAACTTTCAGCTAAAAATGGAAGATGCATCTGAACTGTTCCTGTTAAGCTCTGCCTTAACCGTACAAGCCTCGAACCCTTTACGATTTTAAAGTGTTTTGAGGCTTGTGCAGATGAGGATGAGGCAGGGACAGGAAAATGAGTTCTCACGGGGACGGGGAAAAATTTGTCCCCGTGTCATTCACTAACCTGTAGCAGAGTAAAGCCAGAGACTAGTTCTAGATGGGGGTTAAAAACCAATGTGCACCTTGTGTTTTGTATGTGGTTTTAATTTTTCTTCACTGGAAACACGTTTAAGCCCTAGCGGGAGACGCAGTGGTTAAAGCTACAGCCTCGGCCTCCTGAGGTTGTGGGTTCAAACCCACGCTGCTCCTTGTGACCCTGGGCAAGTCACTTAATCCCCCCCCATTGCCCCAGGTACATTAGACAGATTGTGAGCCTGCCGGGACAGACAGGGAAAAATGCTCAAATACCTGAATAAATTTATGTAAACCGCTCTGTTCTGAACTTTTCTATGGTTCATAGACAAAATCGCACGAGACAACGGCGCGCCTACAACTGAGCGCAAGGTTGACGGCGCGCCGAAGAAAAGCACGATTTTAAAGGTTTCCGACAGGGGGTGTTGGTGGGGAACCCCCCTATTTTACTTAACAGACATCACGCTGGCGTTGTGGGGGGTTTGGGGGGTTGTAACCCCCCTCATTATACTTGAAACCGAACTTTTTGCCTGTTTTTTTAGGGAAAAAGTTCAGTTTTAAGTATAATGTGGGGGGTTTCAACCCCCCAAACCCCTCACAACGCCAGCGCAATGTCTGTTAAGTAAAGTGGGGGGGGGGTTTCCCCCCACACCCCCCATCGGAACCCTTTAAAATAGTGCTTTTCTTCGGCGCGCCGTCAACCTTGCGCTCAGTTGTCGGTGCACCGTTGTCTCGCGCAATTTAGTCCCGTCACCACTCGCAAATCTACTTTTTCAGTCACTACTCCCTCTCTGTGGAATGAACAGCAACATTACTGAAAGTACCTCAGCCAACAGGAATGGGTGGTAGACAGGACCCAGAAACATGATGGCAGATAAAGGCCCACCCAGTCTGCCCATCCGCAGCATCCACTATCTCCTCTCCCTATAAGCTAAGGCTCTTAACACTTGCATTGCATTGTGAGGTCACAGAGCTTTACGGTTATAGAAACACAGAAACTTGATGGCAGATAAAGGCCAAATGGCCCATCCAGTCTGCCTATCTGCAACACCCACCATCTCCTCCTCTCCCTAATGGCTAAAGCTCTTAACATTTGCATCTCCTCTTCCTATAGGCTAAGGCTCTTTACACCTACATTGTGAGGTCATAGAGCTTTATGGTTAGAGAAACATGATGGCAGATAAAGGCCAAATGGCCCATCCGCAGCATCCACTATCTCCTCCTCTCCCTATTGGCTAAGGCTCTTAACATTTGCATCTCCTCTTCCTATAGGCTAAGGCTGTTTACACCTGCATTGTGAGGTCATAGAGTTTTATGATTATAGAAACATGATGGCAGATAAAGGCCAAATGGCCCATCCAGTCTGCCCAATCGCAGTAACCATTATCACTTCCCCTCTCTCTAAGAGATCCCACGTGCCTATCCCAAGCTTTCTTGAATTCAGACAGTGTCTCTGTCTGAAGCACTCACAGAAGGGTGTAACTCACTTACTTGCCAGGAGGAGACAGGAGAGCGCAATGACGTACAGCTGTTTGACCGCCACATCATAATGATCCATGAAAAGGTCCAACAGGTAGACCGCAAGGTGCCGAGCTGTGGGGCAGAGCTGGTAGCGATTGCAGAGAACAGCCAACAGATCAGCAAAATAGCGGCGCATGGCAAGCTGTGGTGAATGAGCTCTGTAAGCAGGCAGCTTCAGTTCCTACAGGTATACAATACATCAAAAGCATATGGGAGGGAGGGAAGAAATCACAAAATGAGTGTGGGGAAGAACTGAAGTGCACAGTGTTTATTCACAGACTTCATACATCGCATTTCAAATGCATGCCAATGCAGTTTACAACAGAAAACAAGACCATCAACTATTCTGGTCAGTGTTTAGAAACCAACACTGTGATTCCTACCAGGCAGGAACAGCATCCCATGAACAGACTTTTTTTTTGAAATTACATATGCTGAACTAATTGACTCCACCCTGTACAAAATATTGCCTGCATTACTCTTTTTGAGTTAAAAATATTACTAAATAGCTATTATGTGGGCTTCATGTTTGTGGTACAGTGAGCACTTTGAATACTGTAAGTCTGCCTTTACCATATTTACTCCAAAATAAACCAAGGTAATTTTTTCACTCCTCCCCCCCAAAAAAAAAGGGGAAAAAGGTCGACTCAAATATAAACTGAGGGTTTATATTCAAGTATAGGTAATCCCCCTCTCTCTTTCCTCCCCTCCTTCCCTGATATCTACATTCCTGCCTTCCCCAAAGTGTGGCGTCCTTTCCTGTCCTTTCTGTCGCGGCATCAAGCCCCTCTCCCTCCCGATAACATAACATAACACGCTCGTATGTGCGGTTTACAGAGTAAAGATACTGGACATTCACAGTGAATTACAATCCATTAGTTAAAAATTTTAACAATTTTCTAAATGCCAGGTAGGTGTTGGAACTTAATATAAAATTAACAAGATGTTTATCCCATATTAATGATCTAGAAACGGGGACAAAGTGCGAAGTTATCAAGTTCGCGGATGACACAAAACTCTCCAGCAGGGCCAGAACTGTTGAAGAATGCAAAAAATTGCAAAACGACCTGAACAAACTGAGTGAGTGGGCAAAAAAATGGCAGATGAGCTTCAATGTGGAGAAATGTAAGGTCTTGCACATAGGGAAGGGGAACTCCAGGTACAGCTATACGATGGGAGGGAGGGTACTCGGGGAAGGCAGCCAAGAAAAAGATCTGGGGGTATTGGTAGATAACACAATGAAGCCGGCGGCACAATGTGCAGCGGCCTCAAAAAAAGCGAACAGAATGTTGGGCATTATCAAAAAAGGTATCACTACCAGAACAAAAGAAGTTATCCTGCCACTGTATCGAGCAATGGTGCGCCCACATCTGGAATACTGCGTCCAATACTGGTCGCCATACCTCAAGAAGGACATGGCAATACTCGAAAGGGTCCAGAGGAGGGCAACGAGGATGATAAAGGGTATGGAGAACCTTTCATATGCCGAACGGTTAGACAGGCTGGGGCTCTTTACCCTGGAAAAGCGGAGACTGAGAGGGGACATGATAGAAACTTATAAAATCATGAAAGGCATAGAGAAGGTGGAGAGGGACAGATTCTTTAGACTAGCAGGGACAACTAAAACAAGAGGTCATTCAGAAAAACTGAGAGGAGACAGATTCATAACGAATGCAAGGCGGTTCTTCTTCACTCAGAGGGTGGTGGACACCTGGAACGCGCTTCCCGGAGAGGTAATAAGACAGAGTACAATTCTGGGGTTCAAAAAGGGACTGGATGACTTCCTGGAAGCAAAGGGGATAACAGGGTACAGATAGAGGTTTACCGTACATTGAGCGAATAGGGTATGGATATTTTAGGTTAGGTAGGGAACACTTTCAGGTCATGGACCTGGGGGGCCGCCGCGGGAGCGGACTGCCGGGCACGATGGACCCCTGGTCTGACCCGGCAGAGGCAACACTTATGTTCTTATGTTCTTATATACCGGCCTGATAAGAGAATTCTGCCAAAGAATCATTTGTAAACACATCCCTTAATAGATGGAAGTCAAATATCCGTGAACCCCGTGTAGGGCATTTTCTAGTAACACATTCATAGTGGTCAAGAAAATAACTGGGCAAAAGACCATGTAAAAGACTTACAACCAAACTTAAATAATATTCTCGCCTTAATTGGCAGCCGATGCAATTTCTGCAATCACTTTACTGTTCTCGTCCAATCTATCATCCTGTCCAGATTGGACTACTGCAACTCAATCTACCTAAGCCTTACCAAGAAAAGCCTTCATAGACTTCAGCGGATCCAGAATGCCGCGGCCAAGCTCATCTTCGCAAAAAGTAAATTCGACCATGTCTCACCGCTCCTGTCCAAGCTCCACTGGCTTCCGATTATCGCCAGGGTCCACTTTAAATGCGCCTGTCTAACTCTCAAAATCCTCCACGGCATCCTCCCTCCCTTCATCCCACTCTCCTGGAACTCCTTAAATCTTAATACCATCAGACCCACTCACAAACTTAAATTATCCTTTCCTTCATTACAAGGCATTTCCCGCGCAGGAAAACTAGGGACCTCCCTCCCCTTCAGACTCACTGAGCTCTGGAACAACCTTACCTCCCCCCTCCAGACCCTGAGCTCTCTCCAACTCTTCCGCAAACATCTGAAAACCTGACTGTTCTCAAAAATGTAATTCTTATCCCATCTTTGGCATCGTAAGCCCCCCAATCATCCTTTCTCTATACCCTTTAACCTTCATTGGAGTTCCTTTCTCTCTCAACTCCTGTAAACCGTGCCGAGCTCTACGATCGTGGAGAGGATGCGGTATATAAACCTAAGGTTTAGTTTAGGTAATATTTTGTCACATGGTCAAATTTTTTCAGACTGAATATCACATGAACAGTGGTATTTTTAAATAACTTGCAACCTCTTGATGTTTTTCTTACAGACTGACAAATAAAGGATGTTACAGTAATCTAAAGTGCTTAGAATAAGTGACTGTACCAATAGCCCAAATGAGGAAAGGTCAAAATATGGCCTAATTGTTCAAAGCT
The DNA here is from genome assembly GCF_902459505.1 of Geotrypetes seraphini. NCBI lineage: Eukaryota > Metazoa > Chordata > Amphibia > Gymnophiona > Dermophiidae > Geotrypetes > Geotrypetes seraphini. The sequence goes on along the minus strand of NC_047101.1, from coordinate 15,503,609 downwards.
TCTACAACAGAAAACATAATTTTCTAACAAAAGTGTAAATATGAATAGATAAATTTCGATCAAAGAGGATGCCCAAAATTTTAATAACTGGTCAAATGGAATAATAATAATAATAATAATTTTATTTCTTATATACCGCTGTACCGTGAGGTTCTAAGCGGTTTACAGTAGAAACAGAAGAAATGCAATAAGTAAGATTAATTAAGATGAAGGGAAAGTACTTAGAGTTCCCTGACTGTCCCAAAGGCTCACATTCTTTCTAAAGTACTTGAGAAAAATAAATTAGTTAGGTTATAAACATAGAGTAGAAGAAGGTAGGAAAACAGTTCATAGGAAAATTAATTTCGAATACATTATACATTATATATTGTTCAAGGCGGAATACAAATTATAGGAATTACCAAAAGAATTGCGTAATAAAGATTATCTAGATAAATTACATAACAGTGATTCGTGTACATTACATGGTGTGGTAGAGGATTCAATTTTGAGAATTACATATCAAGGGAATCAAGTGATAACAGAATATAGTGGAGATTATCAGTATATACGGTTTACAGATTGGAAGTTATCCCATTCAAATTTGTGGAATCCTCCTTGATCTTATTTGAAGGAGACGCCCATTGCAGGCCTCTCCTTGGGCCTACCTTAAGCCTTGGTGGTCCAGTAGTGAGCAGGGACAGAAGCGACCCCCCTCCCTTGTCCTGTCCCGGCCAACTCTGCACTAGCCTGCCGCCCAGACCTCGCAAATGCCTACCTTTGACGTCCTGGTGGTCTAGTGGTGAACAGAGGCAGGCGTGATCCTGCCACGTGCAGAACCGCTATGGTGAAAATTTTAACACAAGCTGCGTGGTTCCTTTTATACGCACCAACAATTAATTCAGCATGTCTTTTAAAGCATGCATTAGATCAGAATTCTGTGAGTTGTGATAAAGTAATGCATGTGAAAACAAAACACTGTATTAATTGTATAGTTTTTTTCAGGGTTTTTTTTCAAGTTTTTATTAGAATTTTATATGCCGCCTATCAAGGTTATCTAAGCGGTTTTTACAATCAGGTACTCAAGCATATCAGTGCCACAATGTAGCTAAAGAATGCTATGCTTTTTTTTTTATCTGAGACCAACAGAGGGTTGAGTGGCTCACGTAATGTCACAAGGATCAGTAGATGGAGAAAGGACTCCTATATCCCCGAGCCAACTACTTAAAACCACAAGCCTACTACCCTACTGCAAAATAAATATATTTTTAATTCAGTGTCTTTAGCCAAAAATATAGCAAGAAAATTTTGTTACTGAACCCAAAAGGAAAGAAAATCCTTTAAGCATCAATATTATTTATTAAAATTTTCTAAATTGTTAAGGCCTTAAATATCCTTGACTAAAAATGGCTATTGCAATAGGCTTTAACTACTCTCCCCCCCCTAGGAATAAGTAATGGATCAACTATTCAGTCAGCTGGTCTAGAGCCCAGCAGGATGAATGACTTACTAGCCCCCCTCCTTCCCAAGGCTGCTCAGCTGTTTTCCTAAATTGGTCTATGGAAATTCTTTAAGCTCCTGTTGAACCGATCCCTTTCACATATTTAAAAGAGCAAATTACAGCTGGATTCTCAGCAGTAGGGATTACACAAGTGTTATCTTTCAACAAACCATCAACCAGATGTTGAAATGTCAATAACAGGACAGCGATTGGCTGGAAAAGGGCACTGGATCAAGATAGCCTAATCTCAGACAGCTGGGTTGCACCCCACCCCACCAAAGTACAAATCTCAGGTTCACTGCTACACCCTATAGAAACATGCAAGCCTACTGCATGCCTTAAACAGATGCAAAGCCATACATTTTTGTAGGGCTGCTAAATATTTCTCCAAAGTCCCCTGCCCTACTGCACTTGCTATCAACTACAGAATTGTTTCAATCCCTCTCAATATCCACATCTATAATAATAAAACGCTAAGCACGCATGCACACCCTTGCCGCTTGTTCCCTGATCCGTCGGGATGTGGCGGCAAAAGTGCGCATGCGCTAGATGGCGCGCAGTGAGGGGCCGGCACTTAGGGGAAGGAGAGCAGGCTCAGGATTCGGCTGGCCCCGGCCAGGCAAGAACCTCTTTCCCCGCCGCACCCATGCCCCGGCGGTCCCCAGCGGCAGAGGTGGAAAGACAGCTTGGCGGCGGGTTGGTGCGACAGCGGCATGGGCTGCGCCCGCCTAGCACCACGGAGCGGCCCAGACCAAGGCAGCCGACGATTGGCTGGGGCGACGGCGCTCAGAAGCCCCAGCTGGGAGCGCGAGACTGGTAGGTGGGCGCTGTGCCTGTCCGGAGGAAAATAGACAGACAGGGAGCCAGGGAGAGAGACAGAAAGACAGACAGGGGGCCAGGGAGAGAGACAGAAAGAAAGACAGACAGAAAGAAAGAAAGGGGGCAGGGAGAGAGACAGAAAGAAAGAAATGCCTAAGTCTACACATCTATTCTAGCACCCGTTAATGTAACGGGCTAAAAAACTAGTATAATAATAAAAACCTACTTCCAGCATGGTCATGTGGTCAATCAGCTGTGGAACGCACTACCCCTAGATTTAAGGGATGAAAAACATACTTGACCGTTTCAAAGGTAAACTGAAGAGTCACCTATTCAAAGATGTGTTCTTATTATAACCTCCGCTTTCCTAAACACCCATAACCAATTTCAAAGATCTTTTCTTTCTCCTTATCCTTACCTCGATTGTCTCTCTATCCTATAACGAATATAGTTCCTCCCCATCTTCCCTCCAAGTTCCAGTATGTTTGATCAGTTCAAATTGGAATTATGTATGTGTTTTTAAAAACTGTATAGTTTGTTTTTTAATTTCTGTATTTTGCCTAGACATTTCCGATAAGCAATTATATCAAACTTTAATGAAACTTGAAACGATAATTGCTGCATTGGTTTTTAACATCCTTATGAATATATTTGATACTATATTATTGGTTCCATTACTGGATTTCAATTTGCCATTTCCAGGTTTATTTCACCGATTGCATTTATACTTATATTTGGTCATTTTGTTACGTTATGCTGTACGAGTGGTAATTGTATCTGAACCAACAAAAATTAGGACTTGTAAACGCAATTGTCTCCAATATGTGTACAATTCACCACGCAAAAAAAGCTCTCAGATGCCTGTGCCGATTGCTCACAGAGGTTTAAATCAGCTTTTAGCAGATGAATGGTATCTTTCATTGAGCTTGATGCGTTCTATTTTTAAAAATATTTTTATGTATGATTTTCAAAAATATAGTAACATAGTAGATGACGGCAGATAAAGACCCGAATGGTCCATCCAGTCTGCCCAACCTGATTCAATTTAAATTTTTTTTTTTTTCTTCTTAGCTATTTCTGGGCGAGAATCCAAAGCTTTTCCCGGTACTGTGCTTGGGTTCCAACTGCCAAAATCTCTGTTAAGACTTACTCCAGCCCATCTACACCCTCCCAGCCATTGAAGCCCTCCCCTGCCCATCCTCCTCCAAACGGCCATGCACAGACACAGACCGTACAAGTCTGCCCAGTAACTGGCCTAGTTCAATCTTTAATATTATTTTCTGATTCTAAATCTTCTGTGTTCATCCCACGCTTAATAGCATCGGCATTAACAGATAATCAACAGAGACCGATGCTATTAAGCATTTTTGAAAATCATACATAAAAATATTTTTAAAAATAGAACGCATCAAGCTCAATGAAAGATACCATTCATCTGCTAAAAGCTGATTTAAACCTCTGTGAGCAATCGGCACAGGCATCTGAGAGCTTTTTTTGCGTGGTGAATTGTACACATATTGGAGACAAGTCCTAATTTTTGTTGGTTGAGAGACGGGGAGGACTTTTACCATTGTTTGGTCATTCATAATTGTGTCTGTACATCATCTTGGATGAATTTGTTCAGAGGTGGTTAAGAAATCTCAATAAAATATAAAATAACTGCACCCAAGAAATACATGCCTGAAAACTTATGTCCAGTTTCCAGAAGGGGGGGAAAAAGGGGTTTGCTTCTTATAGTTCAGGCCTTCTGATTTTACAAGGCTTTCCTTTGAGAAAGCAATCCCACAACATGCGTTTAAGTTAGCAAATCTTCCCCCCCAGCTCCAACACTCATAGAATTCCTATAAGCGTCGGAGCCGTTACTGCCATGGCCGGCGCTAAAAACCATGCTACGGTTTTGTTAAAAAAAAAAAAAAAAAAAAAGGGGGGGGGAGTGAACACTCTTCCCGAGTCTGTTATAGGGGAAAACACCCTCCAGGGATTTAAGACAAAGTTGGACAAGTTCCTGCTAAACTGGAACGTATGCAGGTGAGGTCTTTGACCTGGGGGGCCGCCGTGTGAGCGGACTTCTGGGCACGATGGACCACTGGTCTGACCCAGCAGCGGCAATTCTTATGTATTTTATTTCTTACGCTTCCCCGAAGCCTCTTCCTCTCAATTTGAAAAAAAACTTTCAAAGCATTTTAAACACATTAACAGGAATGCAAAAAGGACTATTTTATTACTCATGAAAACATGTTTTAGAAAGCGTTTCTCATCTAAAGAGGAAGCAAGATCTTAAAAGAAGTTCTGAAGAATTTGGCTTGTATTAAGCATTTTGACTCCCTGCTGTGCTGAACAACTTCAGTATAGGCTGCCTTTTTCTTTTTTCTAAAGGCAGGTCTAGAAATTGGCTTCCACTTACCACTGAAGCAGAACAGACTGTGAAAACTCATTATTCCTTCCAGACAGACATGATTAGACAGGATTGTTTAGTGTGTGAGTGTGTGTTGGGGGGGGTTGGGCAGGAGATAAGGTTTTCCTGATCCCATTATGACCAGACCCACTTAACAAGCTTCTCCATCCCGTTCTCTGCCTGACCATTAAAACTTTTGAACTTTGTCATCCTATAGACATATAGGGTCAGATTCACTAAACACACCGATCCGTGTCCCGACCAGTTTGCGATCGTTCTCTCGACCCCCCCCTACCCGATTCACTAACCTCGTGCCCGATCCGCCCATGCAAATGAGGGGAAATGGCATGCATAAGTAGGAAGCCATCGATTCACTAAGCAGAAGAAGAAACACCGATTGGGTTTGCCGATCCACAATGAAGCGACTGTCGAACCAGTCACTTACTGTCCTTGCCGACTCTCCTGCTCTGTGTAATGTAATTTGTAATGTAATTTATTTCTTATATACCGCTACATCCGTTAGGTTCTAAGCGGTTTACAGAAAATATACATTAAGATTAGAAATAAGAAAGGTACTTGAAAAATTCCCTTACTGTCCCAAAGGCTCACAATCTAACTTAAGTACCTGGAGGGTAATAGAGAAGTGAAAAGTAGAGTTAGAGGAAAAATAAAAATAAATAAACATTTTAACAAGACAGCATTGATCTAAATACTTTGGAAGGTAGAAGAGAGGAGAGAAAGGAATAGAAGCAGAAGGGGGAGCCGTTGAACAGTAGAATTCTGGAGAAATTTAAATGATAGAAATAGAACAAAACAAAGACAAAAGGCAAAACAATAGATAAGATTAAAGATAAATCATAAGCTGGAAAGAAAAATAAAATAAAACTTTGTCTTCAATCCACGGTTTCAGCGTCAGTGATGAAGTGGAGCAAGTAAGTTTAGGAGGAGCGATTGACGTTTCCAGAAAGGGCTTCTTCAGGGAAGAGACTTGGCAGACAGTCCCAGGATGCCTATGTCTCCTCCCCTGCGATGTTCTCCCATCCATGCATTCCCTCCCAGACACACTGCCCGTGCCCCAGCCGCTCCAAGGAGGCTGCCCCAGATGAGGCCCACGGTGAATGCAGGATTCTCTCCTCTGCGGGAAAGCCGCCCGGAGCCGACAGTCGATCTTCTTAGCGGATTGCATGGGGGGAAGAGTTCACACTCTTGGTAGGATCGCCCTGAAATCCCAGTATCGAGGTTACAGGAGAGCTAAAGAAAGCACGATGAAGTAAAGGAAGAGGTGCTCACCGGGCTTTAGGAGCAGCCGAAAAACTTCTCTGTAGGAATGCAGAAACTAGTTGAACGATACAACAAACTTGTCGTCTTGCATGGGGACTATGTGGAAAAGTGATAACTTCTATTACATCCATTAAATGTATTGTGTCTTTACTTTTTGATTTACCCTTATACATAATCCACACCACAATGAACCAGGCTCAGATCCTCCCACCAAATATTCAGCTGAAACATTCTACATAGGTAGGACAATTAATCATTTACAGACCTTTGACATACTTGTGATCAGGGCTTGATGGACCTTCAATCTGACCTAGTAAGGCAATATTTCTGTCTCTCAGGTGTATCTTGATCATTTTACTATCTGCGACAACTCCAAAAAAATAAGGAACTTCTTTTCCCACATGGATTACTGCAATGCGCTATTCAACTAACTGTCTCACAGCGAAGAAAGCACAGTTACTTACCGTAACAGGTGTTATCCAGGGACAAGCAGGCATGATATTCTCACATGTGGGTGACGTCATCTACGGAGCCCCGATGCGGACAGCATTTCAAGCAAACTTGATTGAAGATTCAAGCTTGCTGTGCTGCACCACGCATGCGTGCCTCCTGCTCCACTAGAGGGCGCATCCCCTCCTCGTGGTCTCCAGTTCGTTTTTTTCCGGAGCTAAGAAGACTTGTTTTTCCTAGCTCTGCCCCAAGTGCCTTCTTTGCACCGCGATTTCTTGTGCGAATAGTTTATTGTTTTGTTACTTTTTTTCCTGCTCATCGCGTCAAAACACGGCGACCAGCCTTCTAATAACAAAAATTTTTTTTTAAAAAAAACAACCTCAGTGCCCGCGGCCCTGTCTCCCAGGCTCTAGCGTTGGCTCACTGGCTGCCCATAACCTAAAATGTCTTCAAGGGCTCGATGCCAGCGTTCAAATCCTTGCAAGACTGGCGCCGGGCTTCATGATGGCTAAGCTTCCTCCATACATGCCAAAACGGTCCCTCCGCTCCCGGGACGAAATACACCTCAAAACGCCCCCTTCGACTTGAAACTGCACTACTGGAATTGACTGCCCCTTGAAGGACTCCTCAGCTTTAGAAAAGCAATAAAAACAGACCTCTTCACCTAAAACTCTGCCCTTGACCGATGGCCTACAAAGACATGTACATTGATACCAGAACCCAGTATGTGCCACATAAGGAAAACTTGTATAGTAAAATCTTGTACTGTAACTATGGCAAATCGTAACCTGTTAACTGAATGTTATGTATGTTTAACCTGTAACCCGTTCCGAGTTCTTTGAGGACAACGGGATAGAAAATGAATTCATTAAATAAATTATGTGTGTACGTGGGAGTGGGGGGCGCGGAGATTCCTATTTCTCCCCCCCCCCCCCCGGAGGGTCTTCCTTAATAATGCGCAAGTCTTTACTATGGGATTTTCTTCCTGGTATCTCCTCGTTATCCTTAGCCAAATGTTGTTCTTAATATAATCACTTTTAAATAAATGATTAAAAAATACACAATGGAAGCTGATAACATTGCAGAGTTAGTCATTCCATTTTGATGCAGCTGCCCCCGAGGTAATGTTAACTTTGATGCTAATTACTACGACTGCAAATGGCTTCAGACTTGCATCTCCCACTTAATGTCATTAGAATTAAAAAGGCCTCCGGTTCCTTTGTCTGTCTATCTAAGGAGTACTTCACAGTACAATGCAAATGTCTGGGGCTCCCTTAACGTCTGACTGTTCGCATTCCACCCTGGTTTGATGCTGTTCTCCTGACCTTTTTAAAGAGCCAAACAAAGCAGCAGGTCAGATGGGCTGAAGCTGGCTAGTTCGATATACTTCCCCCAAGATGCGCAGAAATGCAAGTTTAACACTATGTGTCCTACAAAGAAAAAAACACAAAACAAAAACGTAGAATTGTAAAAATTATTTAAAAAGAAGAAAATTAAATTTGGGAGCTTGCTTGAAAAGTACCTGGAATTCTTGTGATCTACATCCCCTCCTCCTTAAAACAGTGTCTCGCAAACTTTCCGGCCGGCGGCACATTGAATCCAGACATCGGCACATGTACAGAGGCCCATCTGGCCGCGACCCACTTTGGGAGAGGGCGGCCAGGAGGAGAGCCATCTGTGCCGGCTGACTTTCTACAGAACGTGACTCTCGCCGCAAAAGGCACGTTCTGCAGGCAGTCAGCTAGCGTGGACGACTCTCCTCCTCGCCAGTGTGTCGCGGCACACCTGAAATCTCAGGCGGCACACAGTTTGCAATACGCTGGCTTAAAAGCTTGCGTCTCCAAAAGGTGTGGAAGTCATAGTTGACCGGTGCTCTGTTCAAGCAAAGCACGGAAATAGTATGTCAACATGTTTTTCTCCATGCAACAACAACAAAAGCCTAATTCCATAAAAGCAATGCTCTCTCTTACTTAGATGAAACTAACTCATTTTAAAATTAAAAAAAAAAAAACCACAACCAAACAAACCCAAAAACATACTTCTCTACCTCAGGTTCAGTATCCCTGTTTCAATGACTACATATTTAAGGAATGGAGCTAAAGTAATTATTTAACAATACTGTAATAAGTGATTAGAGCATGGGCATACCTCTAAACATACTTCATGCATTTTCCTGTTTTTAATAAAAATCCTTTTGCTTGTTGCTTTTCTTCAGCATAATACATTGTATTCTTTTTTTTTTACTGTGTAGGAGCTTACAGGAAGAGTTTTATCTTTAGGGGGCTATATTCTTAAGAAATGTGTATCCTGACATGCAATATTAGCCCCCTAAAGATAAAACTCTTCCTGTAAGCTCCTACACAATAATAATAAAAAAAAAAAGAATACAATGTATTATGCTGAAGAAAAGCAACAAGCAAAAGGATTTTTATTAAAAACAGGAAAATGCATTAAGTATGTTTAGAGGTATGCCCATGCTCTAATCACTTATTACAGCATATGTATTATGTATACACAAATTCTATAAGCAAATACTGTATTGTTAAAATTTTTAAAAAAATAATTACTTTACCTCCATTCCTTAAATACGTAGTCATTAAAACAGGGATACTATGTTTTGGTGATAAAGCAGGCTACCACCACCAAGAAAATTCCAATCAAGGGGTCAAACAGATAATCCTACATATACTGAAAAATACAGATCAACCATTGAAAACGTGTTTTCTAGGGCTTGGCTGCAGTATATTTTAGTGACAAAACAAGCATCTCATTTTTTGTTTAGAATCCGCGATTATTTATACGAACAATAAATTGCAAAAGTACAACATTTTTTTTTTTGCAGTGGCATCTATTGGGTCTATCACTAGGGACTAGATTGCGGTAAAAACCAATGGGCCGCTATCGCAGCCGTTATTGTCGCGATTTCAAAAAGGCAAGTCATTCTCATGAAAACCGCGCCTGCAAATGAGGTTAGCAGAGAGTAGCGAAGGTTCGCTAAATTTACACGAGACGAGTCGCTGCTGATAGCGATCGGCACATATGCAGAATACACCACGAAAGAGGCGAACATGTGCGCTCGCACTGGGAAAAGAACGCCATAAGCACACATATTGCGTGCGTGCCTTATTTAAGCATAATATATGCTGTCATAGGCGCATGACCCAAGCGGCTGTAGCCTTTGGGCGCTCATGTCGCAAAAACAGATAAAAACTATTATAATTCGTGTAAATCTTGTAATTTGTTTTCAATGCCAAATTTTGTGCAAAACAGACAGAAACACATAAGACACTACTATAATGCATACGCTCAAGTGTGCTTTTGTTCACCATCACCCCCCCCCAAAAAAAAAAGAGACTATAATTTACGTGACTCATGTCATTTTTAGTTCGTTTCATTAGCCACAGTCAAAACACATGCCAGAGATGCACTTTTCACAGTGCTGGCACAATACCGGCACCCCCAGACCAGTCGCTGATTGTTGCTCACCAAAAGCCAACGCTACACTTGGAGAATCACTCGGCGATGTTGAAGAATGCACCGGAGTGCTCGTTTTAAAAAAATCGATGAGCCCATTTGCATGGCAGCATCAAAGACGGCTGGAAGCTCCGAAAAGACCACGGTAAACTGTTTTGATAATCCGCCGTTAAAATACACACACACACACACTAAACCCGTTGGAACCGGTTCCGTAACCGCATTAAAGGCAAACTTAAGTTTTAAGAATCTGGTCCTAGAACAGGGGTGGGCAACTCCAGTCCTCGAGGGCCGGAATCCAGTTGCGTTTTCAGGATTTCCCCAATGAATATGCATGGAAAGCAGTGCATGCAAATAGATCTCGTGCATATTCATGGGGGGGAAATCCTGAAAACACAACTGGATTCCGGCCCTCGAGGACCGGAGTTGCCCGCCCCTGTCCTAGAAGGTTTGAGTAGTTATCATTGCAGCCCCCCCCCCCCCAATTTCCTTCTCTCCTTCCCTTTTTGAACTATTGCTAATTCCATTTTCACTTGGTCCTTTTATTATTAAGGTGTGCTAAGCAAAATTAGCATGCACTAAATGCTAAGGCACCCATATAATATAAATGAGTGCCTTGGCATTTAGCACGCCTTAATAGAAGGACCCCTTAATATTCCACTGCCTGGAAAGAAAGTTGCTACTGTTTGGATTTTTGTCAGAGATACTTGTGACCTGCATTAGCCGCTGTGAAGATGGGATTCTGGGCTACAAGGACCATTGGTCCAACACAGTAAGGCAATATGTGTTTTCTTATGCCTCAGGTACAAACCTAGGCCCCCCTTTTATCAAGCTGTGTTAGGGTTGAGTGTTTGTTTGGGTTATTTTTAGCATGGGTCGCTCCGATGCTCATAGGAAAAAACCCTAATGCAGTTTGATTAAAGGGGTCCTTCTACTGCAGGGGTCTCAAAGTCCCTCCTTGAGGGCCGGAATCCAGTTGGGTTTTCAGGATTTCCCCAATGAATATGCATGAGATCTATGTGCATGCACTGCTTTCAATGCATATTCATTGGGGAAATCCTGAAAACCCGACTGGATTGCGGCCTTCAAGGAGGGACTTTGAGATCCCTGTCCTAAAGCAGTACTCAAGGGTTTAAGTCAGACATGGGCAACTCTGGTCCTTGAGGGCCGGAATCCAGTTGGGTTTTCAGGATTTCCCCAATGAATATGCATGAGATCTATTTGCATCCACTGCTTTCAATGCATATTCATTGGGGAAATCCTGAAAACCCGACTGGATTGCGGCCTTCAAGGAGGGACTTTGAGATCCCTGTCCTAAAGCAGTACTCAAGGGTTTAAGTCAGACATGGGCAACTCTGGTCCTTGAGGGCCGGAATCCAGTTGGGTTTTCAGGATTTCCCCAATGAATATGCATGAGATCTATTTGCATCCACTGCTTTCAATGCATATTCATTGGGGAAATCCTGAAAACCCGACTGGATTGCGGCCTTCAAGGAGGGACTTTGAAATCCCTGTCCTAAAGCAGTACTCAAGGGTTTAAGTCAGACATGGGCAACTCTGGTCCTTGAGGGCCGGAATCCAGTCGGGTTTTCAGGATTTCCCCAATGAATATGCATGAGATCTATGTGCATGCACTGCTTTCAATGCATATTCATTGGGGAAATCCTGAAAACCCGACTGGATTGCGGCCCTCAAGGAGGGACTTTGAGATCCCTGCTCTACTGTAAGCCTTTAAGGGTCCTTTTATTAAGGTGCATTAACCAATTTAGCATACGCTAAAGATTAGTGCACGCTAAGGCACCCATAGAATATAATCTTTAGTGCACCTTAATAAAAGGACCCCTTAGTGACAGAATATCTGTTTTTGATTGCAACGCCCCTCGAGCTGTTACTGAAACAGTGTGAGCTGAACCCAAATTCAATTTTATAGTGTTTCCAACGATAGTCAAGTTTCTACCTCTCTGAAACCACTATACAATAAACTCCGTTATCAAATCTTGCCACAATATATACCCTTGAATATAAATGTATCTTATCAAATACAGTACCAACGCATTCATAAGAACATAAGAAGTTGCCTCCGCTGAGGCAGACCATAGGTTCATCCTGTCCAGCGGTCCGCTCCCGCGGCGGCCCATCAGGCCCATTGCCTGAGTAATGGTCTACACCTATCTATACCCCTCAATCCCTTTTTCTTCTAGGAATCTATCCAAACCTTCTTTGAAACCATTTAATGTTTTCTTGTCTGCAACAGCCTCTGGAAGCGCGTTCCATGTATCCACCACCCTCTGAGTGAAAAAGAACTTCCTAGCGTTTATTCTAAACCTGTCCCCTTTCAATTTCATGCAACACGTATTGTAGCAAAAATTCATTTAAAAATTAGACGCCAGTGTATGTTTTCAGAATATATGCAAGAGAACAAAACGTTTGCCTAGGTTATTTATCACCCTATTTTCACATGGGAGCCATCTCCTCACTAAACAAAAGCTAAAGCATTAGATTCAACCAGCACCTGCAAACATCAATCACATTTTGACAATAACAGGTTGTTCGTAAATTGAGCTGTTAACCCTCAATTCTACAGAAACCCAAGCAGAGCTAAACATCCCCCAACTTTCAACACATTACCTGAGCTCAGTATGCATGCACTTAAAGCAAACTATAGAGGTATCACGTATCTCAGCCAATTACTTTACAGGCCATGTGGTCGGAGTAAATTCCCCTTGAAACAAATTTATCATAAAAGCAGGTAAAAGCCAATCGTTTCTTTTAGGGTGCAAGTTAAAACTCTGGCTACATTGCTGAACATCTTCAGTCTGTCGTTTGATACAGCCTCTGATTTAAAAAAAAGAGGTGCTAAGACCTCAGCAGCTACTATACAATATATTTATTACACAACTAGAACAGAAATGCTTGGGGACACACTGAAATTATCTTTTTCATTCAGTTGTATTCTGCTGCCCACACAGCAGAGGGCGCCCAAGAAACATCACGCTATTGCATAAATTACTCCTGTGCAAGATGAGTTGGAAAGAAACGTCCACATAAGTCGTGGGTTGTTTGTTTGGTTTTTTTTTTTTTATCTAATTGATTTAAAATAAAATAAGGCGCTTGCAGTCCTATATTTTTCTTGTGTCCTATAAATCGGCGCCTAAAAGAAAGTTTAGCGACTGACCTTGATTCTCAGAGTCTGATGGATATCTGCCGCCAGCTGGCCTTTCCACCACTGCTCTCCCAACTCCATTCTTCCCATGCAGACAAAAGAAACGATCCTAGGAAACAACAACAACAACAAAAAAAGTAAACTTTTAGTGCCAAAGCAGAGAGGAAAAGAAGCCTGCTCTCCCCTTCCCGGTCGGCCAACGTTTGCGTCTAATGCTGCTCCCCGGAGGAGGCAAGTAGTCGTTCATTTTGAAAATGCCTCGTCCTTACTCCTTAGCCAAGTTGCACGCATGGCACACATCCGTGCCCGAACTCAAAATTTCAGTGCATTTCGCTGATCAGATGATTTACATTTCGCTACCTCGAAACTGCCCTCCCCCTCCCCGGGGAATCTTGCAAAATGCAACGCTTCAGGGCAAGATTTCCGCTTTTCGCCTAAGCGATCGGATTCTATTTTCAAGGGGAGATCAGAGGAGTCCTTCCTTCCCCCCCCCCCCCCCGAACTGGGGGTCCTCCTCCTCCTCCTCCTTCCCTCCCTCTGGACTGGGGGTCCTCCTCCTCCTTCCCCCCTCTCCAGACTGGGGGGTCCTCCTCCTCCTTTCCCCCTCCAGACTGGGGGGTCCTCCTCCTCCTTCCCCCCCCCCCGGACTGGGGGGGTCCTCCTCCTCCTTCCCCCCCCCCCCCGGACTGGGGGTTCAGTCACCCTCACCTCCTGCAGCCTTTTTAATGGATGAACTCATTTCTCCCCTCTGCCTGCTGCTCTTCCTCGCCCATCACCCTCATCCTCCTCTCCCCCCCCCATAGGCGCCAACATTTTGAAATAATGGGGAGGGGGCACGAGACGCAATCTAGAGATCGTCCCCTTCCTGGCAACATGAAAGCGCAGGTGGGGAGCGGCTTCGGGTTACCTCGATCCTGCAGCGACCAGGGCGTTAATCCCGGGGCACTTCAGGCTCCCTCTCCCGCCACCAGCAGGGCGAGCGTGCACCTCTTTCCCCCCCGTGGCGCTCCGGCGCCCACCATGGCCCAAGAGCGATTCAGCCGCTGGCCAGCGTGCCCGCAATTTGCGAGCGCGCGGGACCCCCGCCCGCGAAGCGCAGGAGTCTGGGAAATGTAGTCCTCGGCGTGGGCACGTTTCGCTGGCAGGCGCCACCTGCAGGCCGCTGGCGACTTTTCGATCGCGGTTCCCGCCTAAAGTTACAATTGGATGCCAAATTCGCCCGACTGGGGTGGATTCCGCCCTTTGCATGCAGGGGCTTACGATCTTGCTTTTCTGAGGAGAATGCAATGGGGGGGGGGGGGGAGGGAGAGAGAAACAGAACTACAAATCCCTTCATGCACTGGGGTAAACCCAGGCGGACTAATTCAACTCTGGTGAATCTGGAATGATCCAGTTAGCAACCCTGTTGCAGTGAGTATTAGGGGGGTGTCTCCTTAAAAGGTTGTCCAGCAAAAGCTCTGTGGAGATGGTGATGTTCAGGATGCAGGCTTTATTAAGAAATATACAAATTCATAATCCACATAAAATATATCGTGGACCCAAACTGTTGGGAACTGTGGACCCAACACGGTCCGTGTTTCGACAATACTGCCTTCCTCAGGGGTCCCGAAAAGTTCTGATATAAAAACATGTGGATTGAAAACTGAAAACAATACTGAGTCGTAACTCTGCGCGAATGAGTATTTCTGCTCATGCTTATGGAGCTACAAGCTGCTTTTTTTCTGGAGGGGTAGGGTTATTTTTTTTACTACTTCGTGCGCCTGTGGTTTTAACTTGCAACCAGTGGGTTAAAACCACGGGCTCGCACTGCAGGTGAAAGGCAGGAGAGTCAGGGCGGCAAGACGAGATTCGTGGCGCAGGGCGGCGAGAGGAGAGTCGGCGCTGAAAAAGGGCAGGAGAAGCGAAGTCAGGCTGAAAAAGGGCAGGAGAAGTCGGCAGAGGGCAGGAAAGCTCTACTTCCGTGGAGATGATGCGGTATATAAACTTAAGGTTTAGTTTAGTTTAGAAAGGTCGTGAACGACTGGTCCCCAGCAGTCGCTTCTTTTTGGATTGGCCAGCCCAGTCGGTATTCCTGGAAAAGTTTAGTGAATCGCGTCTCTCCCTGCTTTGCATGCCGTTTACCCTTATTTGCATATGAGGTTAGTGAATCAGGTCGGGGTCGCAAACTGATCGGTACACGATCGGTTTGCTTAGCCCTTGGTGGTGATCATATCGGGTGCCTTTAAAGGAGGCCAGACAGGTAGGAAAAGTGACCACAAAAGCCAGAAGGATGTTTGCATGCATAGGGAGAGGAATGACCAGCAGACAAAAAATCTCTAGTGAGACCTCATTTAGGGCTCTTTTTAGTGTGATGTGCTAACAGATTTAGTGCGTGCTAATGAACTAATTAATTATCTGCAAAGAATCTACAAAGGTTATAAGGTGTACAAAATGCAGCAATTTGCTTACTGAAGAACCCAACTATTCGCAACCCATCATTCCAGCTCTGGCAGCTGTACACTGGCATACCCTTCTGACAGGGGGCTAGATTTACTAAGGACACTGATCGTGTCCCGACCACTTTGTGATCACTTAGCGACCCCGACCCAATTCGCTAACCTTACTCCAGATCCGATCCGCACATGCAAATGAGGGGGAACGGCATGCAAATATAGGCAGGCAGCAATTCACCAAAAAAAAAAAAAAAAATGAGGGACACCGACTGCGTTGGCCGATCGAAAAATAAGCGACTGCTCAGGCCCTTTCCGACTGCCCTTGCTCTCTGCCTCGACTCGCCTCTCACTGCATCCAAAATTGCAGCCTATTACAACATAACAGGTTCATTGTAGTTTTGAACCATACTGCAGTCATTCACAGGTTCAAGGAGCCCCGAACAGCATTAAAGAGAGGCAAACTAGCTAGCAAATTACCTTTTCCGCCCCTGCTCCTTCCTGACTCCCATGCTTTTAGCACACGATTGTCTCTTAAGAACCTAATATTATAGACTAGTCTTTAAGCCCATTACATTAACGGGTGCTAGAATAGATGTTTGTGTCTGTCTTTCTTTCTCTGTCTCTCCTTGGCCGTTTTCTGTCCTCCTTTCTTTCTTTCTTTTTCTCTCTCTCTTTCCTTGGCTGTCCACCACCACCCCTTGCCTGCTCCCCCTGTCCAGCAGCAGCCCTTCTCCCTTCTTTTTACCTCCCCCCTGTCCAGCAGCACCTCTTCTCTGCTCCCCCTGTCCAGCAGTAGGCCTTCTCCCTTCCTTTTACCCCCCTCCCCTGTCCAGCAGCACCTCTTACCTGATCCCCCTGTCCTGAAGTAGGCCTTCTCCTTTCCCTGCTCCCCCTGTCCAGTATCCGCTAGCCCAGGCAGCCTCGGGGCTTTTGCTAGGCCGGCCCACCTCGCATTATCGAAGTGGGCTGGCTTAGCAAATGCCCCAAGGCTGCTGTGTTTTCTGGTCAGGGGTGAGAAGAGGCGTCCTGGCAGCGCAGCAGTCAAACCCGGCGCAGCAGCGCAGAAGTCAAACCACCACCGTCGTCGCAAGCCGCCCCATGCGCCTGAAAAAGAATTCAACATGGAGGCACACAGCACGGTGGCAGGGAACACGAAACCCTAAGCGTGCATGTGCGCGTACTCACGCTCTCATAGAAGGGGTGTGGGGGGACTCCCCCCCACTACACTTACAACTCGGGCTCTCCTCCCGCAACCTTCCCATTTCCGCTCCGAAGGGGTGTGCGGTAGGGGGGTCAGGAAGGAGCAGGGGCGGAAAACAGGACAGGTGCCGGCGCTCCTCCCCCCAGTTGGCGCCCGGGGCAGACCACCACCCCCCTTTTACTATGCCTCTAATAGAAGAAGCTAAAACAGTGTTCATGAAAGAGAGAGAGATCATTGGGATTTCTGCTAGTCATAAAGCTAAAACATGATGTTTGGACTATAAACAGAATGTACTTATTCATTTATTTTGATATCTCTTGAGGTATTTTCACAATGGACACAGAGGCAGCATGTGTTTTCTATTATTTTTAAGTTTGATGTGAGACATATGTGACAAATAGTATTTAACTTGTGTATGGTTGAAAGACCTATGTTGTAACTGAACACAAACCTCCGAAGAACGCTCTTTGGTGATACACGTTCACTGTTCTACTTTGTAGAAGGCTTTGGGTCAAAGTGCATGGGAGTTGCGCCTAACAGTGACCTGTCAAATGCACGCAGGACATTGGCGTGCCGACAATTCCATCCTGACATATGCACGCAGGACAAATGTGCACTGCCCCCCGATGCCTTCCCGTTTGTGTTCTGAGGGGGGTTTGGGGGGAATCCCCCCAACACACTCACGCTCTCATTGAAGGGGTGTGGGGGGGATTCCCCCCCACTACACTTACAACTCGGGCTCTCCTCCCGCAGCCTTCCCGTTTCTGCTCTGAAGGGGTGTGTGGGGAGGAAACACCCCCCCCCCACACACACACACACACACACTACAATTGCGCTCTCCTTCAGGGAATGTCGACGCACTCTCAATTTGAAGATTACCGCAAACTCCCCCACCACTACCATTAAACTTACAATTGTGCCCCGAAAATCCCGCTCCCTTCATGCGCGCACTTGTCAGTATGCACGTTTAATAGAGCGGGATTGTCAGGGCGCAGTTGTCCTGCGTGCTATTGCTGGTGTACCGTGCCTCACAGGGCAACGGGCTTCCTGATCTTGCACTCCTCCACCACCTTTTCTTCTTTCTTGGCTATTTTTCCAACGGAAATACGAGCTGAAATGGGAAACAAGTCCCACCAAGGTTCAAGAGGCTCACAGAGATATCCAGAATTCCAGATGGGCTGAGAAGAGAGCTTAATTTTATTTATTTATGTAATTCATTCTCTATCCCATTTTCCCCAAAGAGCTCAGAATGGGTTAAACATAAGAACATAAGCAATGCCTCCGCTGGGTCAGACCTGAGGTCCATCGTGCCCAGCAGTCCGCTCACGCGGCGACCCAACAGGTCCAGGACCTGTGCAGTAATCCTCTATCTATACCCCTCTATCCCCTTTTCCAGCAGGAAATTGTCCAATCCTTTCTTTAACCCCAGTACCGTACTCTCTGCCCTATTACGCTCTCTTGAAGCGCATTGGCTAAGGCTCTTAACATTTGCATCTCCTCTTCCTATGGGCTAAGGCTCTTTGCACCTGCTTTGTGAAGTCATAGAGCTTTATGGTTATAGAAACCTAGAAACATGATGGCAGATAAAGGCCAGATGGTCCATCCGCAGCATCCACTATCTCCTCCTCTCCCATAAGAACATAAGCAATGCCTCCGCTGGGTCAGACCTGAGGTCCATCGTGCCCAGCAGCCCGCTCACGCGGCGGCCCAACAAGTCCAGGACCTGTACAGTAATCCTCTGTCTATACCCCTCTATCCCTTTTTCCAGCAGGAAATTGTCCAATCCTTCAAATAAAGTCCATTTAGGAACATCGTCACTCCACAGAGTTTTTTTTGTTTTCTCTGTAGGCGTGAAGCAGACACCTTAAATTTAGGTTTGCAAAATGCTGGCCTACATTTATTTATTTATTATTTTTTGCAAAAACTGTTTATTTAACTTTTAAAATAGAAAATACAAAGTGTAAGACATAGCAAAATGCAATAAGCAATAACAAATGACCCACAAAAATATGGAATCTTTTTATGACATCTGTACGAGAATGTAGACACGATTCTGAATAGGACGCCAATGCGTGATTGACACGTGATTGGTGGCCATTTCGTAGGCGGCCATCGATATCGGCGTCCTATGCAGAATCAGGTCCAGAGTATCTAAATGTGGGACTTTTCAGCGCACTAAGTCCACATTTATTGGAGCACATTTTTAATAATTTTTTTTCCAGGTTCTGTGCTAATTTTTCCATTAGTGTGTGGGACGTTGCCACTCAGTGGGAAGCCCTGAGACTGAATGCTATTGCTGAATAATTATGCAGCAGCTTACGTGAACCCTTGAGAACGCCAGTAATTGTGGCAAAACAGGTCCCGTCGGGCTGTGGCTGCCTGCAACATTTAAGGTAAGTACCTTGACGATATATCGAACACCATTCACATGAATGTGGCTTTAATAAAGATTTAATGGAGAAGTTTTTAAGATCAAGCCATTAATGAAACGATTAAAATTAAAATAGGAAAGAGGAAGTTTTTCAGGATCAATGAATGAAACGTGGAACCTTGTCGGATTTGGCTGAGATTTATTCCCTGTCCCCAAGCAGGTTTCTGAGATCCTTTTCCTCCCCCTGTTTATACCCTCCCCACCCCTCCCCCAAATATATTTTGTTAAATAGCGCACAATTCTCAAGATAGGGGGGAGGGTTCACATAGGGGAGGAGTTTGGGGGTGGGTGGGGGTATTTGCAGGGGGAGGGGGGTCTTTATTGTTCTCTGGGGGAAAACTATTGATGATTGGATTGTTATCTGGTTTTGTACGAATGGTCTTTTGTCTTGCTTACCTTTTTCGATGTATGATGTTCTTATGTCGTCAATAAAAAAAACTGTTTCACTTAAAATAGCTCGTGCTTATGGTGAACTAAAAACGACCACTTATTACTCCTCCAACATATTATGGAGGAGTAATAAGTGGTCGTTTTTAGTTCACCATAAGCACGAGTTAATTTATTCACCGCTGAGGATCATTAAAGAGACCATACCATCCGACACAGATAAGTTTTTTGTTTCAAAGCTTTATTTTATTTTTATTTTTCAGTTTTATGCACATTGTCTTTCGGATGGTAAAGGGGACAGTGAAAACGATGATGGTCCCCCAATGAACCCCAGTTTGGTGTTATCACTAGTCACGGGTTCAGGGTCTGAGGTTTTCACAATTCTAATTAAATACAATATTATTTCACTTTGAGCTGTGATTATAGAAGACATTAGATCATTTTGAGTATCACAGTGTTATAACAAACATCTCTCTATATTAAAGTCACTTAAAATAGCGCACAATTTAAGGCGGGGAGGCAAACCAACGCAAACAGTTTAATGTGCCTTGCAGCACGCTTTTTCCCCTCGATAAGAGCGTATTAGTGTTTAAGGCAGTTTAGTAAAAGAATCCCTATGTGAGGCGTGTCCTCTTTAGTGTTCATTTTTGCCAACTTTCTTTTTTTGCTTCCTCTCTCGTGATGGAAATCTATCCTCTATTCGCTTCTACTTATTATGAAGAACTTGATATTGCAGAACGGTTGCCGCACGGCTGAAATGCTATGGACATTTTGCTAGTGTTTCACTCAGATCTAGTTAGGTTACTCACTAGCTGTCTTCTAAGGCCATGTTGTTGTTATACAAACACCCAAGGCTCTAGGGTCCAGATCTTCACCAGTAAGATCCGGTGCCCTCCAGTATGGCTTTGTTTACGATAACATACAGTCCTGTACAGAGACGCTTGTGATTTTTAATACAGAAATAAGATAGTTCTGGAATTGTATTACATAATACACGCCGAAAGGGTGCTGGACACTTATGTTTATTATAATTAAGCAGCAAAAAGTAGTCACTGTTTTTAAACTATTCCAAAGATTATGAACTTTCTTTTAGTAACACAGGGCCTATTACTAAAGGGTGTTATGCTCTAATGCAGTGTATCGCAAGCTGTGTGCCGCAGCAGTTTCCGAGCGTGCTCCGATGAGATGCTGGTAAGAAGAGACGCTGGCGCGGGCTGATTGCTTTTAGGATGTGCCTCTCACGGGGAGAGGCACGTCCTGTAGGCAGTCAGCCGGTGCCGATGACTCTTCTCCTCCTGTCCCCGCGCCTCCCCTCCTCCAGGATCCCCCAGATAGGCCTCCGTGCATGCGCGGATGTTGACGTGATGATATCACACTTGCGCGTGGCATCATTATGTCAATGGCCACACACTTCCGGGTGCCTTCTGGCCAGAGCACAGGGTTTAGTGTACCTTCGGGCCAAAAAATTTGCAGGACACTGCTCTAGTATAGGCTTAACGTGGGAAAAACAGGCAACTGCAAAACACGTTAAATCGTTTTGTGGTATTTTACCTGTTAGCGTGTCTTAACTTCCGCACTAGCTATTGTTTACAAATATTTTCAGAGGGTCATGCCCAGTGGCATAGTAAGAGGGGGAACGGACGGCTACAGGTACTGTCTTGGTGGGGGCCGCCGGTACCTCTCTGCTCCCCAATGCCATGCTAGTGCCCTCCCTTCCCCCCCCCCCCACCCCGTGCACAAGCAATTTCTCCAGCCTGCTGCTCGTGCCGGCCTGGCTCACCTCTGAAATCTCTTCCTGGTCGCGAGGCCAGGAAGTGACATCAGAGGGAAAGCTAATGCCAGTGCGAGCAACAGGCTGGAGAAGCTGTTCGCGCTAGCAAAGATTTGAAGAGGTACCAGGGGAAAGGAGGGCACGAATGTGGCATGGGGGACAGGAAAGGAGTGGGAGAGAGTGGAGAGGTGGGCATGCGGGGTGCCTCTGCCTCGGGCACCTCCTACCCTTGTTATGCTACTGGGCATGCCATGGGTAGAGACTAGAGAGTTGCACAGGGACAGAAATCCCACCCATCCCCACCCGTCCCCGCCAGGATCCTCTCCGTCCCCACCCTTCCCTGTCAGGATCCTCTCCGTCCCCACCCATCCTCGCCAGGATCCTCTCCGTCCCCGCCAGGATCCTCTCCGTCCCTACCTGTCCCCGTCAGGATCTTCTCTGTCCCCACCCAACGAAATAAAGCGTCTTCAAATCATTCAAAATGCGTCCATTAAGCTTATAACCAAATCCAGAAAGTTTGACCACGTAACACCGCTTCTAAAAAACGCGCACTGGCTTCCAGTTATCAATCGGATAACATATAAACTTTGCATATTGACTTTCAAATCTCTCTGTAATAAAACCCCTGCATTTTTATACAAATTATTAATTCCATATTCTCCAAATAGAGTTTTGAGATCTAATGAACAGAATTTACTAAGTATTCCTTCGCTGAAGGTTATTAATACAAGACGGCAATTTATTTTTTTCGGTTACCGCACCACAGACTTGGAATGCCCTTCCAATGTATTTAAGGGAAGAACAGGAACTTGGAAAATTTAAAAGTAATTTAAAAACATTTCTCTTCAAAGATGCCTTTGAAAACTAATTTTAATAATCCATAGGCCTAGCTAATTTTATCTTATAATATTTTATCTTTTATTTTGTTTACCTTTCCCTTTTTTGTTTCTACTTTTCTATATTGATTTGTATTTCACATCCCCATTTACCTAATGTTGTGAGTATGTTAAGTTAAATTTCAATCCCTAATGTCATTATATAAAAATTTTTGTATTGTATTGTTTCCCACCAAATGTAATTTTAAATTGTTCATCACTTAGAAGTATGATTAAGCGATTAATCAAAAAAACCATTAAACTTGAAACTTGAACCAAAGTTAGATGAGAGAACAGAAACCGGGTAAAGGCTGGGGTGGAGGGGATTTACATGAGCATGAGAGAGACTGAGGGACGATTGATAGGGTTACATGAGCAAGAGCAAAATGGAGTGAAGGTTGGATAAGAACAAAAGCATAGTCTCATTGGATCAAGCCCAGTAGCCTGTTCTCACAGTGACCAATCCAGGTCCCTAGTACCTGGCCAAAACCCAAAGAGTAACAACATTCCATACAGAATCCCAAAGAATAGCAAGATTCTGGAATCCCAAAGATTCTAGAATCCCAAAAAGTAGCAACATCCCACGCTACCGATCCAAGGGCTTACATGAGCAAGAGAAACTGAGTGAAGGCTCAAGAGGGGCCGATGCACCATCATATTTTGCCACTATTTGACAAAACATGTGGCAGAATATGACAGTGCGTGTTTTGGCCCTTCAAATGTTTAAAAAAATATAAGATGTGGCCCCCAATAGAAAAAGGGTGGACAAGCCTGCTTTAATCTATTCTCATCTTTTAAAAAAAAAAAAAAAATAGTGGAATTTTAGAAATGAGCTATTGCTATTTCTCTTTTCCTATCTGGTAATTGTCTCTTGTGACATTCATGTTGCTTGTAATAGTTTAAATATTCATAAAATAATAGAAAAGAATTCTGTAACTTGTAAAGCTTACTTCAAAGTTCCACAAGTGCTCTTCTGATTCTTGATGTTTTTGTCAACAGATTTGTCTAGAATAATCGACAACAGTGTACAAACAAGGCACTGGTTAGGATTAGGAATCCCACTTAGTGCAGACTGAGCAAGTAATGTCCAGTATGTGCAGGTCCTTTTTTTTTTTTTGTTAATAACATATGTTTGGTTTGCACACAATATTGTGTGTGATGTTTCTGGCCTAAACAAGCTCCAGCCTTTTTAAAGGTGTCTGAGATCTTCTTGGCATTCTGTGTGCGATTGTACAGAAGCAGAGCCCGGCTTCACTCACAAGGCGAGGCGTTGGGTAGAAAGCCAAAGCAGCTGTAGCTGTCTTCCGTCTCCCTTTGCGCTCGACCATGCGACTGGAAGAAAGTGAAGAATTTCTCACTCACAGAGAGACTGACATAGGCCTTGATGATGGCAGCAACTTTGGCAGATCCGAAGGGTTACGGAGCAGAAACTCCATCATCATTTCTCAGGCTTCCGACCGAAGCATCTTTAGCTCCAGAATCTCCCCGGCATCTGAAAAAATTTGGTTTATCCTGGGGGAGGAGGAGGACAATGAGGAAACAAATCACCCTTCGCTTTTTACCCAGCTGAACGAACTTTTCATTGTTGGCGAAGACGTGGAGTGGAGGGAAACTGCCAGGTGAGAGCCCTCTCATGCCCCCCCACCCTCGCTCTTGTACTACTAGACATAGGGATCCTTTAATTAAGGCGTGCTAAAGATTAGTGCATGCTAAATGCTAAGGCATCCATTATAGCATTTAGCGTGCCTTAATAAAGGGACCCCATAATTAGCTGGATTCTCCAAAACTGGCAGCTGTTTATTTAGAACATAAGCAATGCCTCTGCTGGGTCAGACCTGAGGTCCATCGTGCCCAGCAGTCCGCTCACATAGCGGCCCAACAGGTCCAGGACCTGTGCAGTAATCCTCTATCTATACCCCTCTATCCCCTTTTCCAGCATGAAATTGTCCAATCCTTTCTTAAACCCCAGTACCGTTCTCTGCCCTATTATGTCCTCTGGAAGCGCATTCCAGGTGTCCACCACATGTTGGGTAAAGAAGAACTTCCTGGCATTTGTTTTGAATCTGTCCCCTTTCAACTTTTCCGAATGCCCTCTTGTTCTTTTATTTTTTGAAAGTTTGAAGAATCTGTCCCTCTCTACGCCTTTCATGATCTTGTAAGTCTCTATCATATCCCCTCTAAGTCTCCTCTTCTCCAGGGAAAAGAGTCCCAGTTTCTCCAATCTTTCTCTCTCTCTCTCTCTCTCTCTCTATTTCTCTCTGCTCCCTTTCTCTCTCTCTTTCTGTCCCTCTCTACTCTCTCTATGCCCTTCATGATCTTGTAAGTCTCTATCATATCCCCTCTAAGTCTCCTCTTCTCCAGGGAAAAGAGTCCCAGTTTCTCCAATCTTTCTCTCTCTCTCTCTCTGTCTCCCTTTCTCTCTCTCTTTCTGTCCTTCTCTACTCTTTCTATGCCCTTCATGATCTTGTAAGTCTCTATCATATCCCCTCTAAGTCTCCTCTTCTCCAGGGAAAAGAGTCCCAGTTTCTCCAATCTCTCAGTGTATGAAAGGTTTTCCATCCCCTTTATCAGACGCGTCAATCTCCTCTGAAGCCTCTCAAGTAACGCCATGTCCTTCCTAAGGTTATGACTTTGCATTATTTTTACAAATATCGTGATGATAAAAATGGGGTTTTCTTTCGTTTATGTACGATAATAACTTCACTTTCCCCCTTCATCCTCTCTTGAATGCATGACTGTGACACATCAAATACCACATTTGCCGACATATAGGACACAGCGGCGTATAAGACGCACCCCCCTTTTTAGATACATTTTTAAGAAAAAAAAAATTTTCTACACTTTTTCATGAATTTCCATAATGATTTACTATACTACGGTAATTTTATAGTTATTTATGTCTACAAAAAAATGTCACTAGGGAACGCTGTAGTTAGATACCTTTTAATCTTCATCCTCAAAATCCAGAAACAGCGTGACGCAGACCTCGCAGCATCCAATAGAGAGTAGAAACAACGTGACGCTTGTGTACAGTGCGTACTTGTGAGACCTCGAGGCGTCCGAGAGAGAGCAGAAAGAACTATATTAATATAAGCCAGAAGTTGGTTGAAATTTCAACTCATAATTTTGATTACTGGCGTATAAGACGCACCCCATATTTTAAGCGTATTTTGAGCCGGCACCCAAATTTCAGCATGATTTGAAGATGTATACGCAAGTAAATTGTTTAACGAGTCATTAGTTAGCAATTAATTGATGTTAGCAATCAATTAAATTCAGTAAATTGGGATTTGCACACACATCTGCTTGCACACTATTCTGTAAGTCCAGGCACCAAAATCCCCTAGTGAGCTACTCAAAAGGTGCCATAGCCAGGGTATGGACAAGAGCATTCTGAAAAATTCTGCACAGTTTTATAGAATAGCACCATTTCTGCACCCAAATGCAATGAGTCGGACACTGGCATAGGTTTCAGCTGGCATAAATACCGGCACCCATCTTTGGGCATAGGCATTGACTCTAAAGGCCAGATTCTCTGAATGGCACCTAAGCCGTGTGTGGCACAGTGGCACATTGGTTGGATCTGCAGCCTCAGCCCCCTGGGGTTGTGGGTTCAAACCCCGCGCTGCTCCTTGTGACCCTGGGCAAGCCCCAGGTACGTTAGATACCCACCGGGACAGATAGGGAAAATGCTTGAGTACCTGATTGTAAAAACCGCTTAGATAACCTTGATAGGCGGTGTATAAAATCCTAATAAACTTGAAACTAAGCACGCCTACATTGTGGGCGCCGCTCCGCACGGCTGTTAGTCAACTGCTAGGCACCGCGTATAGAATCACGCTTAGCGGCGCCCAAGTAGGCATCACTAGGTGCAATAGAGGTAGGTGCCAGTACATAAGGCCAGGTTTTACTGGGTCTAATTTACCGGCACCTATCATGGACGCCTAAGTCAACCACGCCTGTTTTCCATCCCTAACCACGCCTACGACCACGCCATTTAAGCTAAAAGAAACAATTTGGGTTGTGCGCAGATTTTAGTTAGGTATCGTTAGGCGTCCACAATTAGGGTGCTTTGTGACGCCTAACTAGGGCGCCATGTATAGAATCAGCCTATAGCGCCCTTTATAGACGGGTGCTTAGCGATAATATTTTCCGAGCCATTTATAGAATTTCCCCTTTGCGTCCGCCGTGTGATGGCTTTTCCAGAGCAGACAGAACTCACTCTGAGTTAGAAGAGGAGAGACGTGTTTGGCACACAGTTTTCTTGAGGTAAACATTTACCAGTGGCACTTTTCTTCGTTTTTGCTTTAGGGGATTCACTTTTCTGACTAATGAAGTGGCCATCCAAACGATAACCTACCGTTGTACTTTCTAGCTTTCTGGTCTTCATCCGAGAATTTGGAGGGTTTTTAAAAAAATTTTAATTAATTTCAAGAACTTCAAAATAAGAAGGTGCAATACAGTAAATAGTTGCCAGTTTCCACGTGCAATCTGTGAATGCTGGGAGAAAACTCCTTAGCTGTTGAACTCTATGGAACTTAGGGCTAGATTCACTAAACAAACCGATCGGTTTACAACCCCTTTGAGACCCGATTTTCCTCTGATCCGATTCACTAACCTCTCTTCCGATCCTATTCCGATCCGTGTATGTAAATGAGAGGAAACGACATACAAAGTTGGAAGGATGCGATTCACTAAACATTTTTTCTGGCACACCGACTGACCGGCCGATCCAAAAACAAGTGACTGGTGAGGACCAGTCGCTTGTGCAAAAACCCTGCTCTCTGTCCCGATTGTCCTGCCTTCGTGCCGCCCTGCTCAGCCCCGACTCTCCTGCCTTTGCAGCCTACTCTCCTGTTCTGCCTCCCTTCCCTGCAGCGCGAGCCCTTTAAACCTGCGGGTTAAAACCACGGGCTCGCGAGTAAAAAAGTAAAGTAAAAAAAAGTAAAAATAAAAAAAGCACAGACAGCAAACGCATGCGCAGACCAACTATAGGCACAGAAGATGGTCTACGCATGCGTTGGGATCGCTCAGTAGTGATCCGTGTGGTTGGTGGGGGGGGGGTATTCCTCCGATTGCCCCCATTTGAATATTTTCCCGTCGTGAATTGGTCGGCCCTGCACAGATCGGACACGGATCGGTCATGATCGGGCAGGCAAGTGAATCTAGCCCTTAGGCCAGGGGTAGGGAACTCCGGTCCTCGAGAGCCGTATTCCAGTTGGGTTTTCAGGATTTCCCCAATGAATATGCATGAGATCTATTTGCATGCACAGCTTTCAACGCATATTCATTGGGGAAATCCTGAAAACCTGACTGGAATACGGCTCTCGAGGACCGGAGTTCCCTACCCCTGCCTTAGGCCCTCAGTTTAGAGAATGAGAGCGTAAGTCTGTTTGTTACCCACGCTAATTTGTATCAATTAATACTTGTTAAGGTCAATTGTTGATACTTTTCTCTAATTAAGTGTCAATTTAGAGCCAATTAGCTAATTAGGTTTCACATGTAACTAACCCTATTCTGTAATTGGGCACGCAGATGCTGCACACTGAGTTTTGGTGCCTAAATTTTGGCACAAACCTCCACGTGTCATTCTTCTATCTAGAGCTCACCTCGTCAGTGGCGTAGTAAGGGCGAAGGGCGCCCCGAGCACACACCCCTTCCCTTTCCCTGTACCTTTTTAACTTCGGCGTAAGCAGCATGCCCACGTCGATGTCGGCTCGCCCTTTTGAAGTCACATCCCAGAATTGACGTCGGAGAGAGCGCCGGTGACGACGCGGGCAGTAACCTTGTGCCGGGGAAGAGTAAAAAGTTTGGGAGAAGGCAAGAGGCACACGCCTGCAGCAAGGAGCGGAGCGGGGTATGGAGAGGGTGCCACGCCCTTAGGAAGACCACACCTAGGCAGACCGCCCCTTCCCCCCCCCGTACCCCCTTACTGTGCCACTGGTGGTGGTGGTGGTGGTGGTGTGGAACATTCTTTGTTTTGGGCTTTTTTTATGGAATTACAGTCACCTGAAGTTACTCACAGCTTTATATTGCTTGAATTGCACTGGCCACTCCTATAGGTGGATGAAATTTGAAGAGAAAGTAGAAGATGGAGGAGAACGATGGAGTAAACCTCACGTCAGCACACTGTCCTTACACAGTCTATTCGAGCTAAGAACATGCATGGAAAAGGGGACAATCCTGTTGGATTTTGAAACCTGCAGCTTGAAGCATATAATAGGTATGTAAAACGCAGGGCCGGAGAAATATGGTAAGGCAGGGGCTTGCTGTTTGAGGAGCACCACCCTTAGCTGGCTTTCCACGGAAAACTGGCGCCGCAACCTGGAAGTTACCCAAGGCAGCGGCCAATATTCACCCCGGTGCCCAGTTAGTTTTGCGGCTAATGTTAGGACGACTGTTTTGCTGGTCCTGACTTTAATCGCTGGCCTAACCAGTTAGTGGCCTGAGGTGCAGGTTCGCGGAACTAAAATTTGCCTTTAACGTGCTCGCTAAACCGGTTCCAGCCGGTGTAGCGTGCCTGTATTTTAGCGGCGGATTATTAAAACGGCTCACCGTGGTCTTTTCCGAGTTTTCCAGCAGTCTCCGATACTGTCGTGCAAATGTAGTACAACAAGGCCATGAATATTAAAATGAGCGCTCCGAGCGATTCCCTAAACCTCGAAAAATTTGCCAACGGGTCTGAGCTGTTGTTGCCTTACTTTCTGATCAGTGCCTGAGCGCTGATTGGCTGGGGCACTGACAGGAAAATAAAGCTTGACAGCTCAGACCTGTCAGAAGATTTTGCTGCTCTCAAGCAACACCCAATTACCCCCCCCCCCCCTGTGATGGGAGAGATACCCATTCCCTCTTGCAAGGCCGCTAACCAGTTAGGTTCCAGCTCTTTTCTCTTTGGATTTCCTCCACTCTCTTGTTTTCATGTGTTCTACGTCTTGTCATTAATAAGTATGTTAATTGTTCCCCATTGTAATTTTTAATTGTTAAAATGCTTAGAATTTATGATTAGCGTTTCATCAAATTTTAATGCACTTTAAACTCCTCCCATACTCCATCGAAGCTCCACCCACAGAGTGCCCCAGCGTTAACCAGACAGTGCAGGGGCATTGTGTGGTGATAGTCAGGGATACTTTCCGGCTGCGTGCCACTGAATATCACTAATTAGGCAGTCAAAAGTGATTTAACCATGGTACTTTGTGTGTCTAAGGGCTCCTTTTACCAAGGGGCGCTATTGTTTTTAGCGCATTAACTCCGCGCTATGCGCCAAGAACTAACGCCAACTCAATGCTGGCGTTAGCATCTAGCGTGCGCTAAAACCATTATCGAAGCTAAGTAAAAGGATCCCTAAGTGTTTTGATGATGAGCTCCCAAATCACTTTGAATTTCGGGAGGCAAAATTACACAGAAGGAAATTTTAAAAACTCCTTGGAAATGTGCTGGATTGTGGAGGACCTCTTTAATTCATCCATCCATCAGCCAGACACAGACAGATCAAGTTTCAAGTTTAATAATAGGTTTCAAGTTTAATAAAGTTTTGATTTTGATCGCAAAATCATAATTCAATGCGATTTACAAGAATTAATAAAATTGGGGTAAGAAAATGAAAAAAACACATTGCTCAAACAAGATAATTCACATACCTACGTACCAGACAAACACAAAAGGGAGAGATAAAAAAGGATTAAGTACAATTTGTAAATCAAATAGGGCAAGGTAGAGAAACAAAAGGTTGGGGGAAAGATTATCCGCTCAATTTTTGCTTATAGATCTTGTTATTACTTTAACGAGTATCCTAGGGATAGTTTAGATATTTTAGGTGGCTCTTTGTAGAAAGGTTAGGGTGATAGGTAGATTTTAAAAATCACTCTTGCAATCCAGCGTGAAGCCTATATGAGAACTATCCCATCTACTGTATTTTTTGAAAGTCAAAGCGTCCAAACAATCATGTCATGAGGGATGAAGCTGCCTACCATTTTGAAATTCTGTTCATTTACCTTTCTAATCAAACGTTGTTTCAAGAAACTGTAACCAGCCTTCAGATTGCCAGCAACGACTTGAAAGCAGACCTGAAAGACAAAATAATGTATGTTCTCCTCCGAAGACACTTCCACCAGACTACAAAATCCCGGCGAAGAACTGTGGCTGATATGGGGAAAAACTGCTGCCGAGGTAGGAGTTATCTGCAGTAATACTAGTTGTGTTCGATTGCCAATATAGGAGCCCTTAGCATGCGGTTAACGCATGCAAATAGGCTACTGTGCAACTTCGTTAAGGGGTTTTGTGGTAGTTTCTCTGTTTCTACGTGTTAAATTGCAATTGGCTGAATTTTTCGGTTGGGAGCATGGACAGGGAATGGCCCTGGAAGCACTAGCCAACTCGCAATTTGATGATTTCAAGGCAGTCCAATTTTGTGTACACTTCTCCCTCCGGATTCGCGGGGGGGATAGGGGCAGAGCCGGACCGCGAATGGTGAAATACCGCGAATATCTTCTGGTCTGGCTCTGACCCACCCCTGCCTCCCTCCCACCTTCCCCCCGGCATCCCGGCCTTACCTGGTGGTCTAGCAGGCTTTTGGGGCAGGAGCGATCTTCCTACGCTCCTGCCCCTTGCAGATCACCAATAGGAAATGGCTGTTGTGAGTTCCCGTAGTCTCTCAAGACTACGACGGGAACTCCCCACAGCCATTTCCTATTGGTGATCTGCAAGGGGCAGGAGCGTAGGAAGATCGCTCCTGCCCCAAAAGCCCACTAGACCACCAGGTGAGGCCGGGACGCCGGGGGGAAGGCTAAACTATGTTTTGTTTTGTTTTTTCCCCCTCCCCCAAAATCACGAATATGTGAAATCGCGATTGCTGAAACCGTGAATGGGGAGGGGGAAGTGTACAGAATCTTCTCACTCTACTAGCACATCCTATTCAAGGCAAAGCTGGGTGTGTATCTACACACCTTGTGAGGAATAACACTGTGCTCCAGACTTAGATATAGAACCTATGCTGTATTAGGCTAGTGGAAATATAGGAAGGAAACCTGATGAGAGGACAATGCTAGACCCAGGTTTTCATGCAGCCATGTGATCTTACAAACTGGATTCTGTTCTCTCCCAGAAACTAAAGAAGGGTGGGCTTAAGCTCTCTGGTTGCAGCCTGGCTCTCTGGGAAAAGCAAAGCTTACTGGGGATTTGAGTCCACAGAGCACACCTTGCTTATACATGTTAGAACAAACACATATAGAGTACAGTAAAACCTTGGATTGCAAGTAACTTGGTTTGCAAGTGTTTTGCAAGAC
Organism: Geotrypetes seraphini; assembly: GCF_902459505.1. Lineage (NCBI taxonomy): Eukaryota > Metazoa > Chordata > Amphibia > Gymnophiona > Dermophiidae > Geotrypetes > Geotrypetes seraphini. The sequence goes on along the minus strand of NC_047101.1, from coordinate 15,472,169 downwards.
AAGCAAAACATTTTATTAATTTTTATACAAGCAAGGTCTTGCAATACGAGTTCATACAATATACATGCGTCACATCATCACGACTGAGCCAACGGTTCTTTTCTCTCTGACGCTGCGGAAGTGTAGTGACTGTTCTAAATGAGCGAGGTCTTGCATTACAAGTACGTATAGTATTTTGTATGAAAGTTTTTGGGTTGTGGAACGAATCGTCCGAGCTTCCATTATTTCCTATGGGGAAATTCGCTTTGATATACGAGTGCTTTGGATTACAAGCATGCTTCCGGAACAAATTATGCTCGCAAACCAAGGTTTGACTGTATTGGTTTTATACAGGAACTGAGAAAATGCCCGCATACAGTGGGGGCAGAACAACATTTGATAGATTTCGTCCCTGTTTCTGGATTACAATAAATTATAATAAATGTTGACTAGAATCCTTCTCTTAAAACAAAGAAAGAAAAAGCAGTCATTTTGCTTGCCTGGAAAACGGCAATGGCCATTTGCGACTGACTTTTCCTAATTTAAGGATGCTCTGATTTCTTAATTGAGATGACTTTTCATTGCAGGTAGAAAAGCTCCCTCAAAAATTTTGGCGATTGAACTCTCAGATCAACCTCTGAAAGAGCAGGTATGGAAAAAGTACTTCCCGTTAAATCAAAATGAGGGTAATTTGAACAACAGAGTCAGGGGATAATATTCAGCCTGCGGCCGTGAGCGGTTAGAAGGGTGTCAGGTCAAAAGGGTGTCAGGGACAAAGGCGCGCCCAGACAATTGAGCGCAGCGTGGGGGCGCGCGCCGCACAAAATTACTGTTTTTAGGGCTCTGACGGGGGGGACGTGGGGGGGAACCCCCCCACACTTTACTTAATAGAGATCGCGCCACGTTGTGGGGGCGTTGTGGGGGGTTTGGGGGGTTGTAACCCCCCACATGTTACTGAAAACTTCACTTTTTCCCTGTTTTTAAGGAAAAAGTTAAGTTTACAGTAACATGTGGACGGTTACAACCCCCCAAACACCCCCCACAACGCCGGCGCGATCTCTATTAAGTAAACTGGGGGGGCTCCCCAACAAAACCCCCCGTCGGAGCCCCTAAAAACTGTAATTTTCTTCGGCGCGCGCCTCCGTCTTGCGCTCAGTTGTCGGCGCTCGCCTTTGTCTTTCACGGGGTTGTCTATGAACCTGTTAGAAGCCAGTGACCACTGCAGAGTGAACTGAGCCAAGATGCCACCGTGCCAGTCAGTATTCAGACTGTTGTATAAGATAACATTTTAAGAATCCTAACTTAATGGCTTACTTATCTAAGGGGGAAATTCAGCAAAGGGTGCTAAATGCGTTAGTGCTTACAATCATATTAGCGCACCCTAACATGCTTGGTGGCCTTTGTTGAATTTCCCCCTAAATAACACTGCTAGATGGTTAAGTCCCAGCTCCACCCATGGTCTGCCTTACACAGCACCCTGGTAGTAACTGGACAGTACCGAAATGTCACAGTTATTTGCTGGCGCTGCCCAGGGATGCGACCAGGGTGCTGAGTGTATTTTAACCAGCCCGGTGAAATGGCTTTGAATATTGGCCCTTATGGGCCTCATTCTGGAAACAGCGCCTGTCATGTTAGGTGCCTGAAAAACAGGCACATACCATGCAGTGGCGTAGTAAGGGTGGTGCGGGTGATCTGCCTCAGGCGTGGTCTTCCTAAGGGCGCAGCACCTCTCCTCCTTGTGCCACCCCCCATACACACTCCTCTCCTTGCTGAGCACATGCCCCTTGCCTTCCCCCAGTACCTTTTTTTACTTCCCCGGCGTGAGGTGGCTACTGGCATCGGCGCTCTCTCTGATGCCAATTCCAGGACCCGCGCCTAAGAAGTGACGTCAAAAGGTGTGCCGACACTGACGTGGAGAAGCTTAAAAGGTACGGAGAAAGGGAAAGGGGCGCGCACCTGGCAGGGGGAGCAGGGAAGAGGACGGGGGAGGAGCGCCACCGTCCCAGGCACTGCTCACCCTTATTACGCCACTGCTTCCTTGTGTCAATCACCGGTAGGCGCTGTGTCCAGAATCGCCTCTTTTTCTTTTCTTTTTTTTTTTTTTTTTGGAACAACGTTTTACAGGCCTACATTTAAGACATCTGATTTTTTTTTTGGAACAACGTTTTACAGGCCTACATTTAAGACATCTGATTTTTTTTTTTGGAACAATGTTTTACAGGCCTACATTTAAGACATCTGACTCACACCTACGGACGTCTAAGGTCACTTTCGGTGTAAGCCATGCCTACACTGGCCTTATGTATCTGTAAGCGTGCCTAGATGCTTCCGTATGCATGCGGATGACACATTGCAGGCGCCTTTCACCACATCGATTTAAAAAAAACAAACAAACATGCGTCCTGGTTGGTCTGTTAGACGGTGGTAAGATGCCTACTGCCGCCTACAATCGGGACGCCATTTTGAGAATCAGGCCCTTTGTTTTTATACCATTCACTGGACCATTAAAATAAACAGATTCTTTCAGATGTTCATTGTGTTCCTCCGCTAGATCTGATATCCTGCATAAATCTCACTATTGTGTGTTGTGTGATTGGACAAATTTCTGTTTGAGTTGCTATCTGTTACCTCTTGGCACCTTCCTGTTAACGTTCAGTGATTAAGCCGCATTTCAAGCCTAACAGTGGCTGATGAGAATCTCGTACTCCGATATGATTGTGTTTTCCATTTCAGCTAAAAAACAAATTTAAGAGGAAGATAGCTGAAGGGACAGAAGTATCAAACATTCTGGTTGGGGAAGTTGACTTCCTGGACAAGCCGTTCATTGCATTCATCAGACTGAAGGAGGCAGCGGTATTGGGAACACTAACCGAAATAGCTCTTCCGAGCAGGTAAAGCACCATCAAAGGCCATTTTAGAAACACCGGGTCTCTTAAGTGCCAACGTGCGCCTAACGCAGCTTAAAACGGTTTACTGCAGGACGTGCTTAGGATTCTTGCAGTAACTCCAAGTGAGCGTACTCTAGTCCATGTACTAAAAAGGGTTCATAGACAATGGCGCGAAAGACAAAGGCGTGCCCGGACAATTGAGCGCAGCGCGGAGGCGTGTGCCGCTCTAAATTACTGTTTTTAGGGCTCCGACGGGGGGCGTGGGGGGGAACCCCCCACTTTACTTAATAGACATCGCACCAGCGTTATGGGGGGTTTGGGGGGTTGTAACCCTCCACATTTTACTGTAAACTTCACTTTTCCCTAAAAACACTTTTTCCCCCCAAACCCCCCACAACGCCCCCACAACGCGGCGCGATCTCTATTAAGTAAAGTGGTGGGGATCCCCCCCACGCCCCCCCCCCGTCGGAGCCCTAAAAACAGTAATTTAGAGCAGAGCTATAGCGCGTGGTAATTTTGTGCGTTCGCTAAAAACCCTAGCGCACCTTTGTAAAAAGGAGCCCTCGACCTCCTAATTAATATATATAATCTGTTATAACATTACTACCCATATTTATCTAGAATCCAAATACCTTAAATCAGCCCCCGTGGAGAGAACAAACCAAACTGCTCCGACTCAGCAAACAACTATCTGACAAAGTAATGCCATCACTCTCTAAACTAAACTAAACTAAACTAAACCTTAGATTTGTATACCGCATCATCTCCACATTCGTAGAACTCGGCACGGTTTACAGGAGATGGGATAGAAAGGAACTACAGTAAAGGGTTAGAGGTCCAAGTATGAAGAGTTTTTAGAGGGTTTAGAATGCCAGAGATGGAGTAAGTATCACATTTTAGAGAATAGCCAGGTCTTCAGATGTTTGCGGAAAAGTTGGAGAGAGCTCAGGTTCCGAAGAGGGGAGGAAAGGTTGTTCCAGAGCTCGGTGATTCTGAAGGGGAGGGAGGTCCCTAGTTTTCCTGTATGGGAAATGCCTCTTAACGAGGGGAAGGATAGTTTTAATTTGTGGGTGGATCTGGTGGTATTAGGGTTTGAGGAGTTCCAAGAAAGGGGGATACAGGGAGGGAGGATGCCGTGTAGGATTTTGAAAGCTTTCCTACCCAAAAATTTAAACGGAGAGGCCGGCGTCACTAACATATCACAATCATATTAGTTATGTCGTGAAATCTTCTTTCTATAGTCTCCGTCAAATTCGCTCAATGAAAAAATTTTTATGCCCAAAATCCCTGAATATATTGATACACTCTTTAGTTATTTCAAAGATCGACTATTGTAATGCCTTATTTAAAGGAATAGCCCAAAAAGAAATCAAACGCTTACAAATTATACAAAATGCCTCGATTAAAATTATTGAAAACGCTAAGAAATTCGATCACGTTATGCCTTTGCTTGAGAAAGCACATTGGCTGCCTGTTATATATCGTATAATATACAAATTAAACTTACTCACTCTCAAGTCTATAATTTTTAAAACTCCAGCATTTATTTATAAATTTTTAATCCCCTATAATACTTCAAGAGTACTACGATCAACTGAACGACACTTATTAGTTGTTCCGTCGTTAAAAGTTATTGGTACACGACGTCACTCCATTTTTTCAGTTACGGCTCCTCTAGCCTGGAACGCCTTGCCAATTCATTTAAGAGAAGAAAGAATTCTAGATAAATTCAAGAGCAAACTTAAGGGATTCCTTTTTAAAGACGCTTTTAGTGACTAATTGAATTTCTTCTTTTTTACATTTTATTTTATAATTTCTCCCCTTTTCCTAATGTTTTTAACCTTAAATGTTTCTTTTATATTGAATTGTATTTCTACCCATATTTTTACCCTTCTTTGAACATACATGTTAATCAGTCTTGTTGCTTATGTCTAGTCATGTGATTTTATGTCATGTACTTTTATAATATTTTAACATGTTTGTATGTTTACCCTAATTTTGTAATTTATAGATCAGTGGTTCCCAACCCTGTCCTGGAGGAACACCAGGCCAATTGGGTTTTCAGGCTAGCCCTAATGAATATGCATGAAGCAAATTTGCATGCCTATCACTTCCATCATATGCAAATCTCTCTCATGCATATTCATTAGGGCTAGCCTGAAAACCCGATTGGCCTGGTGTTCCTCCAGGACAGGGTTGGGAATCACTGTTATAGATGTACATCGCCTAGAACCTGGAATAGGCGATTTATCAAATCTTATAATAAACTTGGAAACTTCCGTAACCACCTCATTACCTAATCGTTAAAGGGGGTAAGTTAGGCACGTAAATTGGGTAAGCGTCTAACTTTAGACACCGTTTATAGAATCAGGGTCTTCCTGCCTGCAAAATAGGTGGCAGTGGGTGCTCACTTGGTGATCTTTTTCATGGCTTCATGCTAATGGCAAAATCCAAAAACATTTTCACTGTATGTTGATTTATTTATTTATTTTTATTATTTATTTATCGGATTTTCATATAAATATTATCAAGTATCCACTTGTACAGAAAAGTTGAGTTAAGTTAATAAGCAAATGTACATCGTAATAACATAAACAAACATAATCAAGGTTCAAGTTTATTAGGATTTGATACACCGCCTCTCAAGGTTATCTAAGCGGTTTTACAATCGGGTACTCAAGCATTTTCCCTCCTTTTATCAAGGCGCGCTACGGGGGGGTTAGCGCGTCGGACATTTCATCACGCGTTAACCCCCGCGGCAGTCTAAAATCCTAACGTCTCGTCAATGGAGGCGTTAGGTACTAGCGCGGCAGGCGGTTTAACCGCTACCGCGCCTCTGTAAAAGGACCCCTTAGCTTCAACTCAAGTCCTCAATAGGGATGGGATCCAAGATTTAGATTCAACGAGTTATTAAAAAAGACATAAATGACAATAAAATAAAAAAAAAAGAAAATGTGGAACATGGTCAACTGAAGGAAAGTGTCCCTTAGGTTTAAACTTTATATTAGTTTTCTTCTTTGATTGCACTTTTCCCTCCCTATTGTTTTCTTTTTTTTTATTAGGTTTTTTTTATATACCGCCTATCAAGGTTATCTAAGCGGTTTACAATCAGGTACTCAAGCATTTTCCCTATTTGTCCCGGTGGGCTCACAATCTATCTAACGTACCTGGGGCTATGGAGGACTGAATGACTTTCCCAGGGTCACAAGGAGCAGCGCTGGATTTGAACCCACAACCCCAGGGTGCTGAGGCTGTAGATCCAACCACTGCGCCACATGCTCCTCCTTTCTCCATATATGGTTCTCCTCCGTACTTTAAAACACTGAGTTGTAGTTCTGTCCCTCTTACCTTGTGTATTAGTCGGTCTGTAAGTCTATTTGTCTAGCCCATTATTTTAAATTTTATGTTTAAATATATGTTTATATTTTTTTAAATCAATTTTGTACCTCGCTTAGTAAAACTAAATAAGCAATTTATCAAACTAAAATAAAACTCGAAACTTGGATAAAGTCTGAAGTTTTTGAGAAGAGTTTAAAGTTTGTGAATAGTGATAGAACTGATTGATGTATTATGGATTACTATATTGCTTCACTTTAAAAGTTAACGGTCACCCGTTAAATGCGCGCATGACAATTGCACGCACGTCAAATGAGCGCACCGAATGAGAGGTGGCCCGTCAAATGCGCCCCGACGGTGGATACTATTTTGTCTTTATGAGGGTTACAAAGTAACCCTCTTTTTTTTTCAGGGGGGATGGGGATGGGGAGACCCCCCCCCCCCACTACACTTAAAATATTCACTTCCTATCTAATGTTAGGGTAAGGTTTACATCATGATTATGGAAACCCTTAAACTGGATATCTGGAAGGCCCTGATTTGCTCAGACTCCAAAACTTTATGTTCCCTCCCATTGACGTTTTCAGATTATAGACTGTGGGCAACTTTTACGAAACTGCGCTAGCGTTTTTAGCTAACCCCGCGCTACAGAAAAAAATACTAACGCGAGCTCTATAGAGGCGTTTGCGTGTAGCGCACGCGCTAAAACCACTAGCACAGCTTAGCAAAAGGAGCCCTGTATGTTGGAGTCAAATTGAAAATAATCGTCCCTTTCATAAATATTGTTTTCATTACAGGTTTCTGTTCATCCTTTTGGGTCCTAAAGCTAGATTGAAGGCTTATCATGAGATTGGGAGATCCATTGCCACGCTGCTCACAGATGAGGTAAACTTATGGGGTCTGATGTTCAGCCGGCGTTCACCCCAGATATATATTTATTTTTAAAAATGTACCGACCGCTTATTCCTAGGCGGCATTACAAAAGTAACATTCGCAGAATGTTTCGCATTTCGCAGACTTATTCAAACGTCTCAAATTACAGACGATCCCGTGTAAACAGTGGGTTCACAGATCCTCACATTACGCTCATCCTAAGACCAGTTTTGCTCAAAACCTCATTCGTTAAAGTGCCTCTCTCTAAAAAGTGTAGTATTAAGCATTTTTTTTTTTGAACTTTTGAATATCAGGCAGAGCCCTTTGCGGTCCAGTTCGTTTGTTCCGCAGCGTTACTCCCATGATGGAAATGGCGGTGGTTCTCCTACTCTCCTAATGTATTTTTGAAAAATCCATCAGTGACTATCGTATCGCTCCCTCAGATCTCAGAGTTCTGAGCGGTCGGTAGATAGGCATCGTTGGCGATAGATACCAAGGAATCCCATGGTAAATGTAAACCAAAGTTAATGTCTTGAAAATAATACCTGATCGCACAGGTAGCCAATGCAGTGTCTTCAGCCAAGGAGTTATGTGTTCGAATTTAGGCCATTTTCGTAGACCTGCATTGAATTTCGGGAATTTTTTTAGCCACTAAAAACTTACCTGGTTAAGCTGATATTCAGTAACTGACTGGCTAACTTATAGCAGTTAACTGCTATTTATGTGGTCCAGTTTAATCAGTAATCTTATCCAGTCTGGCGCTGAATATCCCAGAGGCGTAGCCAGCCCTTCAATTTTTATGGCACCCAGGCTGGTCTGGGAGAGCACTGCATTACTCCCTCCTTCTCCTCTCCCCTCCCTATGCGTTGGGTTACCAGATGTCTGGATTTACCTGGACATAGGGTTACCATATGGTTCCAGAAAAAGGAGGACGGATTGAGGCATCTGGTTTTTATTTCCATTGAAAGCAATGGAAGTGAGGAGGACAGAATGAGACATCTGGCTTTACTTCTATTAAAAGCAATGGAAGTAAAACCCGGATGTCTCAATCCGTCCTCCTTTTTCTGGAGCCATACGGTAACTCTACCTGGACATGTCTTCTTTTTAGAGTACTGTCCGGGTGTCCGGATGTCTTTCTAACCTGAAAGCAGTTTGTCTGGGTTTTTGGCTCAGGGCTGTGTCTGGTAGGGCCTCCAAGCATACGCGGATGTGACGGAACTGGGCGGGGCTGAAGGCGGAAAGGGGTGGGGGTCATGTGTCTGAGATTTCCTGGAGAAAAATATGATAATCCTATTCCAAGGCCCCCCTCCCCATGGCTATTGCAACTGGAATAGCCATACCTACCTGAATAAGTTGCATGAAATAGCTAATTAAATGTTAGGTGCTAAGGCCCGGATTCTCTAAATGGCACCATTTTCGGCAGCTGCCTTAAAAGTGGCTGCCAATCGCACGCCAATCACGGAACTGTGCCATTTGGAGAAACACACCTCCGGCAAAGGTAGGCGCCAGAAATGTTGGCCAGGGTTTTCAAGGCCTACATTTCTGGCGCCTACCTTTGACGTGAATCGCGTCTCCAGAGGCGCCTACTGGCATCTAACACCACTTCTGGTGTTAGCCACGTCTACAGTGGTGTTAGGTGCCAGTAGTCACCTCTAGAGGCATTGGTGCAAATGGCTGCACCTAAATTTAGTCCTGAGCTTAAGCACTATTCTATAAACCACGCCTAACTTTAAGCACGGCTTATTGTATAGCATTTCTTTGGTGCCCATTTTTTTTAGATGCAATACTTAGAATTCAGCCCTTGGTGTCTAAATATAGGTGTGCTGTCTTAGAATAACCCCCTATATGCACTGTCACTAGTCTCCTTTCTTTCTCAAAGTCCCCTTTTGTGCAATACTCGTGTATTTTCACCATGGATACATCCAGGAGTTTCTTCCTTACTGCGTCAGACCAATGGTCCATCAAGCCCAGAAGCCTGTTCTCACGGTGGCCAATCCAGATCCCTAGTACCTGTCCAAAACCCAAGGAGTAGCAACATTCCATTCAGAATCCTAAAGAATAGCAAGATTCTGGAATCCCAAAGAGTAGCAAAATATTCCGGAACCCCAAACAGTAGCAACATTCCGTGCTACCGATCCAGGGCAAGCAGTGGCTTCCCCCATGTCTTTCTCAATAACAGACGATGGACTTTTCCTCCAGGAAATTGTCCAAACCCTTCTTAAAACCAGCTACAGTGCACTATCCACTCTTACCACAACCTCTGGCAACGCGTTTCAGAGCTTAACTGTTTTCTGAGTGAAAAAATATTTCCTCCCGTTGGTTGTAAAAGTATTTCCCTGTAATGTCATCGAGTGTCCCTTAGCGGTAGGCAGTAGTTGAAATGTTGACATCATTGGCCTTCACCACAACTGGCCTCAAGCAAAATTTCTACAAACTTTTCTCAGTGGAAGCCGCTGAAAGCTAAAACCTAATATTTCTCTTTTAGCTATTTCAATGTGTTGCACGTAAAACTATGAACAAAGAAGAGCTCGTTGCCGGAATCGATGAGTTTTTGGATGAGTTAACAGTGCTGCCTCCTGGCAAATGGGACCCTACTGTGCGAATTCAGCCTCCAAAATTTCTGCCTTCAACACAGAAAAGGTAATGAAGTGCGAAGAATTTGAGTAGCAAACATGTGTCGTTCCAATGGTGGCTTAGCCCATTGGTGGCAAGATTTATAGAAGCAATTTAGTGGAAGAGCAAGGTGCATAGCTGTTTCCTCAGCACTTTCTTCTAGCTCATTTCATGAATTAATGCAGGACTCTCTTTTGAGGATTTTGTTTTGTTTTTATAAGGGATATTCAAAAAGTTTCTACACTTTTATTTTTTTTTAAACACGATCTATTAAATATCTCTAAAGCACCTGGAGTATTGCATTCAATTCTGGTCTCCTTATCTCAAGAAAGATATAGTGGCACTCGAAAAGGTTCAAAGAAGAGCGACCAAGATGATAAAGGGGATGGAACTCCTCTTGTATGAAGAAAGACTAAAAAGGTTAGGGCTCTTCAGCTTGGAAAAGAGACGGCTGAGGGGAAATACTATTGAAGTCTACAGAATCCTGAGCGGAATAGAATGGGTTCAAGTGGATCGATTTTTCACTCCGTCAAAAATTACTAAGACTAGGGGACACTCAATGAAACTGCAGGGAAATACTTTTAAAACCAATAGGAGGAAATATTTTTTCACTCAGAGAATAGTTAAGATCTGGAACACATTGCCAGAGGTTGTGGTAAAAGCAGATAGCATAGCTGGTTTTAAGAAAAGTTTGGACAAATTCCTGGAGGAAAAGCACATAGTCTGTTATTAAGACATGGGGAAGCCTCTGCTTGCCCCGGATCGGTAGCATGGAATGTTGCTACTCTTTGGGTTTTGGCCAGGTACTAGTGACCTGGATTGGCCACCGTGAGAACAGGCTACTGGGCTTGATGGACCATTGGTCTGACCCAGTATGGCTATTCTTATGTTCAACTTCAGAGCCTATTCTGGAACCTTGAATGATAGCTACAACTCCTTTCTCTCTCAGAGGGCTGAGAAAACTGCTTCCACAGTATTTTCACTCCAAGATTATCCATGGAGTGGAAGACCCAACTGAGGGACTGAACAGGGAACCAGTTCAGCCAGGGTCATTTTTAATTCAAGATGGCCTTAGCTTTGTTAAAGGTAGTCTTATATAAAATATTATTGTGCCTGAACACTTATATATTCCATAATGAAAGTAGGGGGTTCCTATGGATAATAGAAGCCCACAGCAGGAGCGCAATAAAATTTTGGAGTTCAGCAACATTCCTTTATCCCCCAGGAAGGCTTGTTTAGGCTGAAACGCTCTTGACAAAGGAGAGCTTTGGATGTTTAATGAAACATTCACCAACGTTGGAGTTGGCAGATAGCCATTTAAGCTAAGTGTTGCTGTTTCTTCTTTGTAATGTGGGCGTTGCGTTTGGCACCACAGAACAATTTAAAACTTGAGCTAGACACTAAAGAAAGGTCACAATTAAGGGTGAGAAGTAGGTCTGACGTAAATGATTATAGGGCAAATTTTAAATCCAGGATAAGAACTTGAAATAACATAAATGGGGATGGAAAGGTTTGGACAAGTTCTTGGAGGAAAAGTCCATAGTCTGTTATTGAGAAAGACATGGGGGAAGCCACTGCTTGCCCTGTATCGGTAGTATGGAATATTGCAACTCTTTGGGGTTCTGGAATCTTTTGTTGCTCTTTGGGATTCCGGAATCTTGCTATTTCTTTGGGATTCTATATGGAATGTTGCTACTCCTTGGGTTTTGGCCAGGTACTAGTGACCTGGATTGGCCACCGTGAGAACCATTGGTCTGACCCAGTAAGGCTATTCTTATATTCCTATGTTCTTAGAGGTTCTATGTACTGAATTGCTGCCTTTTCATGATACTTCAACCTCCTAGTTAATATACTACTTGGGAGAGCATTTAAAAAGTTGGGTTGCTGTGTGAACAGCTTGAGCAGGATGTCATCTATGCTGAATTGATATTCATATGAGCTAACCATATTGTGAAAAATTGTGAAAAATTTCTTTTGAATATATTGATATTCTATTATCCATAGGAACCCCCTACTTTCATTAAGTTATTACATTGTGGGTTGGATAGACTTTGAAGTGATTCGTGTTGCGTATTTTGGCGCTTATATATTCCTGGCATCTCTTCGGAACCAGTACTTAAGAACATAAGAAGTTGCCTCCGCTGAGGTAGACCAGAGGTCCATCTTGCCCAGCGGTCCGCACCCGCTAATTGCCTAATTGCCTGAACAGTGCCCCTGACTAATTTTCTAACTGCCTCTAATCCTCTAATCCTATCCCTATAACCTACCTCTACTCCTATCTGTACCCCTCAATCCCTTTGTCCTCCAGGTACCTATCCAAACCTTCTTTGAAGCCCTGTAGCTGTTGTGAATCCTGCCATGACGTGGCACCCACAGTGCTTGCAATTTGCTGTATCTGATATTTTATTTTAAGTTCTGATGTTCCTCTCTCAAGTATTTGGCTCGGCCCGTGTCGAGTCAGTTGACATGTCAGATGGTTAGCATGTTTTAAGTTACCGGTTGCCAGTAAAGCGTGGTTCGTTTGAAGACCAGGCACACTCCGCTCCCCCTTTTTTTTTCGACTCCTTGGTGTTTTGGACAGAGTTTGGTTTTCTCTGTTGTCTGGTTCATAACAGGTTACCATTACGCAGATGAATGATCAAACCTGCATGACTGCTTTTGTGCTGAATTTTGAACAGAAGAACATTTGTTTGCAGATTAGGAATAAAAGAGGAGCTTCATTGAAACTTGAGGTGTGACACTGGCGGCCATGTTTTCTCTCTATCAGTGATGCAACAGAGGGCGTTAGTGTTACAAATCCGTTCCTTTGTTTTGGCTATAATGTATCTCCTGTTTCTGTTCTTATAAAATGACCTAACTCCAAGGTATTATGACCTCTTACGAGCTTTCATAATTTAATTGAGCATGTATATAGATTTTTATATTGGGATTTATTGACACAATAAACAGTCTATGGACAGTGGATCTTGTAAGTTTCCCCCCCCAAAAAAAATGGATTGGTATGAAGAAATTTTTTTTTTAGTTTTTTCAACTTCAAAATTATAGGGGCTGTAAGATTTTTGTAGCTACCCTGGTTTCATGGTTCCAGAAAAAGGAGGACAAATTGAGACATCTGAGTTTTACATTATATTAGTGACTTCTATTCCGCCTGTACTTTGCAGTTCTAAGTGGATTACAGTGAAAGATAGCTGGACATTTCCAGGAAGTTACAATTTACAGTATAAGATAGCTGGACATTGCCAAGAAGTTGCCATGTAGGGGATGATTACACAGTAGATGCAGGGGACGCTTATATAGTGGATGCAAGGGAATTACAGAATAAGGGTGTTAAATAGAAGGTAAGGGGAACATTTAGGATCACTAGGAGGGAAGAAGAGGTTTAGGGTTGGTTTCTTGATAGGGTCAGAGGGGGGATACAAGTAGAAGGGGGAGCTTCCATGGAGCGTATGTCTCCATCGATCTTTATTTTTTTTCTGGAGCCATAGGGTAACCCACACCTGGTTTTATGGCCCCAATTAACATGAAGTAACTGCAGAGCCTCCACATTAACTGTTGGGGGTATTGTTTTTGCAAATCGGTTAATGCAGGGAAAAGCTCCTTTACTGTATATCAGCTGAATAGCATAAGCCCCCTTTTATAAAGCTGCAGTAGGCTTTTTTTTTTTTTTTTAAATCACTGGCCGAGTGGTATCAGCTCCAACACTCATAAAATTCCCGTGAGCATCGGAGCTAATATCGCCATAGCCAGCAATAAAAAAAAAGCCTAACACGGGGTGGGGGATATTGCAGTTAGGCACACTTATTCAATTAGCACAGTAAGGCCCTGATTCTATAAAAGACGCATACAGTTAGGCGCTTAGATTGGCGCGCCTAGCTGATCTAAGCACCTACCTTTTTTTTAATTGGTTCAATCGATGCTGTTAATTGAACAGCACCAGTAAAAAAATAATAATAAATTTTTTTTAATTTTTTTTTTTTTGGGGGGGGTAGGTGCCTAACTTGGTAGGTGCGATATAGGCGTCTACAAGATGAAGATGTCTATCTGAAAAGTAGGCATGGTTAGGGGTGGAGTTTGGGTGTGAACTGAGGTAGGTACTGGTAGGTGCCTTCCTGAGGCACAAATATTTTAGGCCTAGAAAACTCTGACCTAATATAACGATGCCTAAATTTCTGGCACCTACTGGTGCGATTCTATAAATGGTGCCTAACTTTGGATGGTACATGATAAGTGCCGTTTCCCTAGGTGCCGTTTGTAAAATCATGCCCTGTTTCCCAACCCCTTCTGTGTCAGGTCATTGGGGGTAATTTTAGAACAGTGAGCCTCATATTTAGGGTTATCGGATTTTTCAAACGGAAAATCTGGACCCCCCCCAGCCCCACCCAGTTCCAGCCATCCCACCTCGCTAAGCCCCAGTCCCGCCCCCAATCCTGCCCTAGCCCCTCCCACCACTGAGACCAGAAATTGAGCTGATCTAAAGCTAAGTAAATTTACTTTAGCCACTATTTATGAACTATTTAAGTATTTAAACATTAAATCATATATAAAAAAAATTATAAAGAATACAAGCACAAAAAAAGTTTAAGAAAACTAAGAAAATATAAAGATCCGATGACGAGAGGAGGTGTAAAGCCACCTACTATGAAGATTTATTGAGTGGGGAGGTGGCCTCGCTGGGGATCATGTGAGAGATTTTGCAATTGAAAAAGGTTTAAGTATATAAGGTTTGTAATCCCTTATATATTGAGGCTGTGAATTACTATTGCCTTTTTCCTCAAGAAGTTATATGAGTTGGGTGCCTTTGAGTCTAATACATTAACAAAATGAAACATATTTTGGCCATACAGTAGGGGCATTTAAAGAAATTTAGGATGATTTGGGGACCATTAGAAAAATACTGTAATGATTGATAATATTTTTCTTCTCCTATGCTGATTGTACACATCCAGAGGGAGGGAGGGGGAGGATGGGATATTTAAGGTCTTTGAATGAGGAAATGATGGTAGGGGAGGGAGGGTAATTGTTTTTGAAGGAACTTTGTAAGAGTTTTAAGTGATGTTAAATGAAAATGATTGTATATTGATTTGTATCACATTTATTGAATGTTTTAAAATGAATAAAAATAAATAAAAAAAAAAAGAATTGAAAGCTTTCTAAGGTGTCCCTGTTTTTGCTTCAGGAAATTAATGATGTTCCGTGAATCAAAATCCCATTGTAATGGGAGCATGCAGCATCATGATGAGAGACTTGCTCATGGCCACCCTCATGTCAGTGAAGAACTGAAAAGAACCAGACGGTGAGTACTGTCCGGGTATAGCTGTTACCATTTCTCTGCCGGTATATGTGTTTCCACCTACCCCTTGTAGAACTGAGCTGTGGGGAAGGAGCCCATTTTGATAGTCTTATCTTCAGGATGAGTACTGTATTCACGTGAACGTGAATGTGTGCATGATTGTTTGCGTTGATTTGTCCTTCCGCTCATTTGTTTTACACGCAATTGTCGTTGCGCTCAATTGTCTTGCGTGTAATTATCATTGTGCTCAATGTCGTTGCGCTCAATTGTGTTGCGTGTAATTATCATTGCGCTCAATTGTCATTGCGCTCAATTGTCTTGCGTGTAATTATCATTGTGCTCAATGTCGTTGCGCTCAATTGTGTTTCGTGTAATTATCATTGCGCTCAATTGTCATTGCGCTCAATTGTCTTGCGTGTAATTATCATTGCGCTCAATTGTCTTGCGTGTAATTATCATTGCGCTCAATTGTCTTACGTGTAATTATCATTGCGCTCAATTGTCATTGCGCTCAATTGTCTTGCGTGTAATTATCATTGCGCTCAATTGTCTTGCGTGTAATTATCATTGCGCTCAATTGTCGCGCTCAATTGTCTTGCGTGTAATTATCATTGCGCTCAATTGTCTTGCGTGTAATTATCATTGCGCTCAATTGTCGTTGCGCTCAATTGTCTTGCGTGTAATTATCATTGCGCTCAATTGTCATTGCGCTCAATTGTCTTGCGCGTAATTATCATTGCGCTCAATTGTCATTGCGCTCAATTGTCTTGCGTGTAATTATCATTGCGCTCAATTGTCGTGCGTGTAATTATCATTGCGCTCAATTGTCGTTGCGCTCAATTGTCTTGCGTGTAATTATCATTGCGCTCAATTGTCATTGCACTCAATTGTCTTGCGCGTAATTATCATTGCGCTCAATTGTCGTTGCGCTCAATTGTCTTGCGTGTAATTATCATTGCGCTCAATTGTCATTGCGCTCAATTGTCTTGCGCGTAATTATCATTGCGCTCAATTGTCGTTGCGCTCAATTGTCTTGCGTGTAATTATCATTGCGCTCAATTGTCGTTGCGCTCAATTGTCTTGCGTGTAATTATCATTGCGCTCAATTGTCGTTGCGCAAGAGCAATCCTTATTGGCTTGTGTGGTGGGGAAGAGTTGATGGCAGGGTTAGGGAATTCGGGCACTTGATAAATGTATCAGGCTCTATCTGAAAGTTCAGGCACTGAAGGCTAAGTCAGATTCTGCTGAGAGGGGGGGGGGGTTTGCAGGCACTTGGTGGTTGTGTAAGGTTGTATCAAAGGAGGAGGAGGTTAAGGCACCTTCGATGGCTATGCAAGGTTGTGTTGGGGGAGAGATTCAGGCACACTTGATGGCTGCTGTGTCAGGAGGTGTCAAGAGGGAGGTCCAGGTACCCTTGAATTGATGGCTATGTCAAGTTATGTTATGGGGGGGGGCACCTTTCTGCTTTGGCAGGTTGAATTGGGGGCTTTGGGCACTTGAGGGTTGTGTTCTTAAAGCCTTTCTGGGAGAGCGCAAGTGTGAAATGGGGAGTGGAAAGGGGCGGGGGTGGTGCAGAAGTGGGGGCAATGATAGGAGAGTGCGGAGGGTGCAGGGGATGGCATCACTGCCCCTGGCGCCTCCTACCTTTACTATGCCACTGAGTCCAAACAACCAACTTCCTAAATTCTGAGTGTTATTTTGACACTCAAGCTGAAATGACTGTTATCTTATTTCATTAAGTGTTAATTTGCAGAATCTAAATTCTATGTTTTGACATTGTTTCAGATCATTGATTGAACCATATCCATGTTGTTCCCTTCTTGGTTGGGCTGAGAACTTTTCAGCACCCCCTCGCAGTGTGAAGACTTTCAGTCTCTGGTAGCCAGAACTGAGATTGTGATGTCATAATGCCTCATTCCACCAATACCTATGAGCCAACCTCTTCAGTGGTGTCATAATGCCTTGATTGTCCTATACTTGGCTCATATAAGAACATAAGAATTGAATTACTGGGAAAGACCGAAAGTTCAGTATCCTGTTTCCAACAATGGCTAACCCAGGTCCCAAGTACCTAGCTAGATCTCAAATAAATTCCAAGCATTATGTTGCAACTGTAGCTGCAAAGAGTGTTCTCTTATTTTGGCACGTGACAATTTGCAGAAGCAAAATTCTACATTTTGAAATGGTTTCAGATCATTGATTGAACCTTATCCACGTCGTTCTCTTCTTGGTTGGGCTGGGAACTTTTCAGCACCCCCTCGCAGTGTGAAGACTTTCAGTCTCTGGTAGCCAGAGCTGAGATTGTGATGTCATAGTGCCTCATTCCACCAATAAGAACCAACCTCATCAGTGATGCCACAATGGCTTGATTGTCCTATACTTGGCTCACTTTTATTACAATCAAGGGGGTGCTGGAAAGTTCTCAGCCCAACCAACCAACTTCCTAAATTCTGAGCGTTATTTTTCCACTGTAGCTGAAAAGAATGTTATCTCATTTTGTTAAGTGCCAATTTGCAGAAAAGAAATTCTATGTTTTGACCTTGTTTCAGATCATTGATTGAACCTTATCCACATCGTTCTCTTCTTGGTTGGGCTGAAACCTTTCAGCACCCCCTCGTAGTGTAAAGACTTTCAGTCTCTGGTAGCCAGAGCTGAGATTGTGATGTCATAATGCCTCATTCCACCAATAAGAGCCAACCTCATCAGTGATGTCACAATGGCTTGGTTGTCCTAGGCTCACTTTTATTACATAGGAGAGGGTGCTGAAAAGTTCTCAGCCCAACCAACCAACTTTCTAAATTCTGAGCGTTATTTTGCCACTGGAGCTGAAAAGAGGGTTATCTTATTTCATGAAGTGCCTATTTGCAGAAATGAAATTCTATGTTTTTTGACATTGCTTCAGATCATTGATTGAACCATATCCACGCCATTCTCTTCTTGATTGGGCTGAGAACTTTCCAGCACCCTCTCATATAATTTAAGAAGATCAGACATAGTCTGCTTAATATTCTTCCATGCACAACTTGGTTACAATGTAACGTCAAATATTTTATTAATTGTACTTTTTCTGTGTGTGAAGGTTATTTGGGGGGTTAGTGAATGATATCCGGAGAAAGGCTCGCTGGTACTGGAGTGATTACTATGACGCCCTGCATATTCAGTGTCTATCGGCTGTTTTATTCATATACTTGGCGACAGTAACCAATGCAATTACATTCGGTGGCATGCTAGGAGATGCCACCGATAACATGCAGGTAAGTGAGATTGTTCTACTTAAACACCTACCTTTGTTTCAGTATCTCTTTGCAACTTTTAATGTGTTTCAGCATGAAAGCATTAATGGGGGGGGGGGGAAGGGATGAAGGAGAGGGGATTGTGATGCATTTTTCCTCCTTGATTACTGTAATTCTCTATTAATAAATGTCACCCAAAAAGAAAAGAAACGTCTTCAGATAGTCCAAAATACCGCCATCAAATTAATACACAATTGCAAAAAATTGGATCATGTTACTCCGCTCCTGATTGAATCACATTGGCTTCCTTTTGCTCATCGCATTACCTTTAAAATCTTACTTTTAGTTTTCAAAATACTGTCTTCAAACGAACCCCAATTCATTAACAAATTACTTATTCCCCATAGTACATCACGTTCTTTAAGGTCCACTAATCAAAAACTCTTAACAGTTCCATCACTGAAAGTGGTTCGTAGACAGTAACGTGCAAGACGGAGGCACGCGCCAAAGAAAAAGACTGTTTTTAGGGGCTTCGACGGGGGATTTTGTTGGGGAGCCCCCCCCCCACTTTACTTAATACAGATCGCGGCGGCGTTTTGGGGGGTTTGCGGGGTTGTAACCCCCCACATTTTAGTGAAAACGTAACTTTTTCCCTAAAAACAGGGAAAAAGTTAAGTTTTCAGTAAAATGTGGGGGGTTACAAACCCCCCCACAACGCCCCCACAATGCGGCGCGATCTGTATAAAGTAAAGTGGGGGGTTCCCCCCCCACACTCCCCCGTCGTAGCCCCTAAAAACAGTCTTTTTCTTCAGCGCGCACCTCCGCGCTGCGCTCAGTTGTCTGCGCGCGCCTTTGTCCCGGCGCGCTTTTGACCTGACACCCTGAAAGCTATTGGAACTCGTCGTCATGATATTTTCTCTGTTATGGCTCCACAATTATCTAAGAGAGGAAAATGACCTCAAACATTTTAAAGGCATTCTGAAGAGTTTCCTTTTTAAAGACGCTTTTAATTTATAATCATACTTGATGATTACCTTCCTTTTTTATCTTATTCCCCTTACCTGTTGTTTTTACCATTCATGTTTCCTTTATGCTTTATAAATACAATTGTAGTTCTGCCCTTTTTTCCCTTATGTATCTGTTAGTTTATATGTCAGTATGTCAAATTTATGTAATCTATTATAAATAAGCTAATGTGTGCTTCTTTAGTCTTCATATGCTGAGGAAAGTGAGATCGTACTTTCATCATTCTCACTTCGTCGTCCTTGTTCAATCCACCATCCTCTCTAGACTGGATTATTGCAACTCCATCTATTTAAGCCTAACTAAAAAAAACCTCCATAGACTTCAGCTAATCCAGAACGCCGCGGCCAAGCTTATTTTCGCTAAAGGCAAGTTTGACCATGTCTCCCCACTCCTGTCCAAACTTCACTGGCTCCCAGTTCACTCCAGAGTCCTCTTTAAATGTGCCTGTTTAGCTTTCAAGATCCTACATGGCATCCTTCCTCCCGTTATCCCACTCTTCTGGAACTCCTCTTAACCCTAATTCCACTAGATCCTTCCAAAAACTGAAACTATCATTCCCCTCTGCAAAAGGTATATCCCGCATAGGAAAACTAGGAACATCCCTCCCCTTTAGAACCACAGAACTCTGGAACAACCTCACATCCCCGCTCAGAATTTCAAGCTCCCTCCAATCCTTCCTCAAACACCTGAAAACTTGGCTCTTTTCAAAATCTAACACCTCCCGCTCTTTGGTACCCTGTCCCTCTTTATCTTCCTAGCTCCTTTCCTATAACCCTTCATGGTAGCTCCTTTTCAATCTAACCCTGTAAATCGTGCCGAGCTCTACGCTTGTGGAGAGGCGCGATATACAAACCTAAGATTTAGTTTAGTTTTAGTTTAGTGTGCACCTTTGTTTTAATTTTTATTTGTAAATCGCTTAGCAAATTAAATTAAGCGATTCAATAAGTTAAAAAATAAACTTGAAACTTGAAACTGTTTCTTTTGATTTCCAGTTTGATTAGAATCAGGACAGAGAACTGACACCACCCATCTTTCATTCTATAAATTATAGAATACTGCTATTCACACGAGTAGAAATGTACACTTATAAATGCTATTCTGTTTTTATGCACTAAAATGGCTTAGCATGTATTTGCAAAGGGGCGTGTTATGGGATTTCATAGTAGGGTGGTCCACGGTGGTGTGCAATAAAAAAAAATCAGTCTTGTCAAATTTTGTCTCCACAAGGCTAATTTTTGTCCACTTATGTGTTAAATTTCAGCTCGATTAGACAATAATTAGAGATCACCCCAGCACTCACCGTTTACTTGTGTGATTGCGCATAATTAGTTTCTACGGAATCATCTAGTTGGCGATCTGCACCTGAAACCTGGCTCCTTGGGAAGTCAGTCTGTCAGCTGTCAGCTGCTAGTCTGCCATGTGGACAGGATGTTCTTCGACCAGTCAGGTTTCGTCACTATAATGAAGGAAAACCTTTACCGGAAAGCTATAAGTTGGCGTGTGAGTCGGCGAGGACAGTATGGGATCGAGTCAGGATACCGACACAAACACACAGGCTCTTGCGTCAGGAAGTTGAAGAAACTTATTTTGGTCATACTGTCAGAAGAGAAAGATCATTGGAGTAGGACATCGTGTTTGGGAAGGAACCAGGCAAAGAGGGCGACCTGCAGTCAGATGGCTGGACGCACTGAAAACAACCATGGGGATGACGCTGGAGGACTTTACCGGATTAGCACAAAACTAATATCTTTTTAGATCTGGAATTCATGACATCGTTAGGACTCGAAGACGAGTCGATGGCACCTAACAACACATGAAGAGTATTTATCCCTAAAGAAATACAGAAGTCAACGAGAAGGTGATAGATTGAAGAAATCTTTAAAAGTGAACTCAAGCAGTCATTAGTGTAGCAAATATGGGAGGTGCCCTCCCCCCCTCCGCCACGTGTGCACCCATTCCCTTCCCCCATACCTGTTTAGCTTCCCCAGTGCGAGCAGTATCTCCAGCTTGCTGTCCGTGCCAGCTCTCCCTGTGACATCACTTTCTAGCCTCGGGATCCAGAAGTAACATCAGAGGGGAGCGCTGAGGCCGGCACGAGCAGCAAATTGGAGCTGCTGCTCATGCCAGCGAAGGGCTAGAGGGATGGCGGGAGGGAAGTGAAGGTGCACGTGGGGCAGAGGAGGAGTAGGAAGGAGCGGGGATGGTGGGGGGGCGGAGAGGAAGAGATGTGTCGGTGCCCCCCACCAAGACGGTGCCCGGGGGGGGCAGTCCGCACCCCCTTACCACGCCACTGCAAAGAGTTCTTTGATATTTCCCAAAAAAGATGCTGTGACTGAACTTAAAAATGAAGACGATTGGGGGGGTCACGTGATGCCGGGAGAGTGAACGGACGTGTGCCTCCACAGCTCCGGGCCGCGCCGCTGTAAAACCTTGCACAAGCCTTGCATATTTGCATCCGCGGCCGTACTTTAGGCTTTTTCCTGCTCTTTATTACAACGACGAGCAGCGCCTATACTCCTTTGTGTGTTCTCCGAGGTATGTCGGCTAAACCGCAGCGCGGGGTGAAAGGCAAGCAGAAAGCCCCGGAGCCCAAGATGGCGGAATCCCACGAGGCGCTGATGTTTACATTAGAGGCTGCCGCAGTGCAGGAGCTGACACGCTCTTACCCTGGTCATGGAGGACAAACTTGCAAAAATACATACCTTTATGGAGGATATGAAGGAGAGTTTGGACTCGCACGCTGGAAGACTGCAACACGCTGAAGATCGTATAGTGCAACAGGAGGAGAGCGTGACTCATTATGAAGAGCGGCTCCGCACTTTGGAATTGGCAAATTGTACCCTCTCAGAGCGCCTTGAGGATCAAGAGAACAGGGGGCGTCGCAATAATCTTCACTTCATCGGCAACCCTGCATCCATTCGCAACGTTGATCTTCACAGTTGGCTAGAGGGATGGCTCCCCAAGGCCTTGGATCTGCGCTTCATGCTGTTCTGGGAAAGAAGCTCATTCTCCGCTACTGGGCCTCGGAGGAGGCTCCAACCTACCAAATGTGGCTTCCCCTGATGAGAACTCAAGCCCGATATGAATTGGATACCTACTCTGTTTGTGCTCAGGACTTATGGAAAATCTACTGTTCCTTGTGGGACAAATTTTTGTCCACTCTCTCTTCAGGACTGGACTAAATTTAGTGGTGGCTTGTGTTTATGCTCCTATCTTTGCTTTTCTATCCTTCCGTTTCTTTTTTTTTTTCCTCTTACTTTTATTTCTTTTTCCTATTGTCCTTACGCACCCAATGCATCGCACTGGTTTTTTTTTTTTTTTGGGAGTGAGTGGGTGTGTGTTTGCTTGGGTTTGCATGGATGTTGGTATGCCTGTGTGTGTTTGCTGCGTGTTTCTGGAGTGTGTATGTGTTTAGAATCGTTTAGGGATTCCGTATGAATGTTTTTTTTTCTCATCTTTTAAAAACTGGCAGCGCCAGTTGGTGGTTCAGTTTCCTGTCCGGCATTTTATGGTTTTGCTTCAGATGGCACTTTGTCCTCTGCATGTACTTGACACATATAGATTTCATTTCTTTTCTCTTTTATCTCCTTACCCAGTTTCGGTTTCTGTATGCCACTGTTTTGCTTGATACCGTGTATTTACCTTTGGACATGTTCTGAATTACCGCCTGGTTTCTGCTCCAATAAATATGATATTTAAAAAAAAAAAAAAAATGAAGACGATCAAGAATTCCTACGGAAGCAAAGGCAGAGGGTTTTTTTTTTTTTTTTTCTTGCTGTTCAGATGAATCCGATTCTGTGACCTTTGAGAGTCTTGTAACACAGAGAACACAGCCAATAAAAAAAATCTCTTGATTGAATGAGGATCAACCAAAGCGAGTGTGGACTGACGATCCAGTTTTGAAGAAACTTTGGAATCGGGTATCCAAACTAACCACAGTTAATGTTGAAGCAAAATGAGGGATAAGCCTCACTGAAAAATACAACGCTAGAAAGAGCGAGGTGGGGCAACCCCTAAGCTTTGTTTGTTTTGAGTAAAATTTGGTGTGGTTTTCATCTTTATATAAAGGAATAAAATTAGCCTTGGGTGAGTTATTAATCTCCTCGCTGATTCTATGGCTTGGACCCATATTGAGGACTTGAGTTTAAAGTTAAGTTATCAAATTCCTATTATTTTGCCAGATCATTACTATTGATAATGTATCTTTTCCTTTTCTTTTTAACTTTATCTTTCTGTACAAGTGTATACTTGATATGTTAATGAAAATATGATAAATAGATTAAGAAAAAAATTAGCCTTGTGGACAAACAAAATGTGCTTACTTAATTTTTTGGGGGACCACCCTAATGTCATATGCATGGTCAGCATTTACACATGTAACGTAAAGACTAATAATGTAAGTTACACATGTAAATTCCATATTTAGGTATAGACCTGAGGTAAAATGTACACACTCACATTTAGGCATGCCAATGCCAGTTTATAAGATCACATATGGACTTAGGTATTCATACAGAATAGGCTGGCAGCCTGCAGAAATTTAGCACCTAAATTTCGGCCACATATTATAGAATTGCCTCCTATGAGCTTACATTTGCAGCTAACCAGTCACTTTTACTCTCCTTTTATATCCCGCTCTCAACTTAATTTAGTCTAGTCATTGCAGCAATACTTATCATCAGACTCTGAGGTCATGAGTTCTAATTCTAGCCACTAGAGGTCATGATTGCATAACAAACGGAACATCTTCCTGCTAGCAACTGTGAATCAGAGAGTTGCACGGGGACAGAAAGCAAACCCGTCCCCTCTGGAAATAAAATCCGTCCCTGCCCACCCCCGCTAGAATCGAATCTGTCCCCTCCCATCCCCGCAAGTAATCTCTTCCGTGCCCGCAAATCCCCATAAACTTCGGAAGTAATGATTTAATTTAATTATGCTACTGAATTAAAGGCCATTTACAAATAAGCAAAGACACTTTATTAATTTGGAAATATTAATTGGCAAGAATATATACTTTGTAAATGGGTTTTTGCCAGATCCTCTAATGTAAATATAAAATATAAATACTCCAGCTGATAAGGACCCTCAAGTTATGTTGCGAGGTCACACCACCAGCTGAGGACCTCCTTCAAAGGTGACCAGAATTCCTTTCTACCAAGCGTAGCAGTCACTGGCAGCATCCCTGAGCCACTGTGACTCAGGGACACTGCTGTTGCCTGCCAAGCTTGGCCAAAGGACCCTCTGCCTCCTACAGAGGATCCAGGGGGAACCACACGGGATCCCCCACAGACCCAGGGGAAACCTCGCGGGATCCCCATCGGCCCCTTTCCCGTGCAGCTCTCTACTGTGAATGAGCCACCTCAGCATCCCAGGAAAAAGCTTTGTTAATTTTCTTATGGGTGTCTGCCAATATATTTGTCACAAGCAGAGCTGGAAGAATTCCATATTGGGCTCTAGGCAAACAAGTATCTTTCTCCCCTGTTGGGATCTCTATTCAGGACCTTTCTTCCCTCCCTCCCAAACAAAACAAAGAACATTGAAAAAAAGGGGATTCCATTTTTTTATTCACTGGAGTTTTTCTAACGGCCTCTTTTACAAAGCCGCACTAACGGCTGCGCTGCGCTAACGGCCCCGAAGCCCATAGAGATTTAAAGGGCTTCGGGGCTGTTGCCGTGCGGCAGCCGCTAGCACGGCTTTGTGAAAGAGGTCATAAATGTTCCAAAATGTCAAATTTTTTCACTTCTGACTCTGGGAAAAAGTTGGGAGCAGAAAAAGCTGTATTATTTCTGAATATTTCTATTTTCTTCTGAGTTTTCACTTAATTAATTGTGACACAAATTCACTGGTAGATTTTCTTTTTTTTTTTTTTTTTTTTCTTTCTTTCTTTATGTGTTACAAATTATATAACAAACATACAGGTATATCAATTTCAAACATCAGCATAAAATGCTAATCAAACAATACTCCAGGAAAACCATTTATCAACGATCTAGCCCACATTATTTGGACCGCAAGTGCCGCATCTTAGCAAATCAACTTAATGAAATTAAATATTAACATCATGGCAGGTAAAAGATATGTGGCACAATTTTAAATGTCAACAATTATCCTCCCTAGCAAAAGAAACAAATAAAAATTAAGAAACTCGTGCTCTTATGATTATGGAAGCTAGGGCGACCTCCCCATCTTATAAAAAACAGAGTAAATTTTGGATGATCTGGGAACCTTATATACAGCCATTATCAGTCAGAGCACACAGTTTTGTAGTGAACTCATTACATTTGTAATCATAAAAATAAGCACTATTTATTAGTAATATTTGGAAATGGGATGGGTGGAGGGGGAAGGGGGGATGGGAAGGAAGGAGGGAGTGTTGGGAGGTACTTTATCGTGTCTGTATTGTGATGATAATTGATTGTTGATTTTTTTGATTTTATATATCTACAATGTATTAACTGAGTTGAGATGATATTCTTTGTAAGATTATTTTTAAAACTCAATAAAAATTATTGAACATTAAAAATTAAGAAATTATCTGCAAGGGTTTATCTTTGAGAAAATCTTCTAACTAGGCTGGGTCTAGAGACACATATTTATCACTTGCGTACGAAATAAGGCACTTACAAGGAAATTTTAAGAAGGTCGCACCCACCGCTAAAACCTTAGGCTTGAGCAATAGAAACTGCTTCCTTTTTAACTGAGTCTGCTTAGACACGTCAGGGAGAATTGACGCTTGTTTTTTCCAAAAAATATAACTTCAAAATAGCTTGTTTCTCTAGCTCAGTTTTGAAGACTACCAAGAGTGTAGCTTGTCTTGTAATTGTGTCCTCAGATGACTCACACTGGTAGATTTTCAAAGGAAAGTGCCATGTTCCCACTGAAAATTGCCCTTCGCATGGTTTTATCATTTTGTTAAAACTTTCAAGGTAAGTGTAATAACCTTTATGAGTTCTTGCTATATGTTTTAGGGAGTGATAGAGAGTTTCCTTGGAACAGCGATTGCTGGAGGGGTATTTTGTCTCTTTGCTGGTCAACCTCTCGCTATTCTCAGCAGTACAGGACCTGTGTTGGTTTTTGAAAGGCTTCTCTTTAATTTTAGCAAGTAAGTAAATAAGAACTATTGAAAATAAATTTGCTTTCCTGTGTATCCTTTGTGTGCTACAGTGAGAAGAATTATATTGTCATTTTTCCCTTTTTTCTGCCAGTGATCAAGCTCTCAATTATTTGGAATTTCGATTATGGATTGGACTGTGGGTAGCTTTTTTCTGCATTATTTTGGTGGCTACAGACGCAAGTTACCTGGTGCAGTATTTTACCCGTTTCACTGAAGAAGGCTTCTGTGCTCTGATAAGCTTTATATTCATCTATGATGCTTGTAAGAAGATGCTAAACCTGGCTGATTACTTTCCAATCAACTGGGAGTACAGCAGGAATAATATAACCCTCTATAGCTGTGCTTGTGCAGCACCTAATACAGGTAAGAACAGCCATTTCAGACTCAACACAATCTGTATATTGCTTAATAAATTTAAGGCCACCCACACAAGTATATCCTACTATACCAACTTAAAACCTCTTTGTATGGGCTTCTCAGGGTGTCAGGTCAAAAGCGCGCCGGGACAAAGGCGTGAGCAGACAACTGAGCGCAGCGTGGAAGCGCACGCCGAATAAAAAGACTGTTTTTAGGGGCTACGACGGGGGTGTGTGGGGGGGAACCCCCCCCCACTTTACTTAATACAGATCGCGCCGCGTTGTGGGGGTGTTGTGGGGGGTTTGGGGGGTTGTAACCCCCCACATTTTACTGAAAACTTTAACTTTTTCCCTGTTTTTAGAGAAAAAGTTACGTTTTCACGAAAATGTGGGGGGTTACAACCCCCCTAACCCCCCACAACGCTGCCGCAATATGTATTAAGTAAAGTGGGGGGGGCTCCCCAGCAAAAAATACCCATCGCAGCCCCTAAAAACAGTCTTTTTCTTCGGCACGCGCCTCCGTCTTGCGCTCAGTTGTCGGCGCGCGCCTTTGTCTTCCGCGTTACTGTCTATGAACCGCTTCTCAGATGTGACCATTGTCAGTAAAAGTTCATATAGACAAAACTGGTCAAATATCACTTCCTCATACGTAGGGTTACCAGACGTTCGGATTTCCCGGACATGTCCTCCTTATGAGGACATGTCTTCCTTTTGAGGACATGTCCAAGGGTCCAGATGGCTTTTCAAAACCTGGCGCTTTGAAAAGTTTTCCTCCATATTGCGTCGGGCATCTTGCCCAATGAGAACAGGCAGCGGTGGGGGGGGGGGGAGCCAGGACTAGGACGTGATGGGCAGGGATGGGTGGACCTGGGCAGTACTAGGGGTGGATCTAGGCGGGGGGAGTCCGGATTTTCCAAACGGAAAATCTGGTAACCCTACTCATACGTCCAAAAAGCATTGCGAGTTCATCTTAGTCGTGTGCATTTTGTTTATCAAAATTGGTTTTCTAAATTTTGTGCTTTAAACTGAAATCTTCAAAAATAGCAAAACGTATCTTATTTCAGCATGGGAGAGCCATTTGCTGTGTTTCGAATGCTGCGTCAGGGCAAAGAGACTCCTGAAAAAAAGGAGGAAAACACCATCTTAAGAAAAATGCTAGGCATTGAGCATGCCCCTATAATAAGGAAGTGAACGTCTTAAAAAATATATTTCCGATCACTGTTGCAAAGATTTGCCAGATCCAGCTTTTTAAAAAAAGACCCAGAAGACATTGTTTACATTGCCAATATAAATTTATATTCTCCAGTCTGCAGTTGACGTACTGATTTTATGCGTAAATATCTTTATTAAGGGGTTCATTTATGAAGGCACGCTAACTGATTTAGTGTCCACTAAATGCTAAGATTACATTACATTACGTTAGAGATTTCTATTCCGCCATTACCTTGTGGTTCAAGGCTGGTTACAAAAGAGATTTTTTTAAAAAAATGGAGGGTTACAATGGAAGAACATTTGACCTTTCTAGAGAGTTAAAGAGTAGGTTATGTAGTTTCAGTGTGGCGGGAAGAGGGAGGGAGGAAGGACGGTAAGTTTGAAGTTAGGGCTGTTTCAGGAATTTCTTGGAGAGTATAGTTTTTATTTCTTTTCTGAACGTCTTGTAGTCTGGTGTCGTTATCAGTAGACTGGAGATTTGGTTATCTAGTTTAGCTGCTTGAGTGGCCAGGAGGCCATCGTATATTTTTTTCCATTTTACTTCTTTGATCGAGGGGTGTGTGAATGGGGGGGGGGGTGTTTTTCTATGTCTGATTGAGCTGGAAAAACACACACCCTATTCACACACCCCTCGATCAAAGAAGTAAAACGGAAAAAAATATACGATGGCCTCCTGGCCACTCAAGCAGCTAAACTAGATAACCAAATCTCCAGTCTACTGATAACGACGCCAGACTACAAGACGTTCAGAAAAGAAATAAAAATCATACTCTTCAAGAAGATGCCCAAAGGAATATAATGGATGTCTTGGCATTTAGCGCGCCTTAATAAAAAGACCCCTAAGTCACCAAATCTTTGCAGACCTATTAATTTTAAAAGACTCCCAGAGCTGCAATGAAAGAAGATTGGAAATGCTGGGGCTATTCTCCCTGGAAAAGCGGAGACTTAGAGGAGACATGATAGAAACCTTCAAAATCATGAAGGGCATAGAGAAGGTAGATAGGAACAAATTCTTCAGGCTGTGGGGAGACACAAGTACAAGGGGGCACTTGGAGAAATTGAAAAAGGACAGGTTTAGAACAAATGCTAGGAAGTTCTTTTTCACTCAGAGGGTGGTGGACACATGGAACGCGCTCCCGGAGGCTGTGATAGGCCAGAGCACGCTACAGGGGTTCAAGGAGGGTCTAGATAGGTTCCTAAAAGAAAAGGGGATTGAGGGGTACAGATGGAAGTAGAGGTAGGTTATAGGATTCACTCAGAGGGTGGTGGACACATGGAACGCGCTCCCGGAGGCTGTGATAGGCCAGAGCACGCTACAGGGGTTCAAGGAGGGTCTAGATAGGTTCCTAAAAGAAAAGGGGATTGAGGGGTACAGATAGAAGTAGAGGTAGGTTATAGGATTAGACAGAAACCACTTCACAGGTCATGGACCTGATGGGCCGCCGTGGGAGCGGACCACTGGGCGCGATGGACCTCTGGTCTGACCCAGTGGGGGCAACTTCTTATGTTCTTAAGAGTTAAAGTAGTTGTAGTTCTATGAAACAATGCTTTATGTTGGCTTTTCGTTTTTTTACAGGTAACTCTTCATTATCAAATGAGACGATATATGAAGTTTACAATAGTTCTATGAATTCTTCTGTTATCATGGTGGTGAGTGTGTTGAGCCCTAGACACAGCACAGCAAATTGCACCTTATGGTCTTGCCAGAAATTGGAAACTAAGGGGAAGAGTTCTCAAGCTGCTTTACAGCTATAATGTGTGATATTAGCCTGTTAACGCATGTGAAAAGGTGCTAACACAAGTTATATTATCATAACACATGGGGCAGCTTTTACGAAGCCGCGTTAGCGGTTTAACGCACGTAAATAGCGCGTGCTAAACTGCCGGCCGCGCAAGATGCTGACGCCAGCATTGAGCAGGTGTTAGTTCTAGCCGCGTAGCGCGGGTTTAGCGTGCGCTAAAGCCGCTGACGCGGCTTCGTAAAAGGAGCCCATGGTGTTTTCATTTGCCATAGGTTACAAACTAATGCAAAATAAGCAAGTACATGTAAAATAGCTTACTAATATGTAAATGTAATAACACAACTTACAGTGGAAACCACCACAAGACATGTTATTACTGGATAAATAATGCCAACAAAAGCCTGGGTTTATTTTGTTGTCTAGCTATACCTCACCCAATAAATAGAGTCAAAGAGACTGCCAGAGTAACTCTACCAAATGTCAAAAATCCTCATCCATAAAAAACGAAGCCAAAATGCTCCCAGCTGGTACAGTGGTCCTGGGTAGAGAATGACATAATCCAGTCGGGTTTTTAGGATTTCCCCAATGAATATGCACGAGATCTATTCACATACAATGAAAGCAGTGCATGCAAATAGATCTCGTGCATATTCATTGGGGAAATCCTGAAAACCCGACTGGATTGCGGCCCTCGAGGAGGGACTTTGACACCCCTGCTCTAAAGATTGGCCGAGCGCATGCAAATTTTTTTTTGTTTGTTTGTTTGAGCAACAAATTCTAAAAAAGTTTTCAATGTGAACAACTAGTTCTAAAAACCAGATTTGCAAGTAGTTTTTTGAGCAACCATATAAAATCTGTGCGTGACGTTCCTAGAATGTATTAGTTGCTCATGCGCTCCATATAGAGGGAACATAGGTCAGACAAATGGTCCATCTAGCCCGGTATCCTTTTCCAACAGTGGCCAATCCAGGTCACTAGTGCCTGACAAAAATCCAAATAATAGCAAAATTCCAGAATCCCAAAGAGCAGCAAGATTCCATGCAGAATCCCAGAGTAGCAACAGTCCGGAACCCCAAACAGTAGCAACATTCCATGCTACTGATCCCAGGTCAAGCAGTGGCTTCTCCCATGTCTGTCTTAATAGCAGACTACGGAGTTTTCCTCCAGGAATTTGTCCAAACCTTTTTTAAACCCATCTGCATTAACCGCTATTACCACATCCTCTGGCAATGAGTTACAGAACTTAACAATTTTTTTAGTGTAAAATATTTTCTCCTATTCGGGTCAGATGTATACATTATGCATATGAATGTGTTGCTCAGTTGTAATAACATGAATGATTACCAAGTTTCCAAGTTTTATTTTTTTGAAAATTTATTTAAAATTTTCTAGTGAGGACCTTCAGGGCAGCTTACAATCTAAAAACATAATAAAATAACAACACAATGTACAAAAATAACCCATATATAATACATAAAATTAGAGTTCAAAGGGAGAAATACATTAAATTTAGCAAAGAAAGAAAAAAATTAACATTAGGGATATTCTTCTGTTTTCCAAGATGCCAGTAGCGCTACAACAATTAAAAAAATCTGTATCTTATTTTTGCCTATCAGATGGATCCAGAGTATATGAATTGGTCTAGGCTCACGCAGAAAGAATGCTTGAAGTTTGGAGGCCATCTAGTGGGGAACAACTGCAACTACGTACCCGACGTCACTTTCATGTCCTTCATTCTCTTTTTTGGCACCTTTGCCTGCTCCACTTCACTAAAGCACTTCAAAACAAGCAGATATCTCCCTACTTCTGTAAGTCTTTAGGGCTGCATTTCTTTAGACGTGTTGGATTGGCATTTTAGAGCAGGGCGGGTGGGGGGGGGGGGGCAGAACAGAGCAGGGCCACATGTCCTTTTTGTACAGATGAAATCGGGTAAACCTAATCTTCCCAGTGCCTAATTTTAAGTTCCATGTATAGAAACCACTGTGTCTTTATAAAATAGATCCAAAATGTGGAATTTCAATCTAGGAGAGCCGTTATGTAGTTACTCTGTGTGTGGCTAATTCCCTAGATTAAGGCCAAAAGAATGAGGGTAACTGCCAGTATTCTAGTCATTTACACACGTATGTGACTTAAAACAATTTAAAGCAAAACTGAAAATATTCTTGTTCCAAGATGCCTTTGGATAACTACTGTCCTTTTAAGGGCATATTTTAATACTCTATATTTCAATATTTTAATACTTTACTTGTTAAAGTTTTATAATATAATATTTTGATAATTTAATATTTTCAAATTTTCAAAAACTTAAAATATAAAGTAAATTGTTAATCTTTTACCCCAGCCTATCGTACTTTCCCTTTATGTTGAATCTTTTCCATATAAATTGTAGTTCTCTCCCACTCCCCTATTGTTGACAGTTGGTCCGTACGTCTTGTGCTTTTAATAAGAACATAAGAAGTGGCCTCCGCTGAGGCAGACCAGAGGTCCATCTCGCCCAGCGGTCTGCTCCCACGGTGGCCCATCAGGCCTGTTGCCTGAGCAGTGGTTCTTGAATAATTTTATAGCTTGCCTCTATTCCTATCCCTATGACCTACCTCTACTCCTATCCCTATGACCTACCTCTACTCCTATCCCTATGACCTACCTCTACTCCTATCCCTATGACCTACCTCTACTCCTATCCCTATGACCTACCTCTACTCCTATCTGTACCCCTCAATCCCTTTGTCCTCCAGGTACCTATCCAAACCTTCTTTGAAGCCCTGTAGCGTGCTCCTGCCTATCACAGCCTCCCCTTGTTTTATTTGTTTTTATAAAGTTGTATGTTTTTATGTAATTCTACATTGTAAACCGCTTAGATATTTGATTAAGCGGTCTAAAATATATTTTAAGAAACTTGAAACTTGAAACACATGCACATAAGTAACTATTTCTAGCTCAGTCCTATTCCCCTAAACGCAATGGTGTGTACTTTGTGGATGGGCATTCATGTAGCGGAGCGTGGGTGGGTCACATTGTGTATAGATTGTTATAGGGTAGATTGTAAGATTTTATAATGTAGGCATTGAACATTTAAGGGATTGCGCCTAAAATTTAGGCATTGTGTTCGACCTATTACGCTGCTTTTCTTCATAGAATAGGTAGGGATTTACGCTAACTGAAACTTGGCGTAATTCGCCATGCCTTACTTAGTCACGGATCAGGCGTATTCTGTAACAGTGTACGCCAAATTGTTGGAATGGCCATGGCTAGGGCTGCCAGATTTTCCAGTCGAAAAATCCGGACCCTTAGACACTTGAAATTTAGGCCAGGGTTTTAAAGGCCTACCTTTCAGGTGCCTAAGTTTTTGGGGGATCATGCTTAGCGATGCCTAAGTCACGTTCTGCCCATAGACACGCCCATTTAGGCATTAAAGGGCAAATTCTATAAGAAGTGTCGGCGCCGATTTAGGCCCTGTTCAGCGCGATTCAAGTAAAATTGGGTGCTGTTTAATGAACCGCGCCTGAGCGGCAACCTATTTTGGAGACGCCCAAGAAATAGGCCGGCTCTAGGCACCACTGAAAAGTAGGCGCTTATATGAGCGCTTACGCGCGCTTGAGACCAGCGATTCTACAACAAGGCGCCTAACACGGAGCCACGCCCACGTCTAATGTGCACAGAGCCTATTTTTCTGAAGGCCGCCTAAATTTCTGGAGGCGCCTTGTTACAGAATCGCTCTTTCTTCCTAGGCGCCTAAGTTTCAATTATTGCTGATTAAAAAGCTTAATTGAGCTTGTTAACCAATTTAGATAGGCGCCTATCTAGTTGGGCGCCTCTGAAATATCAGGCACCGGTTACAGAATTCGGGCCTAAGTGCCGTTAAACGCCATGTGATAGGCAGCTATCTTTTATAGAATCAAATAGGCGCTTATCACCCAATTCAATTTTTTTTTTCCAATTATTGAGGCTATTAAGGGTATTTTGCGAATTATATTAGGTCTCTATGTATGAGGAGAGACTGGAAGCCCTGAATATGTTTACCCTAGAGGAAAGGAGAGACAGGGGAGATATGATTCAGACGTTCAAATACTTGAAGGGTATTAACGTAGAACAAAATCTTTTCCAGAGAAAGGAAAATGGTAAAACCAGAGGACATAGTTTGAGGTTGAGGGGTGGTAGATTCAAAGGCAATGTTAGGAAATTCTACTTTACGGAGAGGGTGGTGGATGCCTGGAATGCGCTCCCGAGAGAGGTGGTGGAGAGGAAAATGATGACGGGGTTCAAAGAAGCGTGGGATGAACACAGAGGATCTAGAATCAGAAAATAATAGTAAATATTGAACTAAGGTCAGTACTGGGCAGACTTGCACGGTCTGTGTCTGTTTATGGCCGTTTGGGGGAGGATGGGCTGGGGAGGGCTTCAGTGGCTGGGAGGGTGTAGATGGGCTGGAGTAGGTTTTAACGGAGATTTCGGCAGTAGGAACCCAAGCACAGTACCGAATAGAGCTTTGGATTCTTGCCCAGAAATAGCTAAGAAGAAGAAAAAAATTAAATTGAATCAGGTTGGGCAGACTGGATAGACCATTCGGGTCTTTATCTGCCGTCATCTACTATGTTACTATGTTACTATATCTTGGAGACATGCCTATATTCTGCCTATGTTTACGCCCCTTCACACTTACTGATTAGTGCTGGCCCATGTTATAGAATAGAACCTAGCCAATTAGTGACGCCAATTTAAAAAACCTGTAAAATATTAACAATCATAAGCTTATCAGATGCCTGTTAGATCACATGAAAGTCTTGAATACAATATTTTTTCCTCTCTAGGTTCGGAAGCTGACAGGTGATTTTTCTATCATTTTGGCCATTCTCATTTTCTGTGGAATTGATGCCTTCTGTGGATTAGAAACACCCAAACTGATTGTTCCCAGCGAGTTTAAGGTTAGAATATTTTCAGTTTAATTTTTACACCCATCAAGTATAGGGATTCTCAAACCTGTCCTAGAGACCCTACAGTCATATGGATTTTGAGGATATACACAATGTCGATGCATGATAGCCCTGGTTGCATCGCAATATTATATGCAAATTTATATCATGCATATTAATTGAAAGGATAGAATAATAATCTGACTGGCTATGGGTTGCTAGGATAAGTTTGGGAAGCCTACTGCTAACAGAGCCAGGGGCCAGTACAGAAAGCCACAAGTGGAAGCGTGCAGTCACCACAATGCACAAAGAAATTCAGCGAAGTACATGTGGACACAGTATATTAATGAAGCCAGGGCAGGATTAATTTGTCGAGGGCCCCTAGGCACACAAGTACACTGGGCCCCCTGCCCCGCCCCACCATGCGCCCAGGCGGAAACAGGAAGCTGCGTCAGAGGGAAGCTTTGGGCAAGCAACACCACTTGCACAATTACAGTTCCCGTTGCCTTTCTTACCCGCATTGCTTGATTGTCTTACCTTCCGTCGATGGGGGGGATGCATTGCCGATTGGGGGGGGGGGGAGGCTGTGTTGCCAATCGATGCTGGAGGGGCCCATCGCCGTTTGGAAAAAACAATGTTGATGCCCGCCTTCATCGGACCCCCCTGACCATTTTGGGCCCTAGGCACGTGCCTACTTGACCTATTGGTTAATCCTGCCCTAAACGAAGCTTGACTGCTGCAATGCTCTATACCTGGGTGTGGCTATGATATGGTGTAGAGCATAGCAGATAATTCAGAATTCAGCAAACTGATTGTAGGGAAACAAAATTTGAACATGAAAGAGCTTAATTGGCTACCTATCATGTACTGCATTCAGTATAAGATTTTGGTACTTATTTACCAGACACTAAAGGCTCCTTTTATCAAGCCGTGCTAGCGGGGTTTACGCGTGTGACTTTTCATCACACGTTAACCCCCGCGCTGGCCAAAAACTGCTCAAGAGGAGGCGGTAGCGGCTAGCGCGTCCCGCGGTTTAGCGTGCGCTATCACGCGTGTTAAACCGCCAGCGTGACTTGATAAAAGGCGCCCTAAATAAGGCAGCACTACGGCATTTACGAGCGATAAAACTGTATGCCCAGGTGCATTGTTTGGTAAGCGAGAGGAGGATTTCTGTACCAGCATCAAACACAATCCGCTATGCCGAGACATCCACATGTGCCTTCTCTATTGCAGGCCCAGCACTGTGGAATGAGCTCCCAGGACATTTGCTTTGGTCTGACACTATTATAATTTAAGGAAGTTTTAAATAAAATAATTTGTTCATGCAGGCTTTCTTTGAATGCATTCATGTTAGTACTTGGGTTACAATCAAAAAACAGCAAGGGAATATTTTTATCCAAGGTGATACTTATAAATCACTGTTGTACAACAGTACTTGGGTTACCACATGTCCGGATTTTCCTGGACACGTCCTCCTTGTCAGGTTATGTCTGGGGGTCCGGACGGCTTTTCAAAACCTGGTGCTTTGTCCGGATTCTGAAAAGCTTCTATCAAATCGCGTCGGGAGGGGCTTCTGTGTATACTGTGTATCTTAATAATAATAATATTAATAATAACTTTATTTTTCTATACCGCCACAATCTTGCGACTTCTAGGCGGTTTACAATCAAGGAAGCTGAACGTTCAGTGAGTTACAATATGTAGATGATCAGAGGAAATACAGAGTGCAGAAATTTTAAGAAAGCAAAAATGTAAAATATAAATATACAGTTTGCTAAGAAATTTCTGAGAGGACCCGTAAGGAAAAGGTAACGCATTTCAAAAATACAGCGAAAAATTACAATATGATAATAACAGTTTATATAAATCGCTGAACCGTGAAGTTCTATGCAGACTTATGAGGGGAGAGGGAATGGATAAGAGATCGGGAGGACCTTTATTGTGGAGAGAGAGAAGAGCGGAGATAGCCTCTTGCATAATAAGGTTGGTTGTATTTTTAATAGTACAGTATATAAGTTTTTAAATAAATAAATGCATGTATGTGAGCTTTTTTAAAGTTAATGATTTTAAAAGCTTATACAAGTGTGCTTCTATATGCACAGCTCTTTGGTGTTTCATTTTTGGTCTTATGTTTTATTTTAACTGTTTGTAAATTTTATGCATGTTTTTCTGTAAGCTGCTTAGTGGGGTATAAATCTAATTAATTAATTAAAATGAAAGGTAATGAGGTCATTAGGTATTCCACTTCAATGCATGGTGACCCATCTAAAGCGCGCCGGACATTGGCGTGCCGACAATCACGCTCTGACATTTGCGCGCGGGACATGTGCACGTCACCGCTTGAAGCCACTCTGACCATCCCCGTTTGTGCTCTGAGAGGGGGGGTATGAAGGAAAACCCACCCCCACTACACTTAAAAATCCTCACGCCCACATCAAGGGGAGTATGAGGGGAACTCCCCCCGACCCGCAATAGACCAAAAAGTCGCACTCTCCTCCTGAAGATCGGCTCTTCCGCTCTGAGAGAGGTGTGGGGGGGGGAAACCCCCTCACCACAATCGCCCTCTCGTTCGGGGGATGCCGACGCTGTTTGAATTTTAACTTTGCCAAAAACTCCCCAACAATTGCCCCCCGAAAATCCCAAATTTCTCCTGCGTGCACTTGTCCCTGCGTGCAGTTGTCAGCGCGGCTTTGCCGGAGCGCTTTTGTCCTGCCCTCAAAGGTCAATGTACCCAATGCACAGAAGAAAATGGGAATTTTAATGCGCACAGAGCAAGAAATTCACCACCAGGTCCAGGCAGCAGCTTTGTAAAAAATAGCTGTTCAGTTGTGCATGGCATGACGATCATTTCCGTCCATGAAAGATGTAAAAATGCAAAAAATCCCATTGCAAATCTTTTAACTATCTGATCGTAGGAGCCTGGAACTCATTTCCTGCAGAGGTCCGAGTTACCAGAGTGTATACTACGCTCCGCAATATCTGAAGGCAAGGCTCTTCAAAAATCTCTGTGAGGGACCCAATGCGATTTAGACTGCACACTAGGTACACCACTAACGATGCCTGCAACCCACTACCTTGGAAAATGTTATTTGTAAATTGAAACAAACTGAAATATCTGTCTAAAGATGTACTAAGGCCTAGATTCACTAAACTTGCTGATCTGGATCTTTGTTGGGCGATTCTTGGCTGAGTTTTGCCGAGCAACCGTTTCACTAAACATAGAAACATAGAGTATGACGGCAGAAAAGGGCCGACGGCCCAACAAGTCTGCCCACTCAAGAACCCTCCCTCCTCCCTCCCTCCATCATTTAAGCATTCCTCTGGAGCGACCCCACCTGTCTGTCCCATCGTCCCTTGAAGTCGAGCGTCGACTACCTGACGTGGAAGACCATTCCATCGATCAGTTACCCTTTCGGTGAAGAAATACTTCCTGGTGTCCCCACGAAATCTTCCCCCCCTGAGTTTTAGCGGATGCCCTCTTGTCGCCATGGGACCCGTAAGACAAAATATTTCTTCCTCCACATCAATACGGCCCGTGACATATTTGAATGTTTCTATCATGTCCCCCCCTTTCCCTGCGCTCTTCAAGAGAATATAAGTGCAGCCTGCTCAAACGTTCTTCATATGGGAGATTTTTTAGTCTTGAGACCATCCTAGTGGCCATTCGCTGAATCGACTCCATTCTCTTTACATCCTTTTGATAATGTGGCCTCCAAAACTGAACACAGTACTCCAGGTGAGGTCTCACCACTGATCTGTACAACGGCAGTAGAACTTCAGGCTTACGACTGATAAAGCTCCTTCTGATGCAGCCCAGCATTTGTCTAGCTTTTGCTGTTGCTTTCTCCACCTGATTCTACATGCAAATGATCTGATCGGACGCACGCCCTATAGCGATCTCACTGATCGCTGTAAAAGTGATCGAAATGCATGCTGTTTATTGATGCAATTTACGCATGCGCTAGCTCTTCGCCCTGACTACGTAGTCAGTGGGCGGGGTTTATTCGCGCACGTCATTGGCGGCAAAGCACAAGTGAGCTCGAAAGAAAGGGGGAGGAATGGCTGCAATATACTTTTGCTGGCCCTACGAGTTGGGCATTTTGAAAAAGGAATGATTTGTGACCGGCGCAGTGAATTATTTTCTGGAGCCAGATTATCGAACAGAACACGCTTTAAAACCACGGGCTCACAATTAATTTTTTACAGAATATATAAAAAAGGAATTCTTACGCATCTGCAAAGATATTTTACAGTTTTATTTTTAATTTTGATGGTTGTTTTATATGGGGTTGTAACCTCGATGCTGATATTTCAGGGCGGAAGAGGGCAGGAGGGTTCATAGACAACCCCACGAAAGACAAAGGCGCGCGCCGACAACTGAGCGCAAGACAGAGGCGTGCGCCAAAGAAAATTACAGTTTTTAGGGGCTCCGACGGGGGGTTTTGTTGGGGAGCCCCCCCAGTTTACTTAATAGAGATCGCGCTGGCGTTGTGGGGGGTTTGGGGGGTTGTAACCCTCCACATTTTACTGTAAACTTAACTTTTTCCCTAAAAACAGGGAAAAAGTGAAGTTTTCAGAAAAATGGGGGGTTACAACCCCCCCACCCCCCACAACGCCCCCACAATGCGGCGCGATCTCTACTAAGTAAAGTGGGGGGGTTCCCCCCCACGCCCCTCCCCCCGGTCGGAGCCGTAAAAACTGTAATTTTCTGCGGCGCACGCCTTTGTCCCAGCGCGCTTTTGACCTGACACCGGGCAGGAGAGTCAGCAAGGATAGGAAAGCGACTGTTCCTCAGCAGTCGTTTCTTTTTCGGATTGGCAAACCCAACCAGTGTTTCTTCTTCTGCTTGGTGAATCGATGGCTTCCTACTTTTGCATGCCATTTCCACATGGGTGGATCGGATCTGATCGGGAAGCTGTTTAGTGAATTGTCGGGACAGGATCGGAAGGTTTAGTGAATCTAGCCTTTAGTTTCTTATCATTTATTGTAGGTATAATCAACGTTTTATCAGTTACCGTTTCTATACAAACTCTTTGCAACGCTGGTATGTATAGAAGCCATTGCAAAGGGCATGCAATCAGTAACCCGCCTAGAGCTCTACTCTGTGAGGATTCAGCGTAGTGGCAGTTAGGGCCTTCAGGCAGGGCAGGATTAATTCATTGAGGGCCCCTAGGCACACAAATACACTGGGCCCCCTGCCCCGTCCCACCCCACCATGCACCCAAGCGGAAACAGGAAGCTGCGTCAGAGGGAAGCTTTGGGCAAGCAGCACCGCTTGCACAATTGCAGTTCCCGTTGCATTTCTTACCCGAGTTGCTTGCTTGTCTTACTTTCCGTCGATGGAGGGGGCGCTGGTTGCCGATTGGGGGGGGGGGGGCCCGCATTACCAATCGTGGGGGCCCGTGTTGCCGATCGATGCTGGAGGGGCCCATCGCCGTTTGGAAAAAACGATGTTGATGCCCTCTTTCATTGGGCCCCCCTGACAATTTCGGGCCCTAGGCACGTGCCTACTGGTTAATCCTGCCCTGCCTTCAGGGGATTCAACCCACCCCCTAAAGGCCCTGAGGGCACTGCTCTGAATGTTATTGGTTGAGCAGGTAACAGACAGATGCTGCTCAGCCAATCAAATTGAGATCAATACTGCGAGGGCCCAAGAGACCTGCTTTATTTTTTGGAGTTTGTTTTGTTTGATGCAGTTTGACTGGTTGAGCAGGGCTGTAGAGCTGGGGATTCACTGAATCCCCTGAAAGCCCTCATTTCACGCCACTGATATAAGACCACATAACAAAATATCTGTAGTTCTGTGGTCGTGTTCCACATTCAACAAGTCTTGTCTAAAATACTAAGCGTATATATTATATATATATATAATAAAAGCTTAGGGCTCCTTTTACTAAGGTTCGCTAGCGTTTTTAGCGCGCGCTAAAGATTAGCGTGCACTAACCATGCGCTAAACGAAAAATACTAACGCAAGCTCCATGGAGGCGCTAGCGTTTAGCATACGCGGCATTGTAGCGCGTGCTAAAACCATTAGCGCACCTCAGTAAAAGGAGCCCTTAGTATATGTATATGTGTATACAGTATATATATATATCTATATAATAAAACCGTAGGCGGCGCATGCGCAGTCTAATCCGCGTGCTTCCGTGATCCGTATGTCCGTGGCCGGCAAGAGTGCACATGCAAACTTACAACAGCTCGCACTCACGGTCTGGCTGGCTCTTTAAAGTTTTTTTCGGTGCCGGCTCATCTGCTCCGCCTTCCTCTTCCTGCCAGTCTCAGCCGGACTCAATCCTCCCCCCCTGGCAGCCCTGAACCTGTTCCTCCGTTCCCCGCCCGACGGGCCGGTGAGTGCTGCGCCAGGGGCAATGCAGGTGGAGACTATCGGCGGCGGAGCCGGAGGGAAGGGGGGGTGGGAGGCACGCGAAGCTGCAAGTCGCCGACTCCACCCCCCCCCTCTCTCGAACCGCACAAGGACTGCCGTTGACGAAATTTGCCCCACCGTTCCTTCCCTTCCTCCATCAGGTACAGTTCAG
This sequence comes from Geotrypetes seraphini, assembly GCF_902459505.1. NCBI lineage: Eukaryota > Metazoa > Chordata > Amphibia > Gymnophiona > Dermophiidae > Geotrypetes > Geotrypetes seraphini. The sequence continues at coordinate 15,431,061 of NC_047101.1, read as the reverse complement.
CTACGCCTATGTTAAAAGCAGCTGCTTTGAAATTGGCACGGCGGTTTCCCCAGATAGGGTAAGCCGAAAAACTCAATCCCGCCTCATGGTCCTGCCGCCGCTCACGAATTCCCCCCCCTCCCCCCCATCCTCCTGCAACAGCCGCTACCGCTCCTGTTCAAAGCGGCCTGCTGAGGTTCGCGGCCGCTGTAACGAACCTCGCAGGCCGCTCTCCACATGGTAGCACGTTCCCTCTGACGCAATCGCGTCAGAGGGAACATGCTACCGAGTTGGAGAGCGGCCTGCGAGGTTCGTTACAGCGGCCGCGAACCTCAGCAGGCCGCTTTGAACAGGAGCGGTTGCGGGAGGGGGGGGGAGTTTTAACAGGAGGAGTCGCCGAAAAAAACCTTCAGCCGCAGCAGGCCAGCACACGGGAAGGGAAGGGGGAGGGGCCGAACGGAGCAGGGCAGCTCAAGGTAAGAAGGGAATGGGGGGTGGGGGAAAATGTTTCTACTACTCAGCAGGGACCTGGAGGGGAAGGGAAAACCGCTGCTGCTTCTGCAAAGGAAAGTGGTGGTAGGGGAGAGAAGGGAATGGGGGGTGGGTGGGGGAAAATGCTGCTACTACTTCTCAGAGATCTGGAGGGGAAGGGAAATATCACAGCTGCTTCTGCAAAATAAAGTGGGGGGGGGGAGAGAAGGGAATGGGGGGTGGGGGAAAATGCTGCTACTGCTTCAGCAAGGACCTGGAGGGAAAGAGAAATACCGCTGCTGCTTCTGCAAAGGAAAGTGGGGGGGGGAGAGAAGGGAATGGGGGGTGGGTGGGGGGAAATGCTGCTACTACTTCACAGGGATCTGGAGGGGAAGGGAAATAGCACTGCTGCTTCTGCAAAGGAAAGTGGGGGGGGGGGGGAGACACAGAAAGAAATACAGACAGACAAAGGAGGCTAGGGAGAGAGACAGACAGAAATAAAGACAGACAGGGGACCAGAGAGACACAGAAATAAAGACAGACAGGCAAAGGGTGCCAGGGAGAGAGAGAAAAAAATAGCAGGAGGGAGAAAGACAGAAAGAAAGGAAGAAAGAAACAGGAGCAGGGAGAGAGACATAAAGAAAGAAAGAAAGACAGACAGCCATATATTCTAGCACCCGTTAATGTAACGGGCTTAAACACTAGTATATATATATATATATAGTGTATACCAGGGATCTCAATGTCCCTCCTTGAGGGCCGCAATCCAGTCGGGTTTTCAGGATTTCCCCCATGAATATGCATGAGATCTATTTGCATGCACTGCTTTCAATACAGATTCATTGGGGAAATCCTGAAAACCCGACTGGATTGCAGCCCTCAAGGAGGAACTTTGAGATCCCTGGTCTAGAACAGACATGGGCAATTCCGAACCGGCCGGAATCCAATCGGGTTTTCAGGATTTCCCCAATGAATATGCATGAGATCTATTTGCATGCATTGCTTTCAATGCATATTCATTGGGGAAATCCTGAAAACCCGACTGGATTGCGGCCCTTAAGGAGGGACTTTGAGATCCCTGGTGTATACAGTATATATAGATATAGATATATAAACACACAGATCTAATTGTCCATTTTTTAGTCTATATGATCTATACCAAGTTATCCTCAAACTCAGTGAAGTTTTGCTTCTGTAGGAATTCATGTTACTCAGAATTTAAAATCCTATTTTTTTATGGTCTTCTTGTAAAGCCAACAAACCCTAGCAGAGGATGGATTGTGCTTCCATTTGGAGAGAATCCATGGTGGACGTGTCTGGCTGCCGGCATTCCTGCTATTTTAGTTACTATCTTACTGTTCATGGATCAGCAGGTCACAGCTGTCATCCTTAACCGCAAGGAATACAAGTTACAGGTCAGTTCTACTTCTTTAGGGTTTCTGGATAACTCTAGGCCGAAAATCAGGATCCGGATGCTCTGCTCAGTGAAAGGGAGCTTTTTTTGAGCTCCTTTATTTCTTCTTCAAGGCTTCAATCTATTATGAATTATGAGCAGTGGCGTAGTATGGGTGAGTGGCACCCCTCCCCCATGCGCTCCCCTTCCCCTGCACCTCTGTAATTTTCCTACCGTGAGCAGCATTACAAGCTTGCTGCCCGCATCGTGTCGGCTTTCCCTCTGACGTCACTTCCTGGGTGCGGGACCCAGAAGTGATGCCAGAGAGAGCCGACACCGACGTGGACAGCAAATTCGTGATACTGTTGACACCAGGAAAATAAAAGAGGTACGAAGGAAGGGAAGGGGTGTATGCACATCGCGGGGGTCAGGGGGGGGTCGGCAGGAAGGAGCGGAGGCGGAAAGGAGGACGGGTACCGGTGCCCCCACTAACACAGTGCCTGGGGTGGACCACTCCCCCCCTTACCACACCACTGAACTTGAGGACTGAAATTTCAGGCTACCATGCTAACTCCTCCCACACTCCAAACCTTCAAGCATCCAAGTTATGGCTTTGGTGGTTCAGTAGAATCCAAAACAAAGCAAGAAGTGGAACCAATGATCTGGATAAGAGTTTATTGACAACCCAAATTTAAAACAATGCAATTAATGTGGCTGGCATACAATGAATGATAGACAATTGACAATTCCAGACCCCTTTTGTTATCTGTGGTTCAATGGCAGCATTCTTGCCTTCCATGTAAGAGATCTGAGTTAAATTCTCACTCGGTGCACTTCTTCCAAGCATCCAAGAGCCCTTGTAAGGGCCCTCATGTTCCCAAACTCATTCCCATTAAACCAAAATGGCTTCTGGGCACTCCATATTTCACTCGGACCTCCAAAACATCTCTTGTATGTGGTATGTGGTCAGAGTGTCTCAAAAGTCACTTCAGTGATATGATTAGGGTCTTGGAAGGTTGGGATTTGCTCTAAGGTCTTTTTAGTGTTATATAGGGCTACAGAGGGCCCCCTGAGGATCTCGTGATACTATGCAAAATGGTGAGATGCCCAGAGATCCCAGAGAATATGTTGCAAGGGGTAAGGAAGGGTTGACCTATTGTGGACAGAAGAAGTGCTGGGCTCAGAGAGTGTAGCGCGGTGGTTAACACTACAGTCCAAGGGAAAGTCAATACTGGCGCGAGCAGCAGGCCGGAAAAGTTGCTCGTGCAGGCAAAGATTTAATGAGATATGGGGGAGGGAGGGCATGGGGGGAGGAAGAAGTGGGGGAAGCAGGGGGTGGAGAGGAAGGAACGGAGGGGCATCATTGCCCTAGGCACCTCCTGCCCTTGATACGTCACTGCCTCTCCAGCCCAATTAATCTCTTTTCAATATCGTGTGTAATGTTTACTCTATTACACATCTCTCACTAGTCTGTCATAGTTGTGTACCACAATCCTGGGGTTCTACAGCAACTTTAGGTATCCATCACTCTGGGGTTACCAGATGTTGCGTTTAAGAGGATTGTCCAGATGCCTGAAAGGATAAGAACATAACAACATAGAATAGCCTTACTAGGTCAGACCAATGGTCCATCAAGTCCAGTAGCTTGTTCTCATGGTGCCCAATCCAGGTTCCCGGTAACTGGCCAAAATTCAAGGAGTAGCAACATTCCATACAGAATCCCAAAGAATAGCAAGATTCTGGAATCCCAAAGAGCAACAAGATTCTAGAACCCCAAATAGTAGCAACATTCCATGCGGAATCCCCAACGAGTGGAAACATTCCATGCTACCGATCCAGGGCAAGCAGTGGGCTTCCCCCATGTCTTTCTCAATAACAGACTATGGACTTTTTCTCCAGGAAATTGTCCAAACCTTTCTTAAAACCAGCTACGCTATCTGCTCTTACCACAACCTCTGGCAACGCGTTCCATAACCTGGTAGTTTGTCCAGGTTATGGCAGGCCCCAAGCTCAGAGGGCCTCTGTGCATTCATGGAGGTCCTCCAGATGCAGCCCCAAGTTGGAGGAAGGTTTGTGTGGGGGTGGGGTTGAGGACAGAGCAGGGCGTGGTGGGGGCAGAATGGGGCAAGATCAGGTGTCCTCTATTTTTTTAAAAGAGGAAATCAGGTAACGCCACTGTGAGCTCTTTCTATAAAGTGAATTTTCATTACCTATCATCATGGATGCATGTTCTGTGTAGGTTGGGCTGGGGAGGGCATCAGTGGGAACTCAACTAACTTGGAACATGAGGACGTTACTGGCCAGACTTTACAGTAGATATCCTACAAACAATAGGATGGTTGGATAGGCTGGAGTGAGCTTAGTTGGCAGCTTCAGCAGTTGGAACCTAGGACAATACCAGGTGGACTTTAATCTATGGCTCAGAAATATCAAAGAAGAGACAAGTTAATTTCATTCATTTTTATTGAGAGTAACTAATGGGCAGACTGGATGGACCGTTCACATCTTTATCTGCCGTATTTTACTGTTACCTGGCAGAAACCCAAAAGAGTAGCAACATTCCAGAGCTGAGATTGTGATGTCATAATGCCTCATTCCACCAATGCCTAAGAGCCAACCTCAGCAGTGATGTCACAATGGCTTGATTAGATGGCAACTTCAGCAGTCGGAACCTAGGACAATACCAGGTGGACTTTAATCTATGGCCCAGAAATATCAAAGAAGAGACAAGTTAATTTCATTCATTTTTAATGAGAGTAACTAATGGGCAGACTGGATGGGCCGCTACTCCGTTATGTTACCTGAGTACTCCTAGAATAAGATCTACCCTCCTGCATCATCTCTTCACTTTCTCCCTTCCTTTCAGCTACCCTGGATTTAGGAGAGTGAGGAGGTGATACGGAAAGCAGATCTTAGAATGGGGGTACTCAAGAACCCCTAGAGCAGATACCTGTGCACTCTGGGCATCCACTGTATGTTACACTTTTACTTAAGAGTGTGGAAAATTGATCTGTAGAAATATTGAAGTTTGGTCTCTTTTCAGAAAGGGGCAGGTTTTCATCTGGATTTTTTCTGTGTGGCAGTCCTTCTCATCATCACATCATTGATGGGTCTTCCATGGTATGTGTCGGCAACAGTTATCTCTCTAGCGCACATGGATAGCCTTAAAATGGAAACAACAACATCTGCTCCTGGGGAACAGCCCAAGTTCTTGGGAATCAGGTAAAAAAAAAAAAAGAAACTCATATCTTGTAGTCGGCCTGCTTTATTTATTTTTAAAATTTCTATACTGTTTTTTTCCAAAACGGTTTACAAAAAGTTACATACATAAAATATTATTAAAAAATTCAAAACAAGATAGGAAGAAAAAACAAACAGATTCAATCCCTACATAAGGTCAATTGCTCAAAGAAATGCGTCTACAAATAGTTATGTTTTTAACATATTCCTGAATGAGTTCCTGTCTCTACATTTTCGAATTTGATCCACAAGGCTATTCCACAACTTAACTCCTGCACATGTAAAAGTCATGGCATTCGTTTCCACATATTTAGGTCCAATCTTCTATCTGCTTTTCTTCCCATCCCAGTGCACACAGCTTCTTGTTTTCCTCCTCTGATCCTACTAGGTCAGCAGGGGGCAGTGCTTCAAGATCATAATGTCGTCCTTTGCTAGCCAGGTTTGATTTTGCATAGGGTTACCAGATTTTTTCCATGGAGAAACCCGGACACATGGCCCCACCCTCTTCCGCCCCCCAACCCTGCGACATTCCACCTTTAGCCCCGCCCCAATTCCCACTCTCACAAAGCCTCGTCTTTCTTTTCCGACCTCCGGGCCGCGCTTGGAGGGCCTCCGAGCAGGCGCAGATGCATGTGATGTCATCCGCACATACTCAGAGGTCCTCCAGATGCGATCAAGAGGTCAGGGTTTTCCAAAACCCAGACAAACTACCGGGCTTTGGAAAGTCCGTATGGGCTCCCAGACAATCCTCTAAAAAGAGGACATGTCCGGGTTTTCACAGTCGTCTGGTAACCCTAGTCTTGCAATCTGAATCGAGTGGCACTCCATAGTCTTGCAAGACTTGTTAGCACAGTTAGTTAAAAACTCAAGACTTTAGCAGTGGAGAAGGCAAATGGAATGATTTCTTACACTGGAGTAAGTTTATATCGGGACATCTAGATTAAAAGACCAGTTTTATAAAGTCTATTTTATAAAGGCAATATAAACTCTCAGAACTAGCCCAAGAAGGCCCGAGTGTAATCATTAGCGATATACATTAGACTTTGGCATTATATACCAAACTAATGTATTGATCTATGGCAAGAATTTTATTTTTATTTATTTCAAAAACAGTATAGTTGGACAGCCTTTTATAAAATTATTGGTAGACAAATGCTGCCTGGAAACAATGCATTATAATATTCTAAAGAATGTAAATCCTCATATAAATGTGAAGCAATTATTTAAATCTCAGTTTCCATATGCCTGTGGCTATCTATATACACATATATCTTAAAGAACAAAATGCTAGCCCGCGCATGCGCACTCGCGACAAGCGTGTTCCCTGATCCCTTTTCTGTCGGGATGTGGCCGCATGAGTGCGCATGCGCGCGTATTACCTCATAACAGCCTCCCTACTCTCCACCTAGCGCTGCTTTCAAAGGGCCCGGTGAAGGTCGGAGAAGGCGGCGAGCTCTGACACCAACAGCAGCGCCACTGCGATCGGGAAAGCACAGCACAGCCGGCGACTCCCCCCTCCCGCCCTCACTCACGGCCAAAACCACCACCTCCTCCTTCTCGCCGGCTCACCCGCTTTTAAATGAAGAGAACGCTGGCTTTGCTGTCTTCTGTCCACTGCGGGCCGCCCTCTCTGACTACTTCCTCTTTCCGCTAGGGTTGGCCACAGTGGATAGAAGACGCCGAAGCCAGCGGCTGTAACTGCCGATATCCGCTCCTCCAGCGGAGGGGGGGGGGGGTGTCTGGGAGGAGACGGATCGCGGCCACTCAGCGCCCCCACCGAGGAGCCCAGCAACTTTCCGCTGCCCGGGACTCGACTCATTTGCTGCCCCCTCCCCCCTCTTCCCTTACCGCGGGCCCGACTGGCGATTTAAGCAGCATGTCCAGCAGTCTTCACATGCTGCTTTGGGCCCTTCTACTGCCCTGATTTGCTCCGGACGTGCCAGAGTAAATCAGGCCAGTAGAAGGACCCGAAGCAGCTTGTGAAGACTGCTGGACACGCTGCTTGAATCGCCATGTGTAGTCGGGCCTGCGGGAAGGGAAAGGGGGTAGAGGAAACGCTAATGCAGGCACAGGGAACTGGTGTGGGGGGAGGGAAATGGAAGGGGGAGGGAATGCTGCTTTGGACAGACAGACAGAGGGAGGAAGGGAGACAGAAAGAAAGAAAAGAAGAAAGACACGGGCAGGGAGATATACAGAAAGACAAACAGACAAAGGGGGCCAGGGACAGAGACAGAAAGAAAGACAGCGGGAGTCGTGTCAGGAGGGGTGCGGGATGCGGCAGAAGGAACTTTTCCAATGGGTGCAACTGGGCGACTGTCGGGAACCTCTGATCAGGGGCAGAGCAAGGTAAGTGTATCATAGGAATAAGAAGGAGGAGGGTGGGAGAAAAAGGAAGAGACATCTACTGCTGGACAGGGGGAGAAGGAAAGAGGTGCTGATGGACAGGGGGGGAGGTAAAACAAAGGGAGAAGGGCTGCTGCTGCATAAGGAGAGCAGTGAAGGGGTGGTGGTGGACACAGGGGAGGTAAAAGGAAGGGAGAATGGACAGGGGGAGCAGGCAAGGGGTGGTGATGGACAGCCAAGGAAAAAGAAAGACAGAAAGAAAGAAAGCGGCTAAGGAGAGAGAGAGAAAGAAATAAAGAGAGACACACACACATATATTCTAGAACCCGTTAATGTAATGGGCTATAAGACTAGTCTATTATAATAACATAGAGCATCTGGGAAAGACTGACTTTGTGGTTGTTGCTGGTATTGCAGCTTCTCATAGATGATATTGACATCTAATGGCCAGTGCTGGTACTACAGCTTCATGTGTTTCCCATACAGACAAAAACTGAATATTAACATAATGTCTGTTTTGAACATGCATATAATCTAGTACCATGGGATGCATGGGAGGAGTCAGACTGAAGCTTTAGGTTGCCTCAGGCTGTGGGGTTGTGTCTGCAGGATGGGCCACATCAACTTCAAGACTCCTAGTAATTTAAAACGAGGGAAATGAATGATATTGAGATGGGCCAAATCACGGGAGAGAAGGGCTTCACTGGTTGTAGCACCATGATGTGTTGCTGTAGTGGCAGTGGAGGGCCTGGCATTGCAACAAAAATAGAGCTGTGGCATTGGCCACATTGGGCTTCAGGGGCTGTGTCAGGCAACCTAGGAGAAGCACAGGCCATGGTTGTGGGGCAACAGAAAGAGGCATCATAAAGAATTTATAACCCTACTCCTCTGCCCTCCAATCCAGCCAGCTGATTAACCATTCTGCTTAACTGTATCCATGACATCCTGTTTGTCTGTTTTGCCTGTTTAGATTGTAAGCTCTTTCAAGCAGGGACTGTCTTCTTTGTGACTCTGTACATTGCTGTGTACGTCTGGTAGCGCTATAGAAATAATTCATAGTAGTAGTAGTGTGAAGAGTTTCAGTCTTTGGGAAGCAGAGCTGAGATTGTGATGTCATAATGCCTCATTCCACCAATAAGAGCCAACCTCCTCAGTGATGTCACAATGACTTGATTGTCCTGTACTCCTCTCTGCCCTCCAACCCAGTCAGCTGATTAACCCTTCCCCTTAACTGTATCCATGACATCCTGTTTGTCTGTCTTGGCTGTTTTGATTGTAAGCTCTTTTGAGCAGGGACTATCTTCTTCTTTGTGACTTTGTACAGCGCTGCATGCATCTGGTATCGCTATAGAAATAATACTAGTAGTAGTAGAAAAAGTGTTATGACAGAAGTTCTGTAGATGGGAAATGTATGGATTTTCTGCTGACTTTATACCTGTTGTTTATAGGGAGCAAAGAGTGACTGGTCTCTTTGCTTTTATCCTCACTGGCATTTCAGTCTTTTTGTCACCTGTCCTCAAGGTAAAATATTTGATTTTCGTTTCATCTTATCATCATATCAGCATTACAGTTTTAATTGCCTCCTGCCCAACGCGAGTAAGAGGAGGCTTTTCAAAACCTGGACGAAGTGCTGGGTTTTGAAAAATGGTCCAGACCCCCGGACATGTCCTCAAAAGGAGGACATGTCTGGAGAAATCCAGATGTCTAGTAACCCTAAGGGCTCCTTTTACGAAGCTGCGTTAGCGGCTGTATCGCACGCAAATTTTTATCACGCGCTAACCCCCGCGCTAGCTGAAAAACTACCGCCTGCTCAAGGGGAGGCGGTAGCGGCTAGCGCGGCCGGCAGTTTAGCGCACGCTATTACGTGCGTTAAACCGCTAATGCGCCTTCGTAAAAGGAGCTCTAAGTTTATGCAATATTATTTATGGATTTTTATAACTTACTTTCACAAGGAAATTCTACCCAGGGTGAGATGCAGCATATTATCAAAACATTAGACATACCATACCGGGCCTAATTAGCACCAATAATTGGCCTTTCAACAAGCAATTATTGGCACTAACTAGAATCAATTGCAAGTTACACAAATAAATTTAGGCAGAAATTTGTGTCTAAATGTTAGGCTCCGCCTAGTGCATCACCGGCATGCGCTGGGAGAGGCCTAAGGCCCTGATTGGCTCACACCTGAGGGGAGGGGCTTTAGGCGCCTGAGCCAATCAGAACCTTTGGCCCCTTCCAGTGCATCCAGGATGCACCGGGAAGGGCAGGGCTGCCATTTTGAAGAGGTGGCCCTTCAAGGCAGGAGGGAGTGGGCATTCCTCCTGCCTGATATTCAATGAACAGTAAGAGGGGGCAGAGTTAGGGGTGGAGGATTCTCAAACTGGGAGGGGGGGTCTGATCTGACACCCCCCCCGGTCCACCAGACAACCAGGATTTTGTGGAAGGGGGAGGGGTGATCAGCAGGTAGGGGTGCTTGGTGTCGGGATGGATGTCAGGAGGTCCTGGTTTTGGTGACGGGGGGTAAAATGGGGGGTGCACAACAGCCCCCCTACCCTCACTACACCACTGCTTTGATTGTAACCACAGAAAGGTGGTATATTAAATCCCAGTCCCAATCCCTCAGGAATGCTTATACACAGTCCACATATAATGTAGATGCACATCCTTATGCAGTATGTGCACACTGTTGCACAGTTTTGTACTGTGTGTAAAAAAGATTTTACATGTGGAGAAACTTAATAAAATAACCCCTGTGTGTCTCCATAGAATGCTGGTTTGCACTTTAGAAATCAAGATAATAATATTATGTAAAACAGTAATTAACAAACAAGCTCACAGGTGTGAGGTTTTCTTTGGTGCCATTTTGTCTGCTCTGTGGTTAACTTGTGGGCCGTGTGTTTACTTTTTTATTGCATGCTTCATTTTGGCATGAAAGTCACCTCAAGCCCTTTATGTTGGATGGACAGAGAATATATTTAATTGGTGACTAAATGAACATGGGGAAAAATGGGCATATAGAATTAATATAAGAACACATACATGTAGAGATCAGTGGGGTGTAAATAAAGCTTAGAGGATTTCCTCGAAGAGCAAAGCCTGTTTTAACGGTTGTATTTTTTTTTTTTTTTGCCTTGCCAGTACATTCCGATGCCTGTGCTGTATGGAATCTTTCTTTACATGGGCGTGGCCGCCCTCGGCAGTATGCAAGTGAGTATCTAAATAATCATGCAGACGTGCTCCTTGATGCTTGAAGTATTTGTGCAGCTTACGTGGAAAGATTTCTCTCTTTGATCGTCACATTCACTTTTTAAACCCCACATATAAATGAATGGGCTTGGGTGTCTGGTTCTTCATTCTCTCCAGTTCATCTTGTGTCTGAGTGTAACCTCCAAAGCTGCGCACTGGTGGTCAGAGGCGGAGAAGGAGCATTTTCACATTTTCCCAAAGTGTATTTCTTTCTAGAGAGTCCTCACGGTTCTATTATTTTGCTGCAGCAATGTATAAATCTGGTTCATAGACAATTGCGCGTGGACAAACAGGCGCGGACAACTGAGCGCGAAGACAATTGAGCGTGAAGACAATTGAGCGCGAAGACAAGTGAGCGTGAAGACAACCTAGCGTAAGACATTTGAGCGCAAGACAATTGAGCGCAAATTATTTTCCTTAATGAGCACGAGCGGGACAACTGAGCGCAAGACAACTGAGCGCGAGACAACTGAGCGAGAGTCAGGTGAGCGCCGGCAGGTGAGCGTAAGACAGCTGAGCGCCGGCAGGTGAGCGCAAGACAACTGAGCGCAGGCAGGTGAGCGCAAGACAACTGAGTGCCGGCAGGTGAGCGTAAGACAGCTGAGCGCCGGCAGGTGAGCGCAAGACAACTGAGCGCAGGCAGGTGAGCGCAAGACAATTGAGCGCAAGACAACTGAGTGCCGGCAGGTGAGCGCAAGACAATTGACTCACCTATAAATCTACTCAAGGCAAAACAGATTTTGCTTTAGAAACATGATGGCAGATAAAGGCAAAATGGCCCATCTAATCTGCCCATCTAATCACTGCTAAGCTTGCTTGGTTCCGTGCCTTCCATATAAGATTCCTTGATGTTTATCCCATGCATTTTTTAATTCAATGACTGTTTTCATCACCATCACCTCCCACAGGCATAAGAGCATAAAAATTGCCATACTGGGACAGACTGAAGGTCTATCAAGTCCAGTATCCTATTTCCAACAGTGGCCAACCCAGGACCCAAGTACAAGGCAGAAACTCAAATAGTAGCAACATTCCAGAGCTGAGATTGTGATGTCATAATGCCTCATTCCATCAATGCCTATGAGCCAACCTCAGCAGTGATATCACAATGCCTTGAATGTCCTATACTTGGCTCACATAAGAACATAAAGAGTTGCCATACTGGGACAGACTGAAGGTCCATCAAGCCCAATATCCTGTCTCCAACAGTGGCCAACCCAGGTCCCAATTACCTAGCAAGATCCCAAGTAGCAAAACAGATTCTATACTGCTTATCCTAGGAATAAGCAGTGGATTTCCCCAAGCCATCTCAATAATGGCTTTCCCACATGCATCATTTTGCACTTGCTCACATTAAACATCATCTGCCATTTTGATGCCCAGTCTCACAAGGTATTCTATCATCTACCACATTCTCTGTGAAAAAGTACTTCCTGATGTTATTCCTGTCATATAAGGTGTTTGGATCTCCTTTAGGCGTTAGTATTCCCACCTGGGGGGAATAGCTTGTCTTATTACTTAACGGGACGGGGATGGGTGGAACTTGGTAAGCCTGGGGGCAGGTCTAGGGGTCCGGATTTTCCGTTTCGAAAATCTGGTAACCCTAATTCTCAGATGAACCTTTTTGTCAGAAATCCCTAGTGGCCCAGTGGGCCCTGGACATTCCATCCCTCACAAGAATCTCCCTGGGGGCCCAGTGGGCCCCAGGCATCTCTAGCAGGACGTCCCTGGTGACTCAGAAGGCCTTAGCAACCCTCACAACAATTCCATAGTGGTCCAGTGGACCGTGCGCCCCCTCTCCCCCAGAAGTTTTCCTTAGTGGTTCAGTAGGCTTCCTCCATCCCTACACAAGATCTCCCAATGGTCATAGGACACTCCAATCTCCAACCTTCTCACCATCTTGAGTTGAAAGGCAGGAGTGACGCCAGTGCCCATCTAGTGCTGCCATCTTGAAAAATAACAGCACCTGACCTCTAGTGGAATGTTGGGATAAATGACTGAGAGACATTCTGCTGAAGAGGTGGTGGAGACAGAGACTGTGTCTGATTTCAAGAAAGCCTGGGATAAGCATGTGGGATCTCTTTGAGAGAGGAAGAGATAATGATTACTGCAGATGGGCAGACTGGATGAGCCATTTGGCCTTTATCTGCCATCATGTTTCTGTGTTTTAAATAAGGGAATGCTTTGGCAGACTAACCCTTAGTTTGTATCTCAAAGTACCACCAGAGGTCAGGTGTCACCATTTTTCAAGATGGTGGCAGTATGAAGAGGATGCTGTGGACACCTCCTCAGAACCTGCCTCAGAAGCTCTCTGGTTGAGGTCCTTCCTGTGCCGGGTGCCCTGCCCAACCCAGAGCTACCCTGGACCGTATAGACTCGGGGGAGTGTTTTTTTTTTCTCCTCTTGTCAGTACATGAGCCAGCTTCTGCTGATAAATATCTTTTCCTCCTGATCCTGAACCAAATTGCTGCATTTTTTAAAAATATGTGCTGACAGAAAAAAAAGCACACACTGCCATGGTAAAGTGTCACCATTTTCTGCATTGGGTAGAATTTTCTCTCTCTGTCTTTTCCTGTCACTGTGTGAGCCAATGTCCATTGGCTTGCCTCATGCACTGACAGGACTAGGACTTGCAGCACAGTTATAAATTCAGGGGTACAGATTCAGCTGGCAACGGCGAACGTTTCTTTTGGCCGCTGTCATCTTTATGCCCCGATATTCAATGCTGACCTATGTCTGGGCACCAACATTGAATATCCAGATTTAAGTGCAATATTCTAATCTAATTCTTAGTCTTAGGGCTCCTTTTTCGCATGCACCTTTTTAGCGCGTGCTAACCCCCGTGCTAGCTGAAAAACTACCGCCTGCTCAAGAGGAGGCGGTAGCGGCTAGCGCGGCTGGCAAATTAGCGTGCGCTGTTACGTGCGTTAAACCGCTAATGCGGCTTCGTAAAAGGAGCCCTTAGTCTTATATCCCGAATCATCTCCTAAAAATAGGAACTCGATTCGGTTTACATAATTAGATCACAAAGAAAGATCCATTAACATTCATTGGAGCTATTGCCTAAAAAGCGATAATCAACCCAAAAAGTTGACCCGTAAATACCACAGTTGAAGCAAAGTTCCAAAGCGAACCAAAAAAAACTTTGGAGATCGATGTTCCTGATTAGGATTTTTTTTATTCAAGTAGAACAGTAGTAAAATACGTCCACAAGTTGGAATGGGGGACCCAGCACAGTCCGTGTTTCGACCTAAGTGTCTTCCTCAGGGGTCCAAGTGTGGTCTATAAAAGACTGATGTGGGTAAAATCCAAACAACGGAGATAAATTGTTCTCTTGCGTTGCCGCTAAGGAAAATGATGAAACTTAGGCTCCAGTAGGTTGCCGGTTTAAGAATTACCCCCTTAGTGCTGATATTCAGTGGCACTGTTTTTACTTTTTTTTTGTTCTCTTTTCTTTACAAAATTGTAGTTCTCCCTCTCTCCTCTTGTTTTGCTATCCTACCCTATGTCGAGTTTGATTTTTATTCATGTATTATTTTAATGTACAACGCTTCAAATTTTATGATTAGCATTTAATCAAATTTTAATAAACTATGATAGCCTTGTACAAACAATTGAACCATCCAGAAGCCTCTCCTGCCCACTTAAATCACTTTGAATATTGACCTGTTTGAGAGTCCTACGGTGCCAGCTCTTGCGCCTGATCAGAGAGCATCTGCCCCATCAAAATCCGATGTGATTACTCTGTAAAATTGCAGACAAACGTACAAGGATGCGGGCTAAATTTATGATATCAAAACATATGAATGCATTACCGTAAGGATGTGCTGAGACTGGAGTCGGTCCAGAGAATGGCCACCCGGATGGTCTCGGGACTCAAGGATCTCCCGTACGAGGAACGGCTGGATAAGTTGCAGCTGTACTCACTCGAGGAACGCAGAGAGAGGGGTGACATGATCGAGTCATTCAAGTATCTCACGGGCCGCATCGAAGTGTAAGAAAATATCTTCTTTTTCAAGGGTCCCGCAGCAACAAGGGGGCATCCGTGGAAAATCAGGGGCGGGAAACTGCACGGGGACACCAGGAAATTCTTTTTCACTGAAAGGGTGGTTGATCGCTGGAACAGTCTTCTACTTCAGGTTATTGAGGCCAGCAGCATGCCTGATTTTAAGGCCAAATGGGATAGACACATGGGATCTATTCACAGAGAAAGGTAGGGGAGGGTCATTGGGGTGGGCAGACTAGATGGGCCGTGGCCCTTATCTGCCGTCTATTTCTATGTTTCTATTACCACCTTAAAACAAACCAAAGGACCCGGCACGGTCTGTGTTTCGGTTAACACATCTTCTTCAGGGGTCCCGGGTTGATAAGGTATCAAACAAAACCGCAAACAAAAAAAAACTTAGCCTGTGTAGTTAAAAATCAATAATCGAAGGACGGTCTCTATATAAACCTCTGCAGAGGTGATAATACTAACCGCATTCAAATGTTTTGATATAATAAATTTAGCCCGCACCCTTGTGCGTTTGTCTGCAGTTTTTCTTTGTTATTCCTGGTATTTTGCTTACTGCAGACCTTGTTGGTTTTCCCTTTTGTTGTTTAGCACTCTGGAAAACACCATTTATTATGCGTATTTTATGAAAATGATGCCGACTGACGAATGTTTGCATGCTCCGTTATCTGCTGTTTGTTTATTGGGATGCCTATACAGTAGTACCTTGGATTACGAGTATAATCCGTTCCAGGAGCATGCTCGTAATCCAAAATGCTTGTTTATCAAAGCGAGTTTCCCCATAGGAAATAATGGAAACTCGCCTTGATGCATTCCCCCCCCCCCTGAGAACCGGCATTGCTCCCCTCGAAGGCCCCCCCTGCGATCCGGCACCCCCCCTGCCTCGAACCGGCACCCCCCCGTTACGATCCGCCCCCCCCCCCCGATACGATCCGACCTCCCCCCTGACACAATTGGGCACCCCTCCGCCGCTTCTTACCCTCATCTGGGCACTCTAGAAGGTCGGACTCCTCGTCTGCTGGGCCTTGAGCATCTGAACATGCTCAAGGCCTGCGAGTTCACGTTCACGTTCAGAACGTGAACTCGCAGGCCTTGAGCATGCTCAGATGCTCAAGGCCCAGCAGAAGAGGACCAATCTTCAAGAGTGCCCAGATGAGGGTAAGAAGTGGCGGGGGGGTGCCCAATTGTGTCGAGGGGAGGTCGGATCGTGTCGGGGGGGTGCCAATCGTGTCGGAGGGGTCGGATCGTGGCAGGGGGTGCCCAATCGTGGCGGGGGGGTCGGATCGTGGCGGGGGGGGTGCCGGTTCGAGGCAGGGGGGGTGCTGGATCGCAGGGGGGGAGGTGCCAGATTGCGGGGGGGGGGGGGGGTGCTCGTAAATCGAGCCATGCTTGGTTTCCAAGGCACCGATTTTGCAAATGTTTTGCTCGTCTTGCAAAACACTCGCAAACCAGTGCACTCATAAACCGAGGTACCACTGTACTTGCTCTAGTCTTTGCTCCTTGCCAGGACACACTGGGGATGATGAATAAGAAACTGTACTAATAAATAACATGCCTCTAACAAACAATCAATAGGACTGAATAAGTTCAGAGCCTCGGAAGAAAAACGAGCGACGTCCTTGTGATATTTCGTTTCAGTTCATGGAGAGACTGCAGCTGCTTCTAATGCCGGCGAAGCACCAGCCTGATTATATTTATCTGCGACACGTGCCCCTCCGAAGGGTTCACCTATTTACTTTCATTCAGCTCTTGTGTTTGGCCGTGCTCTGGATACTCAAATCAACGGTGGCTGCAATTATCTTCCCTCTAATGGTAAGTTCTTCCGCGCAGGCGCGGCCGTTGCACGGGAAAACGATGCAGAGATAAGGAACGTGGTTATATTTTTAAAAATAATTTACAGGTTTTCCAAACCTCCACGTCATAGTCGAGCAGTTCTCATGTTCTGAAGCAAACATCTCGTTCCGATGCTCTGACCGCAGCGCGCTCGATATTTGGACCGTGGGAGTTAGGATGACTCCCGAAGTTGGCGCTGAGCTTGGATCTTCAGTGCCGGGCTGTTTCCTTTGGCCGGCATTGAATATCCGGTCTATTTTTGGTTGCTATAAATTTAACCAGCTACGTTGATTTTTAAGCGCTGGTCGACTGTGTTTACGGCGACCAAAGACTGACCAGCTATTCAAATGGCCCTGTCAGTGGCGTAGCGAGGGTGGGAGGCGCCCGAAGTGGTGGCTGTCTGCCCCCTTTTACTATGCTACTGGGCCCTATTTGGCTGCTAAATTAGCCAGCTAGCACATTAAATTTCACAGCTAGCCAACTAGCCACTATCCGCTCATATTCAGTGGCCATCTCACACTGAATATTGGCAATCTGGCTTGGCACTATTTAATTAGCCAGGCTAGGGTTGCCAGATTTCCCTCTAGACCCCGCCTTGTTGCACTTTAACCTCGCCCCCAGTCCCGCCCTATCCGCCCCCCCCTCCCCGTAGCCTGCTCTTGTCGGGCAGGAAGTCCGCACATGCGTGGCTGCCATGCCATGATGTCATTCGCATCGCGTGGCATCCACGCATGCATGGACTTCCTCCCTGCCCTACGCGATTTCAGGAGGCTTTTCAAAACTCGGACAAAGTGCCGGGTTTTGAAAAGCCGTCTGAACCCCCAGACATGTCCTCAAAAGGAGGACATCCAGACGTCCGGGAACCCTAAGCCAGGCGCTGTTTCTAGCCAGGTAAATAACACTGAATATTGGGCAGAGTCTGAGCAGGGGCTTCCATACATTCCTTCAAGTCCTTGGTGAAACTGCTTGGTAAAATCTTATCCTTTGTTTAGCACCTTCCTGCACATGATTCTTACTTGGTTGGCTCTAAGAGTCACGAAGGGAATGGAAGTGGTTTAGAAACGTTATAGGCTCGCTGGAACACCAAATTTAGGGAACCGTTTGCTCTGCAGGTCACAGTACAAAGAACCAACTGAGTGCACAAAATCACACGGAAGGTCGGTTTTGAAGATTTATTTTAAAAAGTCACCTGCATGAGCTCACCCCCACCCCCACTGCTGTAGCTTTAAATTGGCACAGGGAGAGAAGGAGCTTTGTATCCAGCTCGTCCCTGAAAGAAAATGCAAATGACGTCTTTCCACCCTTTCTGGGACAATTTTTGGTGATGCGCTGGAGAATTATAAGGCTGATCTTGTTGTAGAACTGCATAATGTAGAACAGTTTGGCCTCACATCAGCGCAGGGAGACGTGGACAACAGCCTCACTGTAGTATTATCTCTGGCATCTCTGTAGAGCCTGAAGAAGAACTGGGTGCTAGTTTTAGCTGCAAACACAATGATGCTCTCATCTTTTGTGAGAAGGTGTTTTTATTCACCCAGAAATGGCTGTGAATTTGCTTCTTAATGACAAGTCTTAGATATGGTGCTCGAGGGGGGCATGCCTGTTCTGCACGAGAGTACGCAGCTTCAAAGTAGGGTTACCAGAAGTCCAGATTTCTCCGCCTTTTGAGGACATGTCCAGGGGGTCCGGACGGCTTTTCCAAAACCCAGCACTTTGTCCGAGTTTTGAAAAGCTTTCCTTCGTGCAGGAGCGGATACGATACGATGACGTCATGTGCTGTCCAACAAGAACAGGCAGTGGGGGGGGGGGGGGCGGGATCAGGGGCGTGACAGGGTGGAACCGGAGCGTGACAGGGCGGGGATGGGTGGGACTGGGCGGACCTGGGGGGCGGGTCTAGGGGGTCCGAATTTTCCAGACAGAAAATCTAGTAACCCTATTCAAGAGGAGCATACACATAGGCAGGGCATATCCCATCAGATAAGCGCATCATGTGGCATGTTAAAGCACACCTACTTATGTCTGTCATGGACTTGGCTTAAACAGGCGGACCCAGCGGCGTAGTAAGGGAGGGTGGGGGGGAGGCGGTCTGCCCCAGGCGCCTGCCCACCTCTCCACCCTCCCACCCCCCACCACCACTACGTCGCACGCACGCCGCCTCCCTTCCCCGTACCTCTTTAATGTTTGCGGCATGAGCAGCCACCCCAACCTGCTCGTACCAGCATCGGCTCTTCCTCTTACGTCGCTTCCTGGACCCGCCCCTAGGACGTGATGTCAGAGGAAGAGCTGATGCTGGCGCCAACATCAGGTTGGGGTGGCTGCTTGCGCCGCGAACGTTAAAGAGGTGCAGGGGAAGGGCCGCACGCTCAGGGCAGGAGGGAGGGGGGCGCCACTAGGCATACCACTGTGGATTTGCTCTAGTATTCTAGAATGGAATCAAGGCGCTCTGATTCTATTATAGAATTAGCACTCCTTGCTCTGCATCGGGGTACCCAAAAGGAGGCACCACCTTATAAAGCTTTCCCTTTGGTCATTAACTTTATAAACGGACCTTGTGGAACGAACACTAGAGTCATCAATCTGAACTTTTGTGGGTAGGAGTTCCTCTGAAATAGATAGCCATCTACCTGGGTGAAACCGTGATCCTTATGGGGAGTCTAATCAGCCCTGAACAGTGTGTGATCTCCTTTGGAGATCAACTGCACCAGTGGTTCGCAACCTAGGGGCTGAGGAAGTGAACAGCCCTATGTTTCAATGCTATGGCGTACTCAACATTTTCCCTTGCAAGCTTACTCCCCCATGCAGAAAGACTTCTAGCACAGGCAAACGTCAGCTTAAACCAGTCTTTCTCAAGTTGGTCCTGGAGTACCCCCTTGCCAGTCAGGTTGTCAGGATATCCACAATGAATATGAATGGAAAAGATTTGCATACAATGGAGGCAATGTATACAAACCAATCTCATGCTTAGTCATTGTGGATATCCAGAAAACCTGTCAAGGGGGTACTCCAGGACTGACTTGAGAAACACTGGCTTAAACCAGTGTGCTGTAAGACAGTGGTTCCCAACCCTGTCCCGGAGGACCACCAGCCAGTCAGGTTTTCAGGATAGCTCTAATGAATATGCAAGCGATTTGCATATAATGGAGGTGAGAGGCATGCAAATCTGCTTCATGCATATTCATTAGGGATATCCCGAAAACCTGACTGGCTGGTGGTCCTCTAGGACAGAATTGTGAACCACTGGTGTACTGGACATGCAAACACCTGCACAATGCTTGAATAACAAATCTAGTCTAATCTAAATCTTAGATTTATATACTGGATCATCCCCTAGAGTTATGAGCTCGATTCGGTTTACACATAGAGTAGAACCTGTTCCATGCGTAAAGCATGTTTTACAAGTGCTCCGGATGATCTGGGACAGCCTGCCACAGGGAACGACCGACAAGAACTTCCCAAAGTGACTGAAGATCTGTGTCAAACCTGCGGGTGGACACTTTGCGCATTCATAACGACTGTAAAATTCTGACATATTGTTCTCGCCCAGAAGCCGGATAAGCGACATTATCAGATTTTTATGAAAACTTGAAAAACTTATGCTGTGTCATTTGAACAATGTTATTTTACTGTGATTTAGCGCAAACATTTTTAACGCACAAAAATCGCTAGGTAGTAAGGTAATGTCAGTAACACCAATATAGCTTAAGATAATTAAATGTTGTTAAATAGTAACATGCAAGTATGATGAATAAATAAGGACATACAAGAAAACTGCAAAAACCTAGAGGGTTACCTCTTCTTTTTGCCTCGCCCTGTACATCTCTCCTTTGTATTTTCAATAGGCTCATGTACATTTTCTCAAAAATATGGTATGTATTACATAGCAGGTGCAAATGTCTAGGTATAGCGTGTGCTCATACTTTCCCTTTTTAAATTGGTGCAGTGTAAGCACATACATCCTACACAGGTTAGACAGCCTTCTACAAAAATGATCTTGCTAATAATAATGTTTTGATTTGTTGTTTGTGTGGTGCAGCTGCTGGCACTTGTTGGGATACGGAAAATACTAGAATGCATTTTCTCTCTCCATGATCTGAGCTGGCTGGATGATATCTTGCCAGAAAAAGAGAAGGAAGAAGAGGATCAGCAGAAAAAAGAAGACGTGGATACGAGCGACAGCGAGGACGTAAGCAAATCATTTCCTCTCAGTTTTTTTTGTGGTTTTTTTTTTTTTTTGTAAATCTTTATTGACATTTCAAACTTTTATAATGTATACAATTGAAGAATCAGAAAAACTGTATGAAAATACATTGCTATCATCACAATTATTACATTAAACAATTTTTTATCCCCTTCTTATCCTAGTTATAAACAATAATATTATATATTATGCTATCAATATAATAAAAAAATTTAATTTTAGTCTTCCAAATAAATATTCCACCCCCCCACCCTCCCTGGATGTTTAAAGGGATCTAATGAAAAAAAAGGAGAATCATAAATTCCTCTCAGTTTTAATGTAGTTCTTGGGATGGGATCTTCATTGAAATATCAGGAAGAACATCAGAGTATTCACGTATTTGATGAGAAAAGCGCAGCAGTAATAGCAGCTTTCAGATAATATTTATCTCTATATATGAAAGGACAGTAAAGTTAGTGCTTCTGATTATAGGTTTTAAACAGTGACCTATGAAATACTATGGGCAGTATATTCCGCAGTCAAAAGTAGAACATTGATAGACCATTCGCGATAATATATATAATTCAATGTCATTTATCTTCTTTAATTTCCGTACTACATTCTATCAGGGCTTCAGACATGCCACTTGGTCACCACACACTTTTCATGGCTGCCAAATATTTCTTTATGGCTATGGCTTCTTCACTAGCCCCACACTTTATTCTTATTTTCTTCATGTTTTTTGTATTTTTTTTAATCAAACTTTAAAGTGCTATATGCAAACGACAATAACTTAATACTTATATTAAAAACTTATCTTAATTTTTATCTTTGCTTTTTTTTTTTATCTCATCGGGAAGGGACCTGTCACATCGACATGTTTCGCCGTTAGGGGACTTTTCTTGAAGCAGCCTAACGGCCCTGATAGAATGTAGTAAGGAAATTAAAGAAGATAAATGACATTGAATTATATATGTTAATACTATGGGCAGTGGCATAGTAGGGAGGGCGGAGGGACACCGGCACCTCTCCTCTTCCCCTTCCAATAATGGGATAGGTCTCTTAAATGCCCCCCCCCTACCAAGAACCTCATATTCTATATATGGGGCTCAAAATTGTGCACATAAATTTGAAGGTGTGCCCAATTTAGATGTGCAATTGAATTAAACAGTGAACCAGTTAGTACTAATAACTGGACACCAACAATCAACTATTGGCATTAATTGACATCAATTAGAATTTACACGTGCATTTTTTGTAGTCGGCATTCTATAAAAATGCGCATGCACATTTTTCTGTGTGGATGCAAAAAGGAGTGGGGGCATGGGTGAGTGTTTCCCCGCTTTTGTTAAAACTTCATTGGCTCCCAGGAATCTCTAGGGCAGGGGTACGGAACGCCGGTCCTCGAGAGCCGTATTCTAGTCGGGTTTTCAGGATTTCCCCAGTGAATAAGCATTGAAAGCAGTGCATGCAACTAGATCTCATTCATATTCATTGGGGAAATCCTGAAAACCTGACTGGAATACGGCTCTCATGGACCGGAGTTCCCTACCCCTGCTCTAAGGTTTACTTGAAATGTGCCTGCCTAACATTTAAGATCTGGCACGGCACTCTTCCCCCTTTAATTCCTCTATCCTGGAACTCTGTGAGAATTATCTTTCCCCTCGTTAAAAGGCGTTATCTATATTGGAAAATTAGGGAAATCTCTCTACTTTAAAATTACTGAGCTTTGGAACAACTTTCCTGTCCAGCTGCGTAATTTGGGCTCTTTCCAATTATTTTGAAAACATCTGAAAACGTGGCTATTTTCAAAAATGTAAATTCCGCTGCTCTCTATATAACCACTGATTCTTATTATATTTTCCTTTTTTAAAATCTTGTAAACTGTATCGAGCTCTATCCTTATAGAGAAGATGTGGTATATAAGCTTAAAGTTTAGTTTAGTTTAGTCAGGGGTGTTCCTAGAATTTGCATGCAGTTTTATAGAATAAAGCAGATCTGCACCTAATTTAAACATGAGGATTTAATACCAGGTTCAATTGGTGTAAATCCTTGCACTCAAAACTGGATGCTGATACCAGTTCTAAGGGTCTGATTCTATAGCCTAAAGTTCTCCCGTTATCTTGTCCCCATGGAGCTTTTGAAGATGTATTTGAAGGGAATTTTACAATATAATCAGGTTGATATTTTTCAGCCAGATAATCTTTATTATATTCCTAGAAGCTCCAGGGAAGCAGGTGAGGAGGGAGAAATGGAGAAGTTGGTCTCCCCGGATAGCCTTGACATTTCACAATTTTTTGAATCAACAAAAGATATAATTGCCAGGCATGCTACCTTATTGGTATTATTTAAAACACAATAGGAGAAGCAGGCCATCTTAAAATTGTATTTTGAGAAAAAACAGGCATTGTTTTGCGGTCAAAAAGTAAATGTGTTTCCAGTCATCTCCAGGCAAACCCGGTTCAAAGACAACGGCGCGAAAGACAAAAGCGCGTGCCGACAATTGAGCGCAGCGCACGCCGCCGCGCCGCTCTAAATTACAGTTTTTAGGGGCTCCGACGGGGGGTTTTGTTGGGGAACCCCCCCAGTTTACTTAATAGACATCGCGCCGGCATTATGGGGGGTTTGGGGGGTTGTAACCCTCCACATTTTATTGTAAACTGAACTTTTTCCCTAAAAACAGGGAAAAAGTGAAGTTTTCAGTAAAATGTGGGGGGTTACAACCCCCCACAACGCGGCGCGATGTCTATTAAGTAAAGTGGGGGGGGTTCCCCCCCACGCCCCCCCCGTCGGAGCACTAAAAACAGTAATTTAGAGCGGTGCGGCGGCGCGCGCTGCGCTCAATTGTCTGGGCGCGCCTTTGTCCCGGCGCGCTTTTGACCTGACACCGACAAACCCAGTTTAGAAGAAAGTTGTTCCTACAGCTTAAGCCTAAGGTTCTGGCAGTGGGAACAACTTTCTTTCTTAAATTTCCATGTAAATGTTTGATTACCTATGCAAGTGATAAATATGTGTTTATGGATCCTATTCAGCTAGAAGATGTCCTAAAAGATAAACCTCTTTGGAAAGTTTATTGAATGTTTTATTTATTTTTTGGATGGGGGTTGAGGATAAACTGTGACACTGGAAAGAAAAATGGGCATCTTTAGCCTGTTCCTCATGTGGAAAAAAAAATCTTTCATTTGTAATTGCTTTCTGCTAAACGTATCAGACGACTCCAATAATGTGGACTTTATCTTTGAAAGGAAAAAAAAAAGGATTTATTTTCTTGTTTCCTTTTATTGGTTTATTTGACTGTTTCATTTTCTTGTATTTTTATTACTATGGTATGTAACAAATATTAAATAAAGTATTTTAAAAAAGAATACCTAAAGTTAAGTGCCTCTTAGGTGCCTAACTTACCCCCCCCTCCCCTTTTCACGAAGTCGCATTAGGCTTTTTTTATTGCCAGCTGCGGCGGTATTAACTCTAACGCTCATAGAATTCCTATGCTCGTTGGCGCTAATATCGCCGCAGCTGGTGATGAAAAGGCCTAAGGTGGCTTCATAAAAGGGGGGCGGGGTAATTGGCAAAATTCCCTTAATAGGCTCAATAATTGGGGAAAAAAAATTAATTGCACTAGGCGCTTATCCGATTCTATAGAAGATAGGTAGCTATCGTGTGGCGCTTAGATAGCACCTAAGTTGGCGTTTTGATGGGCGGAGCATGACTTAGGCGCTGCTGAGCACAATTTGCCCAAACCTTAGGCACCTGAAATGTAGGCTTTTAAAACCCTCGCCTACATCTCAGGTGCCTGTTTTAAATGGCATCGGTGATTGACATGCGGCTGGCATCTATTTTTTAGGCGCTGGCCGATTTAGGCCCTAAGTAGTAGTTTATAAATGATGCCCAACTCGAAGTGCCATTTACAGGACAGCGTTTAGCGCTCAGTTACTTGATATACTGTCTATCATACAATAACTAACCCCCTCTTTTACTAAGACACGCTAGCTGATTTAGCGTGCATTAAACGCTAACGCATCCATAGAATATAATGGACGCGTTAGCGTTTAGCGTGAGCTAAATCAGCTAGCGCGCCTTAGTAAAAGGACCCCTAAATTAGAGAATGACACGGGGAAAAATTCTGACCCCGTCACTGCCCCGTTCCCGGACCACCATCCTCTTCACCACCCCGTCCCCGCCGTCCCCTTCACCGCCCCATCCCCGTCTCTGCCGACCCCTTCACCGTCCCCGCTATCCCTTTCACTGCCCCAGCCCCGTCTTCAGCGTCTTCTCCTCTCCATCCTCCCACCCCCAACACCCTTCACACAGGCCAGCAGCTCCCTCCTGCCGGCCAGCCATGGATTTCCCTCCCTCCCTCCCTCCCTTTCCCTTCCCTTCTTGAAACTGGCAATTTCTATAAGGCTATGCGCTGTATTAAAGCCGGAGCCTTGAAGTCGCGTCGGGTTGCCTGCTAGAAAAGTCTCTGATGCAACCGGAAACAGGAAGTTGCGTCGGAGACTTTCCCAACAGGCAACGCGATGCAACTTCAAGGCTCCGTCTGTAATACAGCACATAGCCTTATAGAAATCGCCAGTTTCAACAAGAGAAGGTAAGGGAAAAGGAGGGAGGGAGGGAGAGAGATGCATGGCCGACCGGCCGGTGGGAGAGAGGGGGCTGCCGGATCAAACTCTCTTCACCACGTGTTCATGCTCATTCACCGCGCGTGCTAACCACCGCGCGTGCTCCACGGGGCGGTGAATGGCCTTGTCCCCGATCTCGCGGTGATCTATTTTTTTTGGTCACCGTTTTGGCGGGTTACCCGCGGCTAGCCGTGGGTAACAACCACCGTGTCGTTCTCTACCCTAAATGTCTAAGCCAGCATTAAAAAAAAAAAGCTAAATATTAATGTTTGTTTCTAAGACTTTCCCAAAGAAAAATGGGAAGTTCTGAATATATATTTTACACATGTACCTAATAGTCATCTTTTCCTTTTCTTTTCTTCTAGTCAGAACTAATGTATCAAGAAAAGGGGCCAGAAATAAATATTTCAGTGAATTAGATACTTTTAGAAAAGCTGATGTAATGAGGAAGAGGTAAGCAATCATGCCTGAAATACCCCCAAATCTCACTAACAATAGTAATATATCAACTTCCTTCATTCGCCCGTCAACCCTTGTTGAAACAGAATCTGGACCATGTTGCAGAATTCAGAAGTATAAAAAAGTACTTTGATTTGGTTTCTTTTCGGATATTAGTACAATCCACTATTCTATCTACCCTAGATTATTGTAATATTGTTTACCTGGGGGTCAACCAAGAAAACACTTACTAGACTGTGTTTGGTACAGAATGCAGCAGTTTTCGGCTTGAGAAAGTTTGACCATGTGAGCCCTTTCTATTTGCAGCGTCATTGGCTTTCTTTTGAAGCCAGAGTTATTTTTAAAATTTGGTTGCATTTGTTTTAAAGCACTTTTTGGTTTATTACCAACATACCTATCTTCTCAACTTGAAATTATACATGTCAAATAAGAATACAAGAAATTCCGGTATGTTTATGTATCCTACCCCAAAAGCTTGCCGTTTTAAGAGCTTTTTGGAAAAGATAGTTGTTTTTCAAGCTGGAAAAATGAATTCTTGGATGAGCTCCTTGATTGCTCATTCACAATCTTATTATGTTTTTTAGAAAGTCGATGAAAACTTAACCTGTTTGAAAGATTTGTATGGTAATTTTATTGTTGTACTAGTGTTTTAGCCCGTTACATTCGTTACAGTAACGGGTGCTAGAATAGCCCCACCTATACCCTGACTCTGACCCCCACCCATGCCCCACCTCTATCATGCCCGAACCCTGCCTCCCACTGATCCCAGTCCCACCACCTCACCTTTCACCATTTCCTTTGTACCCTTTTGGCCCTCATAGATCCTCCATTGCATTTATCACCCGACAGGGTCTTTACTTACCCGAGGCAGCAGCAGCAGTCCTGACGTACCAACCTTTCCTCCCTCAGTGCCCCAAAGCAGCAGTGGTCCTACCATTTCCATCTCTCCCTTTCCCCCTTTCACACCCTCTACCATCTCTCTCTGACCCTGTTTCACTCCTTTTGCCATCTTTCCCTTTCCTGTCCCCCCCTCTGTCCTTCCCCAAGACCATCTCTCTCTCCTGCCCCCTCCATACTCCCTAAAGTCTATCTCTCCCTATCCCCTACCATCTCTCCTGGTCCCCTTAGTAGCCTCTCAGTCCTTCTCATCCATCTGTCTCTGTCTCTCTCTCCTTTCCTCACTTGAGTCCAACATCTCTCCCTTCTCCCACTCCCTCCTCCGAATCTGGGGGAAATCCACTGCTTTATTTTAAGCAGCATAAATTTGTTCTACTCTTTGGGACCTGTGGTCTGTCTCAATATGGTAGCTCTTATGCTTCTCTGGCTTACTTCCTTTTGTTCTCTAGTTACCTCTTGCCTCATCCCATCCCTGTACACCATGTCCTCCCTAACTCTCCTCTTCCCCTCCATCCCTGTGTACCGTCTCCTCCCTCTCTTTACCCCCCTATGGTCAGGTATCTTTATCCTTTTTCCCAGTCTGGCATCTCTCTCCCCTCTTTCTCTCCCCCCCCCTTTTTGTTCTGGCATCTCTGTCTTTCCCTTCCCCTCCCCCTGCCTTAGTCTTGAGCCTATTCCCCCTCCTTCCTTTCCCTGGTCTGACATCTCTCTATTCTCTCTCTCTCCCCCACCCCCACCCCCACCCCCTTTCCCATCCAGTAGTCTTAAAATCCCCTTTCCTTCCTCTTTCTCCCATGGTCTGGCATCTCTATCTGCCCCTTCCCTTTCTTCCCTAGCAGGTCTGGTCCTTTACTTTACTTTTCTCCCCATCCCTGAGGTCCAGCATCTCTTACCCTCACCATGCTATTCCTCCCCATCCCTCACTGCGTGATCCATCCCCATCCCTCACTGCTTGCTCACCGATCTCCTTGAGGTGCTGCTCTAACTCTTTGGTCGTAGGCAGCATGAGTGAAGTAAACACGCTGCCTCTGGTGACCTGGAAGCTTTCTCTCTGCTACTGTTTTCCGCCTATGTGGGGGCAGGAAGCAGTAGCAGAGAAAAAGCTTCTGGGTCACCGAAGGCAGTTTGGTTACTTCACTCATGCTGCCTATGGCCGAAGAGTTAAAGCAGCAGCACTGTGAGAACGGTGAGCAAGCACCGGATTTTGTGAGGGGGGTCGGCAGCAGGGGACTCCAGATAGGTGCGTTGGCCTTGCAGTGGGGTGGGTGGGCAGGGGACCTATAGCCGCCGGCAGCCTGCAGCCGCCGACAGCCGCGACGGCGAACACCTTCATCTC
This sequence comes from Geotrypetes seraphini, assembly GCF_902459505.1. Classification (NCBI taxonomy): domain Eukaryota; kingdom Metazoa; phylum Chordata; class Amphibia; order Gymnophiona; family Dermophiidae; genus Geotrypetes; species Geotrypetes seraphini. The sequence goes on along the minus strand of NC_047101.1, from coordinate 15,403,053 downwards.
GCCAGTCCCACGCAGGAGCAGCGCCCGACCCTCCGCCAGGGCCTTCGGGAGAGTCCTCAGCAGCTCGGAACAGCAAACATGGCCGCGAGTGTAGGGCAGTTGTAGGCACGCATGCGCACTCCTTCCGGCCACCGACATATGGAACACGCGAGTAGAAGTGCGCATGCGCTGCTTAGGGTTTTATTATAGAGATTCTCTGTTTTTGTATTTTCACTGAAATGCAGCAGTTCTCTTGATGTGAACCGCCCAGAATTATTGGTTGGGCGGTATACAAAAAATAAAATTATTATTATTATATACATTTAACATTCCTCCCCCTTTTATAAAACTGTAGCGGAGGTTTGTAGTGCCGGCCGCGGCTGTAACAGTTCCTACGCTCATAGAATTCCTTTGAGCATTGGAGCTATTTACCGCAGCGGCCAGCGCTAAAAACCATGCTACGGTTTTGTAAAAGGGGGATTTAAATTTGGTTTTATCATTATTTTCTTTCCCCCCTTTCCAGCTGCCAAGCTTGGTAGGTAGTTCTGGCTGGAGATCTCTATCTTTCAGCAGCTGGGGCTTGGGGAAGAAACCTTTGGGCCTACCCACAACTGGCAGTCTGGCTATGCTACCAGCTTACACCGTATTTAATGTACATTCAGGTACAGTTTGCTGACCCTGAAGGGCTCACGATCTAATTTTGTACCTTAGGCAAAGAAGAGTTAAGGGACTTGCCCAAGATCACATGCAACTGCCGTGAGATTTCAGCCAGGCTTTCCTGGTTCCCAGCCCACTGCTCTAGACATTAGAATATTCTTCCACTCTAATATCTTGTTAGGTAAAGGGACTATCCTCCAATATAATATTTTAAAGTGGACTGTAAACTGATTGTAGACTCCAAATCTTTCTTGGTTACAAAAATAAATAATTTGGGGATGGGAATAGGAGTTAAAATGTCCAAGGCTTATGACAGCTGATTTACAAAGAATTATCTTTAGAAATTTTCCTTTCTCCATTGACAAAACTGTAGATCATAAATACAGTGGCAGCAATTGTCCCCAAGAGCAATGAAAAGCATGATTTTTGAATAATTGTTTTGTTGTTTATTTGACTAATTATTTATATACCACTTATATCCTAATGGTTTACATTAGGTACTTTATCATATTTGCCTATCTGTCCCGGTGGGCTCAAACTCTTATCTAGTGCACCTGGGGAAAAAAAAAAAAAAAAAATTAAATAACATACCCCTCCTTTTATCAAGTTGCACTGCTGAGAAGTGCAAACTAAATGCCAAACTGCCCATTCTATTCCTATGAATGGCTCAGCCTTTAGCTCATGATGCTCCGCAGCGCAGCTTGATTAAAAGCTGGGGGTACACAATTAGAAATATATTATGTAATATAAATATCCCTGTACTGTTCTGAATTAAACAGGTTTAAGTTTGGCTTAAGGAGCCTTATTCTACCTCTGTGGTGCTGTGTGCTGGTGAAGGTCATTTGCATTCGGGAGAAGAAAGCATTTCTGGTGTGGCTTGGCCAGTGGCTTCTGGGTAACAGCAGGAAGATGCTGAAGAAAAGTCCTGTAATTTTGTTTTCACGAATACATTTATTCCTGCAGAGGTCTTCACCCCCCCCCCTTGTGTTTTGGACCTCCACTTGGTGAATACCAACTGTTGTAAAACATGGATTCTGGAAATAGTCAAGGTTGACACAACAATGCTCAAGGTGAGCAGTAGGTGGAGCACTTAGATGACATCCCACTACCATCCTGCTTTGTGCTTCTGAACTGGACCAGAAGGGATTGTTCACCCCATACTAATTATTCATCTCCAGGAGGTCTCTGCTCTGAATAGATTTACCATACTCCTGCCTTATGCAGTACATTAAGACCTCCTTTTTACTGTCTAGCTCACATTATAACCAGACAGCGTGAAGTAATTTTTCTGGGTAAATAATGCTGTGTCCTGAATCACCTTGCAGCGTCTCTGGACATCCTACAAACTGAAGCTAAACGTCATTTGGACTTTTTGCTGCCCACTTTGCTCATGTTAAAAACAAACTTTAGATATGCCTCACTTCTAGTTCCTGAACTTCAGCGTGGGCTTGATGAGCCTGCTGTTCATTATCTTGACCGCAAAGATTTAATTCTGCTGCAGTTATGCTTCATTAGGTTGAAGAAAATGAAATGAAGATGAAATACAAAGAACTTCTTTTCAAAACAATGAAGATAATAAAGCTGCCATCAGATCAAACTGCACCAGCTTTATCTAGCAGTGATTCTGTTTTCAGAAGGTTGATGGCAGTGACAGAAGTGATGTTGCTGTTGGAGTGGACCTAATTCTAAATGACAGATATCACGAAGTAATCAGTGTATCACAGTTTCCTCATATCAAGGCTCTGATTTTTGGAAGTATAACAGATTTGCCTTCAAGTGCCTTTCAGATGGGTGGACAAATGGCTCTAAGAAGATGCAGAATGACACACAAACACGTTGAAATGCATTTGTTCCTTCACTGTAATCAGTGTAATGGGAATTTTTAGTTAAAGCATTAGCGGGTGTTATACTTCAAAAATAGTGCCTTGATATGAGGAAGCTACCATTGGATCTATTTCTAACTGGTCCTTCAAATCTAGAACCCCATGATCAACAAGTTTTTATTTTTTTGCTGGTATTAATATCAAAAGAAGGCTCTGCCTGGTGTTGCCATACTGAGGACTGCTGAATATAGATAATGTTTGATTTCTGCACTGCTTACATATTATTTTCATGTTTTTGTTCCTTATTTGATTCAAATATCTCTCTAACGCTGGGTTTTACTAAACGGTGGTAGAGGTTTCTGTTGCAGGCCAATGAGTCAAATGAGCATCAGAGCATTTACCTCACCGGCCCTTGGCAGAAACCTTTACTGACATTTAGTAAAAGGGGCCCTGATTGTATTGGATCCTTATATTTGAGGACTTGAGTGTGAGGGTGAGTAGACAATGGCAGAATTTTTTTTGTATCCCTGAGTATGTACCTTGTTATGAATGATATTCTTTTATATCAATTGAATGGCGTTCTTTTTATGTATTTTTTTTTTTTTTTTTTTTAAATAATTGTTGTAAACCACTCTGTTCCTTTGTTGGTGTAAGCCAGGCTTGTCAAAATTCCTCCTCGAAGGCCGGAATCCAGTCGGGTTTTCAGGATTTCCCCAATGAATACGCCTGAGATCTATTAAAATGCACTGCTTTCATTGTATGCTAATAGATCTCATGCATATTCATTGGGGAAATCCTGAAAACCCGACTGGATTGCGGCCCTCGAGGAGGGACTTTGACATCCCTGGTGTAAGCGGTATAGTTAGTCTAATAAATAATAACAATAATGTTTTCTTTGATAATGGATGAATTTCCAATTGCTAAAAATAATTTAATGTAACTTCAAAACAACTGTTTATATCCAAGAATTAAAAAGTAACTAAAAGTAACATATTACCTTCACGGTAAACTTGTTACTTGTTACCCCCCCTTCCCCCTCTTAGTGCAGTTTTTAGCGCCGGCTGCAGCGACAACAGCTCCTATGCTCATAGGAATTCTATGAACGTCAGAGCTGTTACCACCCCGGCCTGCGCTAAAAACTGCGCTACGCTTTTGTAAAAAGGGGGGGGGGGGGTTAATATATTACTTTTTCCTTACAGTAACTTGTAACACTATAATATTTTTACAAAGTAACTTGCCCACCTCTGCATATTCTGTTGACGTACTGCTCTCCCCGTCACTCCACTTCCATATGTACTATTACTACCAATGAGCTGGCTTGCTTTTATTCTGATAAAATCACATTGCAATCAGCACTCATTTTCCTACCTTCGGGAATACCGACACTATTGCTGTTCACATCAACTGATCCTCTTGCTGCGGCTCCCTTATGTAATACTTTTTCAGCTTTTAATCTTCTATCCATTTGGGCTATAATTCAGATGATGAAAGCCACTATGGTCTACTACAATCCTGGGGGGAACCCCAGACAATCAGATTTTCAGGATACCTCCAATGAATATTCATGAGATAGATTTGTATACCAAGAAGGCAGTGCATGCAAATCTAACTCATGAAAATTCATTGGGGGTATCCTGAAAACCTGACTGGCTGGGGCTCCCCCAGGACAGGCGTGGAATCACTAGCCTACTATGAGCCTCTTCTGTTGTTGTTCTTTTTTTTAATATATAAAACGATTTGACACCATGCTCTCTCCTCTTTTACAATGTATGATTTCACCCATCCTGGAACAGGGCATTGTTCCATCTTTATGGAAGTCTGGTCGCATCTGCCCTTGACTTAGGTGATAGTTAAATATCATTTTTGGCCTATTGCTAATCTGCCTTTTATTTCCAAAATAGCAGAAAGTATATTGTGGACAAACTTACAGCGCTGAATTTGCTTTTATTAGCATCACCCTATGGACCAGGAAAGACAGGCAAAATTATCATTAGATCTCTTTGCAGGATATTTGATTTTGTAGAGCCATAATATGCCCCTGCTTAGATTACAATAAATTTATATAGTTACCTGGAAGACTATGCTTTCAGATCTCCATACTCTGACATGTGGAGTGCCTCAGGGCTCAATTTTGGTCTCTACTGTTTAACATCTTCATGGCCCATGGTCCTGAAACCTTTCTCATTCAAACCCTTAATCTAACACCATATATCAATGCAGATAACAAAGATATCTTAACCGTTTTGGATAGTACTTCCCTTCAAGAGATTTTGCTTTTTTAACAGTCAACTAGACAAGATTCAAGACAAAGTTAGACAAGTTCCTGCTGAACCGGAACGTATGCAGGTAGGGCTAGTCTCAGTTAGGGCGCTGGTCTTTGACCAGAGGACCGCCGCGTGAGCAGACTGCTAGGCACGATGGACCCCTGGTCTGATCCAGCAGCGGCAATTCTTATGTTCTTATGGCTGAGGGACCATACACAAACTCAATCTGCAAAAATCTACAGGACTTTTTTTTTTTTTTTTAATCTCAGAAAGGTCTCACTCATCTTGGTTCAGTCATCCATAAAGATAGACCAATCTCTATCCTATCAATCACATATTTCAAATATTGTAAAACGTTTCTTGAAACTTTGCATGATTTCTTCAATAAGGAGTGTGCGCACCGAGAATTTTGTTTGTATTCTAATTCATTCTTTAGTTATTAGTCACTTACCCCCTTTTACTAAGGTGCGTTAGCATTTAGCGTATGCTAAATCGGCTAGCACGCTTTCGTTAAAGATTCCCTTAGATTATTGCTATGCCCTGCTAATTTTTTTAAGCAGTAAAGAAATTGAATGTCTACGATTTACCATAATATAGCAAAGTTCTGGAAGGTTCTAGTAAATATAACCACATTACCCCTTTAATCCATGAAGAGCATTGGTTATCAGTAACACACAGGATTACATTCAAAATCCTTCCATTTGTGATAAAATTAATTACTTGCATCTGCCTTTATTTCTTTCCAGATTTTTAATCCCATATACATCTCAGGTCATTACAACACAACTGCCTCAATATCTTCCCTCAGGAGAACTTTTTTTTTTTAATGTTATAGTCCAACTTTATAGAATGCCTTTATTCACATTTGGAGCACTCTTATCAGACATTTTTATTTCATGATACATATGGCTTTTGAATGTCTAGATTGCTGTCATTGGCTGGGGGGCTGGAGGAGAGTATGGACCTTTTACAATTTCTTTTTCCTTCTTAATTTAATATTTTAATATTTTATATTAAACTGTTCAGAACGCATACTATGTGCTGATATACCACTGTTAATAAACTTGAAATGTATTGAACAAATGAAATGAGCCCAAAACATTTGGAAAAAGCCCAAACAGAACTGAAATTGCTGCCCTGACACATCCCTAGTCAAGAGACTCCTAATCCTATCATGTAAGTCATATCCTCTGTGTAGCTGATGGACTTAAGGAAGATTCCAGGGTCTTGGCAAGTGTTGCATAGACTTCTATATGATGACATGACTGCTGAGAGTCCAACTTAGGGGTCCTTTTACTAAGGGATACTAACTGATTTATTGCACGCTAAATGCTAAGAATCCTATTATATACCTATGGGCTTCTTAGCATTTAGCACACCTTAGTAAAAAGACCCTTTTGAATCCAGCTGCTTAGGCAGGATTTATTTTTCCCTTTTAGTGTATTGAACCCTGCTAATTTAATCAGCACTCCTTGTGACCTTGAGTAATTTGGCTCACATTGATTTGGCTAGCTACTCATATTCTAGGCTGGCTGTGACAGTTAACGCACCAATTGTTATGGTTCTGCTAGCTGTCAGGATTGCCAAATAATGCAACTGAGCTTACTGATACCTCAAAAGAAGGCAGTAACTGCAGCTGCACAACTATATTGTGGCTGCTTTGCCCCTGAACCTCTTGCCCCTTTGGTCCTGTCCCTGGGTGGGGTGGGCACATGACTGTGCACCTGGGCCTACCTCTAGATACAGGGGTATACCAAGCCACCTGGCCCTATTTCTGTGTAGGCTGAAGGCACACCTAGTTACCTGTCTTTCTGTGTGTTTCATGTCAACACCTGCTCCGTGCTGCTCTTCAGCTTCTGCCCTGGGGTTACATAATGATTCCATGCTAAGCAGGAAGTAAAAAGCTGTACTAAAAGTTAACACACTTGTTGCAACAGAATGAAATTCTGTATGCAGGTCTTTAACATGCATTTACTATTACTACTACTACTACTACTACTAATTTCAATAGTGATACCAGATGTACATAGCATTGTACACATTGTACGCAAGTACTTTCTGTCCCTAATGGGCTCACAATCTTTGCTTTGCACCTGGAGCAGTGGAGGGTCAAGTGACTTGCCCAGGATCACAAGGAGCGGCAATGAGAATTGGACCCGATTCCCTAGGACAGGGGTGGGCAACTCCGGTCCTCGAGGGCCAGAATCCAGTTGGGTTTTCAGGATTTCCCCAATGAATATGCATTGAAAGCAGCGCATGCAATAGATCTCATGCATATTCATTGGGGAAATCCTGAAAACCCGACTGGATTCTGGCCCTTGAGGATCGGAGTTGCCCACTCCTGATCTAGGATCTCGGTCTGCTGCACTAACCGTTAAGCTACTCGTCCAGTCGCACAAACCATCAAAGCTTCAACTGAAGAAGTGGTTTGCACTTAAAATTGGTGCTTATACTGGGGCTAGTATTTACTACCAGCAAACAAAAAGTAGCCCATTTTCACTATGGTGTGTCTACAGCTGCAGAATTTCACCCGATGTTTTCCATTCAAACCAAAAGAAAGCTGTAACAAAAGGGAAACCTGCAGGTACTGAAACAAATCACTTTAAGCCTATTTATTGAGCACACACCATACATACCGGTATGCAGCGTTGTACACATAGGCTCTCTTTTACTCAGGTGCACTAAGCATTGCTAAATCAACACGTGCGCTAACTGCTAACGCGTCCATAGGATAAAATGCACGCGTTAGCATATAGCGTGTGATTAGCGCATGCTAAAAAGCATAGCGCACCTTAGTAAAAGAGGGGGATAGAGTCAGAGTCTATCATTTAGGCTGTTTATAGCATACATATAGCAGCTGGCCCAGTGACTATGATGTAGGCACGACTATTTACGCCAACTAAAACCGGGTGTAAATGCTCACGCCTAAATCCGGCATGGAGCGGGCGTATTCTGCAGCAGTGCACGCAATTTATAGGAATGCCCACGCCTTTCCCATGGCCACACCCCTTTTCAGATCTGTGCCTTAGAATTTGTGGGGGCCACTTTATAGAAAGTTGTGCGTGTAAACTCTAATTGGTGCCAATAACTGCTTCTTAGTGTCCAATTATCAGCGCCAATTGACTCATTAAACAATCAAGTCACACATGCAATTTGGCTAAATTTGCCCATATATAGGAATCTGGGGGTTAGGGGGTAAATTTTTTTAAGGAGCCACCTAGATTAGGCACCAAGAATGTGTTTGTATTTTAGCTGTTTACAGGCTTCAGGGGCAACTTTTACAATATCAAAATCTGCGCTTCTGTGCTCATTGTGTTAAGATCACCATCACCAGTGGAGAAAGCTTCAGCGAAAGCAAGACAAATGCTAGGTTGCATCAGAAGGAGCTTTCTCAGCCGAAAGCCTGAAGTCATACTGCCATTGTACAGATCCATGGTGAGACCCCACCTGGAGTGCTGTGTCCAGTTCTGGAGGCCGCATTATCGAAAAAATGGAAGGAGACTGGAATCGATCCAGAGAATGGCCACTAGGATGGTCTCGGGACTCAGGGATCTCCCTTATGAGGAACGTCTGACCAGACTACGCCTATATTCTCTCAAGGAGCGCAGAGAAAGAGGGGACATGATTGAAATATTTACGGGCCGCATCGAGGTGGAGGAAGACATCTTTTTTCTTAGGGGTCGCACGGCAACAAGAGGACATCCGCTAAAATTTAAAGGGGGAAGATTTCAAGGAGACACCAGGAAGTACTTCTTCACCGAAAGAGTGATTGATCGATGGAATGGCCTTCCATAAGTGGTAGAGGCCAGCGGTGTGCTCGACTTTAAAAAGTCGTTGGGACAGACAAGTGGGGTCGCTACAGAGTCATGCTTAAAGGACGGACTCATGGAGAGGAGGCTCTAGAGAGGGCATTTTAGCTGAGGGAGGGTTCTGGAGTGGGCAGACTTGTTGGGCCGCCGGCCCTTTTCTGCCGTCATATTCTATGTTTCTAACTCCCTCTTTTACTAAGGTGCGGCAGCCAATTTAGCGCACGCTAACTGCTAACACGTCCACAGACTATAATGGATGCGTTAGCATTTAGCGACCGCTAAATCATCTGCCGCATCTTAGTAAAAGGACCCCCAAGTGTTACCTACCCATTGTTCATAAATTTTATGAAACAAAACCCCCGTCTACATTAGAAATTATTAGTGCACAACGTAGGGTTGATGCAATTACATTAGCCTGAATGCATGAGTGAGTTGCGTCTCAGTTGAACATGGCACAAAATAGCAATGAAATTTCGAGTCTAAAACCTTTATTTAATGGGCATTTATTCTCGATCATTTAGTACTAGCATTTTTTACACAGGTAAAACCACCCTCTCAGCACCTCTGGGTCTATGTATTTTGTTTAAAAAAAAAAAAAATCTGGTATGTATATTTAAGGATTCTAAGGGCTCCTTTTACAAAGGTGCACTAGCGTTTTTAGCGCACGCACCGGATTAGCACGCGCTACCCGAAAAACTATCGCCTTTGTAAAAGGAGCCCTAAATGTTACTCATTGTACAATGGCTATAGAGTAACTTATTTCACAAGCTAAAAAATATACACTGGGTTTTATTAAACGGTGCTAGAAGTTTCTAGCACGGGCCAACATCTACCTCCACTGCCGTTTAGTAAAAGGAGCCCACCTACAATGTAAAAAACACATTCTTAGTTATAATCTTGCGGAAATATCCCTTAGTTTCAATCTGCCTCTTTAAATTAGTTTTATTTAAACTTTTTGTTGTGCAACAGTGATCCCCCAAACCTGTACTGGAGGTCCCCCTACCAGTTGGGTTTTCTGAATATCCACAATAACTATACAAGAGAGGAATCTGGATGTAACTGAGGCAATGCATGAAAATTTTTCTCAATACTCATTGCACTTATCCTGAAAACTTGACTGGTTGGGAACTCCCCAGAACAGGTTTGGGAAACTTTGATTTAGAAGCTTTCAATTTATTTTCACATTTAGAGACAAAGGTGTCAAACAAGGATTTTATATTTCATCCATGGCACTGTATACTGTGGGCCAGATTCTGTAAACAGTGCCTAAATCAGCAGTGTCTACAAAAATGGACACCAGCCGCGTCTCAACCACACTTAGGTGCCGTTAACAGAATCATGTCTAATGACGCCTAAGAAAAACTTAGATGCCTGCAACGTAGACCAGCATTTTACAGGCCTACTTTGCAAGCAACTAAAGCCCAAATTCACTAAGCAAACCAATCGTGCACCGATCAGTTTGCGAGCCCTTTGCGACCCGATTTCCCTCCTGCACTATTCACTAACCTGTGTAGCAATCCGATTCCAATCCGTGCATGCAAATGAGGGGAACTGCATGCAAAGTAGGCAGGGACGCAATTCCCGATCCTACTGGGCTGGCTGATCAACCCAAAAAGCAACTGCTGGGGACCAGTCGCAAACGGCTTTACGACTCTCCTGCTCCATTGCCGCTCTGCACTCTGCCCCAATCTTCAGGTTTTTTTTTCCTGCAAGCAACAATCCTGATCTTTCAGCCCTGCTTTCTCCCCCCATATCCTCTCTGCCGTCTTCCCTGCAGTGCGAGCCCGCAGGTTAAAGCGGGGCTGCACGCCGTAGATCGGGCTGCTCTGTGGCGTGCAACCCCGCTTTAAACCCGCGAGCTCACACTACAGGAAAGGCTGCAGAGATGAGGGCATGACCAGCTGACAGTCGATGAAAGGGAAGAGGCAGCTACCGCCAGGGTGGGGAGAGCAGGAGAATCGGGGCCTGTTCAAACTGCAAGCCTGCTGAGTCTGTGGGGAAAAATGCCGCCGTTCCTCACAGTGCAGTCCGTAGTTTTAAAGTGGGGCTGCACTGTGGGGAAGGGCGGTTATTTGGAGGGGGCTTGGATGTCTAAACTAAAAGAGCAGCTTTGTCTCCTCACCCCCCAGTGACAAAACCCTTCTTTAATACTGGCTATATATTGTATAAATTGACAGCTTAGAGCAGGAGAATCTAGGTGGCAAGAGCAGCTGGAAGGGGACAGCAGGAGAGTAGGCTACAAAAAACAAATAAACTAGCAATAAAAAAAAAAAACAGGACCCAAAATGCATGCGCAGACCATCTGCAGGGAAAGCAGATGGTCTGCACATGTATCAGGATCGCAAACTCGCGATCCGTGCGGTCAGAGGGGGGCGTTCCTCCGACCGCCTAATTTGAATTTGTTCATGTTCTGAAACAATCGGGCCTGGTGGAATCGGCCACGGGATCGCCCCCGGAAAAAAGTCTCTTTCTAGGTTGCCTTTCCCCAATAATATCCCCACGATGGGGGGGATATTATTGGGGGAAGGCAATCTAGAAAGAGACTTGGGGGTTATGGTGGATAAAACAATGAAACTGGCGGCACAATGCGCCACGGACTCGAAAAAAGCGAACAGAATTTTGGGCATTATCAAGAAAGGTATCGCTACCAGAAGCAAAGAGGTTATCCTCCCGCTGTATAGGGCGATGGTGCGACCACATCTGGAGTACTGCGTTCAATACTGGTCGCTGTACCTTAAGAAGGATATGGCGATACTGGAGAGGGTCCAGAGAAGAGCAACAAAAATGATAAAGGGCATGGAGAACCTTTCATATGCTGAGAGACTGGAGAAGCTGGGGCTCTTTTCCCTCGAAAAGCGGAGACTTAGAGGGGATATGATAGAAACTTACAAGATCATGAAAGGTATAGAGAAGGTAGAGAGGGATAGATTCTTCAGACTGGCGGGGGCAACAATAACTAGAGGGCATTCGGAAAAATTGAAGGGAGACAGATTCAGAACAAATGCCAGGAAGTTCTTCTTCACTCAAAGGGTGGTTGACACCTGTAATGTACTTCCAGAGGAGGTAGTAAAGCAGCATACGATTTTGGGTTTCAAAATGGGACTGGACAAATTTCGGAAGGAAAAGGGGATTGAAGGGTACAATTAGAGGGGTACTATACAGTACAAATGCTTTAGAGTAATAGATCACTTACAGGTCATCGACCTGGGGGCCGCCGCGGGAGCGGACTGCTGGACATGATGGACCTATGGTCTGACTCAGCGGAGGCGATGCTTATGTTCTTATGTTAGTGAATCTAGCCCTAAGTTGTTAAGTGAATCGCAGCTAAAAGGCCTAAGTTCCACTTCACCCCTAACCACATCCACTTAAGTGTAAGGTGCGGTTAGGCATCCGGCTGGAGATGGGTTAATGATGCTTGCACTGCAGATGCCTCCCAGTACCTACTTTATCACTTTTAAATGAAGTGGTCAATTACAGTGCCAATTAAAACAATTAAGTTAGGCAGTTGTAGGATGCCTACTGCCGCCTAACTTACAGCACCCTTTATTGACTATGGCCCTGTGTGTTTTTCTGTTACTGTAATTGTAATGCTTTTATGGATAAAGGTGAGCCGGTTGATGTAGTGTATCTAGATTTTCAGAAAGCTTTTGGCAAAATTCCTCATGAGAGACTCCTGAAAAAATTAAAGAGTCATGGGATAGGAGGCAATGTTCAGTTGTGGATTAGGAACTGGTTATCAGATAGAAAACGGAGAGTAGGGTTAAATGACCATTTTTCTCAATGGAGGAGGGTAAACAGTGGAGTGCCACAGGGATATATATATACTAGGACCAGTGCTATTTAACTTATTTATAAATGATCTGGAAATTGGAACAACGAGTAAAGTGATCAAATTTGCAGAAGATATTAAACTGTTCAAAAGTTGTTAAAACAGATGCAGACCTTAAGAAATTGGAAGACTGGGCGTCCAAATGGCAGATGAAATTTTATGTGGACAAATGCAATCACAGTTACCAGATGCTAGGGTCCACCTTGGGGGTTAGCACCCAAGAAAAGGATTTGGGTGTTATTGTAGTCAATACGTTGAAACCTTCCACACAGTGTGGGGCAGTGGTGGTCATAAAAGCAAACAAGAAGCTGTTTATCGTTCTAAGGTGTGACCACACCTTGAGTATTGTGTTTAATTCTGGTTTCTTTTATCTCAAGAAGGATATAACAGAACTAGAAAAGGTTCAAAGAGCAACCAGATATGATTGAAGTCTACAAAATCCGGAGTACCATTCTTACCACAACCTCTAGCAATGCTTTCCAGAACTTAACTATTCTCTGACTGAAAAAATATTTCCTCCTATTGGTTTTAAAAGTATGTCCCTGTAACTTCCTGTTAATGTACCTGGTTTGAACAATTTCCTGGTGGAAAAGTCCATAGTCTGATATTGAGACAGACATGGAGGAAGCTAATGCTTTTCCTGGATCAGTAGCATGGACTGTTGGTACTATTTGGGGATGGGCTACTGGGCTAGATGGACCATTGGTCTGACCGAGTAAAGTTATTCGTATGTTTGATAATGAAATATAGTGAAATGATATGGCTGGTTTTATTTAACTGTAACTGGGATATTGCTACAGCTTTTAGTAACATCTGATCTGAAAGCATCACTGCATTACAATTTCCAGAGGAGTTGTTATATTCTTTATTTTCTCTGAAAGTACTTATGAAAGTGTACAAGTGAAAAGAACTTTTGTCTGATCGTGTCACCCAAATCGAAAGGACTGTAATTTTTTCATGACCCAGTTTGAACAAGACGCTCATTTAGAATTTAACAACAACAAACAATGCCCAAACAAACACTCACACACACAACAAAATTATAGGTACTATGCAGAAATAAAACAAAAACAAAGGAAAAAAAATACTACCTTTTTTATTGGACTAACTTAATGTAGTTTATGATTAGCTTTCCAAGGTACCCCCTTCTTCCTCAGATCAGAAAGCTGTACTCAAGAAAGCAAGCCGTGGAGTCTCTAGTGTGACAGCCCAAATTTCCATGCTTACTTTACAGCCACTTCAGGAAACACGTTCTCTCCACCGAAGTCTATAGAGTCGCAGGCACATATCTAGGAACGTATGCCCTAAGCTGCCCAACGTGATGACGTAGACGTATCTTCTCCAGCAAGTTAGGATTCCTTCTGGCCAGGTCCAATTAAGGTGGGAAATCCGTGCTGGGCAGCTGATTGGCAGCACGGCGCGCCAATCGTCGTCCGGGATTTAATCCATGCCAGAGACGGGAAGGTGATACGCAGCGCTCTTGTCCAAAGACCACTTTCTGCTGCTGGAACTTGTGCGGTGAAATGAGCACGAGCTTCTCCCCACCTGCCCCGTCTCGCCGCTCCCGGAGCGCTCCCGACTGCTCGAAGAGGCATTTTGAAGGGGGGGAGGGGGGTGCGCAAGGCCCTGAAAGTTAATAAGCCGGAGGCGGCCGCGGCGTGAGCGACGCGCTCCTCAGCCAATTCAACTGCGGGAAGTTGAGGAAGAGCGGGCGGGGTTGTCGGGGTGCGCGCTCGCCTCAACGTAGCTTGCCCCAGGAAGGGCGCGTGATGGCGGCGTGAGTGACGTCCGTTGGGGACCTATGCGGTGGCCGCGAGCCGTCTCTCCGGCAAATAACTGAACGCGGCCTTTCTTTTTTAGGCGGGGCCATTCGCCAGCGTTAGGTTAGGTCATCCGAAGTTAATGGCTGGGGAAAGGTTTCTTCTGCTTTTCACTTTAGCTGTTTTTCCCGGGGAGGCTCCGAGAAGCCCCGAATAGATACGCGGAGGGCGAACGAGAGGTTTCGAGTTGAGGAAATCGGGGAGTTCGGACGCGAAGCTGGTGCCCTCCCTTCACCGCGGAGCGATGCAGAATGCGATAGCCGGGACGGAAATGCTGACGGACGGCTTCGAGGACGAGATTGATTCCGTAACTCCGCGTTCCCCGGCCGTGGACTTGGCCGCGGGAGCCGAGCCCGGCCTGGCCGGCAAGAAAGTGCGACTGTTCGGCGGCGACGCCGCCGCCGCGGGCGCCGGGAGCGACAGGCTGGACTTCAAGCTGGCGGCGGCCGCCGTGCTCTCCTCGGGCGCGGGCTCGGGCAGCGACGAGGACGAGGTGTCTGAGGTGAGTAACTGAAATCGTCTCCCCCCCCCCCTTCCCCGTTGCGGCGGCCGACTAAGAAGAGCTCAGGGCGGCGGCTTCCTCGCTAGGCCGCGGGCGCTCTCTCAACACCCCCCCCCCCCTCTCCCTTCCAATGCGGCAACGGCGGCGGAAGCGCCTTCTTGACAGATTCCGAGGCCCAGCGCCGCGGCCTGCAAGGCCCAGCGTGAAGCTATTTTCGAAACTCCCCTGCTCTCGGGCCACACATGGTGGCGGAGGCGGCTGAGCGGCTTCGGCGCCGTCCACACCCCGGCTCCGAGGATCTTTTGGGCTCGGGCTTTTCCCCCGTGCCCACCCTTCGTCCGTGCTAAGACGTTTGTTTTTTTTCACCGCAAGATGTTGCAGCCTCTGTTGATTCCGGGTGTCAGCGCCGTCTGGACTAGCAGGAGGAAAAAAAACAACACACGATAATAGCGCTCGTTTTCCAAAAAAACACGTTTACGAGCGTTTTAGCAGAATAGCAACAGCCTACTGGAAACACAACATTTACAAAAAAATGTTTACCCCCCCCCCCCAAAAAAAAAAAAAATCATCTCGCCCTTTGGTCCTAAAGGGCTCCTCATCATAGGCGTGCTTTTTTTTCTTTCGCTATATTCGTAAATGTAGCGTTAATCACGCTAAAATGTAGCTGAAGAAGCAAGAGGTTAGAAAATGAGCTGCAAGGCTTTTACAATGTGCCATCCTTTGAAATAAGCGACGTTTAAGCATTGACTCTGCACCCAACAGGTGGAGTACTTCATAGCGTTTTTTAAGAGACCTACTTTGATTGCTTAAACGTTAACTTTAGACTGTAGTTTAATACTACATTTTGTTTAAGCCGTTACCGTGAAAGATTATTTTGCTGTCGTTGTCATTAAGCTAGCTTTCTTTATTTGTTTATTTTAGAAGTTATATTTGATTCTGGTGAATGTTGACTACCAGTACATTAGTTTTTTTTTTTTAACTTCTTTATTCGTTTTTAAACTTTAATCAAGTGTACAGAAATCATAATAAACCCTATTAATTAGATCACTTGAACATCTTATCATTGCATCTTATAAATATAAATGCAACCCTCCCTCTAAACCCATTATTCATTATAAGATCATAAACCCTCCCATTAAACCCTTCCCCTCTTTCAACACTAAGTGGTGTATAATTAATAGAAAAATGGCATTTAATCATGACAAAAAGATATTAATGGCTTCCATATTTTTATAAAACTTTTATACTTTCCATTCTGTACCGCCAGTGATCTTTCTATTCTATATAAGTGACAACGAATTCCACCAGAAATTAAAATTAAGTCTACTGTTATCTTTCCAGTTATTAGTAATATATTGGATGGCAACTCCTGTCATGATCAATAAAAGTTTATTGTTACTGATGATATCAGTACATTAGTTTTGACTTTGGAGTATAGTATTTGCAAAATCTTATAGTTTGTCAATACTGTGACATGGAGGGGACACACTAAAATCTAGAACAAAAAAAATTCACTCTATTTGAATTTAGTGTCACGGTAAGAATTTTTTCAGTTCTTTCTTCATTTATAAATAACAAATTTAGCAGTTTACACTCCTTTATTACAATTTTTATAAAATTAATAAAAACATACTTTTTACCATGCATTAGACTTGTTTATGAGAAATTTATAGGTCGCTTTTTTTTGTGTGTGTGTATGTGTAAAATGTGTTGTTTTTTTTGTGGAAGGGTTAATCATCCTATTCAGGGTGCAAACAACTGTCCTCTGTTAGAGTAAGATAGAATATGAATCTCCCTCTTTCATGTCATGTTTCATGCTCTTCATCTCTAGCAGGAGACCAATAAGAGTTAACCCTTGCCTTGTGACTTAGATCTTACATTTGCTTGTTAAAAAGATGAGATGCTTAAACTAAGATTGGCCTGAGTATGCTGCTTTTAATAGATAATCAAACTTAAGTTTCCACAATTTAAACATCCAGATAAACCAGTACTAGTATTTATTTTCTCTCAGTCTGCGAAAAGTACATATTCATTAAACGACTGGGATTTTTAGCCCACAATTGTTGGATCTTGGGGAGAGAAGATTGAGGTGAGGCGATTATTTAGATTTTACAATCTTTTCAATAAACTGTTGTGGGGAAAAAAAGGCAAAAGATTTTCCAAATGTAAGTATAATTGTACATTCAATCATAGGGGTCATTGCTCAAGAAAAAGATCTGGGTGTTATCGTGGACAATACGTTGAAACCTTCCGCCCAATGTGTGGCGGCAGCCCAAAAAGCAAACAAGATGCTAGGAATTATTAAAGGAATGGTAAACAAGACTAAGAAAGAGACATTATTGTTCAATGGGGCAACATCACCTTGAGTATTGCGTTCAGAAGATATAGCAGCACTAGAAAAGGCTCAAAGAAGAGTGACCAAGATGATAAAGGGGATGGAACTACTCTCCTATGAGGAAAGACTAAAGAGGTTAGGGTTCTTCAGCTTGGAAAAGAAACAGCTGAGGGGAGATATGATCGAAGTCTACAAAATCCCGAGTGGTGTAGAATGGGCACAAGTGGATTTTTTTTTTTTTTTACTGCATCAAGATTTACAAAGACTAAGGGAAAACCAATAGGAGGAAATATTTTTTCACTTGAAGAATAATTAAGCTCAGAATGCGTTGCCAGAGGACGTGGTAAAAGCGGTTAATATAGCTGGTTTTAAAAAAGGTTTGTACAAGTTCCTGGAAAAGTCCATAGTCTGCTGTTGAGAGAGACATAGGAGAAGCCACTGCTTGCCCTGAATTGGTGGCATGGAATGCCGCTACTATGTGGGTTTTTGCCAGGTACTTGTGACTTGGATTGGCCTCCATGAAGACGGGCTACTGGGCTAGATGGACCATTGGTCTTATCCAGTAAGACTGCTATTATGTTCAAAAGGCATCGGATACACGTGAATATTCACCTTCGGTCAAGCTCACAAACATTGATTAATCTAAATTCATATATACTTTACATACTTTTGCTAATCTTCGGGACCCAGAGCTCTGTGGAAGCAATTCAGACGTTTAAAACTTGAGTTATGTAAAACTAGGAAAATCTTGTTCTCCTCAGAAAGTTTTGCCAGTTGGGTAGGGGTGGCAGTATTTTTTTATTCTGTTATGTTTGCTGTGTGGCAAGTAAAATCAGCTGGGTGGCACACCCATTCAAAAGGTCCTGGGGGAGAATACTGCTTGCCCTATATCCAGTAGCATGCCACAAAAACTATACCCACCTTCAAAGCAATTGTTTAATGTGTCTGTGCAAAAGCACCACTAGTCAAGAAGTAGGACTGGAAAGATTCAACCTCCTCTGGAATCTCATATTTGGAGCATATACGAGGGGTATTCAATCATTTTATCTACCTGAGTATGAAAGAAAGTAGCAAGCTTGTTGAAACAAATCTCTGCATGTTGTGACATCTCAAGGTTACTCATGCACAGTTGTGGCTGTATGGGCCTAACATTCCAAGAGGCAGGATGTCAGGAGAGTCCTCGTGAGAATTAAATAAGAAACTGCTAGATTTTGAGCACCGTTCAGTGATAAAATTTGTCAGAAAAGGGAAAAAGCCAAATGAGTACCTTGAAGGCATGACTGCAGTGAGGCTGCCCCATCATCCTAAAAAGTGAAATTTGGAGCAAGCAGTTTGAGGTAAGGTAGAGAGTCCATTGAAGATGACCCTCACACTGTACAGCCAGTGGAAGCAACTTTTACAGAATTGTGCAAGAAAGTTGAGGATTTGATTTTGTCAGACAGATGAATTAAGGTTTCCTGAATAGCTGAAGAAATGGGCATCTCAGCAGGTACAATTTAGAAAACAATTCATGAAAAGTTGGGCATGTTCAAGGTTAGTGTAAGATGGGTTCCAAGAATGCTAATGCCATGTCAGAAGGCCACGAGGCTCCAGTGTTGTCAGGAGAACTTTGAGATGCTTCATGAAGACCAAGTGGATTTTTTTCATCATTTGATGACTGGAAATGAGACTTGGTTCTATCACTGAGATCCTGAATCCAAAGTGGAGTCAATGAAGTGGAAGCACAAGTCATCCCTACCTCAAAAAAATTCATTCAGAAAAATCTGCAGGCAGAGTCATGGCAAATGTCTTCTGGGGTGATAAAGGACTTTTGCTTCTGGAGTTCATTACACACAAGACAACCATAACTGAGGAGTGTTACACCAACACGATGATCGCTTTGTGGGCATCAGTCGAGGAGAAAAGACAAGGAAAACTCGGAGGGCGTGCTGCTGGTGCACATGTCACGACAATCACAGGCTGCCATCTGAGAATGTGGGTTTCAGCAGCTGAACCATCCATCCTACATCCTGCCTCCTGGCTTCCTTGGATTTTTTTGTGTTCTGAGCTTTGAAGAAATCTCTGTGGACAGCATTTTTCAAGCAATGAATGTAATGTAATGTAATGTAATTTATTTCTTATATACCGCTACATCCGTTAGGTTCTAAGCGGTTTACAGAAAATATACATTAAGATTAGAAATAAGAAAGGTACTTGAAAAATTCCCTTACTGTCCCGAAGGCTCACAATCTAACTAAAGTACCTGGAGGGTAATAGAGAAGTGAAAAGTAGAGTTAGAGGAAAAATAAAAATAAAATAAAAAATTCTGGAGAAATTTAAATGATAGAAATAGAACAAAACAAAGACAAAAGGCAAAACAATAGATAAGATTAAAGATAAATCATAAGCTGGAAAGAAAAAATAAAATGAAGACCTCAAGGAAGCTGTGACGTCCTGGTTTGAAGGTCAAATAGAAGAATTCTTTTCAAATGAGTTAAGTCATTGTAGGAAAAGTGGATGACGTGTATGGAGCTATAAGGAGAATATATTGAGAGGTTTTTTTTAATGAAAAGTCTTTTCTTTCCTACTGAAGTAGATACAAATTGAACACCCCTCATATTTATTGATGTCTTAACATAACTGACATACCATGTGGTTGCATTTTCCGGTCCTCCTCCTTGTCTACTTTGGCTCGGTTCAAAAGCAATTTCTAGAGTCTCAAGTTATTTTTCCTATTGGTCACTATGGCACTTGCCATTTATAAACTACTTAGGGTGGGCCTACTATGCATTTAGTCATACATTGCACTTTCACACTTAAGTGAAATTTTTATTTTAATGACTTAACCAATAATATGACCTTACTGTAGTTCTGACTTCCATAGAGATTTGGTCCTGCTAAAATTTGCTAGTGCTGAACCCTGTAAAAACTAAAATCCTATAGCATGGAAATAAGAACATAAGAACATGATGTTGAACTGAATCTGCCATGAAACTGGAAGCCAGTGTAACTTGGAGATACTGCAACCAAAATCACAGTATTTCAGATGTGGCCGTCCCATAGAGCGATACAAGGGCATTATAATGTTTTCATCTTTGTTTTCCATTCCTTTCCTAATAATTCCTAACATTCTGTTTGCTTTCTTAGCCGCCGCTGCACATTGAGCTGAGGATTTCAAGTGTATCCTTAATGATGACACTTAGATCCTTTTTCCTGGGCAGTGACTCCTAATGTGGAATCCTGCATCATGTAGCTGTAATTTGGGTTCCTCTTTCTCACATGCATTACTTTGCACTTACATTAAATATCATCTGCCTTTTTGATGCCCAGTCTAACAAGACCCTCTTGCAATTTTTCACAATCCTCTTGCTGAAGAGTACTCTCAGCCAAACATTCTCTTCGCCCCCGTCTTCAAAGGTTATACAAAATGGTACTTAGAATACATGACTGTAGCTAAAGGCCAAATGGCCCATCTAATCTGCCCATCCACAGTAATCGTTATCTCTTTCTCTTTATCTCTGAGAGATCCCACGTGCCTATCTCAGGTCCTCTTGAATCACTAACTATGATACTGATTGACAGGTGGTGCTATGATTGCTTTTTGATTATACTTTCGCCGGTGATAATGGTGGTAATCTTTGACTGAGTACCAATATACAGAGAGGAGCAAAAGTTTGAACGCCACTATTCTGTGCAAATTACAGTGCAAGAAACACTCGGAGGTACAAACAAGCCAAGAAACTTTTTTTTAATGAAGTACATGCACACAAATACTATAGTTGTTGACTAGTCCAACATTAATACAAATAAGCAAAGTTCAGTATTTTGAGTGTCGAACTTTGTTGTTGAGGACAGCTTGGATTCGGGCAGGCATCGAATGGCATTGCTGCTGGCAGTATTCTGGTGTGATCTGAGTTGTCCACACCTGCTTTATTTTGTTCTCCAGATCTTCTAGTGATGTTGGATTCATGTCAACCACAGTTCTCTTCATTGTCACCAATGCATTCTTGATTGGATTGAGGTCGGGAGAGTTTCCAGGCCATGGAGCCAGTAAATGATATCCAGATGACGCTATCCATGCTTTAACTGCTTTAGTTGAATGGCATGGTGCTCCATCATGCTGAAAATGATTGGAACCATATATGGACATGAATACTGATAACTTGTTTTTCAGAATCTGCAGGTAAACTGGTCCTATCAGGGTCGTGTTTCTAGGCATCATCCAGATTCCAGCTCATTCTCGTGCCGAAATGGCACCCCAAACCATCACTTTTTCACGCTACTTTACATATTTTACACTTTACCTTTGTTTTGCAGGTCTCCAAACCCTCCCTGCCTTTGATCCTGGTCCTGCTAAACTGTCTGGCAGTAATGAAGCCAGACACAATGGGGGCCTTTCCTTTTGCCAAATTGCTATAGGCTCTGCCAGTTTTGATCCCGCTCCCTCTGAAGTTACTTCCTAATTTTGAGGGGCAGGATTCAGACCAGCAGAGCCTATAGCAATTTGGCAAAAGGGAAGGCCCAGGGTCACAAGGAGCAGCATGGGGTTTGAACCTACAACTTCTGGGTGCTGAGGCTTTATCTCTAACCACTATTCCAGAATTTTAGGCATTCTCCTTTTGGGGAAGGGGTGGAAGTTTTTTTGGGTTTGTTTGATTTTTGTTTTTTTTAATCATTGGTACCGTTCCCAGCCTGGGACTCCAGATTCACGTCTCTGCTCCTTCCAGCCTGACTCTGGGAGTGCTTTTTAGGTACCAGTTTGATAAACGGTATATCAAAGAATAAAGAAACTTAGAGCTCCTTTTACTAAGGTGCGCTAGCGGTTTTAGTGCGCGCTAGACGCTAACGCCTCTATAGAGCTTGCGTTAGTATTTTTCATTTAGTATTTTTTGTTTGCTTGCTTCTCCCTAGATCTGGCTCCTTTGCCAAGTTGCAAATATCTTACTTGAAGTAATTTTTTTAGGTCTGCACACTGGTAGATTTTCTTTTGTTGCATTAATGCTGCTACGGCTATTGGTTCCTTGTTATCTTCTGTTCTGATTTACTGACCATAGTTTCTTTTTGGATAAAAATTTAGGAGGGAGAAAGGGTGGTAGTTATAAGATTTTTAGTTGTTTGTTTTTCTTTTCTTTGCATTGCCTTACTTTTGAAATATGATTGCATTCTTTGACAACTTTAAGCTTTACAAAGTTATACTTAATACCTTAATTTTCAAAACAGGTTGAATCATTTATTTTGGACCAAGAAGATTTGGACAACCCAGTGCTTAAAACTGCATCTGAATTATTCTTATCAAGTGCTGCAGAAGGAGCAGACTTAAGAACAGTTGATCCAGAGACACAAGCAAGACTTGAAGCCTTGCTAGAAGCAGCAGGTACTGCTTTTTTTTTTTTTTTTTTTTTTCTGTAAATTCTTTCAAAAGATGTAAATTTTGCTTTTCAGATGTGTGTATGTAGATTTTGAGACATCTGGCTTGGTGTTGTAACTGCCCTATATGTGTATGTTCTAGGCTATAGAATATATAAATTGTCCCTTCCTGTGTTAGTCTGTGCACAGAGTAACTTGTAAATTAAATTAACTTAAAAATCAAATTTTTTAGAGGAATGAAATTAGTAAGATGCTTGCTGTGGCTGTCATGTGCTTGCTAGTCTAGAATTAGAATTATGGAAGCAAATATTTATATATATATATATATATATATATATATATATATATATATATATATATATATATATATATATATATATGTAGGAGCTTGCATTTGGCTGCAGAATCCTAAGGGAGCTATGCAGTATAGGGAACACTAACACTTGGAGCTTGATTGCATCCGATAATAAATGGGTAGAAAAGTTGATATCTGGAAGAATGCTTGAATACATAGAGAAAGGAATAACCAGTAGGAAGAAAGGAGGTGATGAGGTCTGAGCTTTGTAGAGACAAACTATTTTAAATTATTGTGTACAATTCTGGGTACTCCTTAAAAAAAAAAAAAAGAGTATGAGCAGATTGAAGACATCTAGGCAGCTACCAAAATGGTCCATGGACTTCATCATAAAGTTCTTTTAATGCAAAGCTTTCGAGTCAGTGGTGGATCTCAAATCTGTCTTCTGCCGACTCCCAAGTCACTCTGACTGCCCCAGATATTATCCTGACTTATCTGAAACATCTCAACCCCTGCCTACTATTAAAGGCAGAAGTGATCCCCAATTGATTCTTAGCAGTAAATCCAAAAGCACTACCTGGAGCAGTCTACCAGATAAGTCGGAGCCAGATATGTTGCCTTATTTGAAAGACTAACGCCCAGTGGTTTACTAGAATGGACTGCTAGGAGTCATGTACAACTTTGAAAGATGGCACTGGAGGCAGGAGTGATCAGGCATTTCTTCTGCCAGGGGTCTGGAGTAGCATTGTGAGGGGTGGGGAGAAAGAAAGGCTGAGTGTGGTACTGTGGGAAGGAAGAGAGGCTGGTGGCATAAGCCTTGTTAAGAGGGACATTCAAGAGAGATGGGAACTTAAGATTTTGTGCCAATGTTCTGATCAGAAAATTGTTGAAAACTTATTTTTTCATTCAGGCATTCTACTGAATAGAATTATGAATTGAGGAGATTTTTTTTGTTTGTTTTTTTTGTAATACTGTGTTGCTGTTTTATGTGTGATGTGAATGATATTTTTATCAGTTTTTAATGTTGCTTGTTTTATGTGATTATGTATTATTGTAAGCCTCTATGCTTTAGGCGGATAGTATCTTAAATAAAATAAATAAATGGGGATGATGTCAACAGGACCAGTTAGTCGCTTTTCGGGACCTGAGTGGTAAGATAAACTTCAGCTGTCCTTCAGCAGATTTGATCCGATGTGGCCCCGACTTACAACTTAATGAAGACCTCTGGCATATATGAACATACATATTGAGCTTTTTAAGTATACTTTAGAGGACAGCATAACAGCACAGTAGGTGGGCCTCCCTTAATGGCAAGGAAACTCTGACATAAGATGAAAGGGGGTAGACTCGGGAGTAATGCAAAGAAATCTTTACAAAAAAGATGGTGGAATGTGGAATGGCCTCCCAATGAAGGCGGTAGAAACTAAGACTATATCTATAAAGTTATTACAGTGCTCCCCCGAGATTCGTGGGGGTTCCTTTCCAGGAACCTCCGAATCTCAAAAAACCGCAAATACGGTTTTTCATGGGGAAGCCTGAAGAGGGTAGCAGGAGAGCAGCCGGTACGCCGCGAGTGCAGGAAATCACTCGCGGTTCGCTCCAACCGCCTCTTCCTGCACGGTCGGGTCTTATCCAATCAGGAGCTGTCCCTTTCTTTCCTCGGCTGTCCACCACCACCCCTTCACTGCTCCCCCTGTCCAGCAGCAGCCCTTCTCCCTTCGTTTAACCTCCCTCCTGTCCAGCAGCGCCTCTTCCCTGCTCCTCCTGTCCGGTAGTAGGCCGTCTCCCTTCGTTTAACCTTCCCCCTGTCCAGCACCTCTTTCCTGCTCCCCCTGTCCAGTAGTAGGCAGTTTCCCTTCCTTTAACCTCCCCCATGTCCAGCAGCACCTCTTCCCTGCTCCCCCTGTCCGGTAGTAGACAGTCTCCCTTTAACCTCCCCCCTGTCCAGCAGCACCTCTTCCCTGATTCCCCTGTCCGGTAGTAGGCCGTCTCACTTCCTTTAACCTCCCCCCTGTCCAGCAGCACCTCTTACCTGATCTCCCTGTCCAGCAGCAGCCCGTCTCCCTTCCTTTTATCTCCTCCCCTGTCCAGCAGCATCCCTTCCCTGATCCCCCTGTCCAGCAGCAGCCCTTCTCCCTTCCTTTTACCTCCTCCCTGTCCAGCAGCCTCCTGCCCCCCCTGTCCAGCAGCAGCTCTTCTCCCTTCCTTTTACCTCCCCCCTGTCCAGCAGCACCTCTTACCTGATCCCCCTGTCCAGCAGTAAACGGTTAAATCCAGAGCTCTGAAGGAAAGGGGCAGATAGGGACGTCACATTTCTTTCTCTGGGTTATGGCCGGCCAGCGTGAGAGCTGCGAGCTTCAGTGACATCATTGCTACTCAGAGGCAAACTTCTGCAGCTCAGACCTCTGGGCAGTCGGGCACTGGCAGTAGGGGGGAGAGCGAGGACAGGAGCAGTGGCGATAATAAAACAATCATATAGCTCTGGGCGGTCGGTGATCAGGACGCGGTAGTCCATCGGGGCTCAGAAGCAGCAGCAGCACCAAGTGATCGGGAGTAACCTACTGGCGAGCGGGACTCAGGAATAACCTGCTGGGTTATGGGTTAGCTGGTTGCCCGTGGATCCCAGGCTTCTTGCAGCTTCCCTTATTCCTCCAGCTTTGGTTCCAGTGCCAGAGGAGTGATGAAGCCATGTCCCCGGAGCGGCAGCGCAACTGCATGAAGCGGTGTCTTCGCGCCTGGAGCGATTTGCCATCTCTTCCCCATTTCTTGCATCTCTGGTGCTGGTGGGTTTTTGTCTTCTCCCTCTCCCTACATCGCGCCGCAAGCCTCCCTATGTGCAGGAAATTGAATTTGGCACGGACGGACACAGCACGGTGGTAGGGATCACAAAACCCTAAGTGCATATGTGTGCTTAGGGTTTTATTATAAAGGATTCAGAAGAGTGCAGAGAAGTGTACAAGAATGTTTCTGCAAAGTGAAGAAAAGCTATAAGTATCTCCAGATACTCAACTTTGCAAGGCTTGAATTTTGAACAGTCCTACCTGAAAACTTTCCTTCTTCACTATGTGGACTTGTAGTGCAAGACACAAAAGTTGTTTGACAGTGTTTACTATTTTATTTGCAGTTTTTCAGCACTGCATATGAGTATGTGACAGTGTTGGCCTATTGGCAGTTTCAGATAAGTTGCATATAAATCAGATTCTTTCCTAAAGTAATACTCCTTGTGCAGCTGTATTTCTTATTATGTTCTTATGAAAAGACAGAGACCTAATACATAAGAATTGCCATACTGGTTCAGACCAGTGGCCTATCTATAGTATCCTGTTTACACAGTGGCCAATCTAGGTCACAAGTATCTGGCTGAAACCCAAATGGTCGCAACATTCCAAGGCAAGCAGTGGCTTCACCATGTCTGTCTCAATAGCATATTGTGGACTTTTCCTCCAGGAACTTGTCCCAACTTTATTTAAACCTTGCTATGTTAACCACAGTTACCACATTCTCTGGGAGCATGTTCCAGAGCCTGGGATAAACTACCAGAGTTTGTGTGACATGCCCCTTCCCTTGTTTAAAAGCAGACTGAAAACTCATTTTTTATATAACCTTAAATCTATAACTCTACTTCCCACTGCACACCACCCTTGCCAGCAGATTAACTATCCCCCCTAACTGTATCCCTACCCTGGCATCCTGTTTGTTTTGTCTATTTAGATCAATGTCTGTCAAACTTTCTCAAGCCAGGGCATACTAAAGGTAGTGGCCACGGCTTGAGGCACCCAGAAGTGCACAGACGTTGCTGTGATGAAATCACACATATGCATGACATCATCATGCCAATGTCCGCGCGTGTGCAGAGGCCTTCCAGATGGGCCCTGAGACACCATTAGGGGTTGCCAGCAGGGAAGGGGGCCGTAGAGAAGTAGAGGCACTGGGGCCAGCTGATTGCCTACAGCAGTGTTTCTCAACTACTTCAAGCTAAGTACCCCCTAAGTCTAATAAATATCAACTGAGTACTCCAACCACAGACCTCCCTAGGCTCACTCAAACTCTGCCCCAGATATTATCCCCTTTACTAATTGTAATGCAAATTTTTCCATTCATTTTTCATATACACACATTATACACAGCAGATATAAATTCTCAAAACTGACACATTTCAATCACTAAATTGAAAATAAAATCATTTTACCTACCTCTGCAGGCTGTTGTAATTAGCTTTAAAGCTAAGACCGGGAGACCAGGGGGAAGTCGGAGGAAGCTAGAGAGAAACATGCAGGCCTTCGGCAAATCGGGCAGCGCTGGTGCTGTACCTCGTAGGGAAGTCAGCTGGCAGGTGTCTCTTCCTCAGTGTGCTGCGGCACACTTGGAATCTCAGGAGGCACAGTAGTTTGCCTCGGCACACAGTTTGAGATACACTGGTTTAGATTGTAAGTAGAGAATGACACGATGACCGGTTCCCATGGCTAACTATGGGTGACTGTAGTAAAACCACAGGAGTGGGTAAAATCAATATCTATTCACCACTGGCATGGGGGACAAATCTTTTCACTGCTCTGCTCAGTGGTAAAAGGTTTGTCCCCATGGGGAACCCCACTAATCGTAGCTCCCCATTGTCCCACCATGGTGAGGTTCGGCGGCTCAAGGCTCTCCCCTCATGGGTCCAGCGGCTCCAGCTGGCATCCTTCCCTCCCTGCAGCTGGCACACACTTTGCAGAGCGAGCTGATCTCTACACAGGGCTGCTGGACAGTGCTTGCCGGGCTCCTCCTTTATGACTCAACTTTCTTTTTTCGCAAAGAAAGGAAGTTGCATCATAAAGAGGAGCCCGGCAGAGGGAAGGCCACGTAAGCCTGTGTTTGATTCGCTCTCTGCATGGTTTGTGCCAGTGGCCATCTGGATCTGCGAGCCAGTACTGCCTGATTAGTCTCCTGGTCTCCCTTTAAAAATTAATTGTGGTTTGTGGAGGATCACTGGTGCACTTTCCCTCTGCCACGGTCCGCCTCAGCAATCCTCCCCATGCCACAATAAGGTTTTTAAAGGGAGACCAGGGGTTGTCAGATGATGGTAGAGAGAAGGGGGAAGCATGCTGGCTTTGGGGGCTCCCTGGTGTAGTAGCTATTAAGTACACAGAGGGAAGGAGTGGGGTCCAAAGGGAAAGACTGTGGGGGGGAGGTGAAGGGAAGGAAAGAAAGAACGGGTCTGAAAACAGAGGAGAGGGAGAGAGATGGTGGACAATGAGATGGAGGGAGGGAAAAGAAAGGGAGAGAAATTGGACCCGAGGGTAGTATTCAGGTGGGATAGAGATACTGGATAGGAGGGCAGTTGGGGAGAGATAGACCCTAGAGTGGTGGGGAAGGAGGGAGATACGCTGGGTAGTTGAGAAAAGGAGATATGATGGATCTGGGCATGGTGGAATCCATCGCTGCAGCCGCTGTTTCATTCTTTGGGCCACCGGCAGCATGAGTGAAGCAAACACGCTGCCTGCCACAGCTGGAAGCTTTCCCTCTTATTGCTTTCTGGCCTCGCTTAGGTTTGAAGCAGTAGCAGAGGGAAAGCTTCATTCATACTGCCGGTGACCCGATGAGCGCAAGAGTACTGCCGTATCAGATCCCATTGAGGAGAGGAATGCAGTGGTGGTGGTGGGGGGCATTAGAGAAATGCTGGACTGTGGGGATGGAGACTATAAAAAAGGAAAGATGCCAGACCTCTGGGAAGGGGAGGACAGAGATGGAAGATGAATGGTGAGCACGGAGAGTTAACAGAAGACAAAATAGAAACCAGAGCCTGGGACCAACGTGATTCAATAATGACCAGACAACAAAAGGTAGAAAAATAATTTTATTTTCTATTTTGTGATTAGAATATATAAGAACTGAAATGTTTATCCTGCTGATGTTAGGCATGGGTAGGGCCCAGGGCTGAAATTTGGAAAGGGATCCTAATAGCCCTGTGCCATCTTCAGCTTCCAGCAGGCTTAGGGCTTTCTCTAGCCAGGGTCAGTTGCCCTGTTTGCACTCCTTGGCCTAACACTATTCCTGGCATGTGTGATCTTTATATTGGACACAATGTAGGAGGAAATGAATCTTTTTATTTTTTTAGTGTTGTACTATATGGAAGGTGTGGCTTCTTGGGATTTTGGTTTAATTTATGTTTATCATTTTTGGTCTGTTATGTATTTGACATTTGTGTTCTGTGTGTGCGACTGAGGTATTCTGTTAGGATGAATTTTCTATATAGGATTCCGTTTTATAGGATAGTGGAGGGGATATTGTAAGGAGAGATGGGTTTTGTTCCATTTTCTGTATTTGTGATGTATAAAATAAGTTGTACAGCATATTGTTACTTTTTATACTTTAATAAAACGATTTCAATATAAAATAGCTATTCAAGACTTGTGTGGATGGGATCAGACAGAGTCCACGGGGGCGGAGACTAGGATAAATTTTTCCCCGCGTCATTCTCTAATTGTAAGCTCTTTTGAAAAGGGATTGCCTCCTTTGTGACTCTGTACAATGCTGCGTACATCTGGTAGCGCTCTAGAAATAATTAATAGTAGTACTGTGTTTCCCTGAAAATAAGACATTGTTTTATATTAATTTTGGGCCAAAAAACCCACTAGGTCTTATTCTCGGGGAAACAATGCCCAGTCACAAACCCACAGCATCTTTCTATCCTCCCCCCCCCCCCCAGCCGACCCTTCCGGCTCTCCTTCCCCATGCCGACTGTGAGACTGACATACCAAATGGCAGTGTCGCAGCAGCAATCTAAACTCGCTACTTTAGGCTGACTACCGTCGGGGCGTTGCTGTGCTGCGTTGCTGATGACGTCATCAGTGATGCAGCAGAGAAATGCCTCAGCGGGAGAAGGCAAGAATAATTGCATTTAGATTGCTGCTGCAATGCTACCATTTGGAAGAAGGTAATGGTATGTTGGTCTCGTGGTCGGTGTAGGGAGGGAGAGATAGAAGGGTCGGTGGGGGGGAAGTACTGCTCAACTAGGGCTTATATTAAGACCTACCCCGAAAATCATGCTAGGGCTTATTTTCAGGATAGGTCTTATTTTCGGGGAAACATGGTAGTAGTTAATTATTCTGAGAGAAAAAATATTTCTTCCTACTGATTTTAAAAGTATTTCCCTGTAACTTTGAATGTCCCCATGTCTTTTGATGGAGTAAAAAATCGATTCACTTGTACCCATTCTACACTACTCAGGATTTTGCAGACTTCACTCATATCTTCCCACAGCCATCTCTTCCAAACTGAAGAGCTCTAACCTCTTTTGTTTTTCTTCATACAACAGGAGTTTCATCCCCTTTATCATCTTTGTTACTCTTCTTTGAACCTTTCTAATTCCACTATATCTTTGTTTAAGATATGGTGACCACAACAGTAAAGCCTCCTTTTAAATATAAATTTTATTTGCCCCCCCAAAAGTACTGTTAGCTGTTCACCAGTCTTCCTTTTCTAGTGCAGAACACATAGCAAATTACACGGTGATCAGGGATTAGCCTGTAACACTGTATGCACAGAGTAGTAAAGGTTATGTACACATTCTGTCGTCACTTTCATATTCAGTCTTATGAAAACGAGAAACCAGACTAACAGGGTCCCATCTTGTCTTGAGCTTGTCCTAGCTAGCATAACGTCAACTTCTACTAGACTTCAGCTAGCTCCTACATAAGGGATTTTCTTCTGTGGGGTCCAGTTCCCAGGGCAGCTTTTATCTCTGAGCATAGATACCTGGAAACCTGCTTATCTTTTTGCAGACATTGAAAAGCCAGGTTTTAAATAAGTATTGTTTCATCTAGATACTGACCTTTATTTTGTGTTATGCTCATTTTGTATTTTTTGAATGCATAAACTGCCTGGTATTCTAAAGACGTGGTAGTTATATAAATTGAATGAATTAAATACAATATGAATAGACTTGTAAATAATGAGACTTAATTTAAGATTAACTGCCTTCGAGCTTGCTGTTTTAAAGCAGGGATTTTTTTTGCTCCATAAGATGCACCTGACCATAAGACGCACACTAGATTTAGAGTAGGAAACGAGAGAAAAAAATTCTTAACCAAATTCTCCCTGCCAGGCTGTGCATCCAAACCCACAGTCCTTGCCAAGCTCTGCACCTTATCCCCACTCCCTGCCAGGTTCTGTACCCTGTCCCTTCTCTGGTGGTCTAGTGGTAGGCCAGGGCAGGCAGGCCTAGTGGCAGGAAGGTAGGGCCCCCACCCCGAGGCACATAGACAGACAGAGGGCCCCCTGAACCTTATTTTAGCTCCTCCAGCGGTCCTGCCCTTTTATGCTTTGTAAAAATCAAAGACTAAAAGGGATCCGTTTCAGTTGTTCCCTCCTTTCAGACTCACGCTTCAAAACCCTCCCTCAAAATAGCCTTTGAAAGATGCCCACCCTAAAGCAAGGGCCATGGGGAGAGCCTGGGGATGGGGCAGGAATCTTGAGGAGGGGGTAATGACAGCTGACGCTGCGAACCCCTTCTATCAGCTCATAAAGCCCCCCTGGGGAGTGAACGGATTAGCCCAGCCGGTGTCTCAGACAAGATTTGCCATCCCCCCCACTCCTGGATGACGGCTGTGCACACAAAGCCCCGGCCCCCTCTTTAGGCTGCGCTCACCTCATCCTCCAGCTCGTTCCTGAAACACAGGCAGGCTGCCCGTTTCTTGAAGCCTTCCTGGTCGTAAGTCCAAGTCTGGTTCGGCTTAAACTTCTTCATAGAGGCATCGTGCCCAAACTTAGGCCCGTGCCCAGCACTGCACTCCCCTCTACTACCACCTCTTCTTCCTTCTCACGGGCCGAGCGAAAAAGCCGTGAGGGCTAGCGTGAGCCCAGCTTCGGCTTCAGCTGCAGAAGCCTTTCCCAACGGCCGCCTGTGCACTGGTATGAACACAAAGTGGAAGCTGATAGGGGAGGGGTCGTGGGTAACAAACGATAGAAATCAGGTTGGGTGCGCCTCGCCATGGGCTCTGCTGGCTGCTGGTCAGTTCCTCAGGGAATCCG
Source organism: Geotrypetes seraphini (assembly GCF_902459505.1). Taxonomy (NCBI): domain Eukaryota; kingdom Metazoa; phylum Chordata; class Amphibia; order Gymnophiona; family Dermophiidae; genus Geotrypetes; species Geotrypetes seraphini. Next base: position 15,371,382 of record NC_047101.1, on the reverse strand, counting down.
AAGGGCTCCTTCCTCCCACTTGGATGACTGGAGCTGTGCGTTTTGCGCCGCTCTTGACGCTGGGGAGGGGGTATTCGCTCCATAAGAGGCACCCTTATTTTCACCCACTTTTTGGGAGGATAAAGTGCATCTTATGGAGCAAAAAATATGGTAATAGGTTCAAAATATAGACAGGCAGTTTTCAATCATGTTGGTGTAAGTCATTTTATTATGTACAAACTGCTTAGAAGACTGATAGGCAGTATACAAATTTTTATTAAACTTGAAACTTGGTGCTGTGCTATCAAATTTTGTCTGTGCTCCATGATCAACAGTAAAACCTCTCTTGTAGCCTAAATTCACACAAAAAAATTCAAAAATTATATAAAAAAAATATATTCTGCCTTTTCTGTAAGGGCTTTTCCTTCCATGGTTTCTGTCCTGTGATCTTCTTTCCTGGTTTTCCTTTACATTTTCTAAAAATCTTTATATACTTTCTTCTTAATTTTCTTTCCATTGCCCATATCAGGTATACTTTATTCTTCAGCTATTCTCTCCCTTTTTACCAGTCCCTTACTTCTTATGCTTCATTACTTCATTTCCAATTCCTTCACTATCTGTCCTTGACCCCCAAAGTTCTCCTTATCTTTCTATTGTCCCCATTCTCTTTCTGTCTTCCACTTCCTTTTATTTTTCCCCAACCTACAAGCCTTTCAGCTGCCTTGTGACGCAACCGTATATGGCCAAGATTCCTCAAGGGTAGTTGAAAGGCTCCTCGGGTGGGGAGAATTAAGGGGAAAGGAAGTTAACAAGGATGCCAGGTGGGGATGCCAGAAAGAGAGAGAAGGCAATGGAAAGATAAGGAGATTTGGGGGTCAAGAAGAGACAGAAGTAAAGGGCATTTGAGAGGCTAATATAAAGCAAAAGTCAGACTTATCTAGACCTGTGTATGGGGAAATGTCATCCTTTAAAACTTTAAACTGTTTTTCCTTTTTTTCTTGTGTAATTACATTACATTAGAGATTTCTATTCCGCCATTGCCTTGCGGTTCAAGGCGGATTACAAAAGAATTACAAAAAAATAGCAGTGGCAAGAGGGCACTGAGAGTGTGCCATTAAAACTGGAGACCCAGCTGTTAGTTCGCTGAGCAAAGAACCAACCATCTGCTAACCCTCTCAGCAGTGCATGTAGAGTAAGTGAACAATGTTCAAGCTAACTTTCTCAGTCGATAGATGCTTGGCCCGGAAGAGTGGTTCCTGACTCAAATAACGTTCAACAAGATTGTTCAGCACTAGGGGCATCGACATTTGACCTGAAGGCATCAGCCTGCAGTCATGAAACTGCACAATACTTCAGTCGAAGGTGCAGGTGAGGAAGCACTGTGTGGATGCTCTAGTAAACCCTTGGCCTACTAGGGATCTCTTGTGTTTCTGCCTTGGCCGAAGATAGGCCGAGTCATTTGAAGATTAGGGATGCATCGAGGGATGATCCTCATAGCTCTAGGATTGGCTGTGTTGTTCATGATATGCAGATCTAGTTCAGCTGCAAAGAGATCGGGATCTGAGATTTACTCTCCACCTGATGCTGGTCACTCAAAACCCAATGGGAATGGGCTGTTTTCATTATGCTGAGTCAGCCCCTACCCAGCGCACTTGAATGGCTCACATGGAGTCTGAAAGATACCCGAGTCAGCCCCATTGCACTGAGTCAACCCCTTCCAGCTCACCTGAAGAGCTGAGGAGTCTGATAGATGCTGTTCCCATACTGTCTAATATCACCTATGGAGAGCAAGGGGAGCCATTGCCCCACTCCTCTTTATAACCTTGAAGCAATTGGGCCTGAAGCACCGAGGGGGTGGGGGGCGCAAGGGAGGCGATGCTTCCCCCTCTTTCACTTGTCCAATTGGGACTTAAGCACCAGTGGGGGCAAGCTTTCTTTGATTATGCTCCTCATTTCGCCATGATATTTGTCTGATAGAATGGCAGCTTCAACAAGATAAGCATTCGCCAGTGTAGTGCAGCCGAGGTGAACTGTCCTAGACCTGGGCCCAGTCGCCTTAGAATTGAACACTTTGGGCTCATGGTATGGCTTTTGAGCATGCAGCCCTAGTACAAAAAGGATACTCAGAAGTGGTAATGGCTACACTCTTCAAAAGCCTGGCAATCATTTCAACTCTAGTGTTTGGAGAAACAGATAGAGCTGGTTAGGTCTCCGATTGTCGTGATCCTATCTTTTCTTCAAGAAGGCTTAGAAAGCCTGGCAGTCGGTTCCGTAAAGGTTCAGAAGGCTGGTCTTGTTTTCAAGCTCATTTAGAGACAGGTTCACTGGACTCTCACCCTGACATTTCCAGGTTCTTGAAGGGAACAGTGCAGTTGCGTCCACTAGTGCCTTCCAGCTTGTCCTTCATGGAACCTTAACCTCGTGTTGAGGGTCCTGAGTAAGACCCCATTCAAGCCTTTGCAGGAGGCCGTGCTGATGGACCTCGTGATAAAGATGGTCTTTCTAGTAGCTACTGCTTTCAGCTAGAAATTTTGGAGCTCCAGGATCTGTCATGCAGAGAACCATTCCTCAGAATTATGGAGGTGGGCGTATGTCTGCTTACAATTCCCTCTTTTCTGTTGAAGGGGGTGGTGGCTTTCCATGTGATTCAGGAAGTCCGATTGCCGACATTCCAGACCAAAGGCGTTAAGAAGCAGGACAAAAATACTAGTACGGCTAGATGTCAGAAGGGCTCTCCTTCGTTACCCGGAGGTGACCAATGATTTTAGGTTGTCATATTATCTCTTCATCCTAATGGGCTCTGGACACAGAGGAAGGCTGGCCTCAGACCTCAATTGCCAGAGGGATATGGGAGGCTATTTTCTCTGCTTACAAAAGAGGCGGTAAAATCCACCAATTTCCTCGAAAGCGCATTCCACCAGAGGTATGGCTGCTTCATGGGTAGAGTCCAGGATGGTTTTGCCTGAGGAGATTTGTAGAGCAGCTACATATATTTATTAATTTTATAGAGTGGATGTAGCAGCACTAAAGGACTATGCAGTGCCAGCAGCGGGGGCTCTTCTGTTCCACCCTATGCTTGAGGGTTGTGTTTTGATACATCCCACAGATTCGGGACTCATGTGCTTTTGCACTGAAATGGAATATCTTACTTCAGTCTTCTTTCTAGTAGAAAAGCAAATGAGTCCTGAAGTCCTGCCGTATCAGTTTTCAATGTAGCCTGTTTTTAGCCACAGACAGTTGTGTGTCTGCAGAGGCTTGTCTAATGACACTCAAGCAAGATGAAGCAATTCGAAGCTATGGATTGAGATATAGGAGTGTGTTGGTGCTGATTACACTCAGGTGATTTTCGTTCTGCCTTATTAATGCTATGTTGCATTAGTTAATGAGTTGTGTTTTCATGCAAAGCGGATCGAAGGTATGTGGTCCGGGAGTATCCCCGTGACCCTCTTTGTTGTTTTTTCTCTTTCAGAGGTTATCTCTGTGTTAGTACAAATTGAGAGAGTTGAAAATGTAAGATGGTACCTTCTGCATCCCTCATAGGTGAAGATGTATTACCCACAGGTTCAGGACTAATGTGCTTTTCTACTGGAGAGATGATTATCGATGTAAGAACCTAATCTTCCATTAACAATTCAAGACAACCCCAGTGCTATCTCCACTGGCAAAGTAATAAAGAGAAAACAAATTGTGGTCTGATATATGTATGAGTGGGCCATATTAGATGAGACCTACACAAATAAAATATGAAAGCAAATAAGGGCTTTAACTTGTCATTTTTTCAGCAGTTCTCTTTTCTCAGATGTTAACCATTTAATGTTTATTTTGTTTATATTTTCTAGCATGTAGACAATATTTTCCAATGTGTGTTTTAAAGTTCTTCTTTTGTGTGTTTTCTTTTTCATATTTAATCTGATTGAATGCACATTGAAGGAATTGGTAAATTATCCACGGCTGATGGTAAAGCCTTTGCAGATCCTGAGGTGCTTAGAAGACTGACATCCTCTGTCAGCTGTGCATTGGATGAAGCTGCGGCTGCACTGACTCGAATGAGAGCGGAAAACAACCTTAATGCAGGACAAGTAGACAAGTATGCATTTTTATATTTTATGCTAGCAATCTTTGGTTCCAGTGCATTTTAAAAGCTCATAGTGTACAGTTAGGTTAAGAGAGTAAATTAACTGTACCATATGGTATTGCCTGCTGGGATGAGGCCATCAATTTTTGTCAACTTTAAATCTTCTGACTTCTCAAAGGATGTTACCTACTTCATTCCCAGCTTCAGTCTTAATAGATAGCCCCCCCCCCCCCCATTTTGTTACTGGATTGTTGTTTGCATGCTAGTATTAGTGAGTTGTTTAGTTATTGAAGTTGGTAAGGTAATATGAATACATATGGTATTCTAAAGGTCTCTTAGAAATTGTATATATTTTGCTGCTTTTTTTTTTTTTTTCTTTGCTCCTCGCTGCAGTCATTGTCTGGGTTATGGAAAGACATAAATACTTGGGAGTTAATGAGACAAGTTGTGTGTTAAAATGGTGCAATGAGCTTGAGTGTAGTGTTCTAATATACTTGCTGGAAGAATCTTTTACTGGCATACCCCTGGGCATTTGGTCCAAGACACCCCAGTTCTAGAAAACCCTTAACCAGACATGCTCATGTCGCTACTAGGCTTTCAGACTGATAATGCTTACTTAGTCTGGGAAGTCATTCTTCTCCTGCTGACATTTTGAAAAATGGTAGGACTGGACCTCTCGTGGTGTATTGGGATGCACTGCTAGTGGTCAGGTACAACCATTTTTGGAAAATTACTCCAGATTAGGAGTGGGTTATGCTCCTGCCTCCTGATCTGGCAGCTAGGATTCTGTTACCCACTAGGTCTATCGGGGAAAATTTAGGAACCGGGGAAAGAGGAGGGTCTTGGAGGGACCTCTAGGGAAGTCAACTAAAAAGGGTCATTTAAGGGTGAATATTGGCTCTTCACCTTAGGTGGTATTTTTTTCCTAGCTATATCTCTACACATACTTCATTCCTTTCAAAATGTCTACAAATTGAAAACTGAATAGAAGATTTGCATTTACAACTTGATTGTATCTGGTTTTATACTTTGCATGAATTTAACTGTTGCTGACCTACAGAATTCATTTTATGTGCAATGATTCTGCTTCCAGTCGCAGCTTGGCAGAAGCATGCTCAGATGGAGATGTGAATGCTGTCCGCAAATTGCTAGATGAAGGAAGAAGTGTAAATGAGCATACAGAGGAAGGAGAAAGCCTCCTTTGCTTGGCATGTTCAGCTGGCTACTATGAATTGGCCCAAGTAAGTAGCATGCAAAGTTTTTTATGGACACATTTGAATGAAAACTTTGACCCCTATCCCTCCCACCCACCCCTTAGGTGTGTCATAGACTTTGCTCCACCTCGCCTTCTACATTTATATATGTACAGTAGTATGAAAAAGATTTTTCTACCTCCTGAATGGTTTCTGATCTTTAAATAAAATATAATATTAGACAAAAGGGAGACTGAGTAAACACAATTCAATTTTTTAATTATACCATTTATTTAAGGATCAGAATTATCCAATATCCATATCGGACATGTAAATAAAAGAGCAACTGCCCCCTTAGTTACTCAAACAATTGACCAAATTTAATTGATTAAATTTAGCTAATAAACCAAATTTAATTGATTAAATTTAGCTTAATTGAAGCCAGTTTTGTTGAATCTAAACTTCACTTTCCTTACTGTCTTGCCCCATCCTGATTAGTAGATTGTATTTCCTGCCTACCAGTAGATAGAGGTAGAGAAATGGAGATTCCATAGCATTGCTTCACGCTATTCCAGAACTTGTGGGCAGTTGTGCTCATTAATCAGCAGGTGGAAATGGAAAATGCAGAACTAAGCTGTGAGATACAAGTTCTGTGTTACTCCACAGCTCTTCAGTGTGTTCTGTCTCAAGCAAGTATATGGTCATATCTTCCACGAGTTCTGAGAGAGGTTGCTCTTAGTCCAAATGGCTATCTGGCTCCCAGCTAAGAGTTCATATCTGGTGGTGTCAGGTCTCTGTCTCCTTTGACTTGTCCTTTTCCCCTCTTATCCTCTTGGATGTTGGGCTCAACACTCTCTTGAACTGAAAAATCAAAAAAGAGGATTGAGGGAAGCAGTTTCTGGACATAGTTAGCAACAAGCTCCTTGTACTTCTACAGGATAAGTGGCATTTGTCTTGCTATTCCTCATGGATGCAGAGAGAGTTGGGTGGGGGAATCAGATGGTAAGAGGTGGTAAATCTGACCCATTTTTCTTTTTAATCAAAGTTGGCAGGGCTCTGCTGTCTTTTCAAGGAAGGTATGCCTTAGTTGTCGAGTTCAGGCCTTGAGCATGCTTAGATGCTCAAGGCCCAGCAGAAGAGGAGGCCGATCTTTGGGCACCGGCACCAAGCACAGGACATGCCGGTGCCCAGATGAGGGTAAGAAGCGGCGGGGGGTGCCCAATTGCGGCGGGGGGGGGGGGGGGGGGGAACGCATCAAAGCGAGTTTCCATTATTTCCTGTGGGGAAACTCGCTTTGATAAACTAGCATTTTGGATTACGACCATGCTCCTGGAACGGATTATGCTCGTAATCCAAGGTACCACTGTAGTATGAAAGACTAATGGAAAGAAAATGATTAGGTAAGGCACAATTTTTTCTTTCCCCATGACCTTGCCAGTATAAGGTCTAGTGCTTTTTGGGAAATGCCAGTATTTTTTCTACCTCCAGCAGATGGCAGATTGTGCAGGCTGATGCACCTTGTCCCGGACCTTGCTCTTGGATTCCTGGTTCACAGGCCAGATTTAATAGAGCAATGTCTCTCAAAACTTTTTCGAACCAGGGCATACTAAAGGTAATTGCCACGGCTCGAGGCACCCGTAAATGGGTGGATGTTGCCATGATGACATCACATGCATGTGTGACATTATCATGTTGACATCCGTGCATACGCAGAGGCCCTCCAGATGGGCACTGAGATGCCAGTAGGGGTTCCAGCAGGGAAGAGGGCTGGAGACAGAGAGGCACTGGCGCCAGCTGATTGCCTACTGCAGTGTTTCTCGACTACTTCAAGCCAAATACCCCCTAAGTCTAACAAATATCAACCGAGTACCTCTAACCACAGACCTTCTAAGCTCTGCCCCAGATCTCACCCCCTTTACTAATTGTAATGCAATTTTTTCCATTCATTTTTCATATACACACACAATAGCAGATCTAAATTCTCAAAACTGACACATTTCAATCACTATATTGAAAATAAAATCATTTCCCCTACCTTTGTTGTCTGGTGACTTTTTTTATTTTTCCGTGCTTTTAACTATGTTTCCAAGGGCTTCTTTTTCATTGACTGTTTTTTCTCTCCTTCACTTTCTGCCCTATCTTTGGCATTAACTTAACATTCAATTTTTCAATTTTTCTGCTTTCTTCTCAATCTACTTTTCCATGTCTTACTTTCCCTTCCTATCCTTCCCTCCCCATTTCCATGGTTTGACATAGCTCTCCTTCCCCCCCCCCCCCCGTGTAACATTTCTCTCTCCCTTCCTTCTTTCCTTTCTGCCCCCCCCCCCCCACTCGGAGTCCAACATTTCTCTTTTCCTCCCGCATGCTTTTTCTCCTCCGGTCCTCCTTCACTTCCCCAACCAACATATCGCGCTCTCCTGCGTGCCCTAGCGCACTCCTGCTCTCAGATCGTTGCCCGCAGGTGTTAATTTTGGTGAGGCTTTTGGCTTGGTACTCTTACTGTAGAGGGTGGGGTCCCCATCCCCTCTTCTGCCATTCTGCACCCTTTATGGGTGCTGCTCACCTGCCCCTAGCAGCTCTTTGGAAGAAGGGGAAGCTTCAGAAGAAAGGAGCCTAGGATGCTTCCCTCATTTCATATAAGCATTCCTGATCCATGTTGGAAGATGACAGGTGTTTGGAGACTTTTCTGAAGGGGGAGGTCCCTTTGTCAAGAGTGCCTGGGTCAAGGAGTCCTTGGACCAGAGTACAACGGTGTCTCTCATTTTAAAGGAAAGTTTTATAGTTAATTTTTTTAACTTAATGCTGAAATTTAGATGGATATAAGTAAAATTTATTTGAGTTAAAAAGAAAGCTTGTTTACTGTTTTTAACTTGTGTTTTAAGGTGAATTTTTGCATAAATTGTTACATTAGAAATTTAAATAAAATAGTTTGAGACATTTTGACAAGTATGTTACAACAGCAACAACACTATTGTAACAACTGCTATTGAGTCATAAAGAAAATTTCATTTTCTGCCTCCTTATGCCAGCTGCTGTTGGTTTGGTTTGTCATTTAAATTCCTTGAAGCCAGATTTTTCAACTATCTTTTTGCTAAGATGTAACAGATAGCTTGGCTCTGAAGTAATTACCTTTTATGACATTTTGTCATCAGTTTACAGAAAATATTTGAGAATAGATTTTAATATCACTTTTTACTATTTAATTTTTTTTATCGTTTGACTCATACACATTCCCACAATTTATTTTGGGGCTTAGCATGCTTGAATATGGTGAGAACACTGTTAATTATTACAGAATTTGAAGTAATTATTGAAAATGTTTTTGTGTTTTTTTTACTTTCTCTTCAGGTGTTACTTGCTATGCATGCCAACGTTGAAGACCGTGGGAATAAAGGAGACATAACTCCATTAATGGCAGCAGCTAGTGGAGGCTATGTAGATATTGTGAAACTGCTGCTTGTTCATTGTGCTGATGTCAATGCTCAGTCTTCAACAGGTACATATGTTAGAATTTTACAGTTTAATTGGTTAACATGAAGGGACTAGAATTGATTATCTAGTGTAGAAGTTGTTATACCAGAAATTAAATTGGGCAGTCTAGAAGGGCCATCCGAGTTCAGTACTTAGAAGCAACTGCTAAATTTAGTTTTGAAGAGAGAAATGTTTCTGTTTTGCTTCCTTGGTGTGTTTTAACATGAACTCTGAGGACAAGCAGGCATAAGTATCTCAAATGAGGGTGATGTCATTCACTATGAAGTACACTATCACTTAAAATTTTTGGTAGTGCACATACCTTGTGCATGCTGGTGCCTTCCCCTCAGACAGCTCAAGGGACCACCAGTTCTTCATTTTCCATGGAGCTGAGAAGCTGTCTTCAGTTTGTCAAACATTTATCCTTATTTTCTATCTTCCTGTACTTATTTTTCATTTTCCTCAGTTAATTGTTTTTATCGTGTTCCAGTATTTTATCCAACTTTGGTTCATTTTCATCAATTTTTCATTTTTTGGCCTTCGGGCCACTTCAATCTCCTCGGGCTATTGAGCCCTTTGATTTTGCATCTGGTTTTTTTCTCCATGTCAGAGGGCACAGAGTGGCTTTAAGAAATATTCTTGATATAATCAGACCATTTCTTGAAGGGTATTAACGTAGAACATAATCTTTTCCAGAGAAAGGAAAATGGTAAAACCAGAGGACATAATTTGAGGTTGAGGGGTGGTAGATTCAAAGGCAATGTTAGGAAATTCTACTTTACGGAGAGAGTGGTGGATGCCTGGAATACGCTCCCGAGAGAGATGGTGGAGAGTAAAACTGTGACTGAGTTCAAAGAAGTGTGGGATGAGCACAGAGGATCTAGAATCAGAAAATAATATTAAAAATTGAACTAAGGCCAGTACTGGGCAGACTTGCATAGTCTGTGTCTGTATATGGCCATTTGGTGGAGGATGGGCTGGGAGGGTGTAGATGGGCTGGACTAGGTTTTAACGGAGATTTCGGCAGTAGGAACCCAAGCACAGTACCGGGTAGAGCTTTGGATTCTTGCCCAGAAATAGCTAAGAAGAAAAAATTAAAAAAATTTAAATTGAATCAGGTTGGGCAGACTGGATGGACCATTCAGGTCTATATCTGCTGTCATCTACTATGTTACTATGTATATTTCAGGCTCTGACCTACATAATTGATGTATCCATTGTCTGGGTCCTCTTCCTCCATATGCAAAAGCCTGAACAATTCTAAAAAAATAAATAAAAATAATTTGGTGTCATATTTGTACCTACATCGAGCATGATAGGGGACTCTGAACCCAGTACTCAGCCTTCTATGATTCGGTCATCAACACCATGTCCAGGGTGTCAGCTCCTTACAGAGGCAAGACTCTACATCATCGTCATCTATGCTTTGAGTTTTGTGGACTTGGCACACATGAGCTAAGAAGCGCAAACATTCTTCCCCTTCTAGGATTACCACTGCGTTCTCCCAAGTGTCAATGTACCAGGGATCACTCTCCTTCCACCCATATAGTATCCTCATTGGTGTGCCTCAACATCAGTCTCCCACACCCTTGTCAACTGGTATGACAGATTGCTTCCATGTCAATGTTTCTTTCAGTACCAGCACAGTCTTTCCAGTGGGAGATCTAAACTTTACTCGGACAAGAGCTTTCAGGGTTACTACAGTCAGTCTTTAAAGGCTTTTCCATGCTTGCCTCGGCCCAACCCAAGGATACGTTGAAGCATTGATCGAAGCCAGGGCCACTCGCTCCTGTTTGATATTGAACATCAGAGTTGGCATGGACTCACTTGATGCATGCATCTTTATCAGTAGAAGAGTCCTGCCTCATACCATCAATTTCCATCTTGATGCACAGTTAAATAAGAACCTTCTACAATTAATAGGCCTTGTTGTTAAGCTTTCCTCAACTAGGAAATGAGCTTTCATATGTTGGACCAGTCTTTAATGGAACTTTGGTTGGAAAGTGTTCATTAATAACTTTTCTGGGATTTCATAAATTCATAATCCTTTTTTTTTTTCTCTCAACGATACTTTAACATTTTTTCAGTTACTGGTCTACAATTTTGGAATGCTCTTCCTAATCATTTTCGACTTGAAACCAATTTGGAATGATTCAAATCACTTTTAAAATCTATTTTTTATTTTCAGATGCATTTGGTTAACGGCCTCTATTCAATTGATTTACATTTCAGACGGGACTCTGTGAGGTTCAATATGGATCTAGAAGCACACACTTAAGTTTTACTATACTTTTATGTGTCTTTTATTAATAATGTAACTTCATATTTTTTCTTATTGGACTGTATTGTCTGTCTTATTTTAATTTTAACTTTTATTCTAAATGTAAACCGCATAGATTCATTTGCCAATGAGGTATATGAAGCACTAAAACTTGGTAATTAATGGATTTCTATCAGTTGATGCTATTGAGTTGTGGAACTGGTGTCTTGAGATGTACTAGAAGGGGAATAGGTAATGTAAGAGCAGAAGTTCACATATGTATAGGTGGTGGTAATTTTATTAGCAATTGTAAACCACTTCAATACTAATGTACATTGCAATATATCAAATGGGATTGGATTTTAGGCAAACTGAGTCATGGGTCCAATGTCTCGTCTCCTGTTCCCTCCCTTGCTGCCATAGCGAGCATCTTCTCCCCTTCCTTTTCCAACGATGTTGCTGTCACCCTACCTATTTTTATGCCACTTCAAAGGTGCTCTGCACCAGCATGCAGTCTTCAATGCAAGGCCTGTGCTCTTGCTGCTACATCTCGCACCACTCCCACAAGGAAAGGGGGAAGGAGATGGAATTTATACCGGGGACAGTGACTTACCCAAAGTTGCAAGGAGCCGCAGTGGGGAATTGAACCCAGTTTCCCTGGTTCTCAGGCTGCTGCACTAACCATTAGGCGGTTACTCCATCTCTTAAATGCATTGCTTTTGATAGAGGGATGCAGGGCCCACATTAGCATAGAGTACCTTTTTGGAGGATGCAGTGAGAGGTAAGATAACAGCAGCTGCATGTGGAAGAGGATGATGGGCGACGGAATAAAAGAAGGAATAGGAGATGAGATGCTGGATCCCAGGGAGAGTTAGTAGCCTATTCCCAAGTTATCACAATTTCTCACTGTTAGAGGTTTTATAGAGTATGACTTATGAATATCTCTATGGTAGTTAGTAATAGAATAAGCTCTGGAAACACATTGTCAGTGATGTCGCATATTTCTGATTTGCCTGACTTTAGATAACAAAAGTTACAAGTAAGAAACTGCTTTATAGCAGTGTGTCTCAAACTGTGTGCCAGAGAGATTCCAGAATTTTACTTTATTTTTAAAAATTCCCTTTGTAAATTTATACTAAAATAGATGACGTGTACATGTTATGAGTGTCTGTGTGTGTGTAAGGATACAACTGCTCAGACAAACATCCATTCTTTGACATGATTGGTCCTTGAAAACTAACTTAAGTATTTTTATTTTTAATGCAGTCATCCTAACTTGAGCAACAAAGCAATCAAGGCTTTGTTGAATCTTCTTACCTTTGCAAACATGGATTTTCAGCTCTGACAGAAATAAAATTAAAAAAAAGAGAGCGACTGAGGTAGTGGATGATGAAATGTTTGTTGACTATCGAGCTGTGTGTTTGATTTAATTTGCACTCAAAATAAGCACATCAATTGCATTGATTAGCAATTCTATCTAGTTTAACTTCACCGTTGTTACAATTACTCTCAATTTTAATTTTTTGTTGGTTTTGCAATTTTATCATTTCAATTATAATGTGCCTTGAAAAACATTTGCTCCGTTTAATATGCCAGAGCTTAAAAAGTTTGAGAGACGCTGCTTTATAACTTTGAAACTGAGAAATCATTGATTTGGTATCTTATCTTGATATGACCATATGATTTACAGGCATTCAAATTGTAAAATTTTTTTGTATTGCACTGTCCTTTTATTGCACATACCTATGTGGCAGTATATGTGCAATTAAAATTTCCCAGTCACATTGACATGTGGATACCATAGTGTCTCTCTCTGTGTCTCTGTCTCTCTATCTCTCTCTCACACTCTCTCTCTCTCTCTCTCTCTCTCTCTCTCTCTGTCTCTCTGTCTCTCCAGAACGTAACTCTCGTGTTATTGACTCTAGTCAAATGTTTCTCATTCGTCTCTTTTCATTTTACTAGTTTGCTACTAACCTTTTTTTTCTACTCCTTTCAGGGAACACAGCTCTCACATATGCCTGTGCTGGAGGATTTGTTGATGTTGTGAAAGTTCTGCTGAAAGAGGGAGCTAATATTGAGGATCATAATGAAAATGGGCACACACCGTTAATGGAAGCAGCAAGTGCGGGCCATGTAGAGGTTGCACGAGTACTTCTAGAGCATGGAGCAGGCATCAACACGCATTCTAATGAGTTCAAAGAAAGTGCACTTACTTTGGCATGCTATAAAGGTATTATATTTGAAAACATGTTTTTAATTCTATCTAACACAACAGTAAAGAATTTTTAAATGTTATAAGATATTGAAAACTGAGTATATGGTTTGGTTATTAAATTGCCAAAATATATTTTAACTGAATAGCCGATTCAGATATTTATCTACTTTCAATTTAGAAAAGGTTCTTTGTCTGCTGTGTAATTTGCCTTAGTGAAGATTAACAAAAAAAACAACCAAACTTACCAACAATAAAAACTTTGCATTAAGGGTTTGATGAGGAGAAACCACACTGAGGGAAAAAAATTAATATAAAGAAGAGGAGGTAATGTTCGATCCAAGATGGCCGCGGCAGCCTGCTGTTGAGAAAGACGCCGCTAAATCTTCTTCTCTCCTAGCGAGAATTTCCTATAGCTATGCCGAAAAGGAGGGGTAAGAGCATCGGTAGTGCCTACCGATGCCCAGCAGTACCTTAAATTGGCTCCATTGATGAACTTATGCGGCAATTTTAACGTGAATCAGTATTGTCGGGACTCCGCCTGCTGGAGACGCCGGCGGGGAGTGATGCTGTGGTTGATCTCCCAGGGCTGGATGCAACCTTGAGCCCCGACATCAGAGCATCGTCCCCGCAACCTCAGAGAAGAAGCTCTCCACATGAGCTCGACATGACCGAGGGGGCAGTGTTTGAGCCACAGGAGGCCGGTGAGGATTTGTTAATGGACTCTGAGGGGATTTTGGTAACCCTTGAGAGATTGCCTGAGGAAGGAACATCAACGGTGGCGGACCAAGGCAGACAAGAGGTATGCCTGGAAACTGGGAAAGTTTCTTTGCCACTTGATACATTTTCAACAATAATTAAACCACCTGAGGTTACTTTGGATGTCTGTGGGATCTTGTAGTTAACTTGGGAAAATCGATTGCGCCTCAAGTTAATGAATTAGGGGAGAAGTTGAAAGTACAGGCAAAATAACTCTCTACTTTAAAACAAGATACTTTAACAACTAAAAATGACTTACAAAAAATTTCTATGGAGGTGACTTCAGTTAAGAAAATCCAAGAAGCATTGGTAACAGATAATATTCTCCTAAGGAAGAAATTAGAAGTACTGGAAAACCAAAGTAGAGTTAATAATTTATGTATATTGAATTTTCCAAAGATTCCTATTGTTACTCCATTAGAAATGTTAGAGGTACTTTAAAGAGATCTTAAATATACCAGAGCAATCTATACCTCCCTTTGTTCGGGTCTATTATCTTCCAAAGAAAAAAGATCAACAACTTGAAAGTGAAAATCAACAAGAGGCCCCCACTAGATGTTTCCAATTTGTTAGAAGTATCTGATGCGTCTCTTTCTTCTCCAGCTACACTTTTGCTGATGGTAGCTCTCTCACCGGATAAAGAATGGATTTTAAGAATGTTTTTTCAAAAGATCTAAGGAGTTTTGGAGACATAAAATCCGAATGTTTCCAGATGTCTCAAGGGGGAGACAAAAAAAGAGACGACAGTTCTTGATTTTGAGACCAGCAGTAACTGAGATAGGTGGTGTTTTCCACTTAAGATTTCATTGCAAGTGTGTGATTAAATATCAGTCCTTAAAGTATGTTTTCCTGGAACCATCTCTGTTATCCAGTTCTCTTAAATGCCTTGGGAGAGAAGAGAAATAATAACATCATATCTGAATGAGTTAAGAATTCCATTTAACAGTTTGAGCTATGCAGCATTTTGAATGAACTATTCTGAGCTATTTTGAGCTATGTAGCATTTTGAGTCAATTTAATTCACGGAGTGGTTGAAGAATTTGGATGCATAATGATCCCTGAGGAAGATAGTGAAATAGTGTCCCTTGTTGGATTGCATCAACACTCCCTTTATTAAGCTCAAAATCAGTATGTTTGATCGATCTTTTGTTACCATTATAGCATGCAATTTCACCGAGTGATATTTTCAACATTTTGGGTTTGCTTTTTGAGGTTTACTGAGTGAGAGATGAACACATAATTTGTTGAACACATATGCAGTAGACTCTCTGTTAATGGGACATCAATTAACCAGAACCCTCAACCAGAAAAAAAATCTAAGAAATACTGGAATTTATGTGTAAACTTGGCATGCCGCACTTGAGTATGCCCATGCTTTGCCTAGCACATGTCCAGTAGTTTGTCTGGAACAGTTTATGGTATGACATAGTCTGGGCTATAGTATTAGGCCTATTTTTAATAGTAACTCTTAAGCAACTAGAAACTACATTTATCTGGCATCTATCAATCTCCACGGGTGCCAGAACCTAAGAGTCTACTGTATTAATTTTCAAGTCTTGAGAAGCACATGATGTGAATATACTGACAAAAAAGATTCAATTGCTCCACTTGTCTTTTGATAACATGCCGGGGTACACATATTTACCGATACCCCATTTTATTAAAAGTAACCACTCTTTGAACAACAGATTTGTGTTCTGAGACATTCTACCTTATCGGCACAGATAGCATGCCTTATTCACTGTGATCTGCACGTTCTGGAGTTCTATCCAGTCTTTTTAGAACTGGACCGTGTATTGCTTATTCTAGAGCACGCAATATCCGCGATCATGTGCATTCTATTAACAAACCAGTTCCCTTGAATAACGGACACCATAGTCCTTGAGGTTCTTGCAGGACCTGCAGCACTTCTTTGAATCTCTCAGTGGCCCCACCCCCATACACTTTATCTTTTGAAATTTCATACCACATGCGAGTTATCTTTTGTTTATAATTATATGTCCGTGTCAGCACCTCTGTGGGTCAAACCAAGAGAGACACAATGGTGTGCTTATTGGAGCACAGAAGCCAATCTAAAACAACAATTACAACTCCTATGATAACATCTTTTGCAAATGATTTTGAACAACTTAGATGTTTATTATTGAGCAGATCAAAGAATTCCATATTGAGGGGAAATGGGGGAAAACAGATTAATTGTGAGAGAAAGAGTATTGTATTTGTCAGTTGCAAGTAGCAGGCCTCTTGGGCTTGAATGAGGCTATCAAATGGAACACAATCATTTAAGTTAACATTTTTATGAGATACCAAAAATAGAATTTATAGTTTTCATTTCTTGTCATTGCATTTTGGTACAATAAAATTTTCCATAATGTGACCATTCCATTTTTACGGTGGCGTCTTTCTGAGTATTTAGGACACCATGACACTCATCAATTCATTTTCCATTTTGAGTTATGCAGCATTTTGAGTGAATTTAATTCACAGAGTGGTTGAGAAATTTGAGTGCATAGCGATCCCTTAGGAAGACAGCAAAATGGGGTCCATCATTGGATCACATCAACACTCCCTTTATTCAGCTCAAGATCAGTTTGATGTTTTGTTACCATTATAGCATGCAGTTTCATAGTGTTTTTTTTTTTTGTTTGTTTTTACCATTTTGGATTTCCATTTTGAGGTTTGAGTGAGTGATGAACACACAGTTTAACACATTAATTTTCTTAGGCTTGAGCCATGTGATGTGAATATACTGACAAAATGAGCAAATTGCTCCATTTGTCTTCCCATAAAGTGCCGGTGTACCCATGTTCACTGATACTACCTCTATATTAAATGTTTTTTCCTCAGTGTGCTTTCTCCTTCTCTTAAACCCTTAATGCAAGGTAGTTATTTTTTTGCTATTTTTCCTCTTTCATTGAGGTCTTTTGGAGTGGATTATTGAAGATTAAAGCAAATCACAGTTAGTCTGTCTGCACTTATACGCAGACCTGTAAAATTTCATGCTTGGAAGGTTAGCATTAACATTGTGTGGTCTAACTAAGTCAGTGTTTCAACTGCTTCAAACCAAGTACCCACTAAGTCTAACACATATCAACCAAGTACTCCTGTCTAAGCTCTGCCCCTGACCCCACCCCCATAATAGTACTAATTGTAATGCAATTTCTTCCATCCATTTTTCATATACACACAGTATAATCTTATTAATACATAATGGAAACCACAAAATTAAAAAAACAAAACGCAAAGTACAGTGTATGCAGAGAAAATGTTAATTATTTATATTTGGGGTTTTATTTCAAAGAAGTCAAGGCAGATGACTAAAATATGCAATGTCATCTCAGTAACAACTATAGAAAAACAGAAAAATATAGGGCCTGTTTTACAAAGCCGTGCTAGGAGCTGCTGCACGGTAACGGACCCGAAGCCCATAGAGATTTAAAGGGCTTCGGGGCTGTTGCCGCATAGCAGCCACTAGCGCGGTTTTGTAAAGCAGGCCCATAGTGCAAAATATAGGCAGCAGATATAAATTCTCAAAACGGACACATTTCGATCACTAAATTGAAAATAAAATCATTTTTCCTACCTTTGGCTGGTGATTTCATGAGTTTATGGTTGCATTTCCTTCTGACTGTGCATCCAATATTTCTTTCTTTCTGCCTCTTGCTTCCTCTGCTTGCTGCCTCTTGCTTCCTTTCCTCAGGACCTTATTCCCTTCCCCAACCAACATCTCCCTCCATGAGTCCAACATTTCTCCTTCTCTCATCCCCGGATCATGTGCAGCATTTTTCACCATTGCCTACCAGCCCTATGCCCATTTCTCCTTCTCTCACCCCTCCCCAGCACCATGCCACATTTTTCCCTCTATCACTGTCCAGTATTCCTCCCCCTTGCATCCCTTTCAGTCTATCCCTCTGTTCCGTCTCCACCACCATATCTCTTTCATCCTTCTCGTCCCCTTGCATCTCTACCTCTCTCTATGTCCAATTTTTCTCTTTATTCCTTTTTCCATGTGCACCATCTTTCCCTCTCACTCACACACTCAAGCCCAACAATTCTCCCTTTCTATTCCCTCCCAAGTTAGTGCTCTCTTCTGTGTCCCATGTTCATGCCACCTCGCTTCTCAGTCAAGTTCATGCCCCTCCAATGCCCCAATGAGTTCCTTTCTTCCCCTCCTTTCTACCTTTGTCCCAGAAAGGTCATGTCCCTTTACTTGTTATAACCGCACTCAGTCCATTTGCCTTCAGCGGTGTGTTGGGGGAATACAGGCAGCGATTCACATGCTGCATGGGTCAAACTTTCCCTCCGACGTCAGAGATAAGGTTTCCAGGTCAGCTACGTGCAGCGTGTGAACCGCAGCAGGCTCTGTCTCCCCCCAACAAGTCGCTGAAGGCAGAAGGAGTGAGTGCATCAAGGAGGTAACTGGGAATCTCCCCCCTCCCCCTTGCTGACTCAAGCTTTCCTTTGACATCAGAGGAAAGCTCTGTGTGTTGACTTCAAGAGGGAAGGGGAGGGGCGGTCCGGGCAGAAATCCCCGGCAGCGGCTTCAGCGAGTGGAGCAGATAGCATGGAGGGATCCTTGGTGGTAGCAGCGTGGCTTCAGAAGGGCAGGGAATATTCTCCTCTTTCTTTATATCCCCATGTGCACCATCTCTCATTCCCTCTCTGACACCCAATTCTTTCTTTCTATTCCCTCCCTCACCTCAGCATCTCTTTCCCTCACTCCCTCTATTCTTCCATCCTTTGTCTGAAGTTTGTGCTCCCTCCCTCATCCCAACATGCCCCCTTCCCCTCCCTAAACTAAACTAAAACTTGAATCGAGCTTTATTATTTGAAGATGACCCGGTCTATAAATTTGAGTTCCAACATAACCCTCTCCCTCCCTCCATTCTGTGCCTCAAGTATGTGCCTCCCGCCGGTGGGTGTTTACCTTCTGGCTGGCTCCCTCCTCCTCCTTGGGGCAGTCGTTTTTCTGCCCCAAACTGCGGGCGGCGGCTCCTAGGCACAGTGGCTGAGCCAGAAGCCTTCTCTCTGATGTTGCAACGTCAGAGGGAAGGCTTCCGGATCATCCGCGGTCGTGCAAGGAGATACCATCCGTGGCTTTGGGCAGAGAAACAACTGCAGCAGGGAGGAGGAGGGAGCCGGCCAGAAGGTAAACACCTGGGGGTGGCAATGGGCAAAACGCAACATCACCATCAAGCTGGGCCGCTCGAAACACCTTGCTGGACTGCATGTGGGTCATGGGTTTGGACACCCCTGCTTTAGGCTTAGTATATTATTAATTAATTTTTTATTTTTTTTTTTTTTTTTTTAATCAAAGGTAATGGAGGGTGAATTTAGTAGCCAAGTGTCATAAAGTAGGAGAGGTGGGCTTTCTGATTCTTGTATTTGGAGAGGTAGAACTTCCAATTTTCAGTTCTCACAGAATTTAAGACAATATGGCTGCAAGATGAGAATTTTATGTTTGCACAATGTGTAAAAATACATTAATTAGCATTTAATACTGTATTTTATTTGTAGGTCATTTAGATATGGTTCGTTTTTTGCTTGAAGCTGGAGCAGACCAAGAACATAAAACAGATGAAATGCACACTGCTTTAATGGAAGCGTGTATGGTAGGTCACACCCATTAACTTCACATTTTCCCTTGAAATCTTTTTTGCCATTTAAGATTTTTTTTTTTTTTTCTTAAACCTTGACTTAACTGAATTTTAGAAAGTGTTAATGACATTGAATATTTCTGTTTAAAGATTTTATAAATCACGCTGCTTTAGGTTGTTTTCTTTGTGGTTTTTAAGTTTAATATTAGTGCTGATAATGTTAAATGATAAACAATGTAGTTTTCCTTAAACATTTTTAATGTGGGAATTTATTTTCATTTATAAGTTCAAAAACATTAAAATCTAAAGTTTCCATTTAGAATGTATCATGTGTTCCCTACTAAATGTAGTGCTTGAAGAATTGATACTTTCGTTATAACTATTTGGGGTTTTTTCATTTTTAAACATTTTAATAGGATGGACATGTGGAGGTTGCTCGTTTGCTTTTAGACAGTGGTGCCCAGGTAAACATGCCTGCGGATTCCTTTGAATCACCACTCACATTGGCTGCATGTGGCGGACATGTTGAGCTGGCAGCCTTGTTGATAGAGAGAGGAGCAAATTTAGAAGAAGTTAATGATGAAGGTTACACACCATTAATGGAGGCTGCGCGAGAAGGACATGAGGAAATGGTTGCTCTACTGCTGGCACAAGGTATGAAGAACTGTGAATTATAGCTTTATGTTAATATGAGGCTCATGTTTACTTTGATCAAAACAGTGTTGTTGGAAAAATAATTTTCCACTTTAGAAATAATTAGTAGTAGTAAAGTGCTACCAGATGTACGCAGCACTGTATAGAGTCACGAAGAAGACAGTCCCTGCTCAAAGGAGCTTACAATCTAAACAAACAGGATGCCATGGATACAGGTAATAGAAATGGTTAATCTGCTGGCTAGGTTGGATGGGCAGTGGGGAGTAGGGTTATGTATTGAAGGCTATATCAAAAAGGTGGGTTTTTAGTCTGCTGTTAAACAAGGGAAGGGACATGGTGGACAAAGTCAGGTAATTTATTCCAGGCATAGGGGGCAGCTAGATGAAAGGAACGAAGTTTGGAATTGGCAGTGAAGGTGAAGGGTACAGCTAAGAGCAGTTTATCTGAGGAATGGAGTTCTCTGGAAGGTGTATAAGGAGAGATATTGAGGGGTAGCAGAATGAACACACTTGTAATAATGAGCATGCTTATCGTATATTGTGATTTTCTCCCCCCCCCCCCCCTCTGGTGGCCAGCGTTTTGCGGTTAACTGCTTTTTACGGGCTTTAGGGATCTATTCTCAAACAAGACACATGGAATTATTGAGAAGCAAGTTTGTTTGAGAATACATCACTAAAGCCCATAAAACACAGTTAACTGCAAAACACTGGCCACCATAGGGGGGGAGGGGATCAAATAAGCATGTTCATCATCATCATCACTTTTCAATGCTATTAAATTTGGAAATCTTTGAGGGTGAAGGTCTTATGATGATGTATGGTTATTTTAGTGAATCTCAAGTATGAGCTCACTGAATGGATAAGAACACTGCTGCTATGTGAAAAGTGGAAAACTATTCTCTGCTTGAATTTTGAGTGTCCAGAGTGTATGTGCTTTATGTTGGATTTTATTCCTCCGGCCCTTCAGTTTTTTTGATTGACTGATCATTTTATGTGATGTCATGTTAAGTGTATTGGCAAGAAAATTCTCCCAAATTTTGGTCAATTTTGCCCATAAAGAAAGTTTACAATACCATGTACAACTGGCCATCTGCAAGTAACAGTAAAATTGAGTTTCCACTGATGAAATACATAAAGACCACATTTGTATTACAGTTATTAAATGTAAATGATGATCATTTATACAGCAGAATAACTTATACAATATCTCTTTAGGTGCTAACATAAATGCACAAACAGAAGAAACGCAAGAAACAGCACTTACTTTAGCTTGCTGTGGAGGATTTTCAGAGGTGGCAGACTTTCTCATCAAGGCAGGAGCTGATATAGAGCTTGGATGTTCTACACCTTTAATGGAAGCTGCTCAAGAAGGACATCTTGAACTGGTTAAATATTTGCTGGCAGCAGGTGTGTTGAAGTGAAAACTGAAAGCTTGCTTGACTTTGTACATTTGAAACTGGTAAACTATATCTTGCAAGATGCTGTAAGTGGCTGGCTTTAAAAACAAATTTTTTTTCACTTTCAAGTCATGTGTACAGTGCCCAAAAGCTATAACCTGAATCATACAGTTAACTCTAGACATATCAGGTTTGTCATAGTATATTTGGACATCATAGTTTGGTTCAAGAAGGGATTGGACAATTTCCTGAAGGAAAAGGGGATAGAAGGGTATGGATAGAGGATCACTATACAGGTCCTGGACCTGATGGGCCGCCGCGTGAGCGGACTGCTGGACATGATGAACCTTTGGTCTTACCCAGCAGAGGCACTGCTTAAGTTCTTATGTTTAAGGAACAGTCCGGGGAAAATGCTTGAGTACCTGAATTAATTCATGTAAACCGTTCTGAGCTCCCCTTGGAGAACGGTAGAAAAAATGGAATAAATAAGATGAGAATGTCAGACAGGGTGTATCGTATTAACTTGCGCTGGATAATGAGTAAAAATTTATTAGAAAAGAGCCAAAAGGATTTAGTACCAGGAGATAATCCTAAAACACCACAAAATAGTGCAAGCAATAGACTTTAAATTTGTTTTGGTATGGATGGGCACATTAGATAGGCCATATGATCTTCATCTGCATTCATTTTATCTATATCTGTGGTTTTATGATTGATGATGTCTTTACCTTCTTGCTTACTGCTGGAAAATTGCCACGACAGTCATACAACCTGAGGCAAAAATACCCCTCCCCATACTTCTACATGAATTTACCTTATATGTATTTTTGTTCCATACATTGCTTCCTACCTTAATTCCCCCTTCTAGGCATTTTCAGTCAAAATACCAGTAGATCCAGGAATGCAAGATCCTTCCCCAGACTTAGAAAGACTGGAATTTTCCATCTTTTGCCTCCATAAAGCAGGGATACTATGGCTTAGATTTCTTTTGCCAAACTTAAGGCCAGAAGTCCCCAAAGTCTCTCCTTGAGGGCTGAATCCAGTCGGGTTTTCAGAATTTCCCCAATGAATATGCATGAGATCTATGTGCATGCACTGCTTTCAATGCATATTCATTGGGGAAATCCTGAAAACCCGACTGGATTCGGCTCTCAAGGAGGGACTTTGGGGACCCCTGCTTAAGGCTATATTGTGGTTCTGCCAGGGAAGCAGAAACCATTGATTTTTTTGGAATGTAGTCTCCACACTTTATCTGACAATTCATAATTTTTACTTTTGTCAAATTTGTTAGATGACAGGTGAATTATTAAATATGTGCACAGACGTACTAACTAATCTAATAATCCTAGCTGAATGACAATAAATCATTCTTTAGCTTCCTTCCAAACCAGCACAGAACAGATGGGCTTATACTCCTCTGCCAGCAGGTGGAGACTGAGACATTGACTTTTGGCTGTACAGTGCTCCCCCGCGAATTCGCTGTTGGCGGTCCCGTGAATGACTGGGCAGGAGAGAGCAGCCGGCGAGTGAAGGAAATAACTCGCGGTATGCTCCAACCGTCTTTCTGTACTAAAGTCGGGCCTTACCAATCAGGAGCTGCTTTGTCTGTGGCCTCAGGTGACCTCCCTCCTGTGTTAGAGAGACAGGAACAGGTTTTAAATGTTTTTCCTCCTGTCCTGTTTCTTTCCCAGGGGTCTCTGTTTTTTGGGGGGGTCTTTGCCTTCCACGTCTGCCCCCCTTGGAGTCCTCGTTGTCTTTGTCCAAACCGCGGGATTTGTGGGATGAGGATTTTTTTATTTGCGGAAGTTCTCGGACTGGGAGAAAGTAACTAGCGGAGTGCCTCAAGGTTCGGTTCTTGGGCCCATCCTATTCAATATTTTCATAAATATCCTGGAAGATGAAACGACCAGTGAAATCATCAAGTTTGCTGATGACACAAAGCTGTGTCGGGCAATCAGGTCACAGACGGACAGCGAGGAACTCCAGAGAGATTTGAGACAACTAGAGAAATGGGCAGAGAAGTGGCAAATGAAGTTTAATGTAGAAAAATGCAAAGTGATGCACCTGGGCAGGAAAAACGAGCACCAGTATACCTTGTTTGATGCAACTTTGGGCAAAAGCAAACAAGAAAAGGACCTGGGGGTAATGATAGACAGGACCCTGAAGCCGTCGGCTCAATGTGCAGCGGCGGCAAAAAAAGCAAACAGGATGTTGGGCATGATTAAGAAGGGTATCACGAGTAGATCTGAGGATGTCATAATGCCACTTTACAGAGCGATGGTAAGACCACACTTGGAATACTGTGTCCAACATTGGTCTCCCTACCTAAAGAAGGATATAATACTACTGGAGAGGGTGCAGAGGCGAGCGACGAAGTTTGTAAAAGGTATGGAGAACTTGAGCTACAAGGATCGCCTCAGAAAACTAGGATTATTCACACCTCGAGAAGAGGAGACTGCAAGGGGATCCGATAGAGACTTTTAAAATACTTTTAAAAGACTCAACCGCAGCAAATTGATAAGGATCTGATTGTGGATATCCAAAAGTTTGGAAGGAAAGAGGAAGTTCTGCTGTTGGGAGATTTCAACCTGCCGGATGTGGACTGGAATTTTCTGTCTGCAGAATCGGAAAGAAGTAGGGAGATTGTGGATGCCTTTCAAGAGGCTCTGCTCAGACAAATGGTGATGGAACCCACAAGGGAAAAAGCGATATTGGATCTGGTCCTCACAACTGGAGAGAGTATCTCTAATGTTCGAGTGGGTGCTCACCTGGGAAGTAGCGATCATCAAACAGTTTGGTTTGATATAATGGCTAAAGTGGAGAGCGGCCGCACGATACTTAAAGTCCTAGATTTCAAACGTACGGACTTTAATGCTATGGGAGAGTACCTGAAGAAAGAGCTGTTAGGATGGGAGGACATAAGAGAAGTGGAAAGACAGTGGTCTAAGCTGAAAGGAGCGATAAAAATGGCAACGGACCTTTATGTGAAGAAAATCAATAAAAACAAGAGAAAAAGGAAGCCGATATGGTTCTCCAACCTAGTGGCTGAGAAAATAAAGGCGAAAGAGTTGGCATTCGTGAAATATAAAAAAAACCAAGAAGAGGAGAGCAGAAAGGACTACAGGGTGAAACTGAAAGAAGCCAAGAGAGAGATACGTCTGGCGAAAGCACAGGCGGAAGAACAAATGGCTAAAAATGTAAAAAAGGGAGACAAAAATTTTTTCAGATATATTAGTGAAAGGAGGAAGATAAAAAATGGAATTGCTAGGCTAAAAGATGCTGGGAACCAATATGTGGAAAGTGATGAGGAGAAAGCGAATGTGCTAAACAAATACTTCTGTTCTGTGTTCACAGAAGAAAATCCTGGAGAAGGACCGAGATTGTCCGGCAAAGTTACACGAGAAAATGGAGTAGATTCTGCGCCGTTCACAGAGAAGGGTGTTTATGAGCAACTTTAAAAACTGAAGGTGGACAAAGCGATGGGACCAGATGGGATCCATCCCAGGATACTAAGGGAGCTCAGAGAGGTTCTGGCGAGTCCTATTAAAGACTTGTTCAACAAATCTCTGGAGACGGGAGTGATTCCTGGGGATTGGAGGAGAGCGGATGTGGTCCCTATTCATAAAAGTGGTCACAGGGATGAAGCAGGAAACTACAGGCACGAGCCTCACTTCAGTTGTTGGAAAAATAATGGAAGTTTAGCTGAAAGAATGGATAGTGTACTTCCTTGAATCTAATGGGTTACAGGATCCGAGGCAACATGGCTTTACAAAAGGTAAATCGTGCCAAACGAACCTGATTGAATTTTTTGATTGGGTGACCAGAGAGCTGGATCGAGGACATATGCTAGATGTAATTTACTTGGATTTCAGCAAAGCCTTTGATACAGTTCCTCATAGGAGGCTGTTGAACAAACTTGAAGGGATGAAGTTAGGACCCAAAGTGGTGAACTGGGTCAGAAACTGGCTGTTGGACAGACGCCAGAGGGTGGTGGTTAATGGAAGTCACTCGAAGGAAGGAAAGGTGAGTAGTGGAGTCCCTCAGGGATTAGTGCTGGGGCCAATCCTGTTCAATATGTTTGTGAGTGACATTGCTGAAAGGATAGAAGGAAAAGTGTGCCTTTTTGCAGATGATACTAAGATTTGTAACAGAGTAGGCACCGAAGAGGGAGTGGAAAATATGAAAAAGGATCTGCAAAAGTTAGAGGAATGGTCTAATGCCTGGCAACTAAAATTCAATGCAAAGAAATGCAGAGTAATGCATTTGGGGATTAATAATAGGAAGGAACCGTATATGCTGGGAGGAGAGAAGCTGATATGCACGGACGGGGAGAGGGACCTTGGGGTGATAGTGTCCGAAGATCTAAAGGTGAAAAAACAGTGTGACAAGGCAGTGGCTGCTGCCAGAAGGATGCTGGGCTGTATAAAGAGAGGCGTAGTCAATAGAAGGAAGAAGGTGTTGATGCCCCTGTACAGGTCATTGGTAAGGCCCCACTTGGAGTATTGTGTTCAATTTTGGAGACCGTATCTGGCGAAGGACATAAGAAGACTTGAGGCGGTCCAGAGGAGGGCGACGAAAATGATAGGAGGCTTGCGCCAGAAGACATATGAGGAGAGACTGGAAGCCCTGACCAAAGGTTCATCATGTCCAGCAGTCCGCTCACGCGGCGGCCCATCAGGTCCAGGACCTGTATAGTGATCCTCTATCCATACCCTTCTATCCCCTTTTCCTTCAGGAAATTGTCCAATCCCTTCTTGAACCAAACTATGATGTCCAAATATACTATGACAAACCTGATATGTCTAGAGTTAACTGTATGATTCAGGTTATAGCTTTTGGGCACTGTACACATGACTTGAAAGTGAAAAAAAATATGTAGAGCAGGGGTGCCCAACGCGTTGATCGCGATCGACCGGTAGCTCAGGAAGGCAACGTGAGTCGATCGCAGAGCCCATTCCGGGCTCTGTGATAGACTCGTGTTGCCGTCCCGATCTACCGGGCCTATCAGCCTTCCTCTCCCCGACGTCAAAGATGCCGACGCCGGGCATTAGGCTGTTTTTGTCATTTTGGGGGGGTGGGGCATGGTGGCGTGGCAGCGGCAGCAGCAACAGCCTGAAAAAGAAATCATCCTGGCCCGGGTGGTGTCATACTCCGGAACTTCTACCTCTTCCAGCAGCCCTCTCCCTTCTACCTGCTTCCGGCCACACCCCCTGCTCCGCGGCTCTCTTCGGCAACTCAGCAGCAGCGATCGACACAAGCTTCTGACGTCGGGGCCTACCCTCTGCGAGTCCCGCTTGTTTCAACTTCCTTTTTCCACAAAGGCGGGACTCGTAGAGGGAAGGCCTCGATGTCGGCAGCTTGTCTTGATCACCGCTGCTGACGAGTTGCTTAAGAGAGCCGCGGAGCAGAAGGGTTTTGCAAGGTGCAGGTAGAAGGGAGAGGGCCAGATGCAGGACTTGTGGGTGAGGGAGCAGAAGAGAGAGAGAAAGAGAGAGGGGAGGGAAACAAAAGGAAATATTTCATACTGGGCTGGGCCGGAGTGGAGGGAGGGTAGAAAGATTCTGGCTACAGGGTGCATTAACAAAGGAAAAGGGGGGAAAGCTGAAAATGGAGAGAAAGAGTAAGCAGGACCTACTGAATAAGGATAGAGATACAGAGGGGACATGAAGAGGAGGTGAAATAGAGACATAGAAGTAATGCTGAAAAAGTGTGGGGGGGGAGATAAAGACATTGAAAGGGCAAATGGTGAACATGGGGTAAAGACAAGGACAGAGACAAATGAAGATTCTGAAAAAGTGGTGAGATAGGGATATAGGTGAGATGGACACAAAGAAGGGTGATGCTGGAAAATAGGTGGAATGGTAATTCTGACAGACACAGAAGGGAAATGCTGGATCAAGGAGAGATGGGGCTCAGGCTGGATGGAATGAGGAGAAATGCCTTGTTGGCCCGGAACTTCCTCTCCTACATCAGAATTGACGTCAGGGAGTGGAATGCTGGTCAGCGCGACGCTTTTGCAGGGAAAGCTTGGGACAGCGGTGGCTTGGGGGCTGTTCCCCGATGGCGGTGGCAGCAAACCGAGTGGCTTGGGGGAGGGCACGGAGAAAGAAAGAAAGGGGGCACACAGGGAGACAGAAAGAAGGGGGAACAGAGAGACAGAAAGAAAAAGTTGGGGGAGAGAATGAGGTCTGGAGGAGAGGAAACATACAGGAGGCTGAAAGAAAGGAAGAAAGATTGGATGCACAGTCAGAAGGGGAAAGTGCAACCAGAGACTCATGAAATCACCAAACAGCAAAGGTAGGAAAAAATGATTTTATTTTCAATTTAGTGATCAAAATGTGTCGGTTTTGAGAATTTATATCTGCTGTCTATATTTTGCACTATGGCTCCCTTTTACTAAACCGCAATAGCGTTTTTTAGCGCAGGGAGCCTATGAGCATTGAGAGCAGCACGAGGCATTCAGCGTAACTCCCTGTGCTAAAACCTACTATTGTGGTTTAGTAAAAAGGGAGGGGGTGTATTTGTCTATTTTTGTATTTTGTTACTGAGGTGACATTGCATAGAGTCATCTGCCGTGACCTCTTTGAAAAAACCCGGAATATGAATAATTAACATTTTCTCTGCCTTTCAGTGTGCTTTGTGGTTTTTTTTTTATTTTATTGTTGGTAGATCATTTTGACTTAGTCATTATAAAAGTAGCTTGCAAGCCCATAAAGTGTGGGCACCCCTGCCCTAGAGGAAAGGAGAGAGGGGAGATATGATTCAGTCGTTCAAATACTTGAAGGGTATTAACGTAGAACAAAATCTTTTTCAGAGAAAGGAAAATGGTAAAACCAGAGGACATAATTTGAGGTTGAGGGGTGGTAGATTCAGGGGCAATGTTAGGAAATTCTACTTTACGGAGAGGGTAGTGGATGCCTGGAATGCGCTCCCGAGAAAGGTGGTGGAGAGTAAAACTATGACTGAGTTCAAAGAAGCGTGGGATGAACACACAGGATCTAGAATCGGAAATTAAGATTAAATATACTGGGCAGACTTGCACGGTCTGTGTCTGTATATGGCCGTTTGGTGGAGGATGGGCTGGGGAGGGCTTCAATGGCTGGGAGGGTGTAGATGGGCTAGAATAAGTCTTAACAAGGTTATGGAAATGAAATGAAACTTAGTCAAGCTTTTTAAGTATCAAAAGCATCTTTGAAAAGAAAGCTTTTTAGTTCGCTCTTAAATTTATCTAAATTGTTTTCTCCTCTTAAGTAAATGGGAAGGGTGTTCATGTTTGAGGAGCCTTCTGTGCATTTACTGCGGCAGCATCACTATAGCAGCTTTGTAAAAGAGCCCTTTAGTGAATACTGGTATTGATTTGTATGTATAGCTTATACAGCATATAGATGGACAGTTCTTAATGGTCTGCCTCTTACCTTCTTAAAACTAGTGTATAAATATAGATAAACTTATCTTTGTATAAGAGATAGCAAGTCATGCTGTTTTTTTCAAATGTGTTTTCTAATAGGTGCAAATGTCCATGCTACAACAGCTACAGGAGACACAGCTTTGACATATGCATGTGAAAATGGACATACTGATGTTGCAGATGTATTGCTCCAAACTGGAGCTGACCTGGTAAATCTTTTTAACATTTTTGTAAACTAAACACTGTATATTTGCATTTAAACTTTTCAAAATTATTTTGTATATGTTTGAAAATGATATAAGATTTTGAATGTTTTGATGATGAATTTCATCCATTTGAATCAAATTATATGGATTAATTTCATTTTGTATGTAATTGTATATAAGATCATATATTTAAGTTTGTGCAG
Source organism: Geotrypetes seraphini (assembly GCF_902459505.1). Taxonomy (NCBI): domain Eukaryota; kingdom Metazoa; phylum Chordata; class Amphibia; order Gymnophiona; family Dermophiidae; genus Geotrypetes; species Geotrypetes seraphini. Next base: position 15,341,969 of record NC_047101.1, on the reverse strand, counting down.
CAAAGTTAGCATTTTACCTGTTACTTTTTGTCTAATTTTGTTTCCTCATGAGCTTTCCTGTCTTAGTATTGGGTTATAGATTTGTTATCAAATGTTAGAGATTGGAGAAATTGAATCATGAGTTTGACAATATGGTAGTGGTATAATAGCAATTTCCTCTCACCAAAGAATCAGTCCAGGCTAATGGGTTATGCCCATATGCCAGCAGATGAAGAAGGAGCACTAATTTGCTGGGCTTTATAGAATGCTGTGTACCATAAGCTCAGCCAATATTCTCTATTTCCAGCAGCTGGATAGCATCTCTACATCTCTGAGACCATATCTCTGGTGGTCATCTACCTTTCCTTTGGAGGGTTCAGCCGAGTTTAAGGGGTAATGAGTTGAAATGGCGTATCAATCCAAAATATCAAAGTATTGCCAATAGGAACACTGAAAAAAACAAAATAATAGCTGACAACGATTGTCATGAGCGCCATACAAAAGTTCAGCTTTACTTTTGTACGGTGTTCACGGCAATCGCTTTCAGCTATTATTTTGGGTTTTTCAGTGTTCCTATTGGTGATATTTTGGATTGATACACCATTGGTTTCATTATTCGACACTAAGACTCCTGAGGCAGGCCCTCTTGGCCGAAACATGATCGTGTCGAGTCTGTTTAATAAATAGGATTGAGCACCCATCTGGTCTCCTTCGTTGTTTGTTTTTGTGCCCCCTTCTGAGTTAAACAGACCAACAGTGTTTAGCTTACTGGTGATTGTCTTTATTTAAATTTATGGCTGCTGAACTACTTAAGTGCTTATTCTGGTGTGGAAGCAGAAAAATGGCATCGGGACAATTCAGTGTGTGTTCAGCCCTTAAAGGACCCGATAACCTCTAAATTTGGATATTTTATTGGGTCCTAGTATGCAGCAGGATGCTGCGGTTTTAGCGGGCTCAGTCACAGCATGCAACTGCAGTGGCCATTTTAGATTCCTCTTGGTGTTTTGCTGCTTCTGCTGGCTAGTGCAATTTCTCATATTATCCCAGGACAAGCAGGTAGCATATTTTCACATATGGGTAACGTCATCCACGTAGCCCCCAGTACGGACACTTTAAAAGTGCGTCACCACTTTAACAAATTTAGAAAGTTTGTGATAGCCCACACCATGCATGCATAAGTGCCTTCCCGCTTGACGAAGGCACGCAGCTCCTCAGTTACGTTTTTCCGCGGAGCATTGAAGTCGCATTTCCTAACCGTCTTTGTTTTTTGTCACTTGCCTTCCCGCTCTCGCATTCTGGTCTATCCTTTTTTTATTTTTTATTTTCTTTGGGGAAATAATATAAAACTAACTGTTTGTGTTTTTTTTCTTTTTTAGCCGTCCACGGATTCTTTTCTTGGTTGAGCCCTTAGCCGTGTCTCAGCCATTGAGTTCAGTTTGGCTGAGGCGGTGGTTCCGTCAATGTCACGCCCGCCGATGGGTTTTAAAAAGTGCACTTTGTTCTTGCACTATTTTTTTAACAGACTCTCCTAGTTGGTGCCTCCAGTGTTTGGGTCCTGAACACTGTGGTCAATCATGCGCGCATTGCTCTTCTCTTCAAAAGCGTACCATCAAGAATTATATCCTTCAACAAGAAAATCTCTTCGGTGTGAGCATGGAAGGAGATGCGCCGATGACATGACTACTTCGAAGCCCCCCGGCGTCTAAGTCAGCGCCTCCGCCAGAGGCACCAGCATTGACTCCAGTGTCGCACATCTCTCCATCAGATTAGCCGGCTAAGAAGCCATCGTCTTCCCAGTTAAGGTTGCAGGTCTCGAAGGCATTGAGTCAGTTTATGCCGACCAAGCGGAAGTCCCTGTAGACTGTCCCTGTAGTTCCACTGTCAAGGGGTGCTTCATCATTGGAATCATCCTCTCCGGAACGTGTCGCAGTACCTATGATATCTTTGCTTCGAGAGGAACTCGGGGAACAGTTTCAGCTACTTCTCCCGACGCTAACCTCTCCGGTACCGGCCCATTCTGAGCCTAACACTGCCAGATCCTCCGGTGCCATCAACGCTCCATCGGTCCATCCCAAGGACTCTCGACGTTGATCCAGTCCTGCTTACTTCTGCATCGATCATCCAAGCACCGGTCCCCATCTACTCAGTGTCATTCTTCATCTTCCAGACACTTGGACAGGAGATCGATGAAGTCAGGGAGAGTGTCCTGTAAACGAAAACATTTGGAGACTCAAACACTGGACCGGCATCGGTCAAAGCACCGTTCTCCTTCTTTTCTACAGGATGACTCCAATCCCGATGCTGATGATTCTACTGCATCAAAATACTCCAAGACATTCTCCTGCTAGAGCTTCTTCTCCCACTGAAAAGCTTTCCTTTACTCAAATTATTCGACAAATGGGAAAGGATCTTTCTGTAAAATTGGAGGCTAATGCCAAATACAGTGAGAAGTTTCTGGAAACTTTGGATTATGATCAGCCACCTAAGAATATACTCAAGCTTCCTTTACATGGGATTCTGAGAGAGACTCTTTACAAAAATTGGTAATTGTCTCTCTCGGTACCAGTGGCACCCACAGAGTTGGATTCTTGTATAAAATTTCTCTCTCAGGATTTGATAAACCTCATCTCCTTCATCAATCCCTGGTAGTGGAGTCTACTTTGAAAAAATCTACGCCATCAAAAGTTTATGCGTTGGTCCCTTCAGAACATCTACCTGAGAGCAGTCTCCATTCAGGGGGAACAGAATTACTTAGCAGACAAACTCGGCAGAATTCTTCAGCCTCACGAATGGACGCTCAACTCTGCAGCTCTCCATCCCATCTTTGCTCAGTAGGGCATTCCTCAAGTGGACTTGTTTGCATCTCCCCACAATAAGTTGCCCCAGTTCCGTTCTAGACTTTACTCACCTCACCATCTGGAGGCAGATGCTTTTCTGCTGGATTGGACACGCAAGTTTCTCTATGCGTTTCTATTTACTCCTCTCATTCTAAAGACCCTTGTCAAAGTCCAGCAGGAATGAGCCACCATGATTCTCATAGCTCCTCGGTGGCCCAGGCAACTTTGGTTCTCCCTTCTACTTCAGCTCAGTGCCAGGGAGCCAATGCCTCTACCGATATTTCCATCTCTTCTTATGCAGAGTCAAGATGCAATTCTACACCCCAACCTTCAGTTGCTACACCTGACAGCTTGGTATCTCTTGGGCTGAATTCAACTGATCTTCATCTTTCTCAGCCTGTTCGACTTATTCTAGAAGCCTCCAGGAAACCAGCCATTCAGCAATGCTATCGGCAGAAGTAGATTTGTTTTTTTCTTCTTGGTGTAGTTTTCATCATTATGACTCAAAATCCATCTCAGTTTCACTAGTCTTGGATTACCTTCTTCATTTGTCTGATTTGGACTCAAATCTACCTCTGTTTGAGTCCATCTCAGTCCTATTGCAGCTTTTCATCAACCAATTGATGGTAAACATCTCACTTCTCATCCACTTATCTCCAGATTCATGAAGGGTCTTTTCAATGTTAAACCACCTCTCAAGCCACTTCCAGTAGTCTGGCACCTCAATGTGGTGCTTATTAGATTGATGAAGCCTCCATTTGAACCAATGTCTATGGCTCATCTCGAGTATCTTACCTGGAAAGTTGTTTTTCTCATTGCACTCACTTCCAGAAGAGTGAGTGAGCTTCAAGCGTTAGTGGCAGATCCACCATTTACTGTGTTCCACCATGACAAAGTGGTTCTTTGCACACATCCAAAGTTTCTGCCAAAAGTTGTCACTGAATTTCATCTCAATCAGTCGATTGTGCTTCCAGTATTTTTTCCTAAGCCTCATTCTCATTTAGGAGAAACAGCTCTTCATATTCTGGATTGCAAGTGAGCTTTGGCCTATTACCTCAACAGAACAAAGCCGCTTAGAACATCTACTCAACTTTTTGTCTTCTTTGATCCTAGCAAGTTGGGACATCCTGTTTCCAAAAGAATGATTTCCAACTGGTTGGCTTCCTGTATATCGTTCTGTTATGCTCAGGCTAGGCTGCAACTGGAGAGCCGTGTCGCAGCCCATAAAGTTCAAGCTATGGCAGCTTCAGTAGCTTTCCTTCAATCTATTCCTATTGACGAAATCTGCAAAGCTGCTACTTGGTCCTCGGTTCATACATTCACCTCACATTACTGTCTGGAATCTTTTTCCAGGTGGGATGAGCACTTTGACCAGTTAGTATTACAAAATTTTTTTTCCTAAAGTCCAGCACTCCCACTGTCTCATTCTGGTTAGCTTGGAGGTCACCCATATGTGTCCAGAAATAAAGCATAATTACTTACCTTAACAGGTATTATCCAGGGACAGCAGGCAGATAGTCTTACAACCCACCCACCTCCCCTGGTTGGCTTCTTATCTGGCTTACTGAACTGAGGAACCATGTACCTACATTGGGCGGTAAGGCACTTGCGCATGCGAGGTGTGGACTATCGCAAACTTTTTAAATTTGTTAAAGTAGCGATGCACTTTTAGTGTCTGTACCGGGGGCTCTGTGGATGACGTCACCCATATGTGAGAATATCTGCCTGCTGTCCCTGAATAACACCTGTTATGGTAAGTAACTGTGCTTTTTCTGTCAACCTGGGGTTAGAGACTGATATTCTGTGCCAAATATGTCTTCTATGCCTTTTCCCCCCAGAATTTGGGCTTTTTCTTAATCGGGCTTTTATGCTTAAGCATGCCCAGCCTGTTGCAGTTTCTCCTCAGCTCTCTAAACACTATGTTAAAAAGCACAGATTAGATACATTGAGAGATGTTGAAATGTTTTCACCTCCATCTCCATATAGAGATTTATCTGTAGCTTCAGACCATTTAATGTCTCATGAATTTTGTGAGGAGGAAATGGAAGGGGATGACCCCATGGCTGCTGGGCTTTTCCTCAGGGGAGCTACCCTTATTCCTTACTAAATCATATGAAATGCTGAATATCCCTCCCCCAAAATTCTTGGTCACACTGTCTATTATGTCAAGCACAAAGAAACCTCCAAAGATTTTTCAAATTCATAAAGCACTGCAGGAGCTCATTTCAGCTCTATGGGAGGTCCCCAATGCCAGTCTTAAGGTAGCAAGGGTCACATGTCGCCTTTTATCCCATTCTTTCCACTGAAGTGGAGAAGTTTACCTTACCCAAGGTAGATGTCCTAAACTGTTAACCAAGAAAACAATTATTCCTAGAGAAGGGGAACAGCTCTTAAAGATGTTCATGACTGCAAGCTGGAATCGTCCTTAGAACTGACATTTGAAATAAGAGTTTTAAGTCTGCAATCCATGATCTGCAGTTCTTATGCTGCAAGAGCATGCTTATCTTGGGCTCAACAACTGTCTGCCCTCACTTTACTAGCTTGCAAGAGATCTACCTCTATAGCATATGCCAGGATCTGGAGATTGTGATGTATAGTCAAGAGAACCATTTCTCCTTTCAGTGCCACCTTACATCAGATCTTAGCATTCCTTCAAGAATGTTTTCTAAAGGACTTGGCTCTTAATTTCCTTAAGGTTCAGGTAGATGCTCTGGCTTGTTATAGAGGACATATTCAATGAATATCTATTGGAGCTCCTCCAGGTGTTCCTTAAAGAGGTTAATCATTTGTATCTTCCTCTTTGAAAACCTTGTCCAGAATGGAATCTTAATTTAGTTCTACAAGCTTTTCAGAAACATCCCTTTGAATCTCTCTAAAGCAGTGATTCCTAACCCTATCCTGGGGGACTACCAGCCAGTCAGGTTTTCAGGATAGCACTAATGAATATGCATGAGAGAGATTTGCATATAATGGAAGTGACATGCATACAAATCTGCCCTATGCATATTCATTGGAGCTATCCTTACTTACTTGGAAATTTCTATCAGGGTAGATTTGATTTAAATCACAATTTAAACCACTAGTCAAACAGGCTTGATTTAAATCATGCCAATGACATTAGGAATGGATTGATGGAATGTATTTGCGAAAAAATTGAAAGTCTCCTGCCACATAACAAAAACAATTCTTATTTCATGATGAATAACTTTTGGACTGTAATATATTTTAATTAGAAAACTATCTTTTAGATAGATTTTTCCTCAACTTTATGAAGAAAAATCCAATTTAAATTTTAAAAAATTGACTTAAAAATCACTTATTTTCATCCACCCTGATTCATATTGACTAAAGATGTTCGGACCACCTCTTTTTCAGCTCTTAAGAAAAACTTGGCTGCTCCAAGGTACCTGTTAGATGGTTAAAAGAAGCTATCCCCTTAGCTTATTTGACAAGAAAATCTCTTCCTTTTGAGTATTAAAACTCACTTGACTCGAGCCCTTTCGACTTCTTTGTCTGAGGTCCAAGCTATTTCTTTAGAAGAAATTTGTAGATAGCTACGTGATCTCATATTTTGAAAGCATTATCTGAATGTAGCAGCTAGGGCAGAGGCTTCTTTTGGAGCTAAGATTCTCTCTGCAGGGGCTCCTTCCCAACCTGACTGCTTTAATACTTCCCATTAGTCCAGATCGATCCTTTGATGAGGAAGGACAAACTAGTTCTTACCTGTTGATGATTTTCTTTCCCTTAGTCACAAAAGATCAGTCCAAAATCCACCCTTGCTTATTACTCATTGATATTTGTGAGTTTCTTTTGTTCATAGGCACAAGCTTTTAGTCTTGTTCTACTATTTCAGTTATATTTGTTAAGGAGGTAGAACTCTTTGCTTACAAAGTCACTCTACTTAGCTATCGAAATACACTTCTCCCTCCATATTCATGGGGGTTAGGGTCAGACTGCATGTGAATACCCAAAAATCGCAAATAACTTTTCGCTTTCATATTCGCGGGGATTGTGGTATAGCCCTCGTGAATACCGTGAAATTGCAAATAAAAACTTATTAGTATTCATGATTGTTTAAGAAAAACAAAAGTTACTGTATTGCATGGTTCCTATACAGTACTGTAATTCTTAATAATGTTAAACATAATACTATAACACGTACCGATCTCTTATTTAGGCGGTGTCTTCATCCTTGTCATCCTGTACATGTTCCACATGCGGTGCAGGAGGAGGAGACAGAGGATAAGTGAGCACCAGGTGCCGCCTCAAGCAGTGGAAGTGGATCTTCGGTGTCTTCATCCACATCTCTCATAATCGATTCTGTTTATCTAAATGGTCTGTCCTCGTTACACCTATATATTATAAGCCTTATCATTGCCATGTTTGTAACTTCACTGTAAATGTACAGTCTCTTCCTCTGTTAACCGCATTGAACTTCCATGGTATTGCGGTATACAAGAATAAAGTTATTATTATTATTATCATCTTGTACGTTGCCGTTTGCCCGATCACGCTGAAGCAAATGCTGAACTTTTTTCACAGCACTCCAGGATGATCTCATTCAGTGGTGTATGTGTAGTCAGTAAGATGAAAACCGCAAATCGACGTCTCAACTGTCGAACCCGCAAATATGGAGGAAGAAGTGTACAGTACTGGTTGAGTCAGGGTGCATAGCATTCTATAAAGTATACCTCATTAGTTCTCTTTTGGTAAATGGGCATAACCCACTAGTTTGGACTGATCTTTTGTAACTAAAGGAATAATTTTTTTTTTTTTTAGGTAAGAACTAATTTTTCCCTTGTTTTATGCATTACACTACAAAACTCACTTTCGTGTTTGGTTCATAACATCTAATCAGAAGATCAGAATATCTCTTAAAAAACAAAAGCCATTTACTGTTGATACATAATGAAAAAAAGGACCTTGTGAAGTAATATAGTGCAAACACTTCTAACTTTTGACAATATTTCAAGTTTAGTCCAGTCCATATTAAAACTCTTAGGACCCTATGAATGTTAAATCCTCACGCATTTTGTTAACTTTGACAGGAACATGAATCTGAAGGTGGAAGAACACCTTTAATGAAAGCTGCGAGAGCTGGCCATTTATGCACTGTACAATTTCTTATTAGTAAAGGTAATTTTGTTATCTTGTATACACTTTTCCAAATTTCTTTATTAATATTTTTAAAGAACACAAAACTGCCATATAACTCATTTAATGTTTTGCAGGTGCTAATATTAACAGGGCTACAGCAAATAACGATCACACAGTTGTGTCGCTGGCATGTGCAGGTGGTCACCTTGCAGTTGTTGAACTTCTTCTGGCACACGGAGCTGACCCTACTCATAGGCTGAAGGTAGTATGCAAATTATATTGTGACTTATTTGTTTTCTTTATTTCTCCCTATTGTATTCCTAGATACTGAACCGTGTGTCATTTATTATGCACAGTTAATTGGATTTTTAACTTTTGATGCAGTATGTGGAAAACATCCTCAGTGGTACATTATCTTGTTTCTATGTATTAGCAGGAAATTATAAAACTTAGTATGTCTAATCTTGCTAGTATAAAAATATTTTGTGAATTTATGCTTGGATGACATGGATCCATTTGTAAATTATCAGTATTTACCTCTTCTGTCTCCCCAATCTTAAATAGGATGGTTCTACAATGCTTATTGAAGCAGCAAAAGGTGGTCACACTAACGTTGTTTCATATTTATTGGATTATCCAAACAATGTTTTGCCAGTTCCAACCACAGACATGTCTCAACTTACTCCACCCTCTCATGATCAATCTCAGGTAAGAGAAACAGTTGCAAAATTGGGAAACAAACAGTATTAAAAAAGCAAGGTACTAATGGGTTTGGACAAGTTCCTGGAGGAAAAGTCCATAGTCTATTGAGTTGGACATGGGGGAAGCCACTTCCTGCTCTGGATCAGTCTCATGGCATGTCGCTACCATTTAAATTTCTGCCAGGTACTGTGGTCTGGATTGGCCTTTGTTGGATTGGCTAGATGGTCCATTGGTCTGACCCAGTATGGCGGCTGTTACATTTATTGAAAGAGTAAAGCTTATACAAAGTTGGGGAACAATTTAACTATATATATTTGTACTGATAGAGCAAGAACAGCAGAATTCAATTGCTATGTTGAGAACTTTAATTATTGGAGAAATATTTTATGCATACAATTACTGTGTGTTTATTACCAAAGTGAAAAAAGATTTCAGAAGTATTCAGAACTTGTAGTGTTTGCACTTGGTAGTGTTATGAAATAAGTGTGCTTAACTTAGGCAGTTGTTCCCAACCTTTTGTGGGGCCAAGTTATAGTTGATTGTTCATTCCGTTGGGGAGGGGGGATGCGCAGGTGCAGGTTACCCGGTAGTATGATGATGGCAGTGACTGAAGTAATTAAGTTAATCTGCCTTCTTTCAGCTCTTCTGATCCCCAAACATTTTCTATTTTCCAATTCTTTCCATTCTCCTCTTTCATACTGGCTTCCTGCCCCCCAAAAAACCACAAGAAAACCAAAACATGTTCCTTTCTTTTCATTCGCACCCCATTCTTTATCTCTCTTCCACTCTAGATTTGGTATCTTAAGTGCTGTCAATGCAATTAATTCCAAGTGGCCTACAATAAAACATATGCAGTAATTTAAGACACAACAAAATTATCATAAAGCCTGCCTAGAGTTTATCATTTATAGTCTCTGCTTGTTGTTGTCCTGGATTTCTCCATTTCTAATCTGTTGTCTTATACCAAACTTTGCTTATCCCCTTTCCCATTTCATATTCTGTCATTTTGTTCTCTTGTCATCTTCCATCTTCCTCACTGCTTCATTGTTCCTCACTTAGTTTGTATCCCTTTATCGTTGCCCTCTTCCTATCAGCCTGCTCTTTCTTTTCTGCCATTGAATTCATTTTCATCCCCAAGTGTGGTCTGTCCTTGTTTAGAAACAAAATATGTGAAGGAAGAATTATGCCTAGATGCATTTTGAGTGTCATAATACCAAGCTGCTGTTTCTCTAGCCTGACCTTCCCTGTTCTAGGGCCTGTGGTATAGATAGGGAAATTTTAGATTGTAAACTGGCCAGGAGGTTCACCCTTGGTGTGAGATAGTAAGATTTGAATAAACTTGGAAATTGAAACTTGAGGGCTAAATCAAGATATAAATGAAGTGTTCTCTTAACTAATATATGTATGTTTACATCGTTATTGGTACTAAGATTGCCTCATAATTGTAAAATGTTTTAAAATTATTTATTTTGACTTCTTTATTATCATATATAAGAAATTAGTCTTCAGCAGATTATAATTTGCTCTGAAATTGATTGATTGACACCGCTTAAAATAATTCTCCAATTTGAATCGTTTTGGCACTGTTCGGGAGCTCTCTTGTCTGGCCGTGCCAGACCTCGATTGCAGTAGTTGCCATGCAAATTTTATGTTTTTTCTGTCTCCTGCCACTGTATTTAAGTTGGATCCGGCTGCTGCCTTTGCTGAGCCTGGTCTCCTCGCCCACTCTGAGCATCTGGATTTGGAGATACTGATCCTTTTTATTTTAAGCGGGCTTCTGTCCGCCGCTTTACGACTGATGTTCTGATAGAGCTCCATTTGGATTTTCCACCTTCCAGGCTTCAGTCCTGGACCATTCTCCTGTGCCTTTTCCATTCTGTCCACAGCTCCTGGAACTGGTTTCAGAACAATGTGATCCCCAGATGGCTCTTTTATCTCCTAAAGCTATATCTACTCTTTATCACCTGAATCCTGCTTTTTGGCAGGTTTGAACAGCCTGAGGTAGATTCCACCATGGCGCAGGTTTTCCAGTTCGCAGCCCTCCCTAGTGATGGAGTGAAGTTCAGGATTCTCAGGATCGCAGGAGGCTGTTATGCTTCAAAATTTTCTTTTCTAGCATCCTCAGGTAGCTGAGTAGTGGTGGCCACTTCCTTTATGGCGTGTGACTGTCGTTCCGGTCTGTGTAATATGTCCTCTGTGGAGGTGCATGCCTGTTATCCTCTGGTGCTGGTTGGTGTGACTGCGATGCGGAGCACCCTTTATGATCTCATTTGGGTTCTTAGTACATTTTCTAATGGTGCAGAGTCTGAGAGCCGAACTCTTTGGACTGTGTGTGGATGAGGGCGCTGCCTCAAGGATTACCTTCAGCGGTCATCTTTCAGGGGTGGGAATCTTGTTGGTTTAGGTCTGGCTGCCCTCTAGTTAGGGGTTTAGAACACCACCCTATGTTGTTCCCTGTGCACCAGTTTTGCTAAACATCAGGAGGGGGGGGGGGTCATAGTTTTCTTCATCCCTGCTTCAGGTGTCATCAAGGATCCTTAGATTTTTCCTCCTAGAGTCATTCCCAGGGCTATGACCATGTTACAATGGTTCCAATTCCTTTTTTTTTTATTTATAAATTTTTCAAATTATTTAACAAGCATATAATCTTGTTCAGAAAAGTGCGATCAAGAAAACATATCATTAATTATTCCCAAACTTAAAAATAAACCAAAATTATATAAAAGGTAATAAAATTTCAACTTAATCCCACACTAGTCCTCAACATTGGATCCAAGATTAAGGAATTAGGAGTAAATATAATACAATAACAAATTAAACCAAATCACGTCATCTGTTGCTAAAAGAGAGCTTAAATTAATTATTGAGACATTGATGTTTCTCTTTTTCAAGGCGCTTCATGGAGAGGAAGGCCATCAAATGAGACGGTTCAAAGAAAATGTATTTAAGGGAATTATACCTGATTACACACTTACAGGAGTATCTAAGAAAAAATAATCCCCCTATCTGGGTCACACCTGCTTTTAATAATAAAAATTCCCTCCTTCTCTTTTGAGTTTCTCTCGAAACATCAGGAAAAACTTGAATATGGAAGCCAAGGAAGTCTCTAGATCTATTTTTAAAGAAAAGTTTAAGGATCCAATCTCTGTCCGGAGCCAAGGCCACAGTCAGTAGGAGAGTGGCTGGACTAGCCACCTCTCTATCAGATTGTTCCAATAAAGCAGTAACATCCAAAGAATTTTCCTGTGGTTTTCCATCCTCGTCTTTTTTTTGAGAATCCTGATTTTTTTTATTAGGCAAATAATACACTCTTGACAATGGTGGCAAAGAATTCTCAGGAATTTTTAGGATTTCCAGAAAGTAACGTTTTATCATTTCTCCTGGAGAAATTGACAAGACCTTTGGAAAATTAATCAAACACAAATTGTTAAACCGACTATTATTTTCAAGTACTTCCAATTTTCTTCTCATAATAAGGTTATCTTTCACAATTAAATCTTGGTTACTCTTAAGCATTTTTAAGTCCTTCTTTTCTTCCTGAATTTCAGTTTTTATTACTACAATGTCTTGTTTCACAGTTTTAATTTCTTCTCTCTGGAATTCTAATTCCTTTTCCAAATTCTTTATCTGAGGATTGAGGGAATTTCCCAAACTGGAAACCAGATCCCAAAGCGAATCCAGTGTAACCTCTGGGGGCCTAATAGGAGCAAAAGAAGGTACTTGTGCAATACTAGTTTGTTCAGTTGAGTGCTTTACCTCCCCTGTGTTTTGTTGTCCCTTAAGTACAGTTGTCCCGGTCGCTGGTTCTTTTAAAAGGAGAAATTCCCCTTGTGGTGTTCCCTGCAGCGAGCCCTCCGGTTCCAATTCCAAGCGTCCTCAGGTTCCTGTGCAGTGGCTATGTCTCAAAAAAGAGGAAAGTGTCGATGTTGCCTGGGGTGAGTTCTTCACTCGCAGGTTATCGTCTTCTGTTTTATCAGAAGTGGACTTGACTTTCATTGGACACTTGTTAGTCCTCCTTTGCCTGCCGCCAGCTTGGTTTCTGGACAACAACAGAGTCCCAGGTCTGTGATATTCTGCAGCTTCCCTTAGTCTTTGGGATGCTGGACCCTGTTCTGGTCTACGAATGGGGGCGTAGGCGGATGCTCCTTATGCTTCCTCGTGCCAGAAAGGCTTGGAGAATTGGAGACACATTCTGGTTCTACAGTGGGTCATCCATTTCTTGCGAATTCCCTTTTTCCAAATTGACAACGGAGTACATGGTACTAGCTGCTGTCTCCAGTTTCTAGTTTCCTTGGTTCTCAGAGGCTTTCTTTCATATTTCATTATGGCCAGAGTATTGCAGGTATCTGAGTTTCCATGTTATGCAACAGTACTACTACTACTACTACTATTTAATATAGCGTTGAAAAGGCGTACACAGCGCTGTACATTTTAACATACAATAGACAGTCCCTGCTCAGAAGAGCTTACAATTAGAGAATGACACGGTGACAAAATTCATCACCGTTCCCATGTCATTCTTTAGTGTCTATCTCAACCTCAGACCTTCTACACCAGCATTCATCAATGCAAGGCTTGAGGGACAGTGGCTGGATCCATTAATACTCTGATTCTTCTCTCTCTCCTTAGAGAATACATGGAGATGGTTTCCCGCGGTTATCCACGGGGACGGTGATGAATTTTGTCACTGTGTCATTCTCTACTTACAATCTAATTTAGACAGGACATTTCAGGGTTGGAGAGATGGTAGAGGAAATGATACAGTGGGTATAGGTATCTGACAGCAGTAAGTGGGAGTTTAGTTGAAAGCAATTTAAAAAAGTGGGCCTTTAGCTTGGATTTGTACACTGCCAGGAATGGAGCACAAAGTATTGCACAGCATTTTTAGTTCACAGCTCAGCCCTTGGCCATGCGATGGCTCCCGCACTTTCGTCAGTGATTTGTAGTTGAGGTGACTTTCTGCCAGCAGGGGGCTCAAGCCCTCCCTTCCTAGGACTGCGGGTGCTCCAGGCTCTAGCTTGTTGGGTGTACGAAGGTGCAGTGGGGACGGTAATGTCTCTGCTGCAGGCATTGGCAGGTTGAGGAGAAGATGCTGAGCGTCCTCCCAATCCCTTAAGATTCTGGGGCTTATCTTCATCTCCAGACAGGGTTGTGTGTTTCTTGTCAAGGCAAGTAGTCAGAATCTTCGTCAATGGATCAGGATTCTCTTGGACTGCCAGATCTCTTGGCCTGGTTTTATCTGCAGGTTCTGGGGTCTTGGGCAGCCTCCTTGGAGGTGATCCCCTGGGCCAGAGTGCCCATGCGCCCTTGATGGGAGTCCCTCATATCTTGGTGATCTCCGCTGAGTTTTTCCCCCTTCAGATGCCGCTCCCCTGGACGGAGCCAGCTAGTAGCAATTTGAGCTTGTGGCTTTAGGGGGTGGCTCTTGGCCAGGACTGGCTTCAGATTTCAGGGTGGATAACTCTTAGTATGGATGCCAGCCTGTTGGGTCTCCTTGCAGGCCTACTCAGTTCAGGGGTAGTGGACTCCTGGTCTGCAACAAGGGTTGGAGCTTTGACCAGCCCCTTCCAAAAGACCAGCAGTACAAATTTCTTCACTACTGCGGCCTTCCCAATGGTTCCGTTTGTCTTGTCAGTCACATCATGGCTTTGTATTATTCCCTTGTACGTGGCTGTAAATTATTTTAGCATTGTGCATCACCTTCAATTTTGATTAGGCGATTAATCAAATTTTAAATAAAACTTAAAAACTTTATATCTATATATCTCGGGCAAGAAAGATCAGCGGCATTCCACTGGGTGGAAGCGCTGCTTCTGTCTTTCTCAGTTTTCTCGGGAGCCTGGTTCCTCTCATATGAGCCATTCTGTCTGCCCTTATAAGAGCCAGTGTTTGCCCCAGAGGGTCTTTTTGGCTTTGGCAGAGATTTCGAAGTCCGGGCACCATTTCAGTCAACTAACAGTATGGAGGTTAGGGTCAGCCATTGGTTTGGCCCCGGCAGGCTCACTAGTTCCTGTAAGACGTTCTCCTCCCTCCCCCAATGGCCTCTAATAGGTCTCCGTCGGACAGCGACGCATTCCGGCTTGGTGTGTCTAGTGGCTCCAGATTGGCCTTACCACCCCACGAGACGAGAAGCTCCAGTTCCCTTTTCATTAATAGCGTCTCAGTGAGGGACTGGTGTCCTTGAAGAACCCATGGTGTTTTGGTCTTACAGCATGCCTCTTGAGTGCTCAGCCTTGATGATGAGCGGTTATTTGGAGGTAGTTATCTCAACTCTTTTGCGCTTGAAGTACCCTCTACTTTGGCTTCTTCTGCCACAGCCTGATAGGCTTTTCTCTCAGGGGAGTGCTAGTAATTAGGTGGAACCTGAGCAGGCTCCCAGTTAAGTAGTCCTGGTTTTCCTTCAGGAGAGTTTAGTCAGAAGTCTGGCAGTGGCCTCCCTGAAAGTTCAGGTTGCAGGCTTTGCTTGTTTTCCAGCACGCAGCAGAGCTAGTTCACTTATTGCTCTCTTAGATCTGACCAGGTGTATGAGGGGGACACTTCGTTCGTGTCCTCCCTTGCATCCTCCTTTCCCTTCGTGGACTCTCAATATTGTTTTACAGACCTTGATGAGGCTCCCTTTGAACTTCTGTAGGATGATTTTCTGGTCACCGTTTCAGCATGGTGTATTTTGGAGTTTTTGCTCTTTTCGTGCAGAGAACCTTTTTTTTGTATTAGATGTGAGTGTTTTCCTCCATACTGTACCTTTCTTCTTGTTGACAGTGGTCTCGGCTTTCCGAGTCAATCAGGAGGTTAGATTGCCTGCATTTCATACAACAGGTTAGAGTGCGAAGATCAGATCTTCCGCAAATTAGATGTCTGGAGGATCTTGCTCCTTTATTTGGAAAGGATGAATTGAGTTCTGGGCTATCTGATCACTCTTTTTGTTCTCACTGCTACGCCTCACCATGGTAGGCTGGCATCCAAGTCCTCAATTGCTCAATGGATTTGAAGGGCTATTTCTGCGATATACATTGCACGTAGCCACCAATTTCACTTACAGTACTCTTGACGAGAAGTGTGGCTGCGTCGTGGGTGGAATCTCACGTGATCCATCCTGATGAAATTTGCAGGGCAGCTACTTGGTCCTCTCTTCATACTTTTACCCGGTTTTACCGAATGGATGTGGCGGCACATTCTGATGCCGTTTTTCGGGACCTCTTTTTTGAGGGCAGGCTCTTCTGTCCCTACCTAGCTACCGTGGCTTTGGTACATCACCTTGCATATGGAATCCGGAAGGGATGTATCAGAATGGAAGATTAGGTTTATACTTTCGATAATCTTCTTTGTTAGTCCCTGGAGGATTCCATATGATCCGCCCTCTCTGTATTCACTCGTTTGGAGTAGCCTGTTCCTGTCTGCCTTGGTTACTTTCATTACAGACTTGAAGATTTTCCAACCAGTTGCCAGATCCTGTGGAGAGTTTCTTTGACTATATACACATTACTGAAGGTCTTGCTTGGTGTGTTCGTTGCACACAGCAGGTTGGTTTTACATTGTTCCTCAATGATTTTTCTGAGTTGCCTTTGAGCCTGTTTATTACTTGTTAATATTTTGCAGAGCAAACCAGTTCCTGAGTTACTTATGTTGCTGGGGATTCTGTCCTGGATTTGCATGTATGTGCTTGACTTTGGGACTGAACTAAGGTTTGTTTACTGTCTCTCACACTATTGGGGGTGGAGGGGGGTGGAGCATGTGTTCAGAAAAGATGTAGATTTCTGCAATACCTGGACTGTGGGTTGGGATTGAACCCCTTAGCATATGGAATCCTCTAGGGACTAACAGAAAGTAGATTTATACCTTTGATAATCTTATCTTCCATTAAACTGAATTTTATAGGTTCCACGGGTACCTGTCCATACGCTTGCCATGGTTGTACCACCCCAAGAACCTGACAGAGCTCCTCAAGAAGAAACAGCTTCCCTCCCAGCAACTGAAAAAGGTTAGTCTGTAGATGATTTTTGTAGTTTTTATTAGGAAAGTCTTTCTCTTGTAACTGGATTGTAAACATGACGATACAGATCGTTTTTTTTGTAATTTTACAGATTTTTTGATTATTAATTTGATTTTAAATTTAACAAATCTAAATACAGACAGTCCCCGTTTTACGAGCATCTGACTTAAGTCGGACTCGTATTTATGAATGGGGGGGTCCTGTTGTACTTTTGGTGTCCCAACATTCCCCTTTCTTTTCCTCCTGAGTCCCAATGTGCCCCTATCCCTCCATCCCGAGTTCCAAAACGATCCTATCTCTCCCTCCCTCCCTCCAGCTGCCGCCTGCAGCTTTGTGCAGAGAAACGACTGCAGTTGGAAGGAGGAAGGAACTTTCCAGAAGAAGGTAAACACCCACCAGAGGGGGGCACAGAATGGAGGTAGGGGGAGCATGAGCCATAGGATGGAAGAATGGAGGGAGTGGGGGAGGGAATAGAAAGGGAGAATTGGGTGTCTTGAGTGAGAGGGAAAGAGATGGTGCACATGAGGAGATGAGGAAAGAGAAGAATTGTTGGGCATAGGGAGGTAGAGAGAATTATTGGATATGGTGGTGGGAGAAGAGTTGAGGTAGAGATGAATAGGGAAAAGAGATGAGAGGGAGTAATGTTTAATGTGGAGAAGGAACAGCGGGATGTATGGAATGGAATGTAAGAACCTCAAGGAGGTGGAGAAGGTGGGAAGAATATAGAATCCAAGTTACATACAAATTCAACTTTGGAACGGTTTAAAAAACGGAACCCAACCATTAAAGCCAGTTTTGTTATCTAGGTATGAAAAGGGACATCCAAATTAATGTTCACAATTTGCAATTTATTTTATAAAAGGCTTGTTGAATGTAGATTCTTTTGTAAGATGCATTTAAGGCTGTGGAAGAAGCACGTGGTTAGCAACATATATAGTGGAATTAGCCATTTTACAAAAAGTAAAGTCTAAAGAGCTACACTGAGGACTCTGTTTGACATGGTGGATTGTTGCATCCTGCAAACAAGTGCTGGCACTTAAAGAACAGCATGCTCAAATATAGACAATTAAGGAGCCCAAATCCAAAAATCAAATTTATTGAATTTTTGAAAGTATGTTAAATGTGTGAGGGTAATCACAAGTCCAAAAAGCCAATATTTAGGGCTCCTTTTACTAAGCTGCGCTAGCGGTTTTAGCGCGCGCGCTAGATGCTAACACCTCCATTGAGCTGGCGTTAGTTGTAGCATAGGGAGCAGCGCGCGCTAATCTGCAGCGCACGCTTAAAACGCTAGCGCAGCTTTGTAAAAGGAGCCCTTAGTCCTGGGAGCAGGTGTAAATGCTGACAGAGAAGTTTGATGTATATGTGCCCAAGAAATGCTCAGATATACCCCTCTAAAACAGTAAATACTGCAGGTATGTGTGTAAATACGGTAACTGCTTTTCTAAACTCTCTACTTAACACACATGAAAGACCATATGTATTTGATAGTGCCTAACCCTTTTAAAATTACCTTCATGCATAAGATGAGGGTTGTCTAAATGAATGTGCAACAAAAACCACAAAGCAGATTAAATGCAGGATGAAAAGTAGTGTGATTTATTCAATAACATACTTGATATGGCCAAGTTTTGCCCACAGGCTGCGTCGAGGGTATCAACTAAAAACAATAACAATTAACAAACCCAAATAAAGTAAATTAATATAGTCAATTACTTAAAATAATAAAAATCATGAAATTAAAATTACTTAAATGCACGGGACTATCACATATTTCTCAAAGCATCTCATGCAGATGTCACAAGCAGCAGTGTTGTCAAATCGAGTGATTTAATATATGCTATGCTTATTTGTATTCAACTGTATGGTCTCGGTCATAAATATACAATAATATAATTCAACAAAGACTGGCTAAATGTGCATGTGTACAGTATACACAAATATTTTTTATGCTGTTTTATATATTCTTATTTCATAAAATTCTTACCCAAAGGGAATTTGTAAGTCTTTTTCCCTTTTATAAAACACTTTTTGTCAAATCATCATGGAGAGCAATAAACCAATTTCATTAGCAATCTCTCTGCGACACAAAGCAAGTTATTACAAAATAAAACTGTATGAGATTTATAAAAGTTCCTATAAAAGCCAGCAGTCTCTCCTCCTCAGAAAGCAGGAAGTAGAAATTATGCCACATTTCCTCTGTTGGATTTTATATTGAAAATTGAGGTCAGATTTTTTTTTTTTTTTTTTTTTTAATGAATGTGCTACTGCTTAGTTTACATGAGCCTAGTATGAGTCCCTTCCCCTCCCTCCTTTGTATTGGTGCTATGAATTTCCATTGCTTTTTTAAGATTGCAAAAATTGTGTATTGCAAAAACTGTGAAGCTTCACTTTTGTGACATACTGAATATATAAGTAATGGCTTCACAATGACAAATAGGGCCAATAATAAGATGGAGGACTGGCTGATAAAAGCAGAGCTGCTTTTGGGTTGTTTTGGGGGTTTTTTTGTTTCTTTTTTTGCAGTCTACAAATGGTTTGCCTTCATCTTTTATACCACATCACCCTAGTTATTACCTCCTTTTTTGTAATTAAGTGATTAAGCTAACTATTGTGTATATAGTACATAAATAGCTAAATACTTTAAAATACATATAGCCTGCCCATCCACAGTTCAAGGCAAATGATAACCAATATACACAATAACATTCACCACTGAAACAAATTCTATTTACACCCATGTTTCATTAACCCTAGTTGGTTGTGTAGTACAATCCTGCTATTAATTGGAGGAGCTATACGCTTCAGCAATAAAAATATCTGTTTAACCGAAATGCCTTAACTATTTTCCTGAATGGTGTAAGGCAGGGGTATCAAACTCAATCACATAAGGGGCTGAAATCTGAAAAAAAGGCTAAGCCGCGGGCTGAATTTTTAATTAAGATAATTAGGGGTCATTTAATTAAGGTACGCTAACTGATTTAGCGCGCGCTAACTATGCACCTTAATAAAAGGGCCCTTAAGTGACTAAGGCTTAGTCTTAGTAGAAGTATAGGGTTACAACGTCTCCAACCCCACACCAGTTCTGTGGTGTAAACAAAATAAATATTGTAATCACAAAACAGAAAATAAAATTATTTTTTCTACATTTTGTTCTACATTAGGCTCTGGTTGTCTTCTGATAACTCGCTTGCCAGGGTCTCCTGCCTATTTGTCGTTTTCTTCTTTCTCCGTGCTAACCATCCATCTTCCATCTCTGTCCTCCCCTTCAGTTTCCCTTCCCTCCCCCAGAGGTCTGGCATCTTTCCTTTTTTTCATGTCCATATCTGCTGCTGCATCAATGGACCCCCACCATCCCCAGATCCACCATCTCTCCGTTTCTCTTCCCAACTACCCTCCTATCCAGTATCTCTATCCCCCCTCCCAACTACCCTTTCAACCAGCATCTCTCCCTCTTTCCCCACCACCTCAGGGTCCACCATTTCTCCGTTTCTCTTCCCAACTACCCTCCTATCCAGTATCTCTATCCCCCCTCCACACCATCCCTTGTGTCCACTTCTTTCTCTTTCGGTTCCTTCCCTCTTCTCTGTTTTATTTCTTCCCCACCCCACCCTCCACTCAGTCCAGCATATGCACATCTGGATCTCTTCTTCTCTCCCTCAGGTTACTTCTACACCAGGGCTTGTCCCTGTCCTGAAGGCCTGTATGTTCCCCCCCCCCCCCTTCTTCTTCTTCTCAGTCTCACCTTCAGAATAGGCCCGCCGTTCCTACCCTCCTTCCATCCCAACTTCCTGGTCTCTTCTGGCCCATTGGCATGAACCGCTGCTGCTGCTCTTCATTCGCATCTGCGTTCACCTGGTCTCCTCTTCAACACCTTGGTAACACGTTCCCTCTGACGTACAGGATCACATCAGAGGGAACATGCTACCAAGGTGGAGAGTGAGGTTTGCTACAGCCGGCCGGAAATCCTCAGCAGGCTGCTTTGAAGAGGAGACCAGGTGAAGGCAGACGCGAATGAAGAGTGGCATCGATTCGTGCTGGCGGGCCAGATTTACTATAAAGTTTAAAATGTCTGGCGGGCCAATTTTGAACACCCCGCGGGTCAGAGTTTGACATGTCTGGTGTAAGGCAAGCCATCACTGTCTGATCCATTAACAATTTGTTGCATTTGACTTGTCCGACTGAAGACTTCCAGTTTTAGCTAAGCTTGGTTATCTGAAGGAATTTGGAGCAAATGAAACATCCTCAGGCCTTGGAGAACAGAATGGCTTTAAGGACAGTATTAATATACTGAGGCTTATCTCTATCTTAATACTCAATGAGTTAAAGTGAGAATTTCAGCTTTTGTTCTATAATACAGAGCTAGTATATATTGTCAGACAAGGTATGATAGGTACAAACATGATGTCCCAGTTTTTAAATGGAAGTTACATTTTATACATTTTAAAATCCTTAAAACGTTATATGGAATGCCTAAGATATAAAATAGCCAGAGTGTGGCAAAACAACCTTTTGACATGGTCCTAAAATCAGCTAGGGAGAATTGGACTTCAGTACACACAACAGGCTAAGAAAGACAGCACATACTATTCACTGTTCTTTAGCATCCCTCCAGACCAGCACAGGAACAGATGGGTTTATGCTCATCTGCAAGCAGGTGGAGACTGATGTGTTAGGAGGCCTTAAATATCTATCATCCCTAAAACTCAAATAATTGATAACAAGAAAAATTAGGAGGGAAGATAATGCTTATTGCGCGAATCAATTCTAACTATGCTTATAACTATATCAAAGCCATTGTGGCATCTAATAAATCATTAATTTCCAAAGATTATATATATGAAAAAATTAATTATAAATACTAAATCAATATTCCTTATTGAATATTAAAACCAAAACGTGGTGGACATATCATAAATTATACAGACTTCAGTCTTTGGAATCTCTTATGATGTATACCATTACAGGTTCCTGTCCTTTATATTATTATAATCATCTATGTCCAACACCCCCTACCAAACAATTTTTTATTTGTTCAACTGTTTAAATTTAAATTTTATTCCCTTATGAATTTATTAACGCTTTATTCCCAAATAAAGTTAATATCCTTAGATTTATTATAATGACACATTTGAATCTTATTAAAATGTATTATTTTTTAGTAATAACTTTATAGTAATAACTTTATAGTATTATTGTAATATGTATTATTGTATTTTTATATTTAATGAAAAAAGAAAATGAATAAGAAAAAAAACTTAAAATGTTAATTCATATCAATGTAGTGAATTAATGAAACCTTAAAGAATTCTTTTAAAAGTTAATTTGAGATTTGATAAATTTATAGCTTAAGAAAACTTTTTGTAAAGTGCATATAGAAGAAACCTTATGAATGAATAATATGTGCAAAACAGCTCATTAAATATGTAAAATATATAATGTGCAAAACCGCTGATATAGAATAAAAAAGAAAAAATTGAAAATATAGAAAAATAAAGAAGGGAAGGCAACGCTTTATCGTGAGTTGCTAAATGATTCCCGACGCCTATTATTTCTGAAGGCGTTTCAACCCTCAGGTGGAGACTGAGACATAATGACTTTTGGCAATAGTACAAGTGGGTTATGCAGTCCCATCTACAATCAGTCTGTTCTCAGTCTTCAACAGATGTTGGTGGTAAGCCTGTGCAGTCTTTCCTTTGGTTAGTTTGGGCCTGTTGGATCTGTCTAGTAACCTTTCTTTTGTCCCTTTTGCTGTCCAGACAGAGCTTGGGGCACCCTCTTGGAGGTCCTCCCGACCTCGGGGGTGCCACACTCAGAAGGGTTGTGTCCCCCATTTCCTTCACTTCCCCAAGTTTTACTACTTTAGAGGCGCCTCAACTGTATGTCTGGCCACCCTTTAGGCACACAGTTTAGAGAGCCAGTGGGGTCTGTTCTATTAGTTTTTGCAACTATGGGCTGAGGTTGATTGTCGGTTCCCCCCCCCCCCCCCAAACAAAAGCTTACCACAGACAAGAGAAACTAAAAGGACCTGAGGCAACTGTTTAACCGGTGTTTTTATGTGTAGGTCTCCTGCATATACGTTATGAGCACTTTTAAAATGCAGAAGTGGTGCACTTTATGTGCATGCTGAGCAGTGGATATGGCTGGTGTGCATGCAGTGTTCCAGCTGCTTCAAGGGAGAACAGGTGTCTGCTTTGGGTGTCGGGAGTGCAGTGTTTCCCTTCACGCGTGCACTGCTCAACGGCAGGGAATGCTGGTGAATCCCAAGCTTGATGTGGCTGCTTTGAGTGTCCAGGAGGTGATATGTGGTGGTCTGGTGGCCCAAGCTTGTTTTCAGTGGTCTGAGCAGGTCCTTGACCGGGAGTCAGCTAATTGGTCTTTAGTGGATCAGGAGGTGGCTACGATTGAACTTGGCGCTTCTCATCTCTCGGATGCCATGTATGACCTGTTGAGGGCTTCAGCCAAGTCCATGGCCTTCAGAGTGGCGACTCGCCCATACCCTGTAGCTTCAGGGTTGGTTGGTGGATGTGGCCTCTAAGTCCTAAGCTCAGTAAATTCCCATTTCAAGGTTCCTTCCTTTTTGGAGAGGAGTTGAATAAGCTGGTTCAAGCCTTGAGTGACTCTTAGATGCCTCAGCTTCTGGAGGACCAACTTCATCAAGTGCAGTGGAGTTGTGCCACACAAGGGGCGTTTGTCTGATTTTCGTAGGTACTGTCCTGGCTGGGGCTTGGCCCCTTTTCCTTCCAGAGGTCACTTCTTTCAGCGCATGCAGTCCATTTAGGGACTCCGTCGGTGGCTCCTCCCCTGCTCGTCTGGCTCAATGACTCACTGCGGGCCCTTCCCCCCAGTTCTGGTGGGAATCCACTTGAGGAAGTTTTACCGGGCGTGGACCAAGATCACAACAGATCATTGGGTCCTAGAAGTGATTCGGGACGGCTATGCTCTAGAGTTTTCCCATCCCTTACCAGATCGTTCCTCTCTTCTCCTTTTCAAGCAACTTGGAAGAAGTGGGCATTTCATCAGACGCTTCAAAGGTTGCTGGACCTCAAAGTGGTAGTCCCCATGCTTCCTTAGGAGATTTGTACCAGCAGGTACTCCATTTACTTTGTGGTGCCCAAGAAGGGAGGGTCTTTTCGGCCCATTTTGGATCTGAAAGGTGTCAACAGGACACTCTGGGTTCCGTCTTTTCATATGGAAAGACTGAAATTTGTAATTCTGGTGGTTCAGCCTGGGGAATTTCTGACTTCTTTTGATCTGATGAAGGCCTTACCTGCATGTTCCCATTCAGTCCTCCCATCAGCGTTTCCTTCATTTTGCGATTTTGGGAAAGCACTATCAGTTTTGTGTGCTTCCTTTGGATTGGCCACGGCTCCACAGACCTTCACCAAGATTATGGTGGTGACATCTGCCTTGCACAAGAAGGGCATTCTGGCTCATCAAAATCTGAATGACTGGTTGATTCGAGTGAAGTCCTTTCAGGAAAGCTCCCGGGTCATGGCTCGAGTTGTGGAGTTTCTGCAGTCTCTGTGCTGGGTGGTTAACCTGTCCAAAAGCTAGTTGTCTCTGTCTCAGCATTTGGATTATCTTGGAGTTTTCTTCGACACCGGCTTGGAGAGAGTCTTCTTTCCTGAGGCCCGGGTGTTGAGATTGCAGTTGAAAATTAACTCCCTCGTGGATTGTTGTTGCCCTCAGATGCATGATTTTCTTCAGGTTCTGGAAGTAGTCAGGTGAGTGCAGGATTTTCTGCATGGTTCTGGAAGTAGTCAGGTGGACTCAGGATCACATGTTTCCTCTTCAATATGCACTTCTTCAGTGGTGGTCACCACAGATTCATGTTCTGGACTCTCCGGTCCCTCACAGCCTATGCTGCTAGCTACAGTCTTCCAATCTGGTTCAGGGAATGAGTCTGGTTCAGGGAATGAGTCTGGATCAGTCCCAGTGGACAGTACTTCTCACAGATGCCAGTCTCCTCGGTTGGGGAGCTCAATGTCTTGGTCACTTGGCTCAGGGTAGCTCGTCGCCAATGGAGGCTTCCTGGTTGATCAATATTCTGGAGACCAGAGCCATTCGGTTGGCGTTTCTGGCTTTCCTTGCACCCTTGTCCTTCATGTACTATCCCTTCCCTCTATCTCATTTCCTCTAATATTATGTAACTTTTTCCCTCCTTCCAAATTTTCCTCACGGTCATGTTTGTCAGTATATGTCTAATATGTTTTCGTTACTCCTTCCAACACACCAATAACTTGTTCTTTCTTTCTTATTTGAAATTCTATTTTTTAAATTGTTAACCGGTCAGATATTTGTTTTATGATCGGGATATCAAAAATCAATAAACTTGAAACTTGAAACTTGCTGGAGGGCAAGTCAGTTCAGATTCTCTCTTGACAATGCCACACCGGTGGCTTATGCCAATTGTCAGGGGGAAACCAAGAGTCATCTGGTAGCTCAGGAGGCAACTCTTCTGATGGAATGGGCAGAGGCTCATCTTCTGGACATCTTGGTCTCCCACATAGCGGGAGTGGACAATGTGTAGTCGGACTTAGTCATCATGTGCTGGATCCCAGAGAGTGGTGTCTTGGGTTGGAAGACTTCGAGTTGATCAGGCCTGGGGCCTGCTGGTCATGGACCTCATGGCCACAAGTGTCAATGCCAACACATCAAGGTTCTTCAGTCGGCGCAGGGCTTACCAGGCCAAGAGACTGAATGCTCTGGTGCAGCCTTGGCTGACGGTCAGCCTGCTGTATGTATTTCCTCTGTGGCCTCTAGTGGGCAGAGTCCTTCTTTGCATTGCTCGGCATGCAGGCCGCATGATCCTGGTGGCTCCAAACTGGCCCAGGTGCCCATAGTACGCAGACCTGGCTCTTTGGAGCAGAGGCAGTTGCGCAAATTGGATGTCTGTAGAGTTCTTTGTGCTTATGTTCAGCGGACTCGGGAGCCCCATCAGTCAGATCGCCTTTTTGTCATTTTAGTGTGTCCTTGTAAGGGGGACGGTGCTTCCAAGACTGATTGCATGCTTTACCAAGGAATTTATCGCTTCGACATACCTTCCACTCAGGGGCAGGCAGCTTCTTGGGCTGATTCTTCTCTTGTGCCTTCTATGGATATCTGTAAAGCTGCAGTTAGTATACAGTGTAGACCAGTGGTTCCCAAACCTGTCCTGGGGGATCCCCAGCCAGTCAGGTTTTCAAGATATCCCTAATGAATATGCATGAGAGAGATTTGCATATAATGGAAGTGACAGGTATGCAAATCTCTCATGCATATTCATTAGGGATATCTTGAAAACCTGACTGGCTGGGGGTCCCCCAAGACAGGTTTGGGAACCACTAGTGTAGACATTCAGGTGCGTTGGGACACAGTATTTGGTGAGTGTATTCTTGTGGCGGCCCTTCAGGGTCCCACCCTTGATGGGTACTGCTTTAGTACGTCTCATCTATTCTGTGCCGGTCTGGAGGGACAATAAAGTAGGAGAAATTAGGTTCTTACCTGCTAATTTTCTTTCTTTTAGTTAGGTTCTGCTTAGCTATTCATCAGACTGATTGCAGATGGCACTGCACAGCCCACTTGTACTATTGCCAAAAGTCATTATGTCTTAGTCTTTACCTGCTGGCAGAGGAGCGTAAACCCATCTATTCTGTGCCGGTCTGGAGGGACTAAATTTCTCCTTTTGTACCTGAGTCTTCATAGGGTATTGATTCTTTTTCCTGTTATAGATAAACAGAAGGAGGGAATTTGGTGTTAGTTTCTAATCCCTTTAAAGCACCCCTGTTCTCTTATTTTGCTGCTTTGTTTTGTAAAGGAAAGACAAGGTGAGGGAACCAGCTATTTTGGAAAATGTTTAAACTTGTTTGAAACTCCGTTCTGGATCCCACTCTCTTAAATATTATTTGGCAGAGGTTTTCTCTAATTTTACTTCTTAAATACCTCTAATACAAGATGATTTGCTTTCTAAAACAGGGGGAGCTGGCTGTATAGTGTATGTACATCTTTATCCAATATGGACTTTGTTTTAACATTTTGTCTGGATATAATTGTTTCCTAATTGTACTTCATAAAATTTGCTCTCTGAACTCTAGCAGGCAGTTGTATTCTGTTTAGGGTTACCGTATGGCTCCAGAAAGAGGACAGATTGAAACATCTAGGTTTTACTTCCATTGAAACTAATGGAAGTAAAACTTGGATATCACAAGCCATCCTCCTTTTTCTGGAGCCATATGGTAAATCTAATTTTGTTCAAATAAGAACAGACTCTGTTGGAGTACAAGCTACTAATATCTAGACATCTGGGATAGTGCCCGTGGCCATTGTCCTTCACCTTCAGCACAAAACCTTTGTTTCTTTGTGTACCTTCATGGTAATTTAGCCAAATGGAAATAAATTAAGCATCACAAGCTTATGGCTGAGGAAATCAAACTCTGATTTGGGAGAACTCTTTAAACTGCCACTCTGTTCCCATACCTGACTTACAGTAGGTTCATTATGACTGTACCATTTTCTGTTCCAAGACAATGGCTAGATAAATTTGACTCTTACTTTAGATTCCTTATTTCTAGGTCAAATGGTATCTTTTGTGGAAAGAGTGATCATATTGTAGTTAATACATTAGCCTATTTTGCAAACAGTTCAATCTGAATATACAATTAAGTTATAAGTAATTGTAATAGGAATAAGCTGGTCTACAATTTGAGCAGCATTTCCATGTTAAAGCAGTTATCACAAATGCATTCAACTTGACTATCTTAATGCATCACTTAATACATTGTTGGCCTTTTAATTATACAGATCTTGAAAACCAATATCAACTAACCTTACAATTCTGTGGTTATATGAAATTCATGTTTCCAATTTCATTTAGTACAGGTATTTTTACATAGATTCTTAGAAAAAGACCGAGTTCTTACATTAGAAAATGTTAAGAACACTGTTCTACCAGACATCCATGGGAAGGGATGTCTAGAGACCACTGCCCTGGGGCCCAGCAATCCTGCTGCACCAATCCACATACCTGCATCACTTGCTGGAGTCAGAAATATTGATGAGTTGAAAGCAGCTCCCAGCCCTGAACTTATTTATCTACCTGCTAGAAGGGGATATAACCCACTTGTCTGGACTAGTCTGGCATTGGGAAGGTTAGACAGTAGCAAATATTCAAAATACCTAAATACCTGTAAACTATTTTTTAAAAGTATACTTAGATTAAAATACCACTATAACAAAGTATAGCAATTTAACAGCCCTATTAAGTTTTTGAAACAAGCAGTCTAACCAAGAAATCAAATATTGTGAAACTACAAGATGCATTATTATGCCAACATACAAGTATTGCGATTTTCAGAGTTCTTATAAAATGTTTCTCACCACAAATGCCTTACATAATGTAAAATTTAATATTTTAGTAGTCTTATAACCTTGAAACTGCTTTATGTATCTATTAGGCTATAAACCTAGATAGAAGTTAGGCATACCATCTAGGTTTGGACATTTCAATTTCTACTACTATTTTAGAAAAGGATATGTGGCTATAAAGCCTTGATTAAAATACATTCAGGAATGGGCATGTACTGACTGTGCAGCAGGAGCCTCCATTCTAATGGTTAGTGCAGTGGATTTTGTTCCTAGTGAACAGGGTTCAATTCCCACTGCAACTCCTTGTGACCTTGGGCAAGTCACTTAACCCTCTCCTCTGTTGCCCCAGGTACAAATAAACTGTAAGCCCACTAGGGACAGAGGGAGTGCTTACATATAATGTGTACAGTGCTGTTGAGTATGTCTAGTAGCGCTATAGAAATTAGTAGTATTGATAACATGACCATCATGGCAATATACACATCATAAGTGTCAGCACTATGTTTATGTTAATTAAAAACTTTCTATACCACATAATAGCCTTAAAAAGGATCCAAGTGGTGTACAATATAATACATATTCATCAGGAAAGGAACTCCATTTAAAAATAGGATAGAAAAGAGTAAAAGCAAAAGTAATCAATCAACATCTAATAACAATTCTAATAAAACCATCATAATAATTCTAATAAAAACAGTCAAATCTTAAAAAAAACATATGTGCTCAATTAAACTGCAATCATTTGGTAGAATCTATGTTGGGATAAACAGGGCTATCTTAAAATCAGCTTAGTGGAAAGGAGGTAAAAAAAGACCATTACAATAACCTAACTTTGAAAGCACAGGAGCTTGGACTAGAATAGAAATTGTTTTTCTTTAAACAATGAGTGAAGTCTCCTAAGGCAATGTAAGAAGATAAGAATAGCCTTACTGGGTCATACCAATGGTCCATCAAACCCAGTAGCCCATTCTTACGGTGGCAAATCCAGGTCCCTAGTACCTGGCCAAAATCCAAGGAGTAGCAACATTCCATGCTGCCAATCCAGGGCAAGCAGTGGCTTCCCCCATGTCATTCTCAATAACAGACTATGGACTTTTCCTCCAGGAAATTGTCCAAACCTTTCTTAAAACCAGCTATGTTATCTGCTCTTTCTACAACCTATGGCAATGTGTTCCAGAGCTTAACTATTCTGAGTGAAAAAATATTTCCTCCTATTGGTTTTAAAAGTATTTCCTTGTAACTTGGGAGTGCTACTTAGTCTTTGTAATTTTTGACAGAGTGAAAAATCAATCCACTTGTACCCCTTCTACGCCACTCAGGATTTTGTAGTCTTCAAGCTGAAGAGCCCTAACCTTTTTAGCATTTCCTCATACGAGAGGAATTCCATCCCCTTTATCATCTTGGTGGTTCTTCTTTGAACCTTTTCTAGTGCTGCTATATCTTTTTCTTGAGATAAGGAGACCAGAATTGAACGCAATACTGCAGATGAGGTCGCAATACAGGGGCATTATAACATTCTTAGTCTTTAAACCATCCCTTTTTAAATAATTCCTAACATCCTGTTTGATTTTTTGGTCTTGAGGCACTCTACTATTTACCATCCTCCATTGAGAAAAATGGCCATTTAACCTTAACCTCTGTTTTCTGTCCAATAACCAGTTTCTAATCCACAACTGAACATTGTCTTTTATCCCATGGCACTTTAATTTTCTCAGTATCCTCTCAAGGAAATTTTGCCAAAAGCTTTCTGAAAATCTAGATATACTACATCAACCGAATCACCTTTATCCACATGTTTGTTCACATCTTCAAAGAAATCGAGCAGATTGGTGAGGCAAGACCTCCCTTAGCTGAACTCATTATGACTGTTCCATTAAATCATGTTTGTGTTCTAAAATTTTATGTTCTGTAATTGTTTCCATTATTTGCCTGGCACTGAAGTAAGACTGAGGCTTATCAGTCTGTAATTTCCCCGATCTCCTATGGATCCCCTTTTTTTAAATACCAGCGTAACATTGGTCACCCTCCAATCTTCAAGTGCTACAGATAATTTTAGCAACACGTTACAGATCACTAACAGCAGATCAGCATTTCCATGTTGAAATAGGGAATCTGTGTGTTTTGGCCTTGCCCTATTCATGCCCCCTTGCCACATGCACATATTTAATATCTAAATAAACTATGTAGTTTGTTAGGTTGTGGTAGTCTCTATAGATCTCATCACAGACCAAAGATTACTTTAAACATAGTAACATAGTAGAGGACGGCAGATAAAGACCCGAATGGTCCATCCAGTCTGCCCAACCTGATTCAATTTAAATTTTTTTTTTTTTTTTCTCTTCTATACTAATTTGAAAATTAATTGGTGCCAGAGGTTGACTTGTTGGCCCAGGTGCTCTGATTTTAAAAGTAGTAGTAAGTTTTGTTTTACTTTATCTAACAATGTGTACCTTTTTTTTCTTTTTTTTTTTCAGCAGGACTAAAGAATTTCTCTTTAAAAGGTTTTGTGATTGGTTAGGTTTGTTATTTTGAAGATCAAGAAGTATTTGTTATTGATAATACCCTTAAACTAGTTTGCATAACAGGTTTAAAATTTTGTTGGATTATAGATCTGATAACTGGACAATATTTAGGAGAAATTTGACGGGTGGTTCTAAAGTGGGTGGTGGTAAAGTGGGTTAACTTTTTTTTTTTATTATTATTTTTCTATTTTTTCCTATGGCATGGCATTTTTTCAAAAATTTTTCATGTGCTTAGGTTCATCCAAGCAGAAGCCAAGTTCCCAGCAAGTAGCAGATCAGGACCTACTGTCGCCATTTCATCCATACCAACCTTTGGAGTGTATAGTTGAAGAGACAGAGGGCAAACTTAATGAACTTGGACAGAGAATAAGTGCCATTGAGAAAGCGCAACTTAAGTCATTGGAGTTGATTCAAGGTGAACCCTTAAACAAAGATAAGATTGAAGAACTGAAAAAAAACAGAGAGGAGCAAGTCCAAAAGAAAAAGAAAATATTGAAAGAGCTGCAGAAGGTGGAGAGGCAGTTGCAGATGAAAACTCAACAGCAGTTTACCAAAGAATATTTGGAGACCAAAGGTCAGAAGGAAGTGCCCCAACTTTTGCAGCAGCAGTGTCCGCATAGAGGTGTTTTCCCACAAGTAGAAGCAGAAGAATGTCCACCAGAGGAGAACTTTTCAAAGTTGCCTCAGGTAGACACTGTCTTGCCTAAAGATAGTCAACAGCAGTTACAAGTACCCGCAGAACAAATGGGCTGTGCACCTGTCCAACTTTTACCAGCTCCACTTCCTAATCTCTCCAGTAATTTAGGGTGTACAGCAGCCATTTCTGTCGAACTGGAGAAAGTTTTGGGTAATCAGCCAATTGCAGAACAGCAGCCAATTGCTGGACATGGGCAGGGGCTGTTAGTTCAAGCACCAGAAGGATTAATGGTTGCAACTCCAGCACAGACGCTTACAGACACCCTTGATGACATAATGGCAGGTAGGTTAAGAAATAAGTGTGTGCTTTTCTGTTTGCATTTTTTTTTCTTATCTGAATGTGTGGTTTGAAAACATTTGTTAAAAAAGGGGAGGGTGAAGCAAGTGTGCTTCCTTCTTAAAGTGCAGTGGTTTTGGTTTCATGTGTTCAAATAGTGCCAGCCTGATGTCAGAGCTCTGAAGACCTTGAATTGCTATAGAAATGGCAAGCACCTAGGGAAAAAAGAATTAATCATTGTAGTAGCTACTGCAGGCCACAGGTTTCCTGAGGGTTGAGGAAAATTAATGTTGGGCTCTTCACTTCTAATCTTGTCTTACGTCTTAATCTCTTATCATAAATGATCATGAGTGAGTGTAGAATAAGTTCAAAATAGAATATGGGGACTAACCAAGACCAAAAAAATAAAGTCAGCCTGCTGAAGTCAAAATTTATAGTTACTGGTAGGTTATCTGAATATGTATTATGGAGATTTAGCAATTTGGGCAGTGTTTGATTTAAACAACTAATTTCCCTTAAAAAAAATCCCTGCAATTGAAATGTTTGGTTTAGAATATTCAAGATTTGGAAAAATGCCCTACAGTTGCCTGAGACTGATATTTGTGTTGCTATTAAAAGATGAACTTCATAGATTAGAAGTCTGGTGTGGTGAAGGAAGGAAGGCAGTGTGATCATTTTAAGTGTCATATTTATCCTAGTGAACACAATTGTACACTATATAGTTCAGTACAGCTCATTTGCAGGTACATTCTTAAATTAGAGGGAGTTTAAGATGGTTTTTATCACCTGTGTGTTTTTTTTGTTTTGTTGTTTACTTTTTGGGCTATCACTTTCTTCACTGGTTAGCTCTGTAGAAATTATAGGTAAAAGATCCCTTATCCTCTAGAACAGTGTTCTTCAACCTTTTGACACCTATGGACCGGTAGAAATAAAATAATTATTTTGTGGACCGGCAGTTGAAGAACGCTGGGCTAAGTCGTGCTCATCTTTACCCCAGACCCCGCCCCCATAATAGTACTAATTGTAACACCATTTTTTCCATTCATTTTCCATTCATATACACACACACACACACACAATATAATCGTATTAACAACACATAATGGTTAACCACAAAATTAAAATACACAAAGCACACTGTATACTTTTCCACATTCATTCCTACCAGAAAACAGATACCTCCATTCAAATGCAGGACCAAAAACTAAAAGTACTAATATTTACAAACAAATCCTAAGATGCAAGACTCTACAAGCAATACGACCCCAGAGGAAAAGAAACAAATGCATTTCTTCCTGAACAGACTGTAGATGTAAATCGATCACTAAATAAAAAAATAAAATCATTCCCCCTACTGTTGTCTTTCTCCTGCCATGCTGTGCCTTGCCTTCTGGCCTTGCCCCCCTGTGTTATCTTTGGACCGGTCCACAGTGCGATTAACGCAGTATCTTCGGGCCGTCTCCCTGAGTGCTGTAGTGCACAAAGCTGTGGGCAGCGGCTTCTCATGCGCGTCCCTTGCCTCATCTGGAAGCCTTCCCTTTGACGTTGTGACATCAGAGAGAAGGCTTCCAGATCAGGCGCAGGATGCGTATAGGAGCCTTTTCCCACGGCTTTGTGCACTGCAGCACTCAGGGAGCCGGCCCGAAGACACCGTATTGATCACACCATGGACTGAAGGCTGAAGAGCACTGTCTTGGGCCCAATGGACGTGCCAGCCCTGTGGACTGGAAGAAAATTTCTACAGACTGGCGGTTGAAGAACACTGCTCTAGAAGACCTGAATCTGCACCTAGCAGTATGCCCAAGAGAGATTACTGTGGTGCTTTGATATAGCATTATGAAATAGAACTACTTGCAGATAGTTCTTGCTTCTGAATTCCATGTAATGACCTCTAGTCCATTCCATATTTTGCTTTTAAAGTAAATAACTTGTCATAGCTGACAGTGCCAAACTAGACTACAAGATGCACTTGTATACTCTGAGGAAGCTGTACATAGTTTGAACCGGTGGTGGTAATACTCAAAGGATTCAGGTATGAAGTATGCCACCAGAAAAGAAAAAATATCCTCAGATGCAAATGAAAGTACAGAGACATCAAGCAAAAAGACCTGTCTAATAGATGTAAAGAAAATGGTGTTTATACCTGACTTATGAGTATTAAGCATATAACGCATTTAAAGAAACAATACAGGTAAGTTATTACATGCATTTGGGAATGACACTTGTAAATCTTTATATTGAAGTATTTGTAAAGGGATAAATATGCAGAGGATGATTCTGGGGTTATAAGCTGCCCACCTAGGTGCACAGTTTGTACCTACAAGCACTGCACCAGTAATCAAAATGATGTATGTAGTTTTGCTTTGATTATTATCCTAGGACATAGTACCCAAAATTTGCACCTGCGTTTTTTGTGGGTTCTTTTCCTGAATAAAGCAGTATATTTAACCCCCCCCCCCCTTACTAAATCATGATAGTGGTTATTAGCGCAGGGTGCCGTGCTGAATGCTATGCGCTGCTCCCAACGCTCATAGAGTTCCTATGAGCGTTGGGAGCAGCGCGGAGCATTCAGCACGGCTCCCTGTGCTAATAACTGCTATCACAGTTTAGTAAAAAGGGGGCCTAGTTATTTTAAAAATTTCTATTCTGCTTTAAACCAAAGCTGATTACAAATAAAACATGCATATAGCGTTTTCCCCACAAGTAGAATTGGCTCCAAATAGTACATGCTGGGATTTAGAGGGGGGGGGGGGGGGGGGAGCCTGTTTCTGTAGATACATTATCCCAGGACAAGCAGGCAGCATATTCTTAACTGATGGGTGACAGCACCGATGGAGCCCCGGTACGGACAATTTTAGAGTGATTGCACTCTAAGAACTTAGAAAGTTCTAGTAGGCCGCACCACGCATGCGCGAGTATCTTCCCGCCCGACGGAGGCGCACGGTCCCCAGTTTCTTAGTTTCCGCGGAGCTAAGAAGACGTGTTTTTTTCAACGGCCGTTGAAAATTTTTCTCTTGCCTTCCGGCTCACGTGTATTTTTGTGGAAGTTTACTCTTCCTTGTTTTCTTTTTGTTTCTATAAAAAAAAAAAATCTTTCTTTTTATCGTTTATTTTGTCTCGCTCCGGCGAGGCCTGTTGGCACAATTATAGCCTCCACCTTCGATTTAGCGGAGGCCGTGTTCACCTTCATACCCCCGCAGCCGGGATTCAAGAAGTGTCAGCGGTGTGCGCGCCCCATCTCTTTGACCGACCCCCCACAATTGGTGTCTCCAGTGCCTGGGTCTGGATCATAGGGCTTCATCTTACACCCGTTGCGCTTCTCTTAAAAAGCGCACCTTGAAGAACCGGCAAATACAACAAAAACTTCTCTTCGGTGCCGGGATGGAACCATCGACATCCACTCCAATGTCGGCTGCCCCCTCTAAATCGGCACCGACTCTTTCGACACCGCCCGACCTTCCTCCGGTGTCGCATCCCCCAGGTAAGCCGGCTAAGAAGCCTTCCTCTTCCCTGGAGCGTCCTCCGGCCGATCCTGCAGTGAGCCCAGTCCTGCCGGCCTCGAGGCGCCCATGTAAACGCTCCACTCCTATTGAGGTGAGTGCCACATCATCAGCCTCCTCATCTTCCGAGCATCGAACGGCACCACAGGTACCGAAGAAAAAGAAAGCGGTACCGGTGCCTTCTTTGGATGATTGCATTGCGGCTATCCTCCAGGTCCAGCTTCAGGAGCAATTGCAACAGCTTCTTCCTGCTCTGCTAGCACCGAACCTTCCAGTCCCGGTCCGATCTGAGCATACAGTACCGATGGTTGCCCAACCTCTGTTGTCGGCGTCGACACTCTCGGCATCGGTTCACACTACCTCCGCTTCCATTCCTGTTTTATCAGCGGAACCGAGAACCTTGCACCATGCGGTGCAGATGGCCTCCGAATCGGCACCGTCTTCCGATCCCACTAGGCACCATGTCACTTCTCCCGTTACCGCCTCCATGCGCTCCGGGAAGTCGGTATGCAAATCTCTACATGGTGAATCCTCGACTCCGATTTCTCGAGGTCGAGGTTCTCAGGTACGTGACCCTGACTTGTGGGACGACTCTGAAGAGCCTGTGGGTACAGATGAGGTTGTTTCTTCTTATGAGGAAGATCTTTCTCTCCAGGAGCCGACTAGTAAACCTGATCAGTCCTCCTTTACTAAATTCTTGAGGGAAATGTCTGACTCCCTCTCCATACCTTTGGAGTCTGACTCAAAAAAAATCTCAGGCTTTCCTTGAAGCCCTGGATTTTGATCAACCTCCAAAGGAGTTCCTCAAGTTACCCCTGCATGACATTCTGAGGGAAACTTGGAGACCCCTTTAACAATTCCAGGAGCTTCAAGGAAATTGGACACACTGTACAAGGTTATCCCTATTCCGGGCTTTGACAAACCACAACTCCCGCATGAATCCACCTTAAAGAAGGCTGCAGGCACTAGTGTCTATGCCTCGGTCCCTCCTGGCAGAGAGGGTAAGACCATGGATAAATTTGGCAAACGTTTATACCAAAATGCTATGCTGGCCAATCGTTCAGGCAATTATGCTTTTCATTTTTCCTTCTTTCTGAAACATTTAATCCAACAGCTGTCTTCTCTCCAAAAATATCTTCATGAGCATAAGATACCCTTATTCCAGCAGTATACTTCCAGTTTGCTACAGCTTCGAAAGTTCACAGTCCGTTCCATTTACGACACATTCGAACTGACCTCCAGGGCTATTGCCATGGTGGTTGCCATGCGCTGCCTAACTTGGCTTCGGGTCTCGGAACTCGATGTCAATCACCAAGACCGCCTTGCAAACGCTCCTTGCTTGGGTGACGAGTTGTTTGGAGAATCCTTGGACACCACCACGCAAAAACTGTCTGCCCATGAGACCCGGTGGGATACCTTGCTGAAGAACAAGAAGAAGCCTCCACCTGCTTGCCCTTTCCATCAGTACTTATCTTACCAACGCCGCTACTCTGCTCGACCTCTTCATCCTCCTCAGCATCAACCTAGGAGACCACGTCAGCAGCAGCATCAACAGGCTCGTCAACAACAGCAGCAACCTGTAAAACCAGCTGCTCAACCAAAACCCACACAGCCCTTTTGACTTGCTTCTCCGGAACATAGCCAGTCTCCCACCGTCTTCTCCTCTGCCCCAACCTATCAGAGGACGTCTTCACATCTTTCTCGACCGTTGAGAACTCATCACCTCAGACCAATGGGTGCTAAACATCATTCGTCACGGTTATTCTCTCAATTTCCAGACTCTTCCACCAGAAAATCCTCCAAAAGAGTCTGCTTCCAACTCCTCTGTCCTCCCTACTCCTTCAGGACGTCCAATCCCTTCTTCTTCTGAACGCCATAGAGGACGTTCCTCTAGATCAGAGGGGGCAGGGATTTTACTCCCGTTATTTTCTGGTTCCCAAAAACACGGGAGATCTCAGACCTATCTTGGATCTCAGGGACCTCAGCAAGTGTTTAGTCAGGGAGAAGTTCAGAATGCTCTATTTTGCCACGCTTTATCCCCTTCTCACTCAGGGCGACTGGCTATGCTCCCTCGACCTCAGAGAGGCCTACACTCACATACCCATACATCTGAACTCCAGATGGTATCTCAGATTTCAGATCCATCACCGTCATTATCAATACCGAGTGCAACCCTTTGGCCTCGCCTCATGTCCACGGGTATTCACCAAGTGTCTGATAGTAGTAGCTGCCTTTCTCAGGTCTCACAGTCTCCAAGTTTTCCTTTACCTGGACGACTGGCTAATCAAGGCTCCTTCATTTCAGCAAGTGGTTCAAGCCACCAGCCACACCATCTCCTTCCTTCACATCCTTGGGTTCGAGATCAATTACCCGAAGTCGCATCTCCTTCCCACTCAGTGACTCCAATTCATTGGAGCGATACTCAACACCAACCTCATGAGGGCGTTACTTCCCTCCAACCGTCTGCAGACACTGCTCCACCTCTGTCATCATGTGCTCTTTCAGCACTCCATTTCGGCCCGATAGATGATGGTTCTTTTGGGTCACATGGCCTCGACGGTGCAGGTCACTCCTCTCACCCGTCTCCACCTTCGTACTCCTCAGTGGACCTTGGCCACTCAATGGTCACAGGCGACAGATCCTCTTTCACGTCGCATATCTGTAACATCGTCTCTTCAACTGTCTCTGCAATGGTGGTCGAACCTCCAATATTTCCAGAGGTCTTCTCTTCCATCTGCCTCCCCATTCCAAGATCATCACCATGGATGCTTCCCTTATGCCTGGGGGGCTCACATGGACCACCTTCACACACAAGGTCTTTGGACGGTCCAGGAACGCACACATCACATCAATTTCCTGGAACTCAGCAATGTTCTATGCTCTCAGGTCGTTTCACCATCTTCTCTGTCCCCAGGTTCTTCTTCTGTGCACAATCAAGTAGCCATGTACTACATCAACAAACAGGAAGGGACGGGCTCTCGCCTCTTGTGTCAGGAGGCCCAAAGGATTTGGGCTTGGGCGACATCTCGCAGTCTCTTCCTGAAGGCTGTTTACATTCAGGCCGAACAGAATTCCTTAGTAGACAACCTCAGCAGAATTCTTCAACCTCACGAATGGACCCATGATCCTGCCACTCTCCGGTCTGTCTTTGCTCAGTGGGGCACTCCTCAGGTGGACCTCTTTGCAGTTCCTCACAACCATCAACTGCGCCACTTTTGTTCCAGACTCTACTCCCCTTATCGTCTGGCCAGCACACTAAATAAAGTACACACACCCAGGAGATTACCAAGTGCTATTCCTTCAATGCAAAAACTTAAATCATGGAATTACTCTAAAGTGAAGAAGTTGTGCCTTTTGCACTTATCTTGTGCTTAAATTCAGCTATTTATGCTGCTTGCATGAACTCTAGCTAAGTGTTCTTATTTTTGTTTAGTTTGGCATAAAGGACTCTGTAGTGTGGAACAGTTGCAGAATGTCCTTTTCATCTCCTTGTACATTCCAAGATTATTTTGTAAGATATTCAGATCCACTCTCGTTAGCCTCATAACTCCTTCTTCTTTGAAAATTACCACCTCTGTTCTCTACACCAGTGTCCCGCAAACTTTGTCGAGCCGTGGCATACTAAACATAGTGGCCACGGCTTGAGGCATCCCGGAAGTGTGCGTTGTCACATGCATGACATCAACATCCACGCATGCGCGAAGGCCCTCCAGACGGACCCTGAGCTGCCAGTAGGGAGTGCCAGCAGGAAAGACGTGCGGAGAGAAGAGGAAGCACTGGCTAATTGCTTACAAGATATGCCTCGCACTGCGAGAGGCACGTCCTGTAGGCAGTCAGCCAGCGCCTCTCCTCCTCA
Source organism: Geotrypetes seraphini (assembly GCF_902459505.1). Classification (NCBI taxonomy): domain Eukaryota; kingdom Metazoa; phylum Chordata; class Amphibia; order Gymnophiona; family Dermophiidae; genus Geotrypetes; species Geotrypetes seraphini. Next base: position 15,303,170 of record NC_047101.1, on the reverse strand, counting down.
GCATCTTGCAGCACACCTGAAATTTCTGGAGGTACACTGTTTACGATACACTGCTCTACAAGAAACACATCACAATGTCATTATGCAGATTCAGGTAAAGTACCATTTCTATTACAACAGGAAGCTGAGCACAGATCCTGACTTCCTCTATTACTGCATATGAAGTATGTCATACTGAATAGTTTAAACAGAACATATTAGACAAAGGGAACCTGAGTAAACATAACATTTTTTAAAAATTATGGTTTCATTTTTATAAGGAACAAAGTTATCCGATCTATATCACCTATATGTAAAAGTAATTCCACCTAAACTTAGCAGGATTGGCAGTAATGGTCTTTGTTTCTATAGTGGCTTAAGAACAGATTTAAAATGAGAACTCTAAATGAGCCAATCCCCAGACCATTTCAACTTTCCTTTTAAGAGTCTGACTAGTTGAAAACATATGCTTTAAGGGTAAGGTATTCTATATGTTTAGAAGAAGTTATTTTTATAAAATTCTTGTGTGCGTGCAGTACCTCTGTAAGGAATAAGCTGCATAAGCTAAATTAACTCTAATAACCTGATATTTATTCTACAAAGTAGATATAAAATTGTGTGCTTGGTTTTTAATAAATTGGATTAAAGGGTAGACATAGTAACAATTGCCTTAACCTAGCTGATAAGTCGGTGACATACACACCAGTGAGTTTATATTGCTAGGTGTCTTCCAGAAGGGCAGTAAAGTTATTGGCTTCAGAGTTTGGTATTATATTGTATCATGCACTCAAATTAATACTTGGAGCTGGTCCTAGAGAAGTCCAGTGAGAATAAGTCTTACAAAGGAGGAACCCAAAAAAGTTTGACCTGTTTCTTCAGGTGGCATTAAACATGCATTACCGTATGCTGACTGGTAATTGTTTCAGTGTAACACACATTAAAGTGAAAGTCATTACTTTATTCAACCATAACCAATTTTTAATTGGATTAGGAAAGTGGTTTATAAATCTTAACATAGAAAGTTATGTTAGATCAATCAAAATTTGTATCTTTTTTTGCTATATCATATTAGCTGTCATAGCAAGACACATAAAGGGTAAATTTCCATAAGAGATATTTCATAACTGCATAAGGGAACTACCGTATATCCCCACCCCCTTGTCTAATCCTTCAGATGCAGTTCTTAAAATCTGGACCTTTTCTGCCTTCCAGACTTAAACAACAACAAAAATTAGAGTTGCTCCTCAAGTGGTAAAGAATTCCAGGCCATAGTCTGCACAAGCAAATGTATTTTTCCTAGCTCTTGAAACACTAACAAAAGTGCCACCAGAGTTAAGTGTACAAGTCTTCCTGGAGTGGCCTGATAATTAAGATTGTACAACAGGCAGTATTTCATCAGTTTTATGCCGCTTTCACTGGCTGCCTGTCTAGCAGCAAACAGTATTTGAACAAACAATAAAAGAAAAAACAAAACAATTGGGCTCAATAAGCTAAGCTTGTATAAGAGGAGGAAATTACCCTTGACCACAAAAATTTTGAAATCAGGAGACATGCAGGGTTATCATTAGAAATACATTTTTAATTGTACCTAAGTCTTGATTCTTAAGCACACTTGCAAAAATTGATGACATAATCTTTTTGGAAACTAATTCATAAGATCACTTCTGGCACACCTGATGGAGGACTTTGTTTTGTCTGTCTAAGGCTGCGTCAGGGTTGTCTGAAGATAAATGAACAAGCAATTAATAAGACAGTTATAGTTTTAAAACTTCAAATACTTACTGAGCTTATTAACATTTGAGAGAACTCCCAGTAGGTTACGGTAATGATCAAATATTAAGCACACCCAGCTGGAATAAAGATTGTTGGGTATCAAAATTATAATCCAGCTTTTCACTAAACAATTTAAACAACTATTTTGATATTTTTCAGCGGTGAGTAGCAGAGTGCCTACAGTCTCCAGTGACTCCCCACACACTACAGTATCTCCTACACCACAACCTTGTTCTCAGACTCCAAGCAGCGCAGCCTCTCAATCTGTACTACCTGCATACCCTTCAGTGGATATTGATGCTCATGTAAGTAATGGTACTTGGGTATAGTTTTACTCCTCCAGAATGAATTGAGTGGGGTGAGTTGAATTAGAATGCTTTTTTTAATTTACAAAATTATATTTCTAGACGGAGAGTAATCATGATACTGCATTAACCCTGGCATGTGCTGGTGGTCATGAGGAGTTAGTGTCTGTGCTTATTGCTCGTGGTGCTAATATTGAACACAGAGATAAGAAAGGTAAGCTATAAAAATTGCTGAATTCTCATTTTACCTTTACATTTTTAGCTAATCTTTATTAATATATAGATTAATAAAGATATTTAGTCGGTTCAAGGAGTTTTGTTTTATGGGTATAGTTGCCGCATAGTTTAGGGCAGGGACGGAGCGCTCTCTTGAAAGATGATGGACTAAATGATGGACTAAATGAGCACTAAATGTCCCCCTTTTGTGGGTGACTCCTTCACTTAAATTTTCACAAGTTTCTTTTGTGCTTGCTTACCTTTTTATCTTGAAGGACTCTAACCCACACAGAGGAGCAGGTAAGACTCGGATAACCTTGTGTGGACTGGATGGACCATGCAGGTCTTTATCTGCTGCCATTTTACAATATGAAACAGAAAGGCCTCTCCTGTTGCTACAGCTATGAGGAGGTGCTGAAAAGTTTTCAGCCTAACCAACTTCCTAAATTGAACATTATTTTGCCATTGTAACTGAAAAGAATGTTTTATTTTGCAAAGTACCAATTTGCAGAATCATAATGCTATGGCTATGGCAGAATCAATGTTTTGGCATTGTTTCAGATCATTGATTGAACCATGTCAATGAAAAGTGTGGAATTTTCAAGTGCACAACTCCAAGCATAGAAACATAGAAAGATGACGGCAGATAAGGGCCATAGCCCATCAAGTCTGCCCACACTATTTACCCACCCTCTTAAATCTACTGACCCCCTAAAGAATAATTGTAATTATACTGTCACTCTACTGACCCGCTCATTCAGTCCTAGTGACCCTATCCCTTGGCATGACCTCGTAGGGATCCCACATAGGTATCCCATTTGTTCTTGAAGTCTGAGATGCTGCGTGCCTCGACCACCTGCACTGGAAGCTCGTTCCAATGCTCAATCACTCTCTCCGTGAAGAAGTATTTCCTGTGTCTCCACGGAACTTCCCTCCCCTGAGCTTGAGCGGATGTCCTCTTGTGGTCGAGGGTCCCCTGAGAAGAAAGATATCATCTTCCACCTCTACCCGTCCCATGATGTACTTAAATGTCTCAATCATGTCTCCCCTCTCCCTACGCTCCTCGAGAGTGTAGAGCTGCAATTTGCTCAGTCTTTCTTCGTACGGGAGACCCTTCAGCCCTGAGACCATCCTGGTGGCCATCCGCTGAACCGATTCAACTCTGAGCACATCCTTACGGTAATGTGGCCTCCAAATTGAACACAGTATTCCAGATGCGGTCCTCACCAGGGCTCTGTAACAGTGGCATCATGACTTCAGGTTTCCTGTGACGAAGCTTCTCTTGATACAAGCCTATCATTTGCCGTGCTTTAGATGAAGCCTTCTCCACTTAGTGGTGCTTTCATGTCAGCACTGATGATTACTCCCAAGTCTCGTTCTGGCTGCCGTAGTCCTGGCTAAAGTTCTCACATTCAGGGTGTAAGTTCTGCAAGGATTTCGTTGCGAGATGCATGACTTATACATTTCTTGGCATTGAAGCCCAGCTGCCAGATCAAGGACCACTTTCTAAAGTATGCAGGTCTTGCTCCATAGCATCCTGAAGATTATAGCCGTTTACTACATTGCATAGTTTGGCTCATCAGCGAATAAGGTTACCTTGCCTTGGAGCCCTTGAGTCAGATCCCTAATGAATCTAGGGCTCCAAGGCAATGTACCTTATTCGCTGATGACGCCAAACTAAGCCATCATGAAGGTCCTATATCCCTGCAGAAGAAAACGTCAAAGGAAATCATGAATGTATGAGAGGGACCTTGGGGGTGATAGTAGTCCGAAAATTCTAAAGGCGAAAAAACAGTGCGACAAGGCCAGTGGCTGCTGCCAGAAGGATGCTGGGCTGTATAAAGAGAGGCATAACCAGTAGAAGAACGAAGATGTGATGCCCCTGTACAGGTCGTTGGTGAGGTCCATGTGGAGTATTCAGTGTTCAGTTTTGGAGACTGTATCTGGTGAAGGACACCACAAAGCTTGAAGCAATCCAAGGAGGGTGACAAAAATTATAAGAGGTTTGCGCCAGACAAAGACGTATGAGGAGAGACTGGAAACCCTGAATATAATATACCTATAGAGAAAAGGAGGGACAGGGAGATAAGATTCAGGACGCTCAAATACGTTGAAAGGTATGAAACGTAGAACAAAATCTTTTCCGGAGAAAGGAAAATGGGTAAAACCAGAGGACAATAATTTGAGGGTGAGGGGTGGTAGACTCAAGAGCAATGTAAGGAAATTCTTCTTGTACAGAGAGGGTGGTGGATGCCTGGAATGTGCTCCCAAGAGAGGTGATGGAGTTCAAAAAAGCGTGGGATGAATACAGAGAATCTAGAATCAGAATAGTAAATATTGAAGAACTGAGGCCAGTACTGGGCAGACTTGCATGGTCTGTGTCTGTATATAGGCTGTATTGGGGGAGGATGGCTGGGGAGGGCTTCAATGACTGGGAGGGTATAGATGGACTGGAGTGAGCTTTGACGGAGACTTCAGTAGTTGGAACCTAAGAACAGTACCGGGCAGAGCTTTAGATTCTTGCCCAGAAATAACTAAGGAGGAGAAGGAAAAACCTCCCAACAAACTTTTAGATTGAATCAGATTGGGCAGACTAGATAGGCCATTCGGGTCTTTATCTGCCGTCATCTACTATGTTATGTTACTATGATGCAACCCCTGAAATTGTTTGACTATGTCCAGATTGTTGACTTTAGCAGATATGTCAAATATCGACTAAAATAATTGCTGAGACACTACAGATATCCAGGGACAGTGTTGGGTATATAATCCTTAAGTAGCTGGTTTGCAGAAGCTGACAGCCAAGTGGGAGCCCAAATGTTTAATGCTGACATGGAATGATATTGAGTGGACACTTCCAAGTTGATTTTGCAGCTTTTTCAGCGAGCTGGTGCATCTGTTTGGCTATGACTAGTTACTGTTAATGAAACATGGTTACATCATTCTGCATCCTGTAAACAAAACAATCAGTGTAGTGGTGGCACTCAGGTTCTCCAAGGCCAAGGAAATTCAAGACCCAAAAGTCAGCAAGAAAGGCTTTCTCCACTAGCCCCGATAGCCCGCTTTCGGCCACATCCTGCACTCACAGAAACAGGAAGTTGCCGCATAGGAGTCAGGGTACACCTGCAGGAAGTTCTTAGGGCCAGTGGAGGAACCTGTTTGCATTAAAGATCGTGCTTGTGACCCCAAGCAAGTTAAGAAAATGCCAGAGGGGAAGGGGAGGTTGAGGCCCGGCTGTTGATCACAATTTTCTGTGTGACTAAAACTTTTAATGTGTTAATCGTATTAAGATTAATTTTTACACAAGATCTCAAGCCCAAAGGGAGCATTACACACAAGAATGACGAACTCTATATAGTCCGCCTAAAGTTATGCACTTGCATCAGCCTAACTAGCCGATGTAGGCACTTAAATTGATTTATAGGGTAATTAGTAGCAATAATTGGCACTTAACCACCTAAAAAATTGGCTTTAATTGGACAGGCCCCTGACTTAAAAAACATGATTATATAAAAGATAGACACCTAGTCCCAAAGCACCTATTTAAAAGTGGATGTGGTTAGGGTGGATCATGGGTATGTTTTTGAGCTAGGCACCTCTTTGTGAAATTAGATGCTGTTAGGTGTCTAACTCGGGCACAGGTATGTTAGGCGAAGAAATCCATGGCATAAATTAAGGGTGTGCCTAAGTTTAGGACGCCTATAATGCTTAAGACTAGTCGTAGGCGGCTCTAAGTGTGAATTCTATAGCAGTGATGTCTAACTTATAGAATAGGACATGGACTGAAGCTAAGGGGGGACAAGTCCAGGACATAATATCAGGAAGTTCTGCTTCTACGCAACGAGTGGTGGACACCTGGAATGCTCTCCCAGAGGAAGTTATAATGTCCAATGTGACAACGGACAAGAGGACATGGACTGAAGCTAAGGGGGACAAGTCCAGGACAAATATCAGGAAGTTCTGCTTCACGCAATGAGTGGTGGACACCTGGAATGCTCTCCCCAGAGGTAGGTTATTGCGGAATCCACCGTTCTAGGATTTAAAAGCAAACTAGATGCACATCTCCTTACAAGAGGCATAGAGGGATACGGGTGACTAAAATTATGCCAGATGTACACCAGGCTGAGCCTCCGCATGTGGCGGATCGCCGGACTTGATGGACCGAAGGTGTGATCCGGAGATGGCAGTTCTTATGTTCTTAGCACCGCACCTAGTTGGCACTGATTTTTTTAGGTGGAGTCTAAAGAATTCAGGCCCAAACTGCCTATTCTAAATGAAATAGTGAAACTAAGTGGAAAGCTTGGAGTTGGCAGTGGAAGAGGAGGACATAAATAACCCTCTCCCCCCGGCCATTTTCTAACTTACCTTGGTCATGGACAGCATTTGTAATGCAAACAAGCTTCTTTGAGAGCCTTCCTGCAGCTGCATACCGCACTTGCAGAAACAAGTATGCTGTATTGCTATTGGTCCATGTCGCGTTATGGCTGTCTGTGACATAATGAAACTTGTAGCTGACTGACTTTTACTCGGTGGTGGTGGTGGAAAGGGGGATTGAGTAGAAATAAATTTTGTTGGTTAATTTAGGCTCCTTTTATAAAGCCACACTAACCATTCCCATGCAGGCTTTATAAAAGGAACCCTTTGTTTTAGTTTGGCTGTTTTGGTTATTTGGGTTTGATATTTGTATGGGTGAGCTGTGTTCAACATTTTTTTTGCTGTCTTGACTTGAATTTTTTTTTTTTCAGTGTTGAACATCCTTGGAGCTACAAATTGAATATAAATAAATACCTTTTAAATTTAAAATCTAACAAAGAAAAATATTGCCCTTTATCACCTGTTTATTCTTCCTTATTTGCACTGATTTGAATAAAGAATTTGTAGTTATAAAAATGTATCTTACATTGCTATCAGGTTTCACACCACTTATTTGGCTGCTACTGCTGGACATGTCGGAGTGGTAAGAAATTCTTCTAGACAAAGGGTGGAGATATAGAAGCACAGTCGGAACGTACCAAGGACACCCCTCTTTCACTTGCCTGTTCGGTGGCGTCAAGAGGTATATGTAATTGGCTTGTTTTTTATATGTTTTGCTACATATCTTCCATTTCAGGTGTACTGACAATCAAAATTTACTGCTGTTGTCATCTCTATTCCACTAAAAAACAGAAAGCAACAATTGTATATTAAAAACAAAACACGTCTTGAAAGTTCATTCTCTGTGCTTCCATGTAGAAAATTGATGGCAAATTTAAAAAAAAAAAAAACCACAAATTAAAAAAAAAACAAACAAAAACCTATCTAGTCTGCCCATCCATACCAACTACTAAGCTCTACAATCCCTGATCCTCTGTTTGTAACTGAATTCAAGAAATAATGGGATAATAACCTTCACCACCACTGTTGCTAGAGTCTGTTCCACACATTCACAACCCTTTTCATAAATATTTCCTTAGATTACTCTTGTCTGTTTACTACATCTCATCCTATGAGCCTTTGCTCCCAATCTTCCTTTCAGTTAAGACTTTCCACCTGTGTACAAGTATTCAAACCACAAAGGTATTAAATGTCTCAGTTTGAAATTCTCCCACCTTTCTTTCAAAGCATACTTGTTGAAATGTCTATCCTTATTTTTGTGACAAGAGACCAATGACCATTCTAGTTTTCTGGAATGACTGTCTTTTAAAGTTGCAGTTTCCAGAATTGTACGTAGTACTTCAAATGAAGTTTCACCAGAGGCTTATACAGACAGTACTGCCTCCTTATTCCTGCTAGCCATTCTTCTCCCTCTACATCAGTGTATCGCAAACTCTGTGCCCCGGAAGATTCCGGGTGTGCCCCAAGATGCCGGCGAGGAGGAGTGTCATCGGCACAGGCTGACTGATTACGGGACGTTCTCATCATGGCGAGGCGCGCCTGCACCTCTCCTCACTGGCGTCTGCTCCTTCTCAATGGTAATAGGTGCTCAGGGCTCATGGCTGAAGAACATCCGTACATGCGCATACATCGACGTGATGTCATTCACATCAACGTCTGTGCATTTCCGGGTGCCCTCCAATCACAGCCCCGAGACTAGTGTGCCAGCAGCTTAAAAAGTTTGCAACACACTGCTCTATATCCAAGCATCCTTCTAGTTTTGCAAGACGAGCAAAACATTCATAAAATCGGCGCCTCGGAAACCGAACGTGCCTTGATTTGCGAGTGGCACCCCCCCTCCTCCGCGATTTGAAATCCCCAGACCCACCCGAACAGGCTTCTTACTTCCATCTGGCCACCGGCACCGGCATGTCCTGTGCATTGATGCCGGTGCCCGAAGATCTGCCTCCTCTTCTTTGCTGGGCCTTGAGCATCTGCGCATGCTCAAGGCCTGCGAGTTCACGCTCTCTTCCAAAGTTAATCCACATACAGCTTTCCTTAGCTTCTTAATCGTCCCTCCAGACTGGCACAGAACAGATGGGTTTAGATTTCTCTGCCAGCAGGTGGAGACTGAGACATTGACTTTTAGCTACAGTACAAGTGGGCTGTGCAGTCCCATCTACAATCAGTCTATTCTCAGTCTCCAACAGGTGGAGTGATAGCTTGTGCAGTCTGTGCTGAGGTTTGTTAGGCCCTGTTGGATCTGATTAGTGAATCTTGTCCCTTTTGCTGTTAGGACAGAGCTTGGTCCTACCGACCTCAGGGGTGCCACACTTGGAATGGTCAAATCCCTCCCCATTTCCCCCACCTTCCCTTATGTCTGCTTTAAAAGAGACTCAACTGTACGCCTAGCCACCTGCTAGGCACAGACGACAGTTTAGAGCGATAGTGGGGTCTGCTCTCTTAATAACAGCTGGTGAGCTGTGAGAAGATATAAAAAAAACCCAAAACAAAATATAAAAGGAGCATAAAAAGGGCCTGAGGCTGCCATTTTTATACGCATGGGTCTTCAGCACGTTCATTATGAGCACTTCTAAAAAGCAGAAAAAGTGCATTTTTTGTGGGTGTCGAGCAATGGATGCAGCAGGGGCCTCGAGGGGGAACTGATGTCTGCTTCGGGTGTCAGCATGCAGGGCTCCCCTTCGCATGTGCACCATTAGTCAGCAGGGGGCGGTGAAATTACCTAGATATGCTAAGGACAATAGTATTTTATCCCAGGACAAGCAGGCAGGTATTCTCACTAGTGGGTGATGTCATCCGACAGAGCCCCAATACGGACATCTTGCAAGCATGTCTTGCTTGAAGAAACTCAGAAGTTTCGAGATGCCCGCACCACGCATGCGCCGGTGCCTTCTCGCCCGATGGTCCGGGCGCGTCTCCTCAGTTTTTTTCTTCCGCGGAGCTGAGAAGTCTATCTTCAATTTGCGCCCATTGAATCTCTTTTTTTGCCTTCTATTTTGCCGCGGGTTGAGTTCTTTTGGCTCTCCTGTGCATTTATTTCTTTCTTTGATTTCTTTTTTAAAAAAAAAAAAATATTTCCTTCCGATACCGGGTCGGCCGCGTGGCTGGGGCCCCGCGCCTTCGACCTTGCGGCGGAGCTTTTCCGGCCTATGTCCCGGCCGATTACCGGTTTTAAAAAGTGTAGCAAGTGCCAGCGCGCGATTTCGCTCACGGACCCTCATCGACGCTGCTTACAGTGTCTGGGACCAGATCACTTCCCGAAATCGTGCCGGCCTTGCTCCACTCTGACGGCGAGAGCGTTTAAAGCGCCGCTGTCTACTGTGGGAGTCCATGTTCAAGATGGAAGCTTCATCGGATCCTGCAGCTTCGACATCGACGGGTGCTTCGACTCCTTCAGCGAAGCCCTCTGCCTCCCCGGCTGCTTCGGGCCTCCTGAAACCGGCATCGTTCACATGGTTTCGGCCCCGGCTTCGGCGCCGGTGCCTTCCTCCATCTCCTCGGAGCAGGTATCGACCCCTACAGTTCCACCGGTGGTGCTCAAGGTGCCGAAGACTGGCAAGCAGAAGCACGCAGCACTGAAGGAGCGCGGAGACCGTGCGGAAGGGCCCCCTTTTGGTGCGGATCCCTCCATATCGGCATCATTGCGGTCCCTTCTGGAGGCTCAGTTCGTGGAGCTCATGCAGACCATGGGGCCTCGACTGATTGCCACCATCCAGGGTGACCTCCCAGCTTCGGCTTCGAGGGGCGGACCGCTCCATCCTCCTCGCCGCACGACCTCGTTGCTCGGCGAGGAGGAGCGGGCGAGCGGTGTCCGGGTCTTCGAGGAGGGCCTCCCTTAGTGATATGCCTCCCTTGGAGCCCATCCCCTCGAGGAAAGCCTCATTTAGTGACCTGCCTCCCTTGGAACTGATTACTCCGCCCCATGACTCAGTGTGGCGTCCACCTTCGGGGCCACCCAGTCCTGGGCATAGCAGGAAGCAGGACGAGTTCTTCCGAACCCCCTATCAAGCCTGGGCGGCGTCAGGGGAGGCGCCGACTCTTCCGCCTCTGCGATCGACGGCATCGAGTCTGATCTGCTCCTTGGAGGCGTCTGACCCAGTTTCTCACAGACGGGCTCGATCCCCTTCCAGGCATCGAGAGGGGCATCGATCCAGACATTCTTCGAAGCATTCCTCTCGGCACTCGACTGTCTCGCCTCAGAAGAAATTGCCTCGGTTGGGGTATGCTGCTTCGACTGGGTCTCCTCCTCCGGGCCCGGAGTTCGAGGACCCCGAGGTTTTCTACTCGTCCTGTTGCTCGCAGGCCTCTCTGGAGTCTGAAGCCTCTTCTTCTTCTAGTCCGTCTCGCAGACCGGCGACGGCGGACCAACTGTCCTTTTCATCGTTCCTCAGGCAGATGGCAGATGACATGGACATTACTCTCGATGCTGGGTCTCGATATTCCAAGGAGTACCTCGATACCATGCACTTGCCTCGTCCTCCGGCAGAGTCCTTGCGGCTTCCCCTGCACAAGCTCCTCGATCAGACCTTCATGCGATGCTTAGAGTCTCCTTACTCTATCCCTGTGGTCCCTGGCAAATTGGATGCGCGGTACCGCACGGTGCATCATAAAGGCTTCGAGGGTCCTCCGCTTTCTCACCAGTCCCTCCTGGTCGAATCCTCGCTCAAGCGGTCTCATCCTGGCCAGGTCTATGCTTCAGTGCCTCCGGGCCGCGAGGGCAGAACCATGGATAAGTTTGGTCGACGCATCTATCAGAATTCGATGATGGCGTCTCGAGTCCTGAATTACAATTTCCACTTTGCAGCCTACTTGGAATTTTTTCTACCTGTGCTTCGGAAGTTCACACCATACATCGAGTCCCAGGCTAGGTTTGAGTTTGAGGAAGTGGTTGCTTCGCTGTCCCAACTTCGGCTTCAGTTAATGCAATCTGCCTATGATGCGTTCGAGCTCTCAGCCCGAGCGGCAGCCTGCTCGGTGGCGATGCGCCGGTTGGCCTGGTTGCGGACCATTGATATGGACCCGAATCTTCAGGACCGCCTGGCGAACGTCCCGTGTGCTGGGGCGGATCTTTTTGACGAATCCATCGAGACTGTCATGAAGAAGTTGTCTGACCACGAAAAGTCCTTCCAATCTATCCTTCGGTCGAAGCCTAAGCCTCAGCAGTCTCGACCTTCTCGTCCGCCGTTGATTTATCAGAGGCGTTATCAGCCGAGGCAAACTCCACCTGCGAGGCAACCGGCGAAGCGTCAGCCTCCCCAGAAGGGTCAGCCTAAGTCTCAGTCGCCTGCTGTCCCTAAGACCACTCAGCCTTTTTGACTGTCTCGTCGAGGGCATAACCAACCTCGTTCTGCCTCCCCGTTTTTCCCATCGGAGGGCGCCTCCATCTTTTTTATCATCGCTGGGAGGCCATAACAACCGACCTCTGGGTCCTTACTATCATCAAGGAAGGATACTCTCTTCATTTCCATCGGGTCCCTCCGGACCACCCTCCAAGAGAGTATCCTTCCAACTTGACTCAGACCGCCCTTCTTCTTCAGGAAGCTCAGGCTTTGCTCCGGCTTCGTGCCGTGGAGCCGGTTCCGTCGGGCCAACTGAACCAGGGGTTTTACTCCCGGTACTTCCTTGTTCCGAAGAAGACGGGCGACCTGCGACCCATTTTGGACCTCAGGGTCCTCAACAAATTCCTAGTCAAAGAGAGGTTTCGCATGCTGACACTTGCTTCTCTCTACCCCCTCCTCGAGCAGAACGACTGGTTATGCTCTCTGGATCTCAAGGAGGCCTACACTCATATTCCCATTCATCCGGCCTCTCGCAAATTCCTCAGATTTCGGGTGGGACATCTCCATCTGCAGTATCGAGTGCTTCCATTCGGCCTGTCTTCGTCCCCCAGAGTCTTCACCAAATGTCTGGTGGTGGTGGCCGCAGCCCTCCGGAACCAAGGTCTTCAGGTATTCCCCTACCTCGACGACTGGCTGATCAAGGCTCCCTCGGCTTCAGGGGTCCTCTCAGCGACCCTGTCAACGATTCTGTTCCTGCAGAGTTTGGGATTCGAGATCAACTTTCCCAAGTCTCATCTACAGCCGACCCAGTCTCTTCCCTTCATCGGGGCTGTCCTAGATACCGTACGTCTCAGAGCATTCCTTCCTTCTCAGCGCATGGATGCTCTTCTTCATCTCTGCCAGTCTGTGTCTTCTCGCCAGACCATCTCAGCGAGACACATGATGGTCCTCCTGGGCCACATGGCCTCTACAGTTCATGTGACGCCGTTTGCCAGACTCCACCTCAGAATTACTCAGTGGACCCTGGCATCTCAGTGGACTCAGGTGTCGGATCCGTTGACTCGACACATCACAGTCACTCCTGCTCTTCGGTAGTCTCTGCTCTGGTGGATGACCTCTTCGAATCTATCCAGAGGTTTGCTGTTTCATTCTCCTCCCCACCAGAAGGTTCTCACAACCGATTCCTTGACCTATGCCTGGGGAGCGCATCTGGATGGGCTTCGCACTCAGGGATTCTGGACCTGTGCGGACCGACTCCATCAAATCAATCTTCTGGAGCTCAGAGCCATCTTCAATGCTCTTCAAGCTTTTCAACATCTGCTTCACGACATGGTGGTCCTCATTCGCACCGACAATCAGGTCGCCATGTATTATGTCAACAAGCAGGGGGGCACGGGCTCGGCCTCCCTCTGCCAGGAAGCTCTCAGAGTCTGGGATTGGGCGGTTCGCCACAACACCTTCCTCAAAGCTGTCTACATTCAGGGGAGGGACAATGTCTTGGCGGACAAACTGAGTCGTCTTCCCCAGCCTCACGAATGGACACTCCACTCCAAGCCCCTTCATCAGATCTTTGCTCAGTGGGGAACGCCTCAGATAGACCTCTTTGCGGCTCCCCACAATTTCAAGCTGCCTCAGTTTTGCTCCAGGATCTACGCTCCTCATCGCCTCGAGGCAGATGCTTTTCTGCTGGATTGGGGGAATCGCTTTCTGTATGCGTTTCCGCCATTCCCTCTCATTCCAAAGACTCTAGTCAAACTGAAATCTGAACATGCCACCATGATTCTGATAGCTCCTCGGTGGCCCAGGCAACCTTGGTTCTCCCTTCTACTTCAACTCAGCAGCAGGGAACCGTACCTACTTCCAGTGTTTCCTTCACTGCTTACTCAGCATCAGGGGTCTCTGCTTCATCCCAACCTGCAGTCTCTCCACCTGACAGCTTGGTTCCTCTCAACGTAACTCCGCACCAGTTTTCCCAGGCGGTGAGGGATGTCTTGGAGGCTTCCAGGAAGCCTGCTACTCATCAATGCTACTCTCAAAAATGGACTAGATTTTCTTCATGGTGTATTTCCAATTCTAAGGAGCCTCAGCGAGCCTCCCTATCCTCTGTTTTGGACTATCTTTTACATCTGTCTCAGTCTGGTCTCAAGTCGACATCTATACGAGTCCACCTGAGTGCTATTGCGGCTTTCCATCAGCCTCTACAAGGGAAACCTCTCTCTTCTCATCCTGTTGTTTCCAGATTTATGAAAGGACTTTTTCATGTCAATCCTCCTCTCAAACCGCCTCCAGTGGTTTGGGATCTAAATGTTGTCCTTTCTCAGCTTATGAAACCTCCTTTTGAGCCTCTGAGCAAGGCTCCACTAAAGTTTCTCACTTGGAAAGTGGTTTTTCTGGTGGCCCTCACATCTGCTCGCAGGGTCAGTGAGCTTCAGGCCTTGGTGGCGGACCAACCTTTCACAGTATTCCATCATGACAAGGTGGTCCTCCGCACTCACCCGAAATTCCTGCCTAAAGTTGTCTCTGAATTTCACCTCAACCAATCCATTGTGCTTCCAGTGTTCTTTCCAAAGCCTCATTCTCATCCTGGAGAATCAGCTCTTCACACTCTGGACTGTAAACGTGCTTTGGCTTTCTACTTGGATCGCACCAAACCACACAGAACTGCTCCTCAACTTTTCGTCTCCTTTGATCCAAACAAGTTGGGACGACCTGTATCAAAGCGCACCATCTCCAACTGGATGGCGGCTTGTATCTCTTTCTGCTATGCCCAGGCTGGATTACCCCTTCCCTGTAAGGTCACAGCACATAGGGTCAGAGCAATGGCAGCCTCTGTAGCCTTCCTCAGATTGACACCGATTGAGGAGATTTGTAGGGCTGCCACTTGGTCCTCGGTTCATACGTTCACCTCTCATTATTGTCTGGATACTTTCTCCAGACGGGATGGGCAGTTTGGCCAAACTGTGTTACAAAATTTGTTCTCCTAAGTTGCCAACTCTCCCTCCATCCCATTGAGGTTAGCTTGGAGGTCACCCACTAATGAGAATACCTGCCTGCTTGTCCTGGGATAAAGCAATGTTACTTACCGTAACAGTTGTTATCCAGGGACAGCAGGCAGCTATTCTCACGTCCCACCCACCTCCCCTGGGTTGGCTTCTCTGCTAGCTACCTGAACTGAGGAGACGCGCCCGGACCATCGGGCAGGAAGGCACTGGCGCATGCGCGGTGCGGGCATCTTGAAACTTCTGAGTTTCTTCAAGCAAGACATGCTTGCAAGATGTCCGTATCGGGGCTCTGTCGGATGACATCACCCACTAGTGAGAATAGCTGCCTGCTGTCCCTGGATAACAACTGTTACGGTAAGTAACATTGCTTTATTGGACACGTGGAAATGATGGCTTTTAACATGCACAGTTTATGAGATTGGGGCAGCATAGTAGTGTTGAGGCAATTTAGTACCAGTTTTTGGGGATTAATTAAGTTGTGGGGGTTTTAGTGACCAAAACACACCCCTGCAATTTTAAAACTCAGATGGCAGTTAAGGGCTCCATATACACATGTCTGAACAAAAGAGTAAAGAAAGATAACCCTCCTAACTTATATAGCCAATATAAACCTAATCAAGATACTACTGAAAAATTGGCTAAACCTCCTTAAACCTGAGACGGAAAGTCTGACAATATAATTATTTCCCTGGAAGAACACTGGGGTTAGAATAAAGGACATCAGTATGAGCCCGCCATAAATCGTGGGAACCTCTGGCTCAGGGCAAATCTCAAAGGTGACTAGCACCAGACATACGTCTAGATGAGAGTTGCCTCATACATCATGTAGTCCATAATCATCCCCCGTGAACAAAATAATTATACTTCCAAATGAAAAAATGCAGGCTTAACACTCAGGAGAAAGGGGGAATAAAGACATCACAAACAAATAACCCTTGAAAGACTAAACCAAGACAATGAATAATAAGAAATAAGTGAAGTGTGTGAATTGCAGTTGATGATCCACACATGCATAATTCTGAATTTTAATAAATACATACATTGACATTAATAAATTAGTGCATGGCATCTAATAAAGTGCTTAATGCCTAATAAAGAATTCTTACTAAATAGATATCAGTTATATTAAAAGTATATAAAAAGACACAATGTATGAGAGAAATGTGCAAAGACCCTGAGATGAATAAGTTAAATACTATAAAAGGATTAGATACTTATGAAAAGTGCCAGTGCAAAAGTTCCTATCTCTTAACAGCAGCAAAATCTAAATAAATGACTTAAGACATCAAATGAATATGCCTACAAAATGAAAAATCAAATAAGATAAAGTGCAACTGCTAAAGTGCAAAAGCTAAGGTGCAAAGGTGCAAATTCTAAAGTACAAATAATACCACTCATATAACAAAGCTGCTATAAATAATAAAGCACCAACACTACAAAATACTTCTGGGGTCCCAGAACATTTTCAAACCTCGAGTACCTGCACACATTCACAAATTTATGAAGTTAATATTCATGCTGAACAGGTGCAGATGTGTGTGGCACTTTTTGATTTGTTTGAACATGCACACAATCTACCGCTCTCCTTGCAGAACTTTTGGGTGTGTCTTGTAGAGTTCCCCCAATTAGCGCACAAGTTCTGTGTGCTTGAAATTAGCATCTTAAATTTACTGCATCGTGAAGTTCTAATTTTACGATAGAAACCACTCATTCAGCTATCTGCGCAAGGCTCTACCATATGGCTTTCTGTATTGTTCCTGAGTGCGTGTTTCTAATGTGTGCTGATGTATCATCTTTTTGAAGGTACATACACTAAACCGTGTGAGACAATCATGAGAAGATATTGCTGGTCAGACAATCGCACTCAGGTCGTCAACGTGCTAGATTAAAACACAATTTTAAAGCGCTCCAAGGGTGTGTGTGTGGTGGAACCCCCCCCCCTACACACTTTACTTAGAACAGTTGGCGCTCCCATTGAGGAGTGTTGGGGAGAACCCCCCATTATAGAGGAAACAGCCTTTTTCCCTCTTCTTAAGGGAAAAATTGGTTTCCTCTGTAATGGGGAGTTCCCCCTCCCAACGGGAGCGCCAACCATTCTAATAAAGTGGAAGGGGTTCCCCCCACACCCCTCGGAGCATATTAAAATTGTGTGTTAATCCAGCGCGCTGACATCTTGCGCGTGATTGCCTAGCAATGTCCGCACGTGATTGTCTCGTCACCTTTTTGAACATTAAGCTCTACTTGTTTGGAAGAGACAGCTGAGGAGAGATTGATGGTTTCTGAAATCATGAATGAAACAGGTAAACAGGAATTGGTGGTTTACATGATCAAAAAGTACAGAGACTGGGAGGGGTAGTATGCCATAAAAAGTACCAAATTGTATATTTAAAACATTTTTTTCATTTAACACATTATTAAGTCTTTGGAATTCACTAATAGAGGATACGGTAAAAGCAGATAATGTAGGAGAAGTTCCCAGAGAAGTCCATAAAAGAGAAACTTTGGGGAATTTGTTGCCTTTCCCTAGGGAGAAACAGCATAGAATTCTTGCTACTTTTGGGGATCCTGCCAGATACTTGTCTGTTACTGGAAATTAACGCCTTTCAAAGTTTTCTTGAATGCTAAGTTCAACCAGAAGAGTCGGAGAACAAATAACTTGATACATACATACAACAAAATTGTTGGCATTCTTTAATTTCAAAAATTAATTCTGCTTTTAACCTTAGTCAAGATGGATAATTGATTTTGTATTCTAATCCTTTGTCCAAGAAGGAACATCATTCTTAAATTTTATTTACAAAGAATCCAAGTTTCTAGAAACCTAATCAGTTGCTGATTCTCTGTACAATAATCAGTTTGTAGCCATTAATTTTAGAAATATGTAGTGGATCCTATAAGCCTGCTCTTGAAATCGTCTAGAAGATTGGTAGCATGCTAGAAAAAAAATGTACTTTACAAAGCATTAAGGAATGGATACATGATCATTTATAGGTGTCAAATTTGATGCATTCAAGCTAAAATTCAATCCCAGTGCTGCCTTTTGTAATTAAGTTCCTCAAAGCAGACTGAGATTGAAGGGGGGAAAGGAACTTTCTTTCCAGCAATTATCATACATTGTGCACTATCCCTCCCATAATCAAAATGTGATTGACATGTCAGCTGCTACATTCTTTGCTGCTGAGCAATAGCAGCAACTGTGGTGAATCAATTTTCTTTTGAGTTTTTTCAGACCATATTGCTAGTGAAGTACTTTTCAACCATGCAGGAGATCGTAATTAGCCAAATATCAATGATCAGCTGTGCTTGAAGTCAACTGGTAGAAGGTCTCAAGCTATAAGGGAATATCCTTAGTCTCATTTTAGAACAACCTGTAACTAACTGTTGATGCTGATTTTGTTAATTAATGAAATAATTGATGACAAAACAGCTCATAGTTCTGCCTTTTGCCTAGTAGTGTTTAAGATTATTGGAGAAAATTTAATTGTGTTTCGGTTCAGGTGGTTGATTTGCTGCTGGCGCGAGGTGCCAACAAAGAGCATAGAAACGTATCCGACTATACACCACTAAGCCTTGCTGCTTCTGGGGGTTATGTCAACATCATTAAGATTCTCCTAAATGCTGGTGCAGAAATTAACTCAAGGTATAGTAACATTAAGATTTTTTTCAATAACCATCTACTGTAGGTGCAAGCAAATTGAAATAATTTTCTTCTAGGTACTTGGTGGCTCTGTAGTAGCTCTTGAATACTATATTCTCATTGCCAAGGATGACAATCTTGACATGTTGCAGTCTTATATAACTGCTGTATTGAAATACAAACCTGTAGCATAAGGATACAACCGCCATTGTGCTGTGCAGTAGATGGAAAGCATGTTGAAGAAATACATGTATTATATCCATCCATTCATGAGGTTCTCAAATGTTTAATTTAACTATATAGCTGTAATTTTACAACTTGTGCAGGCTGGTATTGCCAGGCGATAAAAGTTTCAATTTGCATTCCATCTCCAATGGTAGGGAAGTATTAAAGTGAAAAGTGTAGTAATTTATGTGCAAAGGTAAAGAACTAAAATGGGGCAGAGGCTACAAAGTGATTGGTGTTTAGCTCATGCCTTTCTCAGTAGTTAAAGCGCATTATATTCAGGTAGAGTAGATATTTTCCTATCCCATAGGGCTGACAAATCTGTTAGTACCCGAGTCAGAGGAAGGTAGTGATTTACCCAAGATTACAAGGAATTGCAGTGGGATTAGAAGCTGGTTTCTCAACATGCTGCACTAACCTATATTGGCTACTCCTGCTACACAGTTAACTTGAACAAAGCATCAGTGTGCTAGGTGTTGAACTCCCAGTAAGACATGGCAGTTTCAAGTTTCATTAGGTTTTTATATACCGCCTATCAAGATTATCTAAGCGGTTTTACAATCAGGTACTCAAGTATTTTCCTTATCTGTCCCGGTGGGCTCACAATCTACCTAATGTACCTGAGGCTATGGAGGACTGAGTGACTTGCCCAGGGTCACAAATAGAGGCTGTTAATTTTAATCGAAGGGAGTAAACCGGTCATCTAGCATGAGTGGCAGGTTGGCTTGTCTACCCTTAACAAGTTTTAGGACAAAATTAAGTCAACTTTAAACAACTAAGAGATGTCCTTAGCAAAGTTGAGGGTAAAAGCAAGGGGGTGATGGCAAGAACATTTTATGTGGTAGACTTTTATGACTGAAAGCTGTGAGATAGCATTAGCTAAACTGTGTGGGCAAAGCCACTAGGCATTGTGGACCAAATGATCATCCTCTGACATCATTGCTTGTAAGGTAGAAGAATTGTGCATGTTTGTGTATCACTGCGTATGTCTGGTATGCATTATATCAGTGTATCTCAAACTGTGTGCCGAGGCACACTAGTGTGCCTCCTGAGATTCCAAGTGTGCCGCGGCACACTGAGGAGGAAGAGAGGCACCTACCCCATTCAGTGTATCTTAAAGATGAGATAAGTTTTTCACTAAATCTAACTTTTATATATTTATTTAAATTATAACTGAAGTCAAGAAAATTGTTCTATAGGCTGATGAGGAGGCTGGCTACTGATAAACTAGTGTCAAATAAAATAAGAACACTTGAGTGTAGCCGCTGAGGCTATAGAAGTTTGATGAAATGATTCTACAATGATTATGGAAAGATTAAATAATATGAATGAAAATTTCTGTAAATTCAAAAGTGTAATTAAATATAACAGAGTGTGTCATGATCTATATTGATTGTTGACTGAATATATTCTCTGTAACATTGGAATCTTGGAACTTGCATTAAGTCTGTCAATTTTTTTTGTTTAGAACTGGGAGTAAACTGGGAATATCTCCTTTAATGTTGGCTGCTATGAATGGGCATGTTCCGGCAGTAAAACTGTTGCTTGATATGGGTTCAGACATCAATGCCCAGATTGAGACCAATCGTAATACAGCCCTCACTCTAGCTTGTTTCCAGGGTCGAGCAGAAGTTGTGAGTCTTCTTTTGGACAGAAAAGCAAATGTGGAACACAGAGCTAAAGTATGTACAGATGAGCATAACCTAGAATTTTTTTCAAATTAACAGTTTATTTGCAAAATGTGTGTGTTCTTTTCTGCAAATACAGTAGTACCTCGGTTTACGAGTGCACCAGTTTGCGAGTGTTTTGCAAGACGAGCAAAACATTTGCAAAATCGGCACCTCAGAAACCGGCATCCCCCCCCACGACGCGATCAGCCGCCCCCCCCCCCCCACGACGCGATTGGGCACCCTCCCCTCCCCCCCCCCCCCCCCGACGCTTCTTACCGTCATCTGAGCACCGAAGATCGGCCTCCTCTTCTGCTGGGTCTTGAGCATCTGCGTGAACTCACAGGCCTTGAGTATGCGCAGATGCTCAAGGCCCAGCAGAAGAGGAGGCCGATCTTTGGGCACTGGCACCAAGCACAGGACATGCTGGTGCCCAGATGATGGTAAGAAGTGGGGGGGGGGGTGCCCAATCACGGCGGGGGGGTGCTGGATCGCGGTGGGGGCCTTCGGGGGGAGCAATGCTGGTTCTCGTGGGGGGGGGAAACATATCAAAGCGAGTTCCCATTATTTCATATGGGGAAACTCGCTTTGATAAACGAGCATTTTGGATTACGAGCATGCTCCTGGAACGGATTATGCTCGTAATCCAAGGTACCACTGTATGTGAGAAGTGGCAAACATTTTGATTATACTTGATTATGCATTAGTATGCATGTCTCTTTTTTGTGCTTTAAATCTTTTGGGGTCTGTTTAAATCTTTTTACATTTATATTTCAGGCTTGTACAAATTATATGGCTGGTTGGTTTTTTTTTTATAATGTCTAAAGTAAAAATCCAAGTATGCAAGAAAGCAGCAAGTGTGTTGAAACAAGTCTGTGCATGTTGTGACATGTCTCAAGCTTACTCTTGCACAGTCGTGGCTCATCTAACATTCCAAGAGACAGGATGTCAGGAGAGTCCTTGTGCGAATCAAGTAAGAAATTGCTAGATTTGGAGCACTGTTCAGTGATAAAAATTCTCACAAAAGAAGGGAAAAAGCCAAAGGAGATTCATGAACACATGACTTCAGTTTATGGTGAGTTTGCCCCTTCATCCTCCAAAGTAAAACTTTGGAGCAAGCTGTTTTAAGTAGGATAGAGAATCCATTGAAGATGAATCTCATGCTTGATGGCCTGTGGAAGCAACTTGTGCAGGAAAGTCTAGGTTTTAATTTTGTCAGAAGAATTAAGGTTTCCCAACTAACTGAAGAAATGGGCATCTTGGCAGGTACAATTTGGAAAATAATTATGAAAATTTGGGTATGTCCAAGGTTATTGCAAGATGAGTTCCAAGAATGCTGATGCCATGTCAGAAGGCCATGAGGTTCCAGTGCTGTCAGGAGAACTTGGAGATGCCCCGCAAAAACCCAAGTGAATTTTTTTTAATCATTTGGTGACTGAAGATGAGACTTGGGTCTATCACAGAGACCTTGAGTCCAAAATGAAGTCAAATCAGTGGAAGCATAAATCATTCCCCACCCCAAAAAAGTTCAAGACAGAAAAATTTGCAGGCAAAGGCATGGCAACTGTCTTCTGGGATGATAGACTTTTGCTTATGGAGTTCATGCCACACAAGACAACCATAATTGGGGAGAGTTACGCCAACACAATGATTGTTTTGTGAGAGTCAATCAAGGAGAAGAGACAAAGAAAATTCACAGCAGACATGCTGCTGCTTCATGACAATGTGCCGGTGCACATGTCGCCCTACAGTACTGGACAACAGTTTTCAAATGATGAAGCCATCAAGGAAGCTGTGACGTCCTAGTTTGAAGTCAAACCGAGGAATTCTTTTCAAAGGGATTAGCTCCATACACTTCATCCACTTTTCCTGCAATACTATCAGGGGACTATATTGAAAAATAAAGATTTTCTGAAAACTTTACTTTTCTACTGATGTAGATAAATTATTGAACGCCCTAGTATGTTCAAGTTTTCCTGCATTAGGAGAGGAAAAATGGTTCTTAACAAATTACAAGCAAGCCTCAAAGGCTCAACAAGCAAAGGCAACGACGACAACTGCCTCAACAACTTTGCTTTCAAGGAGCACAGAAAACTATCATTGGCTTAAAAACCTGAAAAAAATGCGTTTTAAAAACAAAACAGAGAGATGAGTCTGCACCCAAAAAACTGGTTAAAGACCCAACCCTTCCCAATACCAGGAAAAACTAAAAAATGATCACAAAAAAAGTTCTAAAAACATATCAAAATATAAATAAACCAGTCACTTATCTATATCACATACAGGAGGAGCTTAAACAATATCTGCTGAGTTCCCAGCAATACTAGTCTTGATTCCCAATCCACATGCCGATATCTTCAGTTCACATTCCTCTCCCATCACATGCCAACCAGACTCTCAATGACTCTCAATTCTGCTTGCTCATAATCCTCTTGTTCACATTCCTCGACAAGGGCCACTTGTTTCGTGGGCTAACCTGCTACATCAGGAGGTTAAATGTAATGTAATGTAATTTATTTCTTATATACCACTACATCCGTTAGGTTCTAAGCGGTTTTCAGAAAATATACATTAAAATTATAAGTAAGAAAGGTACTTAGAAGTTCCCTAACTGTCCCGAAGGCTCACAATCTAACTAAAGTACCTAGAGAGTAGTAAGGAAGTGCAAAGTAAGGAAAGAGAAAAAATGAGAAAATAAACAATCTAACTGTTAAACTGAGAACTACAGTAAAACCTTGGTTTACGATCATAATTAGTTCCTTAAACATGCTTGTAATCCAAAATACTTGTATATATCAAAGCAATTTCCCCATAAGAAATAATAGACGATTTGTTCCACAACCCAAAAAATTTTAATACAAAACATTGTACTGTACAGAACAGTCACTACACTCCCACAGCGTCAGAACCACCATCGGCTCAGTTGTGATGATGTGATGCGCATATACTGTACGTATTTTGCTCGGTTTGCAAAACACTCACACATCCAAGTTACTCGCAATCCAAGGTTTTACTGTACTTCATTTAAAATGATGTCTGCTTAAAAGTTTTTATTACAACCATGCATTATTGGAATCTGTAAGACAGGACCCCTCAAAAAAAGTCTCAAGTACTTGTGTCTCACTCAGCTGTTTTTTTAGCAAGAAATTTATATTTGCTTTTTGTTCTAATTAGATTGTGATTTTGAGATAAATTAACATTTTACCATATTCTAATTGTGGTAAAAGGTTTTTAGGTTGGAAAACAAGCATGTATTTATTGCTTTATTACACAAGGCAGCTAAGTTAAATGCATTTGAATTGATTAAAAGATCAGCCTCGACCAATAAACATGTTCTATAGAATCAGAGTCTTGTAAGCTGTTTAGTACGGTTTGTAATATTATAGGTCTCTAATTTCCTCTCTTCATGGCCTGGCAGTTTCTTCCTGCTCCTTAAACTTCACCTCAACCAAAATCCTGCCTCTGGACTACAATAAAATTTGCAGACGATACAAAACTATTTAGTGGAGCTGGGACTAAAGAGGAATGCGAAGAATTGCAAAGGGACTTGAACAAACTGGGGGAATGGGCGGCGAGATGGCAGATGAAGTTCAACGTTGAGAAATGTAAAGTATTGCATGTTGGAAACAGAAACCCGAGGTACAACTATACGATGGGAGGGATATTATTGAATGAGAGCAACCAAGAAAGGGACTTGGGGGTAATGGTGGACATGACAATGAAGCCTACGGCACAGTGCGCAGCAGCCGCTAAGAAAGCAAATAGAATGCTAGGCATAATCAAGAAGGGTATTACAACAAGGACAAAAGAAGTTATCCTGCCATTGTATAGGGCGATGGTGCGCCCGCATCTGGAATACTGCGTCCAATATTGGTCTCCGTACCTTAAGAAGGATATGGCGTTACTCGAGAGGGTTCAGAGGAGAGCGACATGTTTGATAAAAGGAATGGAAAACCTCTCATACGCTGAGAGATTGGAGAAACTGGGTCTCTTTTCCCTGGAGAAGAGGAGACTTAGAGGGGATATGATAGAGACTTACAAGATCATTAAGGGCATAGAAAGAGTAGAGAGGGACAGAAAGAGAGAGAGAAAGGGAGACAGAGAGAAATAGAGAGAGAGAAAGAGAGAGAGAGAGAGAAAGAATGGAGAAACTGGGACTCTTTTCCCTGGAGAAGAGGAGACTTAGAGGGGATATGATAGACTTACAAGATCATGAAGGGCATAGAGAGAGTAGAGAGGGACAGATTCTTCAAACTTTCGAAAAATAAGAGAACAAGAGGACACTTGGAAAAGTTGAAAGGGGACAGATTCAAAACGAATGCTAGGAAGTTCTTTTTTACCCAACGAGTGGTGGACACCTGGAATGCGCTTCCAGAGGGCGTAATAGGGCAGGGTACAGTACAGGGGTTTAAGAAAGGATTGGACAATTTCCTGCTGGAAAAGGGGATAGAGGGGTATAAATAGAGGATTACTGCACAGGTCCTGGACCTGTTGGGCCGCCGCGTAAGCGGACTGCTGGGCACGATGGACCTCAGGTCTGACCCAGCGGAGGCATTGCTTATGTTCTTATGTCATAATCTTTTTCATAGCTACCTGATATTCCTCGGTGTGTTCCTCCCCCCTCCCAAAAAAAAAACACCAAAAAAGCTTGATTTCATGTGAACCTTAAGTGCTGCCAATAGGCATCGCCATTGAAAAATTGAGATTACACCCCATCTTTCCCCAAATCTGGAGGTAATACAAATGCTACCTCTGCAACATCCCGAGTCCCAAATAGCCCAGGAAGTAAGAGAGTGGACCCAAGAGTTGAATCCAGATCTTTCAGATAGTGGCACATGCATTTCCTAAGTATTGTTGAATATGGGAGACAAATGTGTCGCTACTAGAAATTTTGTAAATAAAAATTAGTGCTTGGTTATGTGTGAAAGAACTTTGGGATTTGGGATTTTTTTTCCTTTTTTCTATTTTTGGTATTTAAAGAATACTTTCAAGAATAACTCAAATTAGGTACAAGGTTACTTAAAATCAAAATAGAAAGTTAATGGCCCAGGATAGAACCCAGCAAACTTTTTTTTTTTTTCTCTTTCCAAAAATACTGTAAGAAAAGGAAAATAGGTCCACTAGGAAAGATCAGGTGTGGTATAAGAAGAGGGAAAGCAAACAGGGAGGCATCAAAGTATAATGAACTTTACCAATATCTCAGTCAAGAAATTGGTATCATTGTGTGGTTAAACAACTAAATAGAATAAGTTTAAACTAAACTAAACCTTAAGTTTATATACCGCATCATCTCCACGGAAGTAGAGCTCGGCACGGTTTACAAGAACTTAAAAATGAGAAAGGGTAGGAAAAGGTTTACATAAGTTTATAAATCGAGTGGAAAAGTAAGGGAAAAGAAATTACATGTTAGAGAAGAACCAGGTTTTTAGTTGTTTGCGGAATAAATGGAGGGAGCTCAGGTTCCGCAGCAGGATAGTAAGGTCATTCCAGAGACCTGTGATTTTGAAAAGAAGTGATTTTCCCAGTTTACCTGCGTGGAGAATACCATGTAGGGAGGGGAAGGATAGTTTTAATTTATGGGCGGTCCTGGTGGAGTCAGGGCACAAGGAGTTGAAAGAAAGTGGGATTAGGGAAGGAAGGATGCCGTGAATAATCTTAAAATCCATGCAAGAGCATTTGAATTGGACTCTGGAAATCACTGGGAGCCAATGAAGATACACTATATCAAGTTTACACAATGATATAGTCAAAATGGGATTGAAATAATTTGAGAGCACCTTAGTACACAATAATAGAATGAAGAATGCATATGTGAGGTTTTTTTTAAGACAATTTTTAATTTCTTAGGGTTTTTTTCCTTTTTTAAATGCTACTGCTTGTATAATCAAGAAAGAGTTTTTAAAAGCTTCAAGAAATGATCTGCCTATTTATTGAATGGAATGACAACTTCAGGAACTTGGTTTAGCTTGATAGCTAGTGCTTTATATATTTGATATGTTTTCCTTTGCATTTTTTTAAGGGAAGGTTCTCCAGGTTCTCATTCAAGTTTAGTTTGCTCCCTTTAGGTGGTTTATACTTCAAGGACAAGCAGGCATAATATTCTCACATGTGGGTGATGTCATCGATGGAACCCAGTTCAGACACTGACAAGTGTACTGTCACTTTAAATCTTTATGTAATAGTAACAATGTGAACGGCTGGAATGACTGGAATCCAATTTAATCCTTTCAACAACCATAAACTTTCAGTGTTGTCTATAACAAAAAAGTGTTTGTTTTTTTTACCAAACCTTAATTCAAATAGGAATGGTAACGATCCTCGGAGGGTTAAACTACCCCAATGGTTCTCGTGAATCAAATCACTGTACCTGATCTTTAAATCTTTAGGCAGTGCCTACAAGTGCGTGCCGGTGCCTTCCTGCCCAACATTGGCTAATCAGTTTTCTACAGAGCTGTGAAGCTGTGTTTGAGTTCTCATTAGTGTGTCAAACTTTACCTTTTTGGGTGCCTTCCCTTTATTTTTTCTTTTGGTGTTTCTCTTTTTTTTTTAAGTTCCTTCCCTTCTAATCATGTGTGTGGTTTTTTTTTTGTTGTTGTTTCCCCCACCCATTTTCAGGCCCCTTTTTATATTCCGGGAGCATAGGCCTTTTCAGGTTCACTTTTACTGGAGCTTCCCAGGCCATTGAGCCCTTTGACTTCACGTTGGCACTTTTCCTCCCTGTGTCCAAGATGCCTAGCGGCTTCAAGAGGTACACTGAATGCAACAGGATCATTTCTGGCACGGATCTGCACAAATGGTGTATTCAGTGTCTTGGTTCCGAGCATCAGGACTTTTCTTGTGCCTTCTGCTCTCGTTATATAGAAGAGGTTATTCAAGGCCTGCAAACTACAATTGAAAAGTACTTAGTTACCACTTTGGGGATATCGAGCATGGCCAGGGAATCCAAACCCACACACAATCAACACACACCTCTGCACTGCTTGTGTTGAAATTGCATCATATCGAGTCGATACAGTGGAAGGAGGGGATATAGAAAAAAAGGCACATGCTGGATTGGGGAGACAGATACCAGATCTGAGGGGAGGAAAGGAGGAGAGAGATGCTAAAAAACCACTTGGGGGAGGGAAGGAAAGATGGAAGGGAAGAAGACAGAGATGCCAGACTATGGGGGAGCAGAGGGAAGAAGATGGCTGCCAGACCAATGGGGGGTAGGGGGGGATGGAATGATGGAAGGGAGAGGCACCGTAATAGAGCATATGGAAGATGCAGAGAGGAGGCAGACAGTGCATGGTAGGAACTTCAGGCACTTATATCGGATCCACCCAATACAAGATTCTCCGGACACATCCAAAGATCCTTCTGAAAGTCATCTCGGTGTTCCACCTCAAGTAGTCTATAGTTCTACCAGTCTTCTTCCCAAAGTCACATTCTCAGTGTGGTAAAACAGCTCTCTATATCTTGGACTGTAAATGAGCCCTTGCTAACTAAGATTGTACCAAGCCTCACAGAGCAACCACTCAACTCTTCATGTCTGTTGAGCCTAACAGACTTAGAGTTCAAGTCATCAAGAGAACCATCTCTACTTGGTTAGCAGACTGTATCTCCTTCACATATACACAGGCTGGACTGACTTTTGAAGGTTGTATCATTGCTCATAAAGTTCGTTGTATTGTGACTTCAGTAGCCCATCTTTGCTCTACACCCATTGAGGACATCTTTAAAGCAACCACTTGGTCTTCAATCCATACTTTCACTTCCCACTACTGTTTGAAGAATCATTCCACATGGGATAGTAGTTCTGTAAAATTTATTCTCTTCCTAAATGCCAATATTCCTTCAACTCTTTGAGGTTCGCCAGGCTCATGATCCATTGTAACTCTCTTCATAGAGGCATGATCCTGGCAGCTTGGGAATCCCACATGTGTGAATATATACATGCTTGTCCTTGAAAAAAGCAAAGTTACTTACCTGTAGCAGGTGTACTCTGAGGACAGCAGGTATATATTTTCACAACTTGCCCAACTCTCCTAGCTGGCTTCTTAGCTTTGTTACTGAATGGCAGGTCCTGCAATCTGTCATCAGACAGGAAGGTACCAGCGCACACTCGTACGGGTGGTCCTTTAAAATTTAATCAGTACACTTTTTGATTCTGTGCCAGGTTCCATGGATGACATCACCACACATGTGTGAATATATACCTGCTGTTCTTGGAGAAAACTTGCTACAGGTAACTAACTTTGCTTTTTCCCAGTTCTAGATCTGGATTATTCCTAATATTCCCCAAATGGATTTAAAGCAGCCTCTTAACACAGGATTTTGAAACTGCTGGTGGTTTAAAAAGCTTTCTTCTAAAACTACTTTGGGGGAGTGGTAGAGAGACTGTTATGCTTGCTTTATTTTGTAAAATACATAGTAATTAAACCTAATTATAGGGGAGTATCCTTCTACATTATCCCTCAGGGCAAAGCTGTGATTAAGGCTGACTGAGGTTAGAAGAAATACTGTAATGTTGCTGGATTTCAGCCTATAATACAGAGTCCGCTTATGCAGGTCACTTGAAACTTGCAAACTAGTTACTACTTTGGTCCAGAATTGTTAAAAGTACTGTTTGTTTTGATTAGACTGGTCTCACACCTTTGATGGAAGCTGCCTCAGGAGGTTATGCAGAGGTTGGAAGGGTGCTGCTTGATAAAGGAGCAGATGTCAATGCTCCACCAGTACCTTCTTCAAGAGATACTGCTTTAACAATTGCAGCAGATAAAGGACACTATAAGTTCTGTGAGCTTCTGATCAATAGGTAAGAAATTGTTTCTGGGAGAGATTTTTCTAATCACTTTTTTTTTTTTTTTTTTTTTACAGTTTATGTGGAAAAATATTTGTAAACAGATTAATGCATGATAAAATATACAGAAAGTTTAAACCCGATTAAGAACATTTAGAATAATTTTATTAAACTGAGCTGCTTTAGCAGGGGTATTAACAAACCATTAACCATACATTCTGTAATATTCAGTGGCAACTTTATTAAATATGATTTTTATATAATCCTCGCTTGCTTTAAAGCTCTTCAAATGGACAGATTTGGTGATCATGCAAGTCATTTACAGCTAATTTGAAATTTTATATTCTATGTCTATACTCTCTAGACCGGTACAGCTTCCCTGATGGGTAATAGCTCATCATGACCAGCAGGTGGTGAATGAGACCAAACTTTTGGTTATAGTAATTAATAGCTGACTCTCCCCTCCTCCCCCTCTCTATCTGACAGTCTTCTCTCAGTCTCCAGCAGATGTTGATCTTGGTGAGCTGTAAACATCTCCCCTTGTTAGGGCTGTTAGAATTTGTTTAGGGCCTCTGGTGCCAGACTGAGCTTGGAAGGGCCCTGTTTGGGGGTCCATCCAATCTCGGGGGGTTTCACCTGGCGGGTCTCGTGCTGGGTCCCTCCACCACCCCAAAATTTTGTAGAGGTTCCTCAGCTGTAAGCCTTACCACCAATACAGGCAATGCCTTGCCACCAATACAGGCAAGGCATACAGCTTTGAGAGCCAGTGGAGTCTGTTCTGTAAAGAAAAAAAAAATTTGGAGGCAGTGCCAGTCTGAAGAGTCCTTTCAGTGCTGAGAATTGGTTTTTGGTTTTTGTGTTTTGTTGGTTTTTTTTGTTAACCGGCACTTTTATTTTACAGACTAGGTCACGTATTGTGCAATGAAAACTTTCACCAAAAAAGTGCTCACTGTGCTCCAGACACGAAGCACTTGCGGCTGCCGCAAACTGGAAACCTCAGCATTGGGTGCTGGCGTCCAGGCTTCCCCTTTGCAAGTGTTTTACGAACCGGCAGCTGACAGTGGGGAAGCCTGGGCTTTCCTTGCCATCCACGTTGGGATTTCCCCAGCCACCGACAGTTAGGGTAAAAAGGATTCCCTTTTCGCTGCTGCTGGCTTGTTTGCTTTAGTGGCTGGGACAGTTCAGGCTTTCCAACTGCTACAGGCCTTGGAGGGGTCGTTTTGGCAGGAACCTATCCATTTTTGGTGGGAAGCACCTCCATTTTGCCTGCAACCTCAGGTAATCTTCCCCTTGTGTTGGAAAGACAGGGGCAGATTTCTAGTGGGTCCTCTGCTTTGGCAGTGAGTTTCAATGGGCCGCCAGGGGGGTTTTCCCCTGATTTTATTTTTGCCTTATGCCAGGGATCCTGCTTCTGCCCTGGGGTTCTCGTCGCAGTCTCCATTGGTGGTTGCAGTCTTCCAATCTGCTGCAGGGAGTGAGTCTGGATCAGCCCCAGTGGACAGTCATTATCATGGATGCCAGTCTCCTTGGTTGGGGAATGCAGTGTCTCAGTCACTTGGCTCAGGGCAGTTGGTCTCCGGAGGAGATATCTTCTTTGATCAATGTTCTGAAGACCAGAGCCATTCGGCTGGCGTTGCTAGTATTCCAGACCCTGTTGACGGGCCAGTCTGTTCGGGTTCTCTTGGACAATGCCACGGTGGTGGCCTATATCAATCGTCAGGGGGGAACCAAGAGTCGTCTGGTAGCACAGGAGGCAGCTCTGCTCATTGCCTGGGCAGAGACTCATCTTCTGGACATTTTGACTTCCCACATAGCAGGAGTGGAGAATGTCTAGGCGGATCCCGGAGAGTGGTGTCTTGGTCCCGCGGCCTTTGAGTTGGTTGTGCAGACTTGGGGGTCGGCTGGTTATGGACCTGATGGCCACGAGTGTCAATGCCAAAGTGCCTCGGTTTCTTTAGTCGGCGCAGGGATGTGCTGAGGAGCTGGATGCTCTGGTGCAGCTGTGGCCGACCGGGGTGGAGGTGGAGGGTCTTCTGTACGTGTTTCCCCCGTAGCTGATGGTGAGCGGAGTTTTTCTTCACATTACTTGGCATCCCAGCTGCACAGATCTGGTTCGCCATCTCATGGCAGATCCTCTTCCTCTGCCCCTCTCGTCCGATCTTCTGTCTCAGGATACCATTCCGATGTTCGATCCGGGCTCCTTTTGTCTACAGCTTGGCTCTTGAGTGGGAACGTTTAGGTAAGAAAGGTTATTCAGATAACTCTCTTGGAATCCCAGAGGTTTTCTACTTTCAGTGGAGTAGTTCCTTTTCACGCTTCTTTGCCTAACATCTGAATTATTGCATTCAATTCTGGTCGTCTTATCTCAAAGGAGAGCGACCAAGATGGTAAAGGGGATGGAACTCCTCTCATATGAGGAAAGACTAAAACGGTTAAGGGGCTTCAGCTTGGGAAAGAGACGGCTGAGAGGAGATATGATTGAAGTCTACAAAAATCTTGAGTGTAATAATCTTGAGACAACCTTTTAGCTAAGGATTTCAATTTGTAATTTGATCATCTTGCTGCTTAATGATGAAAATCTTAATGGCAACAAGTGGTGTTCATAGACAAGAATAACAAGCTAAGTGCCCTTTTCCTCCCCTTAGTCCCTCAAATGGATATTAAGTTTTTCTAAGACTGAGGAGCCTTATGTGATGGCTTCTGTTTGGGAAGGACCAGGCATGCTCAGAAAAATTGCTTTGGCTTCTCTGTTTTTGTGCTGTCAAATGACATCACTAACTTAAATGTTCTCCACAAACACCAAGATATCAGCATTCATTACAGATAAGCAACTTAGTTGTATTGATGTAGGATGCATCCCGTTACTAGATAGAAGAGATGCATTCATTTGGATTAAGCTTATTAATAACAAGTATTTCCCAAAAGGATCAGACGGGTGCGCACAGATGCCCCAAAGCACTACATATGCAAGATATAATTTTGGAGCATGTATATACATATGTATAGGGAGGCATCCTCTGAAACTTACTTATTGCCGAGGACAGTACTCTTGTGAGCAGTCTCCCTTTGCCCTGCCCCTAGCATGTGTCCGTGAGTTTGACGACCACATAGGTACCTGTAGTTACTTTGGCCATAGAGATAGTGTAAGTGCTTAAATGTGGCAGAGATGTGCCTAACTTAAGGAACACTAAGTGGGAGACACCCTTATAGATGCCCACTTGTAAATATTCATTATGCAAGTAAAGCAGGTATTTGTAAGATAATGTTTGAGCCGTGCTAGATCTTAATGCACACACATGCATGCAAGTGCTGGTAATCTAGACAATTTACACTCAAAAGGAATGCATAAATATGGCCGCCCTAGATTACAGAATTGCTCTCATACTGTGAAGGACCACCAAGGGTATGCCACCTTTAAATATCTACACTACTGCCATCTATATGTGTAAGTAGTGCTTTTCCTAAAACTGCAAGTTGTACATTTTTATGTGATAGTTTTTAGGGAAAAGGTGACTAAAATAGTGGATCCAAAATGCTGAGAATGGCCAATTTTTTTGATGATGTAGATCCATAAGTAGTCTGCAAAAATTATATGTTTAAACTTCTGTAATTTTATTTTTTCACATAAAAGGATGGAGTTTAGACTGTTGCATTACAAATTGTTTGCTGTAACAGAATTCATTAAACCTCATCTCTTTATTTTTTTTTTCTGCAAACTTCAGTCACATTTTTCCTAGAGGTAGTCACACGTGTAAATAACTCTATAGGCTTTTAAGTCGCTCCTTAATGTCTGAGACTTGCAAACCATCCTTTAAACTTAGTAACCCCAGAAGTGCTTTTTATTTTTGCATGTTTTTTGTAGGTGATTACTGGTATATATTCACTAAATATGAAAGTCTAAATGTATTACATATGCAAAATTTAGAATTCATACAACTATTTATGCACTGTGATGTAAGTTTTTAATCTATATTTTACAGAGGAGCACACATTGATGTTCGTAACAAGAAGGGAAACACACCACTATGGTTGGCAGCAAATGGTGGTCACATTGATGTAGTGCAGTTGCTTGTACAAGCTGGAGCTGATGTGGATGCAGCAGATAACCGGAAAATTACACCCCTTATGTCAGCATTTCGCAAGGTAATTAAATTTTGAAAGAGCATAGCAAGTTGATACATATTCAAATATAAGGGTGTTTTGAAAAGTTTGGTAAAAAAGCAAGTTAAAAAATGTAGTCTCCATCGAGGGTTATACACTTATCGTATTTTCACGCATATAACGCGTGCGTTATACACGATTTTACAAACCGAGCATAACCATGCGCGTTATATGCGTGAGCGCGTTTTTTACAATTTTTTTTTTTACATTGCTGGTTCCTCCCCCCGACGTCCGATTCATCCCCCAGCCCTGAAAGCCTGATGCCCCACCCCGAAGGACCGCTGGCCCCCCCACCATGAAGGACCGCTTGCACACACACACCCCGACGTCCGATTCATCCCCCAGCACCCCCCTGCACCGTTTGCGGTGAAGAAGCAGCCTACTGTGGGTTCACGATGCCAGTGAGCCCTGCGCTGCTTCCTCTGCCGCGGTCCCGCCCCTTCTCTGAGTGCCTGAAACTATCCAGATACTTATTCTGCTGTCTTAAGTTCTTCGGATAGCAGTGCTAAACATCGCTGCTACCTAGAAAACTCTTGAGTCTGGCCACCCCTGGTCTGCCATGTACTATCTGGATAGTGTTACAGCCATCTGTAAGATATTCACTGGCACCATCGGATAGTGCTGCCAAATATGTCTTAGCAGGACTTGTTGGGGTAGAAGGTGCTGGACATCTTTTAACTTACACTCAACTTTTTAACTGGATAAGATGCTTTTCCACAAGACCCAGAGATGTGCTTAACCCTCTACCTGCTTTGTTGGCTTTGGAATACTAATCTTGGCCTCTGCCTTTTGTACTTAAGCTGATTAATCAGTCTACTTGTTGGCTAAGTCCCCTGAAGCAGTTACTGGTCAATTGATTTTGATGTCCAGTGTAGATATCTCCACAGCTTCTAGTTATCAACCAGTATCTAATTTGCCTGACCTTTTCAAACCATTTCTGTATGGGTCTGTTGCCCGTTTTGGTACAAACTGAAGGGAGCAGCAGAGCCCTCTAGTGAAAGAGGAAGGATTCAGAAGCTGGAGTGGATTCCTTCTGCATGGCTCGCGAGCATAGAGATATTTTATTACCTGTTCATCCAGAAAATATATTAGCAAGTTAAGAACCTAATCTTTTAATAAAAGTTTAAAATTGCTTTAAAAGTTAATTCTTTAATTCCACCTTTGTTTTCACGTTTAATAAATAGAGTTGGTCTGAACTGTCAGGATTGGGGAGGCAGATAAAGTAGGCATACTATCGTCTCTGCATTTTTACTGTTCTTGCTTGTTAGACTCCATTTGATGGAGTTAGCATGATATATTGTAAACTGCTTTGGTGTTTAGCCATAAAAAAAGCAGTACAGCATCTACTTATTGAACATAAACCTTAGTCTTCAAGGATTTTGGGATCCAGATACACCTCAGGTGATTCGGGCATTCTCTCTTCCTCCTACACCCCAGATGTCATTGGCATGTATAATCTTTTGAGTTGATGGTGCAACCCCAATATTTTGTAGAAAAATGAGGTGAATCCATATGATGCCACTAATATGAGAAATCCCACATGTGCGGTGCACTAGTTCAGAGGACTCTAAAAGCTTTATTTAGATAAGTCTAATAACAGGTTCTATCAGATGACATCACCCATTGAGTGCAGTCCTCAAAGCAACTTTACTTTCTAATCAAGTCTCTCACTCTCTGTTTCCTTAGTGAAAAACCTCATTTTTTAAAGGGCCCTTTGGAACATTTTGCTCATTATGCTTTTATTCTGCTTGTTTTCTCTGAGAGCTGTTGGACCTAATCTATATAAATGCAACTGTTTTGTGACGTTGCTTGACGAGCTTTAGTGTTGAAACATTATTCAAATTACTGTTTTATGATCGGTGTTTTTCAGGGCCATATAAAAGTAGTTCAGTACTTGGTGAAGGAAGTGAATCAGTTTCCTTCTGACATTGAATGTATGAGATACATAGCAACAATTACAGACAAGGTAAGTTAAATTGTGTAAAATACTTGTTTGATATGTTAGTTGTGAGTAATGAAACCTTTAATACAAACACATTGATTAGAAGTGTTCAAATACTGTATGAACTTGAAATATTTAATGATACTAGAATACAAGCCGAGAATTTTGGGGCCAAAAATGGGGTTCTTGGCTTATATTCAGGTCAATGCCCACCCGTCCCCACACCTTTTGCAGGCCTCCATAAGGCCTGCCGTAAGACCTGGTGGTTCTCGCAGCAGCAATTCACTAGCGGGAAGTCTTCTCCTGTTCCGGTTCACTGCTGGATCACCGGAGATTTTAAAGGTGCACAAGGGAGGCAAAAAGTCAGTCAGCCAGGACAAGAAGCGGGGAGGAATCACTACCAGGTCTTAAGGCAAGCTTGGTGGAGGCCTGCAGGGAATCAGGAAGGGAGGGGACAGGGTGCATAGCTGGGCAGGAAGGGAGGTGGGGCCAGGAGGCAGAGCCTGGCAGGGAAGGAAAGGGGACTGGGTGCAGAGCCTGGCAGGGAAAAGGAGGGAGTGGGGCTTGGTTGCAGGGCACAGGAATATTAACACACACACAAACACCCCCCCCACCCCTGGTTTATGTTAGTCAACATTTTTCCTCATTTTTTGGGGGGGGAAAGGTTACCTCAGTATTTGGGGTCTGCTTAATGTACCAGTTTATAGATTAGAATCTTTGTCCCTTTTCATGTTTGAGCAGTGGTTCCCAACCCTGTCCTGGAGGACCACCAGCCAGTCATGTTTTCAGGAAAGCCCTAATGAATATGCATGGAGCAGATTTGCATGCCTTTCACCTCCATTATATTCAAATCTCTCCCATGCATATTCATTAGGGTTATCCCAAAAACCTGACTGGCTGGTGGTCTTCCAGGACAGGGTTGGGAAACACTGTTTTAGAAGATTTCTTGTTTTCCCCTCATTTCAATTGTACATCGCTTAGAATTTTATGCAAAGCGATTAAATTTTAATAAACTTGAAACTTGTTTAACATCTGGATAGTCATTTAAATTTGATCTTTATGTATAAACTGGCCTTTAGAGGAACAGAAGAGAATACACTCGGAATATTCCATGTACCCTGGCTTAGGAGTGAGGTTCATTCATAAGAACAGTAGTGTGCCTCCTGTGATTTCAGGTATGCCACAGCACACTGGGGAGGAGGAGAGGCACCGGCGACAGGCATGTCTTGTAGGCAATCAGCCGGCACCTCTCCAGCCCTCTTCCCTGCTGGCATCCCTACTGGCATCTAGGGGCCCTTTTGGAGGGCCTTCACACATGCGTGAACATTAACATGATGATGTCACGTGTGACATCACTGCGACATCCGCTCACTTCCGGATGCCTCAAGCCGCGGCCACTACGTTTAGTGTGCCGCGGCTCGAAAAAGTTTGCAGGACACTATTGTGGGACAGACAGAAGGTCCATCAAGCCCAGTGACCTGTTTTCAGCAGTATCCAATCCAGGTCACAAGTACCAGGCAAGATCCCAGAAGAGTAAAACAGATTTTTTTATTGTTCCTCCAGATCACCACAGACCTGCCAGCAGGTGGAGACTGAGAATACACCGAATTCTTACAGTACAAGTGGAGTGTGCAGTCTCTCATAGAATCAGTCTGTTCGCAGTCTCCAGCAGGTGGAGTGCAGTCTTCTTTTAGAAAGGTTAGGCAGTGGCCTTTTTGTCTACCCCTGTTTCTGGTCAGACTTACTTAATGGTCCTATGGGACCATTACTACCTCAGGGATGTCACACACGGTCGAGTCCCTCTTTCTCCCCTCCCCATTTTTTCTTTAGAGGAGCCTCAACTGTGCGCCTTGCCATGGTCAGGCAAAGACTACAGTTTTGAGTGCCTGGTGTTCCAGTCGGACAGTTGTGCCTTTTATGTGCATGTCTGCTGCACATCTTGGAGTTTTTGCAGGATACTTGGAGTTTTTGCATGATGCAGGAGCTTGGTCTTGCCTGGTCTTTACTGAGTGTTCAGGTGGCAGCCTTGTCCTCTTGGAAGTCTTGTGCATGGTCACCAGTTGCCTCTTCCTGATGTGATCTGTTTTTTGAGGGCGGCGAAGTTGATTTGACCTCTGGTTCAAACTTCAGTTCCTGCATGAGATTTCAATCTGGTGCTTTTGGTGTTGATTCGTCCACCTTCTAAGCTTCTTGGCTCCTGCATGCTCAAAGACCTTACTTTGAAGACTTTGTTTTTCTGGCAGCCATTTCTTCAGCTTGGCACGTGTCGTGCTCCCTTCTTGGAGGTCTTGAAGGAGTATCTGGTGCTAAGGCCCGTTCCTTCTTTTCTTTCTAAGGTCATTTCCCCTTTTCATGTGAATCACAGTTGCCCTTTCAGTTTTGGGTAGCCAGAAGGGTACTTTGGAGCAGAGAGAGTTGCACAAATTGGATGTCCACAGAGTCCTCCATACTTATATGAAATGGACTCAGTTCTCTGATTATCTTTTTATTCTCCTAGTGGGCATTCGTAAGGGCGAAGGTTGCCTCTAAGGCTTCAATCACATGCTGTATCAAGGAGACTATCGCTTCAACATATCTTCTTCAGAAGAAACATAAGAATAGTCTTACTGGGTCAGACCAATGGTTCATAAAGCCCAGGAGCCCGTTCTCATGGTGGCCAATCCAGGTCCTTCTCCTGCCAAAACCCAAGGAGAAGCAATATTTCATGCTACTAATCCCAGGGCAAGCAGGGCTTCCCCCATGTCTTTCTCAATAACAGACTAGGGACTTTTCTTCCAGGAAATTTTCCAAACCTTTCTTAAAACTGGCTACGCTATCCACTCTTACCACAACTTCTGGCAATGCGTTCCAGAGCTTAACTATTCTCCGAGTGAAATTTTTTTTCCTCCTATTGGTTTTAAAAGTATTTCTATGTAACTTCGAGTGGCTCCTAGTCTTTGTAATTTTTGACAGTGAAAAATCGATCCACTTGTACCCTCCACTCAGAATTTTGTAGACTTCAATCATATTTCCCCTCGGCCGTCTCTTTTCCAAGCTGAAGAGCCCTAACCTTTTTAGTCTTTCCTCATACAAGAGGAGTTCCATCCCCTTTATCATCTTGGGGTCAGATGGCTTCCTGGGCCGAGTCCTCTCTTGTGTCTTCGGTGGATATCTGTAAGGCGCGGTTTGGTCATCTTTGCATTCTTTTGTGAATCACTTCTGGGTGGACATTCTTGGTGAGCACATTCTTGTGGTGGCCCTTCGAGGATCTCACCCATGATGGGTTTTGCTTTGGTACATCTTATCCATCTGTGCCAGTCTGGAGGGATGATAATGAAGGAGAAACTAGGTTCTTACCTACTAATATTCTTTCTTTTAGTCCCACCAGACCAGCACAGAATCCATCCTATGGGGTTTTATTTTTTTGTGTGTATATGTGCGTGATGTAAAGATGTTTTTTTCTCAGGAATACGATCTCGTGGTTTTGGTGGCTTTTGCCTTTTCTTTTTGCTAGGGAGTATAAATAGTGCTATTGGAGCAGCAACACTTGGTTCGTCTGGTGTAGCTGGCGAACTGTAGAGTTTAGTTCTGGTTACCTATTCTGTACCTTCTCCAACAGTTATGCTAGGTTTTGTACTGTTCTTATTCAATGCAATTTGCTTGCATACATTTCTGGATTCGAAAAAACTTAGTTCTTTGAGTTCCTGCTTAGCTATTTGTCAGACTGATTCTGTGAGGGACTGCACAGCCCACTTGTACTGTAAGAATTCATTGTGTTCTCAGTCTCCAGCTGCTGGCAGAGGAGCATAAACCCATCCGTCTGTGCCGGTCTGGAGGGACTAAAAGAAAAAATTAGCAGGTAAGAACCTAATTTCTCTTTATGCTGCTTATCTTAGAAAAAAAGCTGTGAATTTTTCCCAAGTTCATCTTATAAACTTCCTGTTAAAGTATGTGCAAATCCAACCCCTTTAGAGAAATTGTCATCCCCCTAAAGAGAATATATGATCAAAATAGATTAAACACTCAGGCAAAAATGTGTTGTGATGCATGTTTTTTTGTGTGCTTCATCAAGTTATTGCATTCAACCCATATTATTGGCATAGGTTGGCTTCAGTCTTGTTTCATGTTTGGATTCCGAATCGATTCAGCAAGTAAGACCAAAAGAAAATTGCATCCCTGATAGCTGTAGTTTGGATGAAGCTGTATTTGCAGCCACGGTTGTGGCATTTATTCTTGTTTTGTGAAAACTTATCTTTGTGTGTGTTAGGACCTATTGAAAAAATGCCACCAGTGCATGGAAACGATTGTGAAGGCAAAAGATCAGCAAGCTGCAGAAGCTAACAAAAATGCAAGCATCTTGCTGAAGGAGCTAGATATGGAAAAGGTAAATCTTCCATTTCATTTACAAAGGCAAAGGAAGCATATTAACATGAAAACAAAATCATTAGGGCTATCCCCCCCCCATCCTTTTTTTTTAATCTCCTTACATTGGTCACATTTCTTACCTTCTTTAAGTAGGACTAACGTGGAACATAATAAGCCTTATCTTTTTATGAAGCAGTCTTTTATGGGGTCTTCATTTAAAAATGATTATACTGTCTAAAAACTAAACAGTTTACAGCAATAAAACATACATAAAATAAAATCTTGACATCTTCAATGTTGAATAATTTCTTCTTTCCAAATAACTAATAAATCACAAGAATGCAGTAACAAGCAACTGAGTTTTTAACTGTTTCTTAAATTGAAGCCAATTTATACCCAGTATCTTAATTGTCCCACCAAAGCATTCCACATCTTAACAGCAGCAAAACAAAAGGTAATTGGCCTAGTGTCTGCATAATTTCCCTACACTATCGTATAGATCTATTTGGCTTGTAAGGCACCACGACTTGCTGAAAATACCATGGTGTTTGGTGATAGTTTGGACCACAGAAATAACCTTATGCTGCACCCAAAATACAACTGGTAGTCAATGTAATTTCTTCAGAGCTGGCATATGTGCCCATCCTTTCAATGCCCAGAACTAGCCTATCATTTTGTATTGCAACTTTAAATTTTGGAAAGATTTTGTTAAAAAATCAAACTTGCTATAAAATAGTGGCTTATAACCAAGATTAATTTTTTTGTTTAAAAAGCCCATCTTTTTTAGGCACTTAGCTACACAGTGGATTTTCTTGCAGTTTGGTTCAAAAATTGAATATGCCATAGTTGTCGGCACTCCTTATCTTTTCTACTTGAATTGTGTGGGTTATAAAATAACTTTCAGGCATAGTATTGGTTATTCTAATGAAAAAATAAAGGTTTGGCATTTAATATATTTCTCTTTCCTCCTTGCAAATAGTCACGGGAGGAAAGCAGAAAACAAGCTCTTGCAGCTAAAAGAGAAAAAAGAAAGGAGAAGCGGAAGAAAAAAAAAGAGGAGCAGAAAAGAAAACAAGATGACGAGGAAAATAAGCCAACAGAAACCTTTGAGCTACAAGAAGAAGAAGAAACAAATGATGTAGATGGTGAGACAGGAAATAACTTAGATTTGGATTTATGATGTAGAAAATGTTAGCGTCATATGCAACGAGTCATTTTGTAACAGCTTTGGAAATATTTTCAAATCTGTAATTTTATTATAAGCTAGAAATTAGAAATAAAAATATTTTCCTTTTCACTTAATTACTGGGTAAAATGTCTCTCTTCTTCTTTTTTTTTTTTTTTTAGTGGAGGAAGATGTTCCCATAGAGCCTCCAAGTGCAACTACAACCACCACAATTGGTATCTCAGCAACATCCACTACTTTTACAAATGTGTTTGGGAAGAAAAGGGCCAATGTGGTAACTACACCCAGCACGAACCGCAAGAATAAGAAGAATAAAACTAAGGATACATCACAGAATGCGCAAATAATAATGCAAGATCAGCACATGTCTATAGCACAGCAAAGAGCAGATAAAAATAAAATAAATGGTGAGCCTCGAGGTGGTGGTACTTGCACCAGTGGAAACAGTGATTCGGATAACCTGGATAGCACAGATTGCAATAGTGAGAGCAGCAGT
Source organism: Geotrypetes seraphini (assembly GCF_902459505.1). Taxonomy (NCBI): domain Eukaryota; kingdom Metazoa; phylum Chordata; class Amphibia; order Gymnophiona; family Dermophiidae; genus Geotrypetes; species Geotrypetes seraphini. Next base: position 15,261,802 of record NC_047101.1, on the reverse strand, counting down.
GGTGGTAGGAGTCAGGAGTTAAATTTCACTGTGGATTTGAGCTCATCTGGTGACAGGAGATATACCTCACTGCTGCTCCACACTCATGAGAAGCCCAATGTTCTTGCGCCCAAAATTCAGACAAGGTATTTTTAAATTATCTTTATTTTTAATTTGGTAGCTTTCTCATATAATAATTTTGTAGCTTTTTATGTTTCAAGAACTTCTTGTGTTTCTAATTGTTCTAAAAATTACAAGTAGTAAAACTGCTTAGCTCTTAGATAGGCTTTGCTTGTGTCTATGTATTTTCAAAGTAAGAAATGTGTTTTAGCTAGAAACAGATCCTCTCTTGAAATGTAGGGGTTGTACATTTTATAAATGTAAAACAGTTTTGCAAGAAACCTTGAAAACAGAAATGAGATGCATTGTTGGGACAATACAAAAATAATTCAACTGTACAGCATAAGTACCTAGAAATCCTTGATAGGATGAGGGCTATGATGAAATTAGAATCTAAATAGTAGGATTTCCAATGACACTGTAGGTATTTTTAATAAGTATTGTGCTTGATGTAAGACTACTATAAATAGTAGGCATATACCAGATAAATACAAATACCTCCAAAAAGATGAATCTGGCACAAGAAGCAAACCTTTTTTAGAGAGAATGTCCTCAAAATAGAGTCCACAGTATGAAACTTAGGGAGATGACTCAAGAGCAGCAACATGAAACATTTTTTTCCCCACAGAATATGGAATGGCTTCCTGGGGGTAAATGGAGACAAGGTATGAAGCAGGGTGGATAAAAATCAATGATTTTTTTTTTATTATTGGATTTTCATGATTTAAATGTTTGTTTGGGGTTTTTTTTTAAAATAAAATGCGCTTTTGAGGAAAAATCTGTCTAAGGATAGTTTTTTTTTCTGTTTAAAATACAAAATCCAAAACTTATTCATCATGAAATAAGAATTAGTTTTTATTATGTAGTATGGGGGATTGCCTGGATGGGAATGTCTGGAAGGAGTGGAAATGCAGTGGGCAAAACTTGAAAGGAGTAATTGTAAGAGCGACAAACCTTTTTGTGAGGCAAGTCAGTAAACTGAAGAGGAAAAGGTCACTTTGTTTCTCAAAAATAGTAGCTGAGAAGGTAAGAAATAAGAGATTAGCTTTCATAAACTACAAAAGATCACAGAAAGAGGAAGACAGGCAAAAATATCTGGGAAAGTTAAGAGGCTGGTCGTGTAATCAGTAAAGCAAAGATGCAAATGGAAGAAAAAATAGCTGACAAAGTAAAACAGGGAGACAAGACATTTATTTAGATATTTTAGTGATGGGAAGAAGTGCAAAAGTGACACTGTGAGACTCAAAGTTGGGGAGAAATATGTAGAAGCTGATAAAAAGCTGAATTGCTTAACAAATATTTATTCTGTTCACAGCTGAAGTTCTGGGAGCGGGACCGCAGAAAACAAACATGAATAAGGATGGAGGAGTGGTAGTGATTTTTTCAGAGGGTTGTGTTTGTGAGGAACTAGCTAAAATAAAGGTAGACAAAGCGATGGGGCCAGATGGTGCACATCCGAGGGTGCTGAAGGAACTTGGGGAAGTTCTGGTGGCTCCACTGACTGACCTTTTCAATGTGTGTCTAGAGTTGAGAGTGGTACCGGAGGACTGGAGAAGGGCGAATGTGGTTCCTCTCCACAAAAGTGGAAATAAGGAAGTAGGGAATTACAGGCCGGTAAGTTTGACTTCTGTGGTAAGCAAATTAATGGAAACGCTTTTAAAACAAAGAATGGTGAAGTTTCTGGAATCCTGTGGATTACAGGACTGGAGGCAATGTAGATTCACTAGAGGCAGGTCTTGTCGGACAAATCTGATCAATTTCTTTGACTGGGTGACAAGAGAATTGGATAGAGGGAGTGCACTAAATGTGGTGTATTTAGATTTTAGGAAAGCCTTTGACAGTGTTCCACACAGATGTTTAATAAATAAACTGAGTGCCCTTGGGATGGGTCCCAAAGTGATGGGCTAGGTCAAGAACTGATTTGAGTAGAAGGTGACAGAGGGTAGTGATCAATAGAGATCGCTCTGAGGAAAGGGATGTTTCCAGTGATGTGCCTCAAGATTATGTTCTTGGGCCCGTACTTTTTAACATTTTTATAAACAATATTATTGAAGGGCTATTGGGTAAGATTTGCCTCTTTGTGGATGATACCAAAATTTGCAATAGAGTAGACACCCAGGATGGTGTGAATAACATGAAGAAAGACCTGGCAAAGCTTGAAGAATGGTCTGAAATTTGGCAGCTAAAATTTAATGCTAAGAAATACAAGAAAACCCGAGGGAACGGTACAGTTTAGGGGGTAAAGAACTTATTTGCATGACAGAAAAGAGGGACTTGGGTGAGATTGTATGTGATGATCTTAAGGTGGTCAAACAGGTTGAAAAGGTGATGGCGAAAGCTAGAAGGATATTAGGGTGCATAGGCCAGTAGGAAAAAGGAGGTATTGATGCCCTTGTATAATACTTTGGTGAGACCTCAGAATATTGTGTACAATTTTAGAGACCGTACCTTCAAAAAGATATAAAAAGGATGGAGTCGGTCCAGAGGAAGGATACTAAAATGGTGCGTGGTCTTCGTCATAGGGCTTATGGGGACATACTTAAAGATCTTGATCTGTATACTTTGGAGGAAAGGCGGGAGAGGAGAGGTATGATAGACATTAAAATACCTACGTGATGTAAATGTGCATGACTTGAGTCTCATTTGAAAGGAAGCTCTGGAATGAGAGTAATTACAGAAAGGGTGGTAGATGCATGGAACAGTCTCCTGGAAGAGGTGGTGGAGACAGAGACTATCTGAATTCAAGAAAGCCTGGGATAGGCATGTGGGATCTCTTGAAAAGAGGAAGAGAGAATGGTTACTTCAGATGGGCCATTTGGCCTTTATCTGCCATCATGTTTCTAGGCTATATATTCATGCAGTATTTAAATTTTTTGGTAAATGAATTCCATTAATCCATAATGACACAGACATGATTTAAATAAAGTCTTTCTGACTAGTGATTTAAATCATGATTTTAATCTATTTGATTTAAATGAAATATACCCTGATATGAAGTAGTTCAAAGAAGCCTGGCATAAGCACAGGCAGTGCCCAACTGTAAAAATAAATTAAGGGAAGGCTAGAGATCTGCTTTACTTTCATTGTGCCAGGATGAAAATGGGCAGAGTAGATGTTCTAATAGTCTTTATAATTTATCACATGATTTCATAATGTGTATGTGTATTACAGTTGTATCTAAAGATAATGTTCCATATCGCAGGATGTCAGTAATACATAAATCTATTTCTAGTCATAAAACATTTCACATCCGCTCCGCTCCCTCTATCTTGTTGTATTTAAGTGACCAGTCCTTGAGAAAAGTGATTTCTTCCTCCCTGAGTATACAATTACAAATTGGTTTTCATTTAGGCACACATTGCTCTTGCTTGTTAACACTCTTAACCTATAGATAAAACATTACATATCAACCTAGTTGCAGCTCTTGAGACCACCTTACTAGGATGACCTTAGCTAATGCTAGCTAACATTTTATTTCACTTCTATAATAATTTGATATACCACTTAACTTCAGTGTAACTGAGATGGTTTGCAATTCCAATAAAACATGCAATATACAATAAAATCACATACATACAAAACTAAAAAAATTCCCAACTTTTTCAACGTTTTGTTTTTTCCCTCTTGATTGCTAATCTTCTCATAACCTTTACACATATATCCTTACTCTGTACAAGGAGACAAAATATTTTTCAAAAAACAGTATCTGAACTTTTTCTCCCACATCGTTGAACAGGAAGCACCAACACATACTAGACTCCTAGGACTGTGCAACTGAAAGCACCTACACATACTCCTAATCATACAGCCTTAGATCAGGAAGACAAACAGGAATATACCCCTCCATGTTTCATCAAGAGCAGAGAATGTTCTTCCCTGCTAGTAGTTATGCCCAGCCCATGACAGGATGTAAGCCAGGGCACCATGATCTTGGCAGGTTCAGTAGTCCAGAGGCTGTGAATATTTGCTGATCTTGATGCTTTTTTCACTTCATTCCTGACACCATTGTTGTCCTAGCAGAATGAAGGAACAGTACGTGAGCAATGAGTAGGCTAAGCAAAGAGGGAAGGAGAGGAAGACAGCAGAGATTGAGGATTGGCCACTCATGGTTTAAACCTCTAAACTGCAGCAGGGGATGTAGGGCAAACAAACCAACTAAGCAATCTTCTTGCTGGTGCTCTGCTAAGCGAAAAGGCAGGCCATGGCCTAAGTAACCCACACCATTTGCTGCTTATATACAGGTGGGGAAAAAGGGTAAAGCAAATGTGGGGAGGCAATCTTGCTCTGCCAGCTGTATGTGATCAGGAGATGGCAAAATTAACAGTACACCAGAAGAATTTGCTTCAAAGGCCACATCAGATGTGCAAGCCAGAATTATGGGACACCTGTCCTGGCTTCTTGCTTGTTTTAATTAGAGGAGAGTATGGGTGAAAGTTTTTATGGGCAAAAAGCAGGCTGTTTTCTTTCCTTTGTGAGTCTATAAAAATACTTAAGTCTTTTAAGGAGACACAACTTAATTTGTTTCCTTGTTTGTTTACAGGATTGAAAGTGATATGAATCAAAGTTCTTTACCAGTAAGTTACAAATCTATGTCACTGCCAGTAACATCTTCAAATGGAAAGTTGAACCTCACCAGTCCCAAGAGAGGACAGAAAAGAGAAGATGGATGGAAAGAAGTTGTTAGAAGGTAGGTAGAATCAGTGTTATTTCATAGAGCTATAATTTTGGCTTCAGTAGTTTGAAAACAGTTGAGCCAGTATCTGCCATTCTTAGCCATGTATTAAGCTGAATGCTGACGTCATGGTATTGTAGCTGTATTTTGTGCAATACAGTAGTCTGGACTCTGACCCAACTGGCAAACAAATTGCCGTTGGGGGGAAAAAGTCCCCTGAAACACTAGCAGTAGCGGTCCTGAGCCGCAAACCCCCCCTCCTTCAAGCCCCAAAGAACTAGAAGTGGTGGCAGTCCTGAGCTGCGACCCCAACCTCCCTCAAACCCCAAAGTACCAGCATAGCAGCATCCTGAACCTCAAATCCTCCTTACCTTTCTCCAAGCCCCGAAGCAGCTACAAAACCTTCTCCCTCCCACCCGAAGCAACAGCACTGCAGGGATCCTGAGCCACAAAGCCCTCCTCCCTTCCTCTTCCAAGCACCGAAGCAGCTACAAACCCTCTCCCTCCTGCCCCGAAGCGCCAGCTCAGCAGCAGTCCTAAGCCGCAAATCCCTTCTCCCTTCCTCCTTCAAGCCCATTGGTGGCGGAAGCAGATGGAGGTTCTGAGCCGTGAACTCCCTCACTGACTCCCTCCCTCCCTGATCAGACTGTCTGCTGTAACCTTTACTCCAATATAGCTGTCTGTTAAGTATAACTCATATCATGGTACAGTAGAATCTCAGCTATCTGTCACCCATGGGGATTGGTAGATACTGGATAACTTTTTCTGGTTAATTGAGAGTGTGTTAGCAATCTTGTCCAACACAGTCAATTCCACCCCTACCCCCCGCCCTGAAGCACCAGCATGGCAGCAGCCCTGAACCACAAACCCTCCTCCTCCCCCTCTCAAGCCATGAATTGGCAGAAGCAGGCGGTGGTCCTGAGCTGCGAATCCCCTCTCTTCCTCTCTCTTTTCCTTACTGGAAGCACAGTGGTCAACAGGAGGCAGCCTCAAAACAAATTGCTTGCTGCCAGCTCCGGCAGGGCCTTTCCTCTGACGCGTCACTTCCAGAGGTATGGCAGATAAGCAAGTAACTACTGTATTTAATTAGTAAATTTCCCCAAAAAATATTGTTCAAAATTTTTTCTCTATTAGCATTCTAATATTTTTTTCTGGATTTTTTTTGTGCATGGGGGAGTAGCTTTGGTCTCCAGTGTGAACAGTATTTCCAATCCTGTGCATTGTGTTCCACTTAATTCTTCCAGGCAGTTTTGCTTGCAGAGTAGTTGTCTGTTCCTTATAAAGAAGGTATTTAGAGATGCCTAGTTGCATGGGACTTGATGTCGAATACTTGCACTGAAGTTCTATAGAGCGCTGAGCTTGCAGCAGAAATGGATTTTTAAAATTAAGGCAAACTCAAACAGAATCATTGTGTAAACTTCTGACAGGGCAGATAAAATAGGAACATGAATTGCACCCCAGTTATTTGATATTTGTTGGAAAAACTACTGGAAAATTCTTAATGATTTGAGTAGATAATGTATAGACTAAAAATTGGAACCATATTTTCCCATAAAACTTGTGAATTCAGCCCAATTTCAAACTTGGATCTGTTTTTCTACTCAAGTCAAGACAGATTGCACTCCCCAATGCTCCCTACCCTTAAAAATAAATTGAAAAGTGTGCATTTAGTATGACACGAGTGCATTTCCCTTTCCTCCATTTTGTACTCATGCATGTTTGTTCAAGGACTGGGTATGAAAAGTTGTGGTAATGTATCATAAGACAATGAAAGGAGCTGTGAAAGGCTTGTTTGTGTCTGTTCTTTGTGTCTATATTTGTACAGATAGACTAACATATCCCTAAAACAACAAAACAGTTAACAAATGTTTCTCAAGAAATATTGAGCAGTGACCTCAAGATGTCTGTACCATATTCTTAAACCATGCCAAAATGCAAGCTCCTTCATCGGATTGTTCTTGTGATGTGTGCTCAAAAAAGATCTTCCTGAAAGCCATAGAAAAGGGTACACTACCTCCCCTATCCCACCCCCTTTTCTTTTAAAAGTATAGTAATGCCTTTGCACGTAAAGAGCTAAACAAGAAATTCTGTAGAATCTGTGCATTAAACAGAGACCGTCCTACTGGTCCTAGACAAAGACGGGGAAAAAATTTCTCCCTGTCCCCTTGAGCGCGGTCCTCTCCCCGTAACCTTGGTCTCCGTCCACACAAGCCTCGAATAATTTTATACTGAACTTAATATTCTGTACAATTGTCATTTTATAAATCAAAGTTCTGGCTGCCGAACTAGAGGAAGAGATCCTCAGCTGGCAGGGCTTTGTTTATAAATGTTTATCAACACAACTAAATACTACTTTTATCCTAAAGCAAAAAAAAAAAAAAAATGAAATAGAAATTTTTTTCTACCTTTGTCTGGTTTCTGCTTTCCTCATCTTCTCGCCATTCTATTCCTTCCATCCACTGTCTGTCTTCTCTCTGCCTCTTCCATATGTCATCTGCTCTGTTTGTACGCCTCTACCAGAAACTGTCTGCCTCTCCCTTCCATCTCTCTCTCTCCAACCCCCCCACCCCACCCCATTGGTCTGGCACCCATCTTCTTCTCTCTGCTCCCCCCATAGTCTGGCATCTGTCTTCTTCCTTTCCCTCCCCAAGGTGGTTTTTAGCATCTCCTCCTTTCCTCCCCTCAGATCTGGTATCTGTCTCCCCAATCCAGCATGTGCCCTTTTTTCTTTATCCCCACCTTCCATCTAGTATGTGCTCCCCTGTCTCCTCCCCACTTCTCTTCAGCATCTGTTCGACTCTCTCCCCTACCCCCTTTCCTTCAGCATCTTCTCCCCTCTCTCTTACTTACTAATATGCAGCGTCTGCTCCTCCCTCCCTTCCCCCTCTCTCTACTTCCTTCCAGTGTATTCCCCTTTCTCTCTCCTCCCCATTTCCCTTCAGCGTCTGTTCCTCTCTCCCCTCCCCCCTCTCTTTCCACTTCTTTTCAGAACCCTTCGTGTGATCCAGCAGCCCCCTCACTCACTCCCAATCGCCCTGGTTCCAGGCATCTCCCTCCCTCCCTCCCTCCCTCCTTCCTCTCACCTTCACTGGCAATTTTCTCAAGTCACGTGCAGCTGTTCTGAAACTTCTCCTCTGATGCATCTTCCTGTTTCCGGTTGCGTCAGAGGAGAAGTTTCAGGCAGCTGTGCATGACTTGTGAAAATGCTTGTGCTGCTCGGAGATACAACAATGAAAATTGCCAGCAAAGGTGAGAGGAGGGAGGGAGATGCCCAGACTGCAGCGATCGGGAGGGAGGGGGCTGCTGGACTGCTAAGTCGGGAGGGGTGAATGGCTTTGTTCCCATACTCACTGCAACCATTCTTTTCTCCTCTCCATTTCGGCGGGTAACAGTCACCGTGTCATTCTCTAACTGGTCCACACTTGGTTATCAGATTGAGAGGGAGCTCTCAAATGTTCCTTAGAAGATCTGAGGGATCTTGCTGAAACATAACTGGATTAGTAGCTATTAGGTAATGTGGAACTTTTTTTTTTTTTTTTTTTAATTTACTGATACTAGTCCAGATGGACAATAAGTTATTTTCCACATGAACAAACAGGGAGGAGCAGGATTTTACTTCCTGTGTCAAGTAACAGGCTGTGGAACTGGGTCACCTCAATTTGGAGCTGTTGAGGAGAGTGGGGCGTAGTGGTTAGAGCTACAGGTACTTGGAGGGCCACAGAAAAAAATAGTTAATGTCTTATTAAAGAAATGACAATTTTGCATGAGGAAAAACTCTTTATAGTTTATAAATATTTCCTTTTGGCTAAGTCTTAATAATATTGTAATTTATAGTTGAAGAGACATATGATCAAGAAACTGTTTTATTTTACTTTTGTCATTATGATAAACATACCGAGGGCCTCAAAATAGTACCTAGCGGGCCACACAGGGAAAATGCTTGAAGTACCTGTATGTAAACTGTGGTTGTATAACTACAATAAGGTGGTGTACAAGTTCCAGTCCCTTTTCCTTCCCCCATTGGGTAAGTTGAGCTGTGTCCTACAGCTATATAAATGGTTTTGCAGGAGAAACATGGTCCCAGAGGAGAAGGCCAAGGAACTTAATGAACTTCAGTACTGAATTATAAAAGGACAGCTTCTTTGAATTATGTGGCTCTGAACCGGATTCATAAATACATGTGCCTGTAAGAAGAATGACCAATTCTTTTGCTATCATTTGTGCTTAATTTTTGATGGTTGTCGGCAAATTTTACAAAGGGCAATTGGGTTTTGGTTTTCTTTTCCTTCCCTTGATCCATGCTTATAAGGGGCCACTGAAATGTTCTCAGCCCAACCAAGAAGAGAATGATGCGAAGCCATAAAACTTACAAGTTATTCCACACTTTTCTTAACACTTCATTTCAGAGATATGAAATAAAAAGTGTTTCATGTTGCTGTTTACAGTTCCTCTGTAGCATCAGTTTTCAATAATTACAGCATTTCCTCTCTAAACCTTGGAATCGTTTGCATATTACAGGTCAAAAAAATTGTCGGTGCCTGCTTCTGTTGTATCCAGAATAATGGGACGAGGTGGTTGTAACATAACAGCAATTCAGGATGTTACTGGTGCTCACATTGATGTAGATAAACAAAAAGACAAAAATGGGGAGAGGATGATCACAATAAGGTATGTGGTTAGAAAATTAAGTGTTCAGTTTGTGAATGAATAAAAAAAGTTAAAATGCAGGTATTTTTGAATCACGAACTGATTGTTTAGAGTAGATGCCATGTACATTATTATTTCCAGACACTATTCTGACTTGTGTGTGGTTATCAGAACTGAAAACTTATAGTGCTTAATTATATTGCCTGAGAGCTTAAGAACTAGAAATAGAAGGAACCAAACTCATATTTATAAACAACCCTTCCCAGCATCAAGGAATGGCTAAAGTGCACTATACAGTGGTACCTCGGTTTACGAGTGCACCGGTTTGCGAGTGTTTTGCAAGACGAGCAAAACATTCGCAAAATCGGCACCTCGGAAACCGAGCACGCTTCGATTTGCGAGCACCCCCCCTACGAACCGGCACCCTCCCCCCCGCGATCTGGCCCCCCCCCCCCCCCCGCCGCGACCTGGGGTCCCCCCAACCCACCCGAACCCTCTTCTTACTTTTCTGTAGCCTCCGCAGCGGCACCAGCACCAGTATGTCCTGTGCGTGGTGCCGGTGCCTGAAGATCTGCTTTCTGTGCTGGGCCTTGAGAGTTCACGTTCGACGTGAACTCTCAGGCCTTGCACAGGAAGCAGATCTTCAGGCACCGGCACCACGCACAGGACGTGCTGGTGCCGGTGCCGCTGCGGAGGCTACAGAAAAGTAAGAAGAGGGTTTGGGTGGGTTGGGGGGACCTCAGGTCGCGGCGGGGGGGTGCCTGATGGTGGCGAGGGGTGCCTGATCGCGGGGGGGGGGGGGGGAAGGGTGCCGGTTCGCGGGGGGGGGGGGGAGAGCAGCGCTGCTGGCCTCGGCGGGGGGGGGGGGGGGGGGTGGAAACATATCAAAGCAAGTTTCCCTTACTTCCTATGGGGAAACTTGCTTTGATATACGAGCATTTTGGATTACGAGCATGCTCCTGGAACGGATTATGCTCGTAATCCAAGGTACCACTGTATAACATAAATAAAGGGAGCATAGTTCAAATTTACTTATGATTTAGTTGTAGTAGTAGTATGGTCCTGCCAGTCTATCTAGAAAGACGGCCAGAGTTGTACCTGCTACTCTGTACAGGTTATCCCTCTGTACTTTTTTTCTCCCTTTTTTAAATTTTGTGCGAGTTATTTGTTTTACTTTTAGTCCACCTTCTTCCCAGTAATATAGTAAATGACAACAAATAAAGACCAAAAATCAGTTTTTGTGTACTCCAATTTTACCAAAGGTGGAGAAAGGATAAATATCAATTACAAAAAACCCCAAACCAAACAAAATTAAACAAAACTCAAATATATAATGTGAACATATTTATTTTGTGGCAAGACTACATTGCATACACAATTCTCTTGTCGGTTCTCTATTTCTAATCATTAGATTTTATAAATATCAAATTATTTTAATTGTATATCAAATTATCACTAACCCTTCAATTCGAAATAAGCTTCAATGACAAGCAAATGCACTTTGGAATAAGATTGTAAAGCTTTCCTACAACTTTTATATTTCAAAGATAGTTTTGTCATTGATCCTCATTTTGAAATGTATTTTAAAATAAAAAGGTAAAATATAGCTTAGTGATAAGTATAGAATTTAAAAAAAAAATTCTATTTAAAAAAGTGTGATAAGACCTAGCAGAGACCTGACTGAGGGCCACATTATCTAAGCTCCGACATCACGGTAAAAAAATACCATGGTGGGAGTGATTTTTGTTTTACTAGCGATTCTCAGCACAGTAGCATGCAAATTATATGCATGCTATGTGTGCGTAAAATCACCAGTAAAGGGAGAGGAAGAGCTTTGCTCAGAAGAAAAATCAATAGCACAGTTCCTCCTACCGGCTTGCCTGTCAAAAATAAAAAAGCAGCCACTGCTCTCCCTACTTGAACCAGCGAGCATGCGCACAAGAGCTGTGCCTATAACCTCCCCCCCTACCCCACCCACACAGCAAGCTTCTCCCCCCCTCCCTGACAGCCCCCACCACACAAGCCTGGTGATCTACTGGGCCATCCCCCAAACCCCTGGCAGCAGTCTCCCCCCCCTAAACAGTTCCTACAGCCCCCCACCACATAAGTCTAGTGGTCTAATGGGCCGTTCCCCCTCCCCTCGTACCTTTTTAGAAGATCGGTAGGAGGAAGCTTACTTTCTCCCTCCCACCAGCAGGCCCGCCTCTTCAAAATGATGGGAGGGGCTGTAGGTGCCTGGACCAGTCAGTCTTAGATCCCTCCCTACCAGTGCATCCTAGGATGCATCGTGAAGGGCAAGGCCCACCATTTTGAAGATGCGGGCCTGCCAGCAGGAGAGTGTGAGCTTCCCCTCCTCTCCTGCTGATCTTCTAAAAAGGTACGAGGGAGTTTGGAGGGGGGGATGGCCCACTAAACCACCAGGCTTGTGTGGTGGGGGGATGTGGGAGACTGTTGGGCTGGGTGGGCTACTAGACCACCAGACACAAGAGCTGCACCCATTGAAAAAAGCCTGCAGCAAGGGTGGGAAGCATGGGATGAGGGTCGGCAGCAAGGATGGGGCAGGCACTAGACTACCAGACCATTTTTGGGCTACAAGGAATCAGGGCTGATGGAAGTTCTGAGCTGCTTTATTTTCGTGTCAGTGCCTGAGCCAATCAACACTCAGGCACTGACAGGAAAGTAAGGCTAAGATAGCTCAGACTCTACTGGTAAATAGCCCAGATTCCTTGTAAATGGAGTGGCGTTCCTTTTTAAGAATCGCCCAGACAGGTCATTTTAATTTTAATGACATCTTTAAACTACAGTTTTAATATTAATGACCTCATTGTGTACTTCATTTGCATAGTACAATCGGAGGCTGCTAGAAAGCGCAAAACCCCCATGGTGAACTGTTTTAATAATCTGGAGGTAAAATAAGTACATTTAACGATGGTTTAGAGTCGTCAAATGCACGGTGACTTTAAAGAATTGGCTTCTGAGACAATTGCAAATGTCATGTAATTTTGCCATAATATGAGCACTAATATGGTCATTTGTTTGGGAGCAGGTAGACCAGCACTAAGAATCCTTTGTTACATTTCTATCTGACCATAGATTTTATTTTGCACAAATTTATGTGCGTGTTATTTTATATTTCAGAGGTGGTACTGAATCAACTAGATACGCAGTGCAACTCATCAATGCCCTTATCCAAGATCCTGCCAAGGAACTAGAAGATTTAATTCCTAAAAATCATATCCGAACCCCTGCCAGCAAAATGACGTCTGTCGGTGCAAATTCATCTGGAGCTGGTATCGCATCTGCTTCAAATAAATCTTTTCCTTTAGGGACACCACCTATGGCATCTTCACAATCTGCAACACTGTCTACTTTCCAGCCTACCAACAGACCTAACAAGAATGTTTCAACAAATGTGCGGTCTCCTTTCCCAGTGTCTCTTCCGTTGGCTTATTCCCATCCCCATTTTGCTTTGTTGGCTGCACAAACTATGCAACAGATTCGGCATCCTCGCTTACCTATGGCTCAGTTTGGAGGAAACTTTACTCCTTCTCCCAGCACTTGGGGACCATTTCCTGTGAGGCCAGTTAGCCCAGGCAGCACAAATAGCTCTCCAAAACATAATGGTACAAGTCGCCCAGGTAACCAAAGTGGAAACATATTACAGCATGAGTGTACCAGCTCAGCCACTGCTAATTGTCCGATCACTGTGTCCTCCATAGCTCCTGTTGCTCCACCTCTGTGTGTGACACATAGTCCAACTGCTTCGTCTGTCAGAAAGCAGCTGTTTGCCTGTATTCCTAAGACAAATACTTTGGCAACAGTGACCTCAACTGCGACCAGCACCTGCACCACTATGCCTTCAGGTTCTTCTGCACCTACAAACAGTGGACAAATTTCCACAGCACTTCTACCTTCCAGTGCTCCGCAAACACAGCAACTTCCTGCACATAAAAGTGAATCCTTCCCAACATCTAAAGAGAAGGTATCCATGTCGGAGCAATCGAGCAATCTGTGTGCACAAACCTCTGCTTCAAGCAGCTTGAATATGTCTACCAGCAACAATTCTGAAGTCATAGAAACGCGGTCATCAGTCAGTCCTCCTTCGGTAAATATTTTGCAGGAAGAAGTGCTAACATCCAGTATTTCAGATATTAGTCCACCTTTGTCCATGCCTTTTGTGTCCCATTCAGAACCTGCTCCCACAAGTTTAGCATCAGCTAGACAAGCTACTGTAACATCAGGGACAGATACACAAGACAACTGTAACTTACCTCAGCAAGCTGCTCCAACACCTCGAGTTTCCCATAGAATTCAGCCAAGAGGTACATTTTATCCAGTGATACCAAATGCAGCCCCGCATCAAGATCCTCAGCCTGTTTTTGTTACAAACCCAGTTTCTTTAACATCTCAAGATTCACTTAAACAGGGTCCACCTACCGCAGTGCATCTTTCGTCGGTCATGAATATTATGAACAGTTCCCAAATGCACATTAGCCCAGCAAACAAACAATTGCCTCCTACTTTTGGTCCTGCAGCACTTTTTAATCACTTCAGCAGTCTCTTTGATAATCAGGTGCCAGCACATCAAGGCTGGGGAAACTGTCCACTCTCTTCAAGAACAGCGGCAGATCAAGCTTTCAACGTTCAGTCTGCATTTCTCGGTAGCTCTGTGCTTGGACATTTAGAAAATGTACATCCTTCTGATAGTTCCAAGGCACCTGGATTCAGACCACCATCCCAAAGAGTTTCTACTAGTCCAGTAGGTAAGACACAAGTTTTGAAAGAAAAATATTTAACCTTTGTTGAGCTATTAATTTTGTTAAGATTCTGCTAGAAAGTTTTTCATTTCCTGATAAAATGGCACCTTGGCAGAAAACTATAAGTGGTTGTCCCTGTACTGTAACTATTACTACCCAAGTTGTTGCAGTTACATGCTCTGAAGTAGAGTGCCCAATTTGGTAATCCATAAACTATGAAAAGTGAAACTTAAATCTCAGCATTGTGATGATCTACCTGATGAAACTCAAAGCCAGGTAGTTTATTAGGATTTTATATACCGCCTATCAAGGTTATCTAAGCGGTTTTTACAATCAGGTACTCAAGCATGTTCCCTCTCTGTCCCGGTGGGCTCACAATCTATGTAATGTAGCAATACTGTAAAAGAAATAACTAAAATGAAACCATAAAATTGTTTTCTTAGAAGCATTTTACTTTATATTAATGAAGAATAAACAAGATTATTTAAGTGTTAAGTATATCATATTAAAAATTCCAGCTAGAAAAAGACCAGGTAGTTCATCCAGTGTGCCTGGTTTCTGCTGCTTTGGTTGGGTTTTTTAAATTTTTGTTCCGCCTTTGATATGAGAAAACAAAACCACAAGCTTAAACCAGCATATCCCCCAACCCCTCTTCTATTTTTACACTGATTCTCAGCCATGGATTTACTGCTGCCCTCCGGATTTGTTTTGTGTGTGTCCAAAGATTCTTTATGGCTGGCTTCATTGATAGGATGTTTTAGGTATTAGGAATTAAAACTCAGGCTTCCCTCCAGGTTTTGCCACCGAGTTTTATAATCACACTGCTACCAAAATTTGTGAGGCTGCTGTCCAGAAACATCTGGCATTGCCTTGCTTACTGATAGTTTTAACCATGGCTACTCCTTGCAGGCTGCCTCAGCCTTCTTGAAGGCCTAATAGTCTTACCATTGCTGTTACGTTGTGATTGCAGTCCCATGTCGTTTACCCCAGTATTAGACTGTAACTAACATCCTAATGCAGCCATTCATATAGTAACCAAGAAAGCAGAAAAGTGTGAAGGTTCAAGGATAGACATCTGATAATACACTTACAAGGAGATTTTGATAAAAAGTTGCTCCTAGTTGAAATATACCTGGTTTCAGTACCAAATATTGTTTGATAACATTGAATATCTCGAGACACATCAGAAAATAACTGAATTTTGAAACCTAGAAAAGTATTTTTTTTTTTTCTTTTTTTTTTTTTAAATGCACCCTTATTAACTATGCCTTATTTGGTGTTAAAGCCACCGTAACTGAATAGTCTCTGCAGTTTTAGTATCTTTTTAATAACATCTAGAACCTCCTCTTGAGGAATGTTGATGTAAAGGATTTCAGTATCCGATGTGATCAGTGTCATAATAATATCTACTTTAATTCCCTCTAAAATAGTAATAACATGATGAATCTCATACATAAGTTGTCTTGGGAATGAAAGAGTGTAAAAATATATATCTACAGTGGTTCCAAAACAGAAACAACGGGGTAGCTTGAAGGATTTTTAAGATACTTATGAGTTTTTGGAAGAGCATAAAGGATAAGTAGGGTAGGATGTTTCAACTGCAAAAAGTCTTCTGAGTTGTGTGGTTTTTCTTTTGTGGTTTTTTTAAGGCTGCTTCACCCAGCTTAACATTGCTGTTTCAGCTTGTAAAGGTGGTATAGGATCTGTAGGGGGGGAGGGTCCAGCAGATATAGAAATATCTGTCTTAACTGGCTATTTCTGATATATAGTCTTTCTTACTAAGTACCTATATTGCGTCTCCTTTATCTGCAGGTTTTATTACAATATCTCTATTTTTTTACGCTCAATTAGTGCTACATTCTCTTTCCTAGTCAGGTTATTAAAAAAAACTGTCATGATTGAAAGTCAAGCAATATAGCAAGCATAAATGAATGATAAAACTTGGGAGGGGGGTCCTCTAATGCCTCAGTTTTAAAACCAATTGCTGGTATGTATAATTGAGTGGATCCAGGGATCCAATGGAAATTATTTCTGATAAGAGGAGTCAAACTTGTGATTAGAGTGACAAGTGACCCTGTCACACTAGTAACCACAGGAATGGGTAGTCGATATCTGTCCACTGCCGGCATGGAAACAAAGCTTTCACTGCCCCGTGGAGCGATAAAAGACTTTTTTCCCGCAGGGAACCCCCATCCACCACAGCTCCCCAATATCCCATCATCCCTCCCCCATCGGTGATCTGGTCGGTTCTGGTGAGTCCGGGCCCTACCCCCCCCTCACTCGCGGGTCAGGCAGCTCCAGGTCCTACTCTCCCTGCCGCTGGCACACACTTTGCACTGTGAGCCGGTCTTTATATAGGCCTGCTCAACGATGCTCACGACATTCCCTCTGCCAGGCTCCTCCTTATGATGCAACTTCCTTTTTTTTTTTTTTTTACAAAGACAGGAAATTGAATCATAAGGAGGATCCCAGCAGAGGGAAGGCCGCGAGCACCATGGAGTAGGCCTGTATAGAGATCGGTTCGCTCTACAAGGTGTGTGCCAGTGGCAGGGAGGGAGGGAAGCCATCTGTACCCGCGAGCAAGTGGAGGAGATGGAACCGTTGGCCCAATGTATAGAGGGAGCAATGTAAACAAAGTAGGAGAAATTGGCCCAGGAGGAGGGTTGGAGCTGGATGAAAGGGCATGGGGGGGGGAGGGGGGCTAGAGGTGAAGCTTAGGGAATGAGAGGTACATGACCTATGGAGGGGAGGGCTGGAGCTGAAGGAAAGAGAGAGAGCTAAAGGACCTGCTGAAGGGAAGGGGGGAGAGGTGTTGTATGTGTTGGGAAAGGGACTGAAGGGAAGAGAAAAAGATGTCATACTAAGCGAATGAAAGAATAGGAATGATATACTGAACACAGCAGAGAGGAAGACACATGGAGTTACCAGAAACAGAGGGGAAATAATGAGCATGGAGAGGAGAATAGGGATGGGGCACAAAGGGAGATGCTGCATGTGAATGGTACATGGACAGAGAGGGGCAATGGGTGGAAAAAAATTGACACAGAGGGAAAGTGCTACATGTGGGAGAGAATAGGAACACAAGGGAGACGAGTAGTGCAGGACTTAGTGATGATAAATACAGGGCGATGGCACAGGGGAGATGCTTGATGGGGAAACAAGAGGTACACAAAGATGGATGGTGAGCATAGAGAAGAAGAAATGTCAAATGAGCAATATATCCTGGCAAGTGAGTTAAGGGAAACAAACCAGAGCCTGGAACCAACATTGTCTGAAAAATAAAATGACCAGATAACAAAAGGTAGAAAAATAATTTTATTTTCTATTTTGTGATTAGAATATATAAGAACTGAAATGTTTATCCTACCAGTGCTGATGTTAGACATGGGTAAGGTCCAGGGCAGAAATTTGGAAGGGGACCCCAAAGCCCACTACTAGCCTGTATAATCTTCAGCTTCCAGCAGGCTTAGGGTTTTCTCTAGCCAGGGGCAGTTGCCCTAATTTCACTCCTTGGCCTAACACCATCCCTGTCATGTGTGATCTTTCATTTTCTCCTGTATTGTGCAAAATGTAATCTTTTTATTTCTTTGGTGTTGTACTATATGGAAGGTGTGGCTTCTTTGGCATTTTGGTTTATTGGTTTAATTTTTTTATCATTTTTGGTCAGTTATTATGTATTTGGCATTTATGTTCTGTGTTTGTGACCGAGGTATTCAGTTAGAATGAATTTTCTATGTAGCATTCAATTTTTCTGATAGTGGAGGGGATATTGTGAGGGGAGATGGGTTTTGTTGATCCTTTTTCTGTGTTTGTGATTTATAAAATGACAGTTGTACAGCATATTGTTCCTCTTTATACTTTAATAAAATTATTTCAATATAAAATAACTATTCAAGACTTGTGTAGATGGGATCAGACAGAGTCCGCAAAGATGGGGACAGAGTCTACAAGGACGGCGACAATTTTTTTCCGCATGTCATTCTCTACTTGTGATGTTAATTTGGAAAAGAAATATTGAATGCACAACTTTTTAGTGAACTTATAAACTTTAATCCTTGTTTGGAATGCATTATATTTAATTTATGAAGGAAGTACACTTTCCTCAGTTAATGAAAAATCAGAAAGATTCACCACTAAAAACTGTCTAAAGGTACCCTTTCGACTACTTCCAAACTTTTAATCCACTTTCTTCTATGTTCATCACCTTCCTCATCCTTCTTGCTATGGCAGATTTTGAGAAGGGTAGCCTAAAAATGAAACTGACTTATCTTGGGACTTCAGTTTGTCCAATGGATAAATTGACTTCTTAATGTAGTCTGGTTCATAACGTATTAACTTATTATAATGGATGAGTTGAGAAGAGGGATGGATAAAAATAAACTGTCTTGGTGGTGAGTGAATGTCTTTAGAGTAAATTCCCGCGTTCTAGCCCAGGCAAATTTTCTTAATCTCCCCAGTAAAGTACACCGCCTTTCTAGCAATTTGTTTCGGCTTTATATCTGACACCTGCAGCTTTGGTTTGTGGCTGGATCGGAGTGCCCCATGACTTCTAAACTACCGTGACACAACATGAGCAGGACCAGACCCGAACTGGAGAGCTCAAGATGGTGGACGGGGATTCAACTCGGGCACCTTCAGTTAGCTCATCGTGAGTGTCCGAAGTAGTCACCAGAGTAAAGATCCTGCTAGAAGGCTCGCTAACCACCAAATTATAGCCTTTAGTGGACAAGCTGGACACCGTGGACACACGTTTGGAAACTCTGCATAGCGATTTCTCAGCGTACCAGCAGCATTTGTTGACGCGGGAAAATCAGATCCACCACCAGGAGGAGGACCATCACTGGTTCTGGGCCTGGGTCGCGGAACTAGAGGCTAAGATAGACGACCTGGAGAATCACTTGCGTCATGGAAATTTACATTTGGTGGGCCTGCTGGAATCCATCAAAGATGGCGAGCTTCATGCTTTCCTAGAATCTTGGTTGCCGTGCTCACTACCATATACTTGCTGTAACATTTCGCTCTTTCTAAGTTTAATACAAAATTCAATTGCACACCTCTGGCATACTCCCATCTTCCATGACATACAGCTGTCCAACTGCATGTTCAGAAATGTTGATGTAAGAGCTTCACAAGAACCTGAAGAGCGCTGCCACGCCTACTTCTTGGAAAGAAAAACAGAGTCTCTTTATTCTTCAGTCAGCCCTTGTAGATTGATCCTGGATATTTTTAACAAACTATGGTTCAGCCCTTATTCTGCTACGGTTGCTTCTTTGTCAGAGAGCAGGCAACCCTTGAGGCTTCCTCAGGGTTTGTCTGAATACTGCAAACCAGCCAATGTTTCACTGTATGGTTTTCTTCATCCTCCTCTCACGTCTATATTACTTAAATATACAGTAGAATCAAATATTTTCCAGTGGAATGTTTCACCTAACTAAGGGGTCCTTTTACGAAGGCACACTAGCCTGGAGAAATTCCATTTTTTCAGTTGTTGCTCCTTCTCTTTGGAACTCAATGCCTAACTCCTTAAGAGAGTCAACATCTATGGAGAAATTCAAATCCTTCCTTAAAACGTTCCTTTTTAAAGATGCTTTCCAAGTTTGACTTTTAAGGATTTTATAAACTTAATTTCAGTCTACTTCAGTTGGAATGCTAATTGTTACCCTGCCTTTTTGTATTTTCCTGTGTTTCTCTTTTCTTTATATTGTAGTTCTCCTTTTTCCTCTCGTTTCAGTATGTCCTTGGTCTTATTTGTCTGTCGTCTTAATTGATGATGTTGTTTCTTTGTTATTATTTGTTCCTCCCTTGATTTTATTGTACAACCACCTTTAAATATTTGATAAGGCGGTATAACAAATTTTTAATAAACTTGGAACGTGTGCACTGAATTGGCTACCACACCTTAGTTAAAGGACTACTAAATGTGCATGCTAAAAATTATCACGGTTCAGGAAGGAGTCAGTTGACCTTATAAGAAGGGTTGGCAGGTGGTTTATGTAGGAAGGATTCTATACATATAAAGCTTTAGTTGCAGAGCTAAAAAAAGTTATGTATTTGGGAAAGGTTAAAATTAATAACATTTGACTCTTCAATGCTAACTATAAAGAGGAGGTTTTTGTTTTAAGGGAAAAAATTCCTATGTAAATGAAAGTCCTTGCAGAAAAGGAGATAACCTACATACTCTGTTTACATGTATATATGCATAGGGATATGGGAGGGGGGGATCTGAGATTGGGAGTATGAAGTATATTGCACTTTAAATTAGCAAAAATCAGAGAACATTATAACAGTCGGCCTTTTTAAATAATCAAAACACATAGCTAATCTGAGATGTCCAGATTCTTTTGCAGACCACAGGAAGCATAGTACTCATTTATTTCAAAACAAAAGAATTACAAAATTGTATTTTGTTAATAGCAAATTGCAAATTTTAGAAATAAAAAAATTTGAGTAATTTGTTGCTTCTTTTTAGATGCTTCTGGTGCCTCTACATCTTCAGCTTCTCTGGCAAATTTTTCAGCAAATATGCAAGGAACACAGGTGTACCTGCAAGGACCTACACCCGTTGGGACCCCTAGCTTCAGTAGACAGCATTTTTCACCACATCCTTGGACAAACCCTGCAAACTCGTGTATGTCTCTTATTGGTAGTAGCTTACATATTGACTGTGTGCTAGTCTGACACTTAATCTATTAGCTCTCCGTATGGCTTTCTGGTGTTTAGAGTTTTACTTTAATTTAACTTTTGAAGATAGATTAATACACACAAAATGTTTATTGAACTTTAAGGCTGCTAAAACAATATGGCTCTTTTAAAAAGTCCTGCTTATTAATTCAGTGTGTTACATTGCTTAATTTCCAAACACTTGAATTAACATAAATCATATAAACAAATGCATTAAATGTTTTGTTAACTTTGTATTGTTGTGGGAACTTGCTGTTATTACCTAGAAATATTTCTAATAAAAGAGGAACTAACTTGTAATTAGTTTTGTCAGTGGACAGTAACCTCTTCTGAGTGAGGGAGTCAGGATTTTCATATAAAGTATTTTGGCTGCTTAACAAAATTTTCTCTTCCAAAGATCCAGCTAAGAAATCCATTCAAATTTTAGTAGAGTAGTCTAGAGATAAAAATATGAAGTTCAACAATAGTATTCCTTTAAGGATATGCTAGCTAGGTTTCCCTAACATTTTTATGGAATTTAACATTATCCCAGGACAAGCAGGCAGGTATTCTCACTAGTGGGTGATGTCATCAGACAGAGCCCCGGTACGGACGTCTCACAAGCACGTGTTGCTTGTAGAAACTTAAAGTTTCTAGATGCCCGCACCGCGCATGCGCCGGTGCCTTCCTACCCGGAGATCCGGGCGTGTCTCCTCAGTTCTTTCTTTTCCGCGGAGCTGAGAAGTTCAACTTCTTCATGCGCTAGCTGAATTCAGTTAAATTTGCCTTCCTTGTCCGCGTTTTCGTTTTCTTTTAATTACAGTTAACAGTACTTTTCTTTTTCAAAAAAAAAAAAAAAGAAGATTATTTCCTCCGGCAGGTCGAACGGGCCGGCCACGTGGCTCAGGCCCACTGGCTTCGACCTAGCGGCGGAGATTTTCCGGCCTATGTCCCGGCCAATCACCGGGTTTAAAAAGTGCAGCAAGTGCCAACGCGCGATTTCACTCACGGACCCTCACCGGCGCTGTTTGCAGTGTTTGGGCCCCGACCACATTCCGAAATCGTGCGGGCCTTGCTCTACCCTTACGGCACGCTCTTTCAAGCGGCGTTGCCTATTGTGGGAATCGATGTTCAAGATGGACGCAGCTAAGGATCCCTCAGCCTCCACTTCATCTGATACCTCCCCGGTTCGGGCGAAACCGGCATCGACCACTCCTGCATCGAGTGTGGTGAAACCGGCATCGCTCACCCCGACACCATCCACGAGCTCGACGTCGGTGCCTGCCCCGGTCTCCTCTGTTCAGGTACCTCTTCCTTCCACAGTGCCACCAATGGTCATCAAAGTGCCGAAAGCTACTAAGCAGAAGCACTCGGCCTCGAAGGAGCGCGATGTCCGTGCAGGAGGACCCCCTTTCGGTGCGGATCCCTCCTTATCGGCTTCGCTACGGTCCGCGCTGGAAGCTCAATTCGTTGAGCTCATGCAGACCATCGGACCCGGGCTCATCGCTGCCATACAGGGTGACCTCCCGGTACCGGTCCAAAGGGGCGGTCCGCCCCCTCCCCCTCCCCCACACCGTTCGACCTCGACAACCGACGAGGACGAACGGGGGAGGGCGGCGATGCCCACGCGGCAAACCTCGATTACCGATATGCCGCCATTAGAACCCATTACGCCTCCGCGCCAACATGGGACCAGACCTCCGATCGATACTCGAAGCCCTGGGCATAGTCAGGAAGAGTTCTTCCGTACTCCTTACCAGACTTGGGTAGCATCGCAAGAACCCGCATCGCAAACCCAGTTGCGATCCACCGCTTCCAGCCCTATCCACTTGGGGGCCTCGGGAGACCATGCGATGCACAGACGATCCCGATCCCCGTCCCGCCACCGAGACGGGCACCGATCGAGACACTCATCCTGGCACTCCTCACGCCATTCGGAGGTGTCACCGCAGAAAAAACTGCAACGTAGGGGATACTCCTCATCAGAGGTGTCCCCCCCGAGGGGCCCGGAGTACGAGGAGACACTGGCGCCCGATTCTCCTTGTCACTCCCCGATGTCCACGGACCTGGAGGCCTCCTCCTCCTCCAGCCCGTCCCACAGACCGACGCTGGCGGAACAATTGTCCTTCTCATCATTCCTCCGACAAATGGCGGAGGACCTGGATGTGACCCTTGACACGGGCTCCCGATACTCCAAAGAGTATCTGGACACCATGCATTTACCTACCCTCCAACGGAGTCGCTTCGGCTCCCCTTGCATAAATTACTGGACCAGACCTTCATGCAGTGCTTCGAAACGCCGTATTCCATACCGGCGATCCCCAGCAAACTCGATGCTCGATACCGCATCGTGCACCATAAAGGGTTCGAGGGCCCTCAACTCTCCCACCAATCCCTACTGGTCGAGTCCTCCCTTAAACGCTCTCATCCCTCCCAGGTCTACGCCTCTGTACCGCCGGGCCGAGAGGGGAGAACGATGGACAAATTTGGTAGAAAATTCTACCAAAACTCCATGATGGCGTCACGGGTGCTAAACTACAACTTCTTTTTCTCTTCCTATCTGGAGTTCTTCTTGCCGGTGCTCCGCAAGTTCACTCCGTTCATAGACAACCAAGCTCGATTCGAGTTCGAGGAAGTGGTAGCCTCCCTCTCCCAATTACGCCTCCAGCTGATGCAATCCTCCTTCGATGCATTCGAACTCTCGGCACGCGCCGCCGCAAGCGCGGTAGCTATGCGTCGCCTGGCATGGCTCCGTACTATCGATATGGATCCCAACCTACAGGACAGACTCGCCAACGTACCGTGTGCTGGAGCTGACCTGTTCGATGAGTCTATCGAAACTGTTACCAAGAAGCTGTCGGATCATGAAAAATCCTTTCAATCCATCCTGCGGCCCAAACCCAAACCTCAACAGTCTCGACCTTCCAGGCCACCCCTGATTTACCAGCGGCGTTACATGCCCAGACAAACGCCTGCTGCGAGACAGCCTGCGAAGAGACAACCTCCCCAGAAGTCTCAGCAAAAACCTCAGCCACCGGCGGTACCTAAGGCTCCCCAGCCCTTTTGACGCCCCCCCCCCCGGGAGCATAACCTCGGCCTCTCCCATAGGGGGCCGCCTCCATCTTTTTTACCATCGATGGGAGGCCATAACCACGGACCTATGGGTCCTCACCATCATAAGAGAAGGATACTCTCTTCAATTCCACCGGGTCCCCCCGGACCATCCTCCAAGAGAGTATCCTTCAAGCTCGACGCAGACCGCCCTGCTTCTTCAGGAAGTCCAAACCTTACTTCAGCTTCGGGCTGTCGAGCCGGTCCCGTCAGACCAATTGAACCGAGGGTTTTACTCCCGGTACTTCCTCGTCCCGAAGAAAACGGGCGACCTGCGACCCATTTTAGACCTTCGAGCCCTCAACAAGTCCCTGGTCAAAGAGAAGTTTCGCATGTTGACTTTGGCTTCTCTATACCCCCTCCTCGAGCAGAACGACTGGTTATGCTCCCTGGATCTCAAGGAGGCCTACACTCACATCCCCATTCACCCGGCCTCCCGAAAGTTCCTCAGATTTCGGGTGGGAAATCTGCACCTACAGTATCGAGTGCTACCATTCGGCCTATCTTCGTCCCCCAGAGTCTTCACAAAGTGCCTGGTGGTAGTGGCCGCGGCACTCCGGGACAGGGGTCTACAGGTATTCCCATACCTCGACGACTGGCTCATCAAGGCCCCGTCAGCCCCAGAGGTCACTTCGGCGGCCTTGGCTACAACCTACTTCCTCCAGAATTTGGGCTTCGAGATCAACTTCTCCAAGTCTCATCTACAACCCACCCAGTCCCTCCCCTTCATCGGAGCGGTCCTGGACACCACCCGACTCCGAGCATTCCTGCCTCGGCAACGCATGGAGTCTCTTCTTCATCTCAGCCAATCGGTGTCTACTCGCCAAACCCTACCGGCGAGACAACTGATGGTGCTCCTGGGCCATATGGCCTCCACAGTACATGTGACACCCTTTGCCAGACTTCACCTCAGGATCCCCCAGTGGACCCTGGCATCACAGTGGAATCAATCGTCCGATCCACTATCCAAACGCATCTTAGTCACACCTGCTCTTCGGCAGTCTCTACTTTGGTGGATGACCTCTTCGAATCTATCCAGAGGTTTGCTGATGCACTCTCCCCCCCATCAGAAAGTTCTCACAACCGATTCGTCGAACTACGCATGGGGGGCCCACCTGGAGGGTCTCCGCACCCAAGGATTCTGGACCAGTGCGGAAAGACTACACCAAATCAATCTACTGGAACTCAGAGCCATCTTCAATGCGCTCCAAGCTTTCCAACACCTACTCCACGACATGGTAATCCTCATTCGCACAGACAATCAGGCCGCCATGTATTATATCAACAAGCAAGGAGGCACGGGCTCGGCCCTCCTTTGCCAGGAAGCTCTACGAGTCTGGGACTGGGCGGTGCGCCACAACACCCTACTCAGAGCAGTATACATCCAGGGGGAGAACAACGTCTTAGCAGACAAACTAAGCCGTCTGCTACAACCGCACGAATGGACTCTCCATTCCAGCCCCCTTCACCAAATTTTCACGCAATGGGGGACGCCCCAGATAGACCTCTTTGCGGCTCCCCACAACGCCAAACTGCCTCAGTTTTGCTCCAGGATCTACACTCCTCATCGCCTCGAGGCAGATGCTTTTCTACTGAACTGGGGGAAACTATTCCTATATGCGTTCCCACCATTCCCGCTGATCCAGAAGACTCTGGTCAAGCTGAAACTCGAACGGGCCACCATGATTCTAATAGCTCCTCGGTGGCCCAGACAACCTTGGTTCTCCCTCCTACTTCAACTCAGCAGCAGGGAACCAGTACCACTTCCAGTGTTTCCTTCACTGCTTACTCAACATCAAGGATCACTACTTCATCCCAACCTGCAGGCTCTCCACCTGACAGCTTGGTTCCTCTCAACGTAACCCCTCACCAATTCTCACAAGAAGTGAGGGAGGTCTTGGAAGCTTCCAGGAAGCCCGCCACTCGACAATGCTACTCCCAAAAATGGACCAGATTCTCCTCATGGTGTGTTTCTAAGTCAACGGAACCTCAGCGAGCTTCCTTATCCTCCGTGCTGGACTATCTCCTACACCTATCTCAATCTGGGCTCAAGTCCACTTCCATACGAGTCCACCTGAGCGCTATTGCGGCGTTCCACCAGCCCCTACAAGGGAAACCCCTCTCGGCCCATCCGGTGGTCGCCAGATTTATGAAAGGACTCTTCCATGTTAACCCTCCTCTCAAACCACCCCAGTAGTTTGGGACCTCAATGTAGTCCTTTCCCACCTCATGAAGCCCCCGTTTGAACCACTCAACAGGGCCCCCTCTGAAGTATCTCACCTGGAAAGTGCTTTTCCTTGTAGCCCTTACGTCCGCTCGCAGAGTCAGCGAACTCCAGGCGTTGATGGCGGACCCACCTTTCACAGTATTCCACCATGACAAGGTGGTCCTCCGCACTCACCCGAAATTCCTGCCTAAGGTGGTCTCCGAATTTCATCTCAACCAATCCATTGTACTTCCAGTATTCTTCCCTAAGCCTCATTCTCACCACGGAGAATCGGCCCTTCACACTCTAGACTGCAAACGTGCCTTGGCTTTCTACCTGGATCGCACCAAGCCACACAGAACCACTCCTCAACTTTTTGTCTCCTTCGACCCTAACAAGTTGGGAAGACCCGTATCAAAGCGCACCATCTCCAATTGGATGGCGGCTTGTATCTCTTCCTGCTATGCCCAGGCTGGATTATCACTTCCTTGTAAGGTCACAGCCCATAAGGTCAGAGCAATGGCAGCCTCAGTAGCATTCCTCAGATCAACACCAATCGAGGAAATTTGCAAGGCTGCCACCTGGTCCTCGGTTCACACATTCACCTCACATTATTGTCTGGATACCCTCTCCAGACGGGATGGACAGTTTGGCCAAACAGTATTGAAAAATTTATTCTCTTAAGTCGCCAACTCCCCCCTCCATCCCACTGAGGTTAGCTTGGAGGTCACCCACTAGTGAGAATACCTGCCTGCTTGTCCTGGGATAAAGCAATGTTACTTACCGTAACAGTTGTTATCCAGGGACAGCAGGCAGCTATTCTCACGTCCCACCCACCTCCCCTGGGTTGGCTTCTCAGGCTAGCTACCTGAACTGAGGAGACACGCCCGGATCTCCGGGTAGGAAGGCACCGGCGCATGCGCGGTGCGGGCATCTAGAAACTTTAAGTTTCTACAAGCAACACGTGCTTGTGAGACGTCCGTACCGGGGCTCTGTCTGATGACATCACCCACTAGTGAGAATAGCTGCCTGCTGTCCCTGGATAACAACTGTTACGGTAAGTAACATTGCTTAATATACTTATATGCAGAAAATATATCCCATTTTATAATTCTCTTGGATCATATTCCTAAGAATGTAGGTGACCTTATAGAAATAGTCAAAATTAAAATTTCAAGTTTTTAAATTAGCTTGCTTTAGAAACATTTTTATGATTGATACTGCCCAGTTATCAGGGGCTTGGGCATGTAAACTTTGAGCTACACAAATATTAATCTCAGATACTATAAACAGCCAAGTTGTAGTTTTTGAATAATAGCAAAGCTTTTATTTGAAAAGAAAGAATTGTATAATACTAGATTGTAGTTGAATAATCCTGAAAGATATGTCTTCTTTCTGAGCTAAAAATCCAAACAAGTTACTATTTATGCCCTTACTGCAGCTTAATTCTAATGCCCTGCGGTAAAACGTGGATTCATTATTTTACTCTTACTTGCACAAATGGAAGAAATAAAATAATACTACCTCATTTTAATAGTTTAATAAAAGGTTAAAAATGTTTTCTCTAGGTGAATCTCCTGTTCCATCTGTGTCGTCTGGATCATCTTCACCTCTGTCAGCTGGTTCTGCACCTCCTTCCTTAGGCCAGCCAAAGTCGAGCAATATGAATCATGATCGAAAGGTACCGCCTCCCATCGGAACAGAAAGGCTTGCTCGAATTCGACAGGGTGGTTCTGTAACGCCCACTCCCTTAGGCACCAATTTCACAGCTCCTGTTGGACATGGTGGTATTTGGTCCTTTGGAGTAAGCAGTGCATCAGGTAAGCATGGGGCACACAGTTAAGTTTCTAGCTTTTAATTTTCAACAAACTTGGCAACAAATCTTTTACCCCACAATGATTCAATATGTTATCAACTTTTCCTTCACAAGGTAATCATGTTTAAGGTTTTCAACAATAATTTGTCAGCCTTATTGTAAGCTTTAGCAGTGACACTTGGTGCTCAAATACTTTCATAGTACCAAGATTTAAACACCCACCTCTTATTAGCCCTTCTCAACTATTTTTAGTATATAAGTTTTTGTTTTAGCTACAATTTACTTAGCCGTTTAAACAAGTATTAAAGCCTTTAAGATAAGTCTGAATTAAGTTATATGTCCGGCCAGGGAATATTCATCTAACATGTTTTGCCGAAAAACCGGCTTTTACAAGGACTTCCCCTATAGACAGAAATATCAATATTACTCTTCTAATCACCACTACTTTCATATACAATCAGACTCCATTCAGCCTCTCACCTGTTCCTGCCGTACACAATTGACTGCCCCAGCTTTTCCAGACACAAAAAATGTGTGTTCCAACTGAGGAATAAATTAGGACACACCCTAATAACTAATATTACCCCGTTTGGCTGAAATAACTGCAGTGAGACGCTTCTTGTAGCCATCTACCAGTCTCTGACATCGGTCTGAGGAAAGTTTGGCCCACTCCTCAATGCAGAATTCTTTCAGCTGTGAGATGTTTGAGGGGTTTATTGCAAATACAGCCTGTTTCAAATCACCCCACAGCATCTCGATGGGATTAAGATCAGGGCTTTGACTTGGCCATTCCAGAACTCTTCATTCTTCATTTCTTAGTTTTCAGACAGTCCTTGGTGGATTTACTGATATGTCTTGGGTCATTGTCGTGTTGCAGGGTCCAATTCCGCTTCAGCTTTAATTTTCTTACAGATGGTCTCGCATGTTCTTCAAGTACCCTCTGATACATGGTAGAATTCATGGTGGATTCTATGATGATGAGCTGGCCAGATCCTGCTGCAGCAAAGCATCCCCAAACCATGACACTTCCACCTCCATGCTTTATGGTTGGTATGAAGTTCATTTCCTGGAATGCTGCATTTGGTGTACGCCAAAAATGTCCTTTTCTGGTGTCCAAATAATTCAATTTTACACTCATCTGTCCATAGAACACTATTCCAGAAGTCCTGGTGTTTGTCTACCTTCTCTGGCCTTGATGTTTCTCTTAGAGAGCAAAGGTTTTCTCCTTGCACACTTCCTATGCAAGTTAAATTTGTGCAGTCTCTTTCTGATTGTATAGGCATGTACTTTCGCATCAACAGTAGCAAGAGCCTTAATGTCATGTTAAGGTTTTTGGAGACTGCTTTTAATTGTACAACTACAGTATTTTTCCAGACCGTGGAATGGCTAATGTCAGATTCTTTTGAGATCTTTTTAATTTCTTACCAGACTTATAAACTGCTACAGTCTTCTTTCTGAAGGTCTCAGACAGCTCTTTTGATCTCACCATGATGTTCACTCTCACCGCAGCAGTCATGAGCACACCAAACTAAATGTTTGAGGTTTAATTAGGGCAAACTTCCTTCAAAATGCTGATTAACGTTGTTCTAATCATGTGCACCTGATGTGATAAACTGGCTCAAATCACACACAGATATAAGTAGGAGGATATGTGGGGGTGTCCTAATTTATTCCTCAAAATACACATTTTTGTGGATATCTTTTGTTTCATGAGTAAATCAAGGAAAACTTCTGTTTACGTGCAATTACATCACTTTCTTTTCCAGAGATTTAAAAAAAAAAAAAATTGACATAGATATGCGAACATTTCTTAAGAAAGAATTGAATATTTCATAGGTGTCCTAATTTTTCACATGACTCTATATCAGAGAATATGTACTGTTGTATCTGCATACCACATCTGAACCTGTCAGAAATTTGTGCCCTTCAACAGCATTTTCCTGTAAAGCCCTACCAGGGATATAGCAGCTATAGGAGTGATGACATAATCAACCAGATTATTAATTTCTGCCAGCTTAATTTTCTTCTGCTACTGTATCATGTTCTAGAATCTAAACTGAAGTGCATTTTAAAAAAAGTTCTTTGTGGATAGAAATATGCTTTATGATTTTCATGAAATACCACATCAAGCTTTTATGCTGCTACCCAATATAAATATGAAAGAGAATGTAAGTTTGATTTGAGAGCACCAGAATAAACTCCCCATTATGAATGTCATTGAGGAAGATGAAAAAAATGCAACCAAGTTATTTTTCTTGGATATTGGTAAAAGTAGAGCAGTTTTTAAAAAGGTGTAAGTGAAAATAACTATATGCTAAAGGTTATCAGGGATGAATTCACTGGCTTTTTTTCTTATAAAAATAAAGAGCAAAAGGACTTTGTCAATTGCTGCAAAATGAAAATGTGTATTACATTTAAATATATAATCCCACTAATTCTATTAACCAGCTCATGCCAGCTAACAACAATAGAAGAACCACCCTATTCAGTTCAACGAAAAACAAGTGTGAAATTTTATTTCTTGTTCCTTGGTGAAACTATAGAGGGGCATAACTTAAATTAATATGACTATTCAGTGTTCTATTATGTGGGATTTCATTATAATCCTAAAACTATTGCCTACTTTTGTTACAGTATTGGGCTCAATTTTTTTTAATGAATTGTTATCCAAAGGTAACAAATTAACTATTGTTTCTAGAAGGTCTATCAGGTTGGTCCCAGCCTGTAATGGGTAATCATCCAGTACATGAACAGTTGTCAGATCCTGGCACATTTTCACAGCATCAGCCAATGGAAAGAGATGACTCTGGAATGATAGCGCCATCAAATATTTTCCACCAGCCAATGCCAAGTAGCTTTGTGGATTTTTCAAAGGTAAATATAACGTATTTATAGTTTTGTTTTGTTTTGGGTTTTTTTTTTTAAATCAAAATTTGACTATCTGTCTTTTAGAAAAAGTACGTTTGATTCAGTGCCTGGGTTTTCAACCATTTTTTTATTTTACTGTCATATTAGTTCTGCCTTGCCCAAGTATAATTGATGACTCTTTAAAAAAGTACATATTTGGGGTGTATAAGAACTTATCAGTAAATGGTTGCAAGTCTAGGTGGGTTCTCTAGTGTAGTGCTCTAATATTACTGTGAAATCTGTAAAATGTTTAGTCTCTGTAAAGTAGCATACTCTTATTGTATGCATGGTATAAGCATTGGAGGTTATAAAAGTTCTCCTATATTTGTACTTTAACACCAAAAATATGTTGTTTCTTTATTTTGTAATTCCTTGTTAGTGATGTACTGTGCTAAACATAATAGTAGTCATTTAATTGAATGGTGGTTCTGGTATAAATCTTGTATAAGCCATACTTTTGGCTGTTGAGTAGGAAGTTATAGATCTATATCCATAATGCATTACTATGTGGAGTCTTCCAAGCTATATCTCGGTCATCAGTTTATTAAATGTTCCAATATTCTATTTCTAGGGACTACCAATTTCCATGTATGGAGGTGCTGTAATTCCATCACATCCTCAGTTGGCTGATGGTTCAGGAGGCCCTCCTTTGTTTAATGGGCTACATGCACCAGATCCAGCTTGGAGCCCCATGATAAAAGTAGTCCCAAACTCAGCAGACTGTACGGATCCCCAGCAGGTAAGTAAACCAAATCAAGAAAAATGTAAAGGCCATTTAAATTTAAACAGTGTCTTAAGGTTTCATTGTTTTATATTCACTTTTATTATGTTAGAACAATATTCTTTGCGTCTTTACCAGTCCAGGACCTGTGGGTTGTGCTCACTGGCCAGCAGATGGAGACAGAGATTAAAGACTTATGGGAGTCTGACCTAGAAGAGCACTGTGCAACCTGAGATCTTTGGTATTTCTCAGACTTCGGCAGATGGTGATGGGTGGATTGTACAGCTCCTGAACATCACAGAGAGAAGCTCCTGGTCCAGTTGGTTGAGGATAAGAGGGCTGTATTTGGGTGGGGGAGGCAGTTTTGCCTTGAACCAGGGGACATCTTGGAACTGGAACATAACTTAAAACACTAGAAGAACCTTCTTTACCCTGGATAGCTTCACAGTGAGTACAGGGATCTGTTCTTAAGGGTTGTTAAACATGTCTCTGTAAAGATGGTATAGCAAATGCCTTACCCTTACTGCCGGTGATATATAGTGATGTAATCTATACTTTAGAATTTTGAAGATGTATATTAAACTTTTAAGCTGTATCTTCAGAACGTGCTTTCTGTGTGGTTTATTACTATACCTATGGGAATTTTGCACTACATTCTACATCAACTCTTGTTGAAATTGATGTATTGTACTCATTGATCACTTTGTTAGTTTAGCATAGCGCTTCATATAAAACTTCATATGTGTTCAATTCAATTATTTTAATCTTTTTATCAGTGTAATTTGATTATTGCACTCATCATTGATCAGCTTTGTTAGTTTAATATAGAGCTTTATATGTGCTCAATTTAATTAAATCTTTTTATCAGTGCATTTGGTTATTTCAATTTTTTTTTATCACTTTGCAAAGTTAAATAGCTCTTATCCGAGTCCTGTCTGAATGCCAGCTGGGGACTAGTGAAAGATTGAAATACATCAATTTCAACAAGCGTTGATGTAGAATGCAATGTAAGAGTCCCGTTGGTACAGTAATAAACCACACAGAAAGCACATTCTGAAGATAGCTTAAATGTTTTTAATATACATCTTCAAAATTTATAATTAGATGTTACATCACTATATATCACCTGTAGATTTGTTTTGTGGCAAGTAACCAAAGAATATAGCCATTATATTAACAGTGATTACCCTTACTGCCATCATCTCCAAGCGAGCATGGACTGGTGACCAAGTTTGCAAGCAGTTTTAACTGTAGCTACACCTCTAAAGTAGGCCACAGCACAAACCTTGAGTTTGCGTGTGGCTAGTGCGCCTGAGTTAGAATTCAAATTCCTGCTCACAAGAAAGCTGGTGCTGTGGGGGCTGGCATATGGCTGCTGGTCACTGTACATCTTGCCACTCCTAAGTCTGCAGTTGCTCTGGATCAGGGAAGAAGCCTGAATCTAAGGGAAAAGTTCCCTTGGGGCAAACTCCA
Source organism: Geotrypetes seraphini (assembly GCF_902459505.1). Taxonomy (NCBI): domain Eukaryota; kingdom Metazoa; phylum Chordata; class Amphibia; order Gymnophiona; family Dermophiidae; genus Geotrypetes; species Geotrypetes seraphini. Next base: position 15,228,733 of record NC_047101.1, on the reverse strand, counting down.
TTCTGGTTTCTGCTGTAGGGCAATTTCACAGTTCCTTACGGAAGGAAGAGCAGCCATTTTGTTTCACTCCATCTTGCATTTCACTTTTTTATACTGTTTGCGGCTGGTACTCATGGCACTTCTGGCTATTAGACCATCCTTTGTTCCAAAAACTTCTACTCATTCTTCAAGGCCACCTTGACATTTGGAAGAGGATCAGGGTTAACATTTTCCCCAGAATTTGTGGTGTTTCTTCATAAGACTTTTTTAAACCAAAGATCTTAGGAGGGCATGTCACAACTCTTCCTTCACCTTCTGATGCTGCTTCAGCGCCAAAAGTAAAGACTTCGATAGGAGCTAGAGGAGTGGGACTTCTCTTCTATGCTATCTGCAGGTGTTTTAGACCAAGTATGGTCAAATAGAATTGAAGTGGGTTCTCTAGCAAATAAAAGGAGAGATTCTAGTGGAGGAGGGGGGGGACAACCCTTCAGTAATATGATTATTTAGGAAACTTGAGCTCCCAGCATTAATTTCAAATTTTTAAGCATTTCAGAGAACTCTCTGCAATAATCTCTTGCTATGGGAACTTTGATATTGGTGGCTATCAGGAAGCCTTCCAGATTTGTCCCATCCATCAAGCCATTTTTGCTAAGTAGGAAACTCCCAAATTGGGAGTGTAGGTAGAGCAATGGCTAAGCTATATCCTTTGTTACCAAATGCGGTGGATGTCTGATAATGGCAATTACCAAGAAAACCACTAGCTTGGTAAAGGAAATCTTGGCTGTGAAAGATATTTAAGATAGGTTGAAGATTTTGATGTTTTCATTATTGTCTCCAGGCAGTTGTGTACATCACTTGTGTCTAAAGCCTATTTTCTATGAATACATCAAGGTCGAAGAACTTGATGAACCTTCTTTGGACTTCTTCCAGTTGGAATTGAGTATAACTTAGGTTGCCAGATGCTTCATATGATTTGAAGTATGGTGATGACAGTGTTGGTCTTAGCATCTTTTATAGCATTCTGCTAATAAATGCTTCAATACCTCTTTCCTTTCTGAGTAAGCTACTAGTTGAAGATTTCAGAAATTGATGAAAAATTTTGGGGACTCCAAGCTGCAAAGGTGAGCACAAGTGATTATCTTTGAACAGATTTAGAGAAAACAGGAAAATCAGGAGCTTTTTAGGAAAGGATGTTCTCAAGGACCTCATTGTGATCCACTGAAATCCCCTGATGATTGATATCCTAAGGTCATTCTGCAGAGAAACAGATTAGAGGATATATTTCCCTGGTTTATTGAGGAATAGATTTGCATTCTGTCTAGGATGTTTTATAACACATGTATGCAAGCTGGGATTTTATTGACCTCTTTCAGAAACCTTTCTGAATGTGCCCTGTCAAACTCCTTCAAGAAGGGGTGGCTGTTCAGGTTACTTTCCATAATCTTTTCATCCTCAGGGTAATCATCCAAGTACCAGACCAATGAGGAGATATTCTGTTCCCAAAAAAGAGAAAAACTTACCCAGATCATCGCAAAAGTGTCAATTATGTTTTGAAGGTCAAACATTTCAGAATAGAGACCTTAAGATCAGTGACTGCAGCTGTGCAACGGGGGAAAATTATGACCTCATTAGACTTCAAGGAAATTTACTTATATATTCCCACTTGGCTGCAACATTAGAGAAATTGAAAATGTCTGCTAGAATTACAAATCTGTTCCAAGTAATGCCTTTTGGTGTAGCAACAGCACCTTAACACTTTCTAAGGTTATGGTTGTGGTGACAACATTTTTGTGACGAGAGTGGATCAGAGTTCACTCTTACTTGGACGATTGGCTAATTAAAGCAAGCTCACAGCAAGAGAGCAAACAGATTACAAAGTTCTTAGATTTCTACAGTTGCTAGACTAGATAATCATTTTTTACAAAGAGCAATCCAATTCCCTGTCAGGTTTTGGAGTATTTAGTCTGGGCATTGTAACTTCAGTCACAGGTTGCCTGCCTTCTGATTCAAAAAGATTCCCAAGCATGGGACTTATGCGAGTCCTGAGCTCATTAGCGGTGACCATAATTCTGGTTGGCTCAATCATGAGGCTGCTACAGATGTCTTTACTGAGCCAGTGGTCTTGGTATTGCAGGATTACAAAGTTTTTTTGTGTGTACCATGGGCATAAGCAACGATCAGCATAAAATGGTGGCTTCTACTGTTCAAACTGCTTTGAGGAATATCCCTTCAGGATCCCAGTTATACTGTACTCACCACAGATGTGAGTCTTTAGCTGAGGAGCTCATTACAACAACCAAGTGGCACAGAGAATATGATCTCAAAACAAGAGGTATCCTAGTCTATCAACATGTTGAAAATGGTTCTAATGGTGCTCCATTTCTTTTAAAAGGAGGTGAAGATCAGGGCAGTCATTTTTTTCCAACAATGTTGGTAGCCTGCATCAACAAACGAAGAACCAAAGTGTGGTCTTGGCAAAGAAGCAGGACTGCTATTTACCTGGGTGGAATGATGCCTTCTGAGTCTGGCATTTCACAAAGATGGAGCTAGGAACACTCAAGTAGGCTTTCAGCAATCACTCTCTAGATCTGAAAAGAGTGGGAATTGTTTGAACAAAAGCTTCAAGAGACAAGGTGATAGGGCAATCCAATCTTGGGTCTCATGCAACAAAAGTCATTGCCATGTTTTCTTTTGAAAGAAGTCTGAGCCAAGGACAATGGATACTCTCGTAAATTGTGGCCACCAGAGCAGCTGCTTTGTGGTGTTGACACTTTCAATATTAGATCATGTACTTCAAAGAATTATATTCTTTCCAGGGCCAGCAATTCTGGCTGAAAAGACTGGTTTGCAGACCTTGTGTCACAAAATAGATCAAACCTTACTTCTTCCCCAGACAAAGAATCTTCTAATGCAAGGACCAGTCAGCCTTCTGTTGTATGGCTTGGTTATTGAGGCCACACTTAAGACACAGAAGTTATTCAGAGTAAATAATTGCCATCTTAAGGTTAGAAAGTGTTCCACTTCCACAGTTTATGCTAGAATTTGGCAATTTGATCTTGGTGCTCAGGGCAATGGCTCCCTTTACCGCATCCATATCTCAAATTTTAGATTTTCTGCAAGATAGTCTTTCCTCAAGGCTAGCCCTCAGGACCTTGAAAGTTCAGATGGCAGCACTATCCTGTTTTCAATGACTTTTCAAAAAGATGTGTGCATCTGGATCTTTTTTTTTCCCCTCATAGGAGTTTCCTGTATCTGCCTGTCTTTCTCAGGTTGGTCCCTTTCTTCCTAAAATAGTATATTTTCATGTGAATCGGATCCTAATTATTTCATCCTTCCACAGAGAAGACTTGCAAATAATTTAAATCCTTCCCTTTGGTAGATATCTGTTGTGTCCACATTAGATATTGTGTCTGGAAGCAAGTTAATGATGATCAAAGAACGGTTTGTTTTTGAAGATGCAAGAAAGAAGCAAAGCAGCCTCTAGGGTTAATTGCCCTTTTGGCTTAAAAAAATTCTTCAGCCTATGTTCTTATAGGGAAGTAACCTCCACAAGATTTGAGAGCACATTCCACTAGAGGAATAGCCATATCTTGGACAGAATCTGGTGTAGTAGCTCCCTTTGACATTTGTAGAGAGGCAGCATGGTCATCCGTTCATGCTCTTGCAAAGTGTTTATAGATTTAGGGCTTCTTTTACTAAGGTGCGTTAGGGCATTAACGCATGGAATAGCGTGTGCTAGACTTTTAACACCAGCATTGAGCTAGCGTTAGTTCTAGCCATGTACCGTGCGGTAATATCCTGCGTGCGCTAAAACTGCTAGCGCACCTTAGTAAAAAGAGCCCTTAATTCTGTGGCACGGGCAGATGGCAGGTTTTGGGACTCAAGTTCTATGAACAGGGAGGAGTGGCCTAGTAGTTAGAGCTGCTGCCTCAGCACTCTGAGGTTGCGAGTTCAATCCCTGCCTGCACTCTATGACTCTGGGTAAGTCACTTAGCCCTGCATTGCTCTAGGTACCACAGTTAGATTGTAAGTCTACCGGGACAGATAGGGAAAATACTTGAGTACCTGATTATTATTCAATGCATTGTAAACTGCTTTGGGTGAATCTGTTCATGAAAAAGCAGTTAATAAATCCCAGTAAATAAATAAGGTTTGTTTTGCTACATCCCACAGGTCCTAAATTGTTCTAGTAAGGACACTAAGGTAGAAGAAACTTTCTCTTTCCTTTAATCCTACCAGACCAGTCCAGGAACCCTCCCTGCCATTTTGGGCATACCAGGACATTTCTTTTCCTATTTCTGTTCAGTTTTTGGTTCTCATACAGGTTTTCTTCTGTATTTAGTTATGCTTTAGGGGATTGCAAAGATCTGCAATGTGACATAATCAAGCTTGAGAAATGGGTATCGACATGGCAAATGAGATTCAGCATTGATAAGTGTAAAGTGATGCATGTCGGTAACAAAAATCTCATGCATGATTACGGGATGTCCAGGGGGGGTACTTGGAGACACCTCCCAGGAAAGAGACTTGGGAGTTCTAATCGACAAATCGATGAAGCTGTCCACACAATGTGCGGCAGTGTCGAAAAGGGCGAACAGAATTTTAGGAATAATAAAGAAGGGGATCACGAACAGATCGGAGAAGGTTATCATGCCACTGTACCGGGCCATGGTGCGCCCTCAACTGGAGTACTGCGTCCAGCACTGGTCGCCATACATGAAGAAGGACATGGTACTACTCGAAAGGGTCCAGGGAAGAGTGACTAAAATGGTTAAGGGGCTGGAGGAGTTGCTGTACAGTGAGAGATTGGAAAAACTGGGCCTCTTCTCCCTTGAAAAGAGGAGACTGAGAGGGGATATGATTGAAACATTCAAAATACTGAAGGGAATAGACTTAGCAGATAAAGACAGATTGTTCACCCTCTCCAAGGTAGGGAGAACGAGAGGGCACTCTCTGAAGTTAAAAGGAGATAGATTCCGTACAAACGTAAGGAAGTTCTTCTTCACCCAGAGAGTGGTAGAAAACTGGAACGCTCTTCCGGAGTCTGTTATAGGGGAAAACACCCTCCAGGGATTCAAGACAATGTTGGACAAATTCCTGCTAAACTGGAACGTACGCAGGTGAGGCTGGACTCATTTAAAGCACTGGTCTTTGACCTGGGGGTCGCCACGTGAGCGGACTGCTGGGCACGATGGAACAGTGGCCTGACCCAGCATCGGCAATTCTTATGTTCGTGTATTCAATTTACAGATATGAGGGGATAATTCTATTTTCTACTGTATTAGTATTTTGAATGACACAGATCTTAAGACTGTATGGTGCCTCCTAATCTTTAGTCTCCCTCTCTCCATCTTCTGGCTGATGGGCATAACCCACAGGTCCTAGACTGGTCTAATAGAACTAATGGAAATAAAGTTAACATATAAGGACGTTTTCTCAATTTTCAGTTGTGTTTTTTCTGATCATAAATACCCACTCTATCAAACACAAAAAATGGATTCCTATAAATTAACTTTCTGTTCTGTTTTTGGTATGTGACATTCCCTTCCATCAATTGATGATAATGTTATTGCTGCTCTAGTCCCAGTTTAAAAGATTAAGATAAGGTGCTGTTCTGTCTTTATAATCGTATAAATGCTTCTCTTTTATATCAGTTTATTGAGAGATCTTTGATTTTTGTAAGGTTAGCAACATTGTATATGTTTGGGGCTTCAGATGTTGGTACTTAGAAGCAGTGTGTTTTAGGGGGTTCTTTGAACAGTTTTGGGGTGATATCTGGTAAGAATTTTTGTGTATTGTGACTGGGTAATGGGTATCAAAAATTGGTGAGAGATCCAAAATGCTATCTTTTCTTAAAATACCTATGGATTACCTCTAAAAATGTACCCAAAGTTGCCTCTGAAAGATATATTACAATATTTTAAAGTTGCCATGGAAAGTGGTCATAAAAAGTGGCTAAAAGTTTTATTTGAAGTGTAATGGGCATGAGTAGCAATTTAGATAGTATGCAACTGAAATCTATAATATTCATAAATCTTTTGCCTTCATTGAAAGAGTACACTTTTCCCCCCATAGATTTGGCCTGGAACATGGGCACCACATATTGGAAACATGCATCTAAAATATGTCAACTAAAATTTGGAAAATCGCTCCTTCAGCCCTGTTTGAAAACCTTTGATCTTGGAAGAACCCTTTAAGGATTTTTTTTTTTTAATTTTATCTTCTTATTTTTGATGTGCCTAACTAAACAATTTTCTGAATGGGCTGTTACAATGGAAACTCGATTTACCACTCTTTAAGAACAAATTGATTCCTATGTACCACAGGTTCTATATTCCTTTTAGTTTTAGCCATTTTGAACTTCAAAATCAGATGAACTGTTGCAGTGTTTCCGGCTAAACCTTACTGAAATCTACTTGTATGCAGCAGAAAACTAAATTACATGATTTCAGCCTTTTAGGTGGTAAAAACATGTATATTTGTTTACAAACTTACAAAAAAAAAAAAAGTTGAGTAAATTTCATGTCGTATAGTGGCTCTACTTTATGTAGCCTGTATTAATGTGAAATATTTACCGGATTATTCAATAAAAAAGATGAACAATGCTTGTGTGCTTTTTTTCATTTTGTGGATGACGTTTATTTCATGTTCAGTCAGTAAATCACATAAAAACATATGTACACCTTGTCAGAAGCAAAACATGTGTTAAATTATTCAAAATGGTGGCCATGCTTGCAAAACTAATATGCATAAATATTTAAAGTAATCCTGTCAGTACAAATTTGTATTTGACTCAAGTTCATGTGTTGGAAAATATACATGACCTGGAAGAGGAGTTCTTGGAGGTGCAAACAGGAGAACAAAAATCCCACAAGTCACAACATAGAAACATGACGGCAGATAAAGGCCGGATGGCCCATCCAGTCTGCCCATCAGAAGAGGAAGTACTACTATTATTTAACACTTCTATAAGCACAGAAAGGTGTATGCAGTGTTGTACATTTGTCATGTAATAGATGCCCTGAAAAGCTTACATCCTAGTGTGAAGACACAGACTGGACATGTAGAGGCTGGGGAGTTTCTTGCAGAGTGAATGATAGGAAGGACATGGGTAATTTTAAGAGTAGCAAGCAGCCTTGGCAAGTGGGCTTTTTATCTTAGATTTGAAAACTACAGGAGATGGAGCCTGAAGTAATGACTCGGGCAAGCTGTTCATGCATATGGTGCATCAAGATAGAAGGGGTGGAATCTGGAGTTGGCAGCGGAGGAGAAGGGTACAGTTAGAAGGAACTTGCCCGATGAACGGAGTTCACAGGGGAGCGCATAGGGGATAAGTGAGGAAAGATATTGAAGGACTGCGGAATGAGTACACTTGTAGGTCAGTGAGAGGAGTTTGAACTGTATTCGGAATGGATGGGGAGCCAGTGAAGTGATGAGGAGAGGGGTAATGTAAATATGGTGGCTCATGTGGAATATAAGTTGTGCAGCCAAATTTTGCACAGAGATGAGAAAGGTGGTTGAGTGGAAGACCCGAGAGAAGCAAGTTGCAATAATCTAAGCAAGAGGTGATGAGTGTAGATAAGGATTTTGGTAGTGTACTTGGAAAGGAGAGGTCATATTTTGGTAATATTATAGAAGTAATAAAGGACGTTTTTGTACTTGATTATGATGAATTGCATACATCTTTGAAGCTTAAGTACATAACGGACTCAGCACGGGCCGAGTTTAGTCACTATAGCCTGCATCAGGAGTCCATAGACACTGAAAAAAGTATAAATGGGGTAAGACGTACTTTCCTTGATGCATAATACATTACTGCACAGGAAAATTGCATACATCTTTACCCCATTTACACTTTTTCAGTGTCCATGGATGCAGGCTTTAGTGACTAAATTGGGTCTGTGTCGAGTCCATATGTACTTAACCTTCAGAGATGTATGTAGCAAATGACACGGGGACAAATTTTTCCCTGTCACATCCCCGTGAGTTTTGTCACTATGCCTGTCCCTGCCCCATTCCTGTAAGCTCTGCCTTAACCACACAAGCCTCGAACACTTATGATTTTAAAGTGATTGAGGCTTATGCAGATGAGGACAGAACTTGTAGGGACAAGACAGGAAAATGAGTCCCCGTGGGGATGGGGGAAAAATTTGTCCCTTATTCACTCAAAATAAGCCCCATACAGACAAACGATACACACACACCCAGTAACACTACAAGGCCTTACAACCCACAACATTCACACTCCCCAAAGAGAAAGGGAAAAAAGAAAAGAAATGGAGAAAAAGGCCTCAGTTCAGCTTCAGCTGTCCAAAAAAACTCCACTCCTACAAAAGCTGTTTATGTGTAAATGCTGAAAACAGGGCAAATAAAGTAGCCTGCCAGGTGGTATCAAACAGCACGCCTAATACAGATGAAAGTCAGTGGGTGAATGTAACAAAAGGCAGTATAGTCCAGCTCATAACATCCACAGCAAAAGCAAGAAAAATAACTTAGCTGCTAATGGCCTCCAAATCCAGGCCAGGCAGTCCTTATACCCAACGGGATACCCTCCGTTTCGCATCAAATTGCTGCGTCAGGGGTGTTCATATCATTGCTTCACATCCAATATTCCAGACCCACCATACTCCTCAAACATCCTCACCACTTCATCGATCAAAACTGGCACCATTCCCTTTGTGTGTGTGTGTGTGTGTGTGCTCTGATACTTAAATGTACAGTGACAATAATTTAGCATATCTACCTCTGCTAACATGTACATTCCCAAAATTTTATTGATTTTTCTTGTAAGCCTCTAAGTGTTTGACTGATTCATGGTGTATCTGATAGAAACCACATTCTCAATTATCACAATGTGTGACAATGAAGCAAAGTAATGCACGTACTTCTAGAGAAAATTGAAGTGTTAGCAATCTTGAAGACTATTTTAAAGGATCAAATATGACACCAGTCTCCACTTCAGATGTGTGTGTCTCACCCAGTTTCCCAGCTTTAATGGGAAGGGCTTCTAATACACTGCTTGAAGCAGACATGCAAATTAGGAGAACTGCTCAATATCAGCTTTTCTTACACCAAGCTATAAATAACACTTGCATTCCCACATGCTTTCTAATTCTGAGATTCAATTTAATATTTTAACAAACATGAAATCTAAAACCTGCTTGTACAATATAAATCTAACTGCCTAGGTCAGGCCCTTTTAAGATGCCCTCTCATAAACTAATTGCTATTGTTTTTGCCCTGCCTCTTTATCTTTGGGCATGCTCTTGAAAAATTTCCTATTACTTTCTGTATCTTTCGTGGAAGGCTTCTTTCCTCTCTCTCGAATGATGTCCTGTATGGTGGTAGAAAAGCACTTACCTGTAGAACTGTTCTCTATGAACAGCAGCATGCATGATGGCATTTCACAGAGCCTGGCACAGCAAGTGTTCCCTAGAGTTCAAAAAGCTTTCTGAAGTAGTCTGCATATGCAGGCACCTTCTCACCCGCCATTGCCGTGTGGGACCATTCCAGTCTAGCATGACTGATAAAATTGCAACTCCAAAAGGTGGTAAATAGGGCTTTTTGGATATTATGCTGTCCCTGTAGAACACCTTGAGGAGTAACTGCTTTCTCTGACAAACTTGGGAATTCCTAGCTACCATGCTGCCCTAAATAAAAGGGGTAAGAAGCAGCCTGGAACAGAAACAAATGGGACCTGGAGGCTGGAGATGGATTGCAAACCCCAAATATATTCTGAAGAATTGTCTGAACAAACCAGCTGTTTGGGAATCTTATTCTAAACAGTACTGAGAAGTGGATTGAATTTTTTTACCAGAGTATTAAAGTGGTTTACAAAAAAAAAAAAAACCCAGAAATTTCAAAAATACTAAATAAACTACAACATATTTAGTTAAAACATTGTGGCAGTTTACTAATATAGAATATAACATTTCACACATAAAGGGACTCTGTATGAAAGCTGGTTTACAAACCTGCTGGAAAAATTGCACTTTTTCACCAAAAGAGACTTTTGGAATCCTGCTAGATGCTTGTGACTTGGTTGGACACAGGCTTCTGGACTTGAACTCTTCATCTGAAACAGGAATGTGGGTATAATGCTCAAATAAGCCTCAGAACCTTCCCTGCCGATTAATACTGCTTGGAAACTACCAGGCAGGTGCTGAGAGAAACATATTACTGGATTAAATGGGCCTTGTATTGGCCCCAGTTTGACAAGTCTAAGATTCCCAGGACATAATTCATGTGGTGATCTTTTAGTCACATATGTGTTCATGGTTTGTTGACTCCAAAATCCAACTTCTTTAGAGCTTAATGATCTCCACCTTACAGGGGTAGATACTAGATTCCTTCTCTCATGACAACAGCTGTGCCTCTGTGTGACACTTACATCATTTTCTACAACACTGAAATAAATGAAAGTCTGATCAGGCCCTACTTATGCTCTCTTGAACAAGATGCTCCTCTTGTCTGACTTGCTGCCTACCCAAAAATACTTATCCCTCCAGTGAGCCTTCATTAACACAAAGGAGACATGGACAGCAGCCTAAGGAGCACACCCGTTTTACAGCCACCCTTGATGATGTTGGTTTTCAACAGATTACAGGCACCATGTCTCTGCTTCCAGTAGACTCATGATTAAAAAAAAAAACAACAAAAAGCCTGTGTAGGACAAGCACCTTTATCTATGTATCTGGTGCCTTGTCCTAACTTTTTTGTTTTACATTTTATTAAAACTTTCTATACTGCCTTTATTCAACAAATAAGGTGGTGTACAGTCTAAAATATTATCAGAAAGGGGAACTCCATTATATAAAAATATGGAAAGCAAAAAAATTAATTAAAAATAGTTCCAGGTAGACAAAACTTATCTGGTTGCCCACAGCCCCACAAAGTGCTTGTTAAAAAGATCTGTTGTCTTGACATCCTTCATGGGGTTTTGTGCCTCCTAGTGATCTGTTTTTGCCTTGGCTTTGATCGCCATCGGGCATTATCATCCTACCAAAGCATGTTATATACAAGGCTTTAAAGGGGTGAATTTGGGCCCAAATGCACAAAGCTCCGTAAATATAGTAAAAATATACTAGGTTGGGAGCAATTTACTTTTACCAGGTTATTCTCACATAGATTGTACAAATAGCATACATGATTTGCATGCCACTGAGTAGTCCAGTAAAAGAGGGGAGGAACTGTGCCTGGCCTCAGAAGAGCAATTGCTAAGCACAGCTCCTCCTGCCTGCAGCTGTTGTTCTTCCCTCTAGTCAATGGGCAGAGGGGAGAGCAGCAGCAGCTGGCTCAGCTGATTTACGCTCCCCCTGCTGGCTCTGGATCCAGCAGTGAAAGTCATGAATCATTTGAGTCAGCAGCCGCCACTCTCCCCTCTGCTGACTCAGCTAATCGTGGCTCCAGTACTGCCATCAATCTTTTATTTTGGATGTTAATATGTAACTTGCCCTGGATAAGGGCGGGTGAGAAATAAACATAAACTGGGCAGAAGGAAGAAGGGTTTCTAGCTGCAGGATAGTTGGGGGGGGGGGGGGTTGTTTGTTTTAGATGGGTGCAGCTGTTATGTGTATGTTGTATAAGTGCACAACAAATACACAACAGCTATTGGCAGCTCCAGAGCTACTGGAAAATTTCTCCATAAAAGGGAGGGGGCAGCATTTTCTTTAGTGCATCAAAAGGAGAGTTCATTTAAATACCAGTGAGCTTCTAATGCATTTGCCTAGGGTTCTCAGGGGCAGATTCTCAAAACCCACTGTGCCTTTAACAATGGTCGTCAAACTGGTTCCAGATTGTTTAGTGTGGAAGTATTCTACCAGACAATTCTCAAAAGGGCTCACTATGGTCTTTTCCAAGCTTCCTGGCAGACTCTGACTTTGCTATGCAAATGTATTATGAGGTCCTTAACCTTGCAGGCCTACATTTGTGGGCAAAATTTTGGCAGGTCTGAGCTGTAGTAATCTTATGTTCTGGTCAGTGCCTGAGCACTGATTGGCTTAGGCATTGAAAGGAAAGTAAGGCTTGACAGTAGAGAATGACACAGTGACAAAATTCATCACCGTTCCCGTCCCCGCGGATAACCGCGGGAAATAATACCATGTCATTTTCTAGTGTCTATTTCAACCTCGGTCCTTCTATTCCAGGATTCTTCAAAGCAAAGCTTGCGGGTCAGTGGCTGTGGCCATTCATACTCTGATTCTTCCCTCTCTCCTTAAAGAATAACATGAAGGTGGTTTCCCGCGGGTACGGTGATGAATTTTGTCACCGTGTCATTCTCTACAAGTTGACAGCTCAGACCTGCCAGAAATTTTTTTTTCTGTTTTCCCCAACAACCCCTGATAGGAGAGATGCTTACCCCCTGTACCTTTCACTTCACGGCCAATCAGAAGGATGCCTACTTCCTCTGGTGGACAGACTCACCTCTTCAAAATAGTGGGCTTCCCCTCCCCAGTGTAACCTGGGATGTACTGGAGAGGGGCCTAAGGCCCTGATTGACCTAGCTATTGAAGGGGCTGACTTGTCCTGCTATTCATAGAGTATCCCTGTTTTTCAGGTAAATACATACGGTAATCTTGTTTTTCTCAAAAGAGCTGACTTTGCTGGACGTAAACCATGTTTCTCCTTTTGATACCTGTGCAAACTGGATTGGCAAGGAAAGTGGTTTTGTAGTGCATTGTTTACTACATCAATCAACAATTTTGTAGGTCATGCCTTTTTTAATTAGATTAAAGCTACGCTCATTAATAGCTAACTCCAATAGCAATTACCCCTCCCTGGACCCAGTCCAGGAGTCTGCTCAAGCAGTCACCCCACTTGCTCCTTTGTTTACTTTATAACATTTTATTGAAGAAATGCAATAAATACATAATATAATACAGTAAAATAGTCATTGCATTTAAATTTACCATATTAACTTCTAATAAATGTTTATCATTCCTTCAAAATAAGATTTTCAAATTACTTATTACATCTCAATATATTCCCTCAATTTCTGACCCCCCCTTATCCCCTACCCCCATTGTTTTAATATTATTACAACATTATAATAAATGAATTAAACAGAAATACAGTTCAAGTAATTTAACACATATTAAAATCATCCTTCTTATTTCCCCCCTACCCTAGAATGAAAGGTGGCATGAAATACCAAGTATATAAAAATGCAAAGCCTTTGTTTAAAATAACCATCATAAATGCATATTGCAATATTGGTTACAAAAAGATCCTCCTAGTTATTGGCATTGGAGGAATCCATGCCATCTTTTAATTTTATTTGAGGTTTTGGAGGTTTGTAAATTTCCTAGAAGAACACTTTTATTTTAAAAAAATCTGGGCCCCCGATATACAAAAATTATCCTCGAAAGCAAGAAGTATGATTCTTAATACTTTTACTTAAATTTAAGTAAATGTTCTTTGTATTTTTATATATTTGGTATTTCATGTCACCTTTCATTCTAGGATGGGGGATAGGAATGATTTTAATATATGTTAAATTAATAATTATTATTTTATTTTTGTAAACCGCAATACCCAGGGAGTACTTGAAATGTATTTGTTTAATTCATTTATTATAATATAATAATATAAAAAAAAACCAATCTAAAGTAATTGTTATAAATGAAATAAATAGAATGAAGGGGAAGAAGGGTAGGCGGGAAAGGGAAGGGGTTAAGGGGGGATATAGAAATATATTTTTAAGGAATGATAAAATATGTATGCAAATGAATTTAATTGTAATGAATATCTCTGTATCATATTATTGTATATTTATTTGATTCCTTCAATAAAATGTTATAAATTAAAATAACCATCTTCTTTGAGCTCCGTTCCTTTCCTAGGGGGTGCATGCAAGTGGTATTGTTTGCAATGTGTCAACTTGCTTCTCTCTTCCCCCCCTTTCAATCCCGAGCTGGACGATCCCGCTGAACCAACAACAGCGAATCACCCCAACACACAGGGGTTTAATCCTTTGCCCCGCCCCCGAGCCCTGATTGCTGCGCGAGCTCGAGCTGTGGGCGGCGCACGTGCTGCTGCTCCCGCGCACCCGGGAGGGCAGAGGACTTGTGCAGTCGAGCCTCGCGCTTGAGAAGGGTCCAGAAATTAAAGGCGGCGAACCGAAATAAAAAGAGGGGGAGGGGGAGGGGGAGGGGGAGGGGGCAAGAAACTTTAGAGCAAAGGCAAGCGACGGGCTGCGGAGAAAATGGCGACCACCAAGTGCCAGCAGAGCGAGAGCCGCCCCATCCCCACCAAAGTCTTCTTCCTGAAAGATTTGTCGCAGCTGCCCGATTGCTACAGCAGCACGCCCGGCGGGACTCTCTTTTCCACCACCCCCGGAGGTAGGTGACCCCCCCCCCCCCCCGGGCTTGGACGTCGCCTTATTGCTTCAGGCCAGTGGTCCCTAGGACCTGGCAAAACCCCCAAATTAGTAGCAACACCCCCCTCCAAATTTGTCTCAAGTGCAGAAAATAGTCGCACAAATATAGGGAGAAAAATTCTCAGAAGCTAAATTTATGAAAAAAATACAGATTTACACTCTATCAAGTACTTGTATAATGTGGAATAGCAAAAGTATATATGCTCAGACCTGGAGGTGAAAGGAGTGTGTGGTGCAGTGGTTGAAGCTATACAGCCTTAGTACACGGGTTGTGGGTTCAAACCCTGCCCTGCTCCTTGTGACCCTGGGCATGTCACTTAATCCTCCATAGCCCCAGGTACGTGTGAGCCCACCGGGACAGGTAGGGAAAATGCTTGAGTACCTGATACTTAGATAACCTTGATAGGCGGTATATAAAATCCTAATAAAACTTGAAAGCCCCGAATATTCTTCGTAATACTCAGTGTACAAAATACCTTCAAATTGCACATCCCCCCAAAATTGGACAAAATGCTTATCTCCTTTAGGGTCCAGGTCGCAAGCAAGTTGGAAGTTTCAGCATTTGAAATGCTAGAGTCCTAATCCCGTGAAAAAATTTTGGACCCTGAGTTTCTGTTGTGATTTCTGGAGCAGGATCGCAATGTGGCCCCCACGTCGGGACCTTAAAGCAGATTAAGTGTTTTGTCCCCAAATGTTTTGCTGTGCAATTTGAAGACGATATTTTCCACATTGAGTATTATGAAGATATATGCAATGAGTGGGTTGGTGGGCGAGGTCATATTTGGGGCTTGATATAGTGAGAAGCATTGCTGTATGCTTTTTCATAAGGGAGCATTCCTTAGGTTTTCTTGTCAATAGCAGACTAAGCGCTTTTCCTCCAGGAACTTTGTTCGAAGCTGTCTTAAAACCGCTTAGGATAATCCAGGGTTGCAAGCCATTTCAGGTGCTGGTGCGGATCCACTGCCTGTCTGTGATATTCCGGGTTTTAAAGTTTGCAAACATTCCTGTGCAACTTGCAAGGGGCAAAGAGTGACATGTACAGCTTGGAGGCGTTTTCCTCATGTGTGTGCCAACTTATTTGGGTTGGAACTCGCACCCTTTGCAGCAGCAGATTGTGGCAAGTTGCATCCCTGTTCCTGGAGGCACCAGCTCTGTGGGGGCTTGAGCACCTCTAACGAACATACTCTTTCAATATGTCTAGTGAGGGGCCATGCGTTTTAAGTTTAGTATCTCCAGTCATTTTGAAAAGTTGGCTTCTATGGCCGGAGGGCTTCTTAGGGCTCCTTTTACAAAGGTGCGCTAGCGTTTTTAGCACACGCACTGGATTAGCGTGCGCTAGCCAAAAAATTACCACACGCTTAAAAGGAGGCAGTAGCGGCTAGCGCGCATGGCATTTTAGTGCGCTAAAACTGCTGGCGCACCTTTGTAAAAGGAGCCCTTAGTCTCGTACCCGAAGCGATATGGGGGTTAAGTGATTTGTCCCGAATCACAAAGAGCAGCAATGAGATTTGGAACTGGGCTTCCCCTGGCTGTCAGCCCAGTGCTCTCGCCACTAGGCTTCTCCACTGAATATACTGTATTTGTCTTTCCCCCTTCTTAATCCTTGCCTTTGTTTTTGCTCTTTTACTCCTCCCCTATCTTCAGTTTATTTCTCGTGATTTCTTGCACGTTGCCTCAAGGCACTCGGGCCCGGATGTTTTTATCCTCTGGAAGCTTATACACATTACTGTCTGTTGTTTTCTGCTTGTATTTTTCCTTCTCTAATATATCATCACCTGGTGGTTTATGTCTGGTCTTAGGCAAGTTCTTTGCATCCTATGTTTAAAGTTCTTGGAGAGCATTTTCAGAAAGGCACTTACATCCTGCAAAATTCATTTCTAAATCTAGAATTTTTTTTTTTTAAATTTTGCGATTGGGGGGGGGGGAGTTTCCATTAGTGTGGGGGAAAAAACGGTCTGGGTTAGGTGGAAGGAAGGATTTTAGTTGAGTAGGCATATGTTCAGGCGCCTCGGTTTTGTTTAATGGAAAATATCTTCCTAATTTAAGCGCCTATCTCTTTTTAATCCCCCCCAAGACTGTGATAGGGCCATCTTCACAGGATAACGAGTTGGGTGGCAGCCCTTGTATTTTTTTTTATCATGCGTGTCAAATGTGGATTCGGGGACAAGTGAGATTAGGATGCTGTGTGGTCAGTGTGCGCAGCAGAAAAGCGCCATTAGTACACCTGGTGAAGTGTATAATGCACCCTTCCTGGAGCAAATAGCTTTTACTGTGCTACCTCTCAGAAATACATGATGACCCCCCCCCCCACCCACCCATCTCTCAGTGACTAACTGTGCTTCAGAAGCAATATTCTTTCTTGTTAGGGGAAGAGAGCAACATAGAAGTTCATTGTTATAGATACACCAGTGTTGCTTGCACATGTGTGTGGGAGACCACTGCCGCTAATAGACTCCACCTTCATTCTCCTTCCTTGTTCTTGTCATCTTCAGTTCTTGGTTTTGTTGCCGTCTTTTCTCGAGTCATAGCTCCTTTTACAAAGGTGTGTTAGGGCCTTAACGCGCGGAATAGCATGCGTTAAAATGCTGTGCGCGCTAGCCGCTACCGCCTCTTGAGCAGGCTGTAGTTTTTCGGCTAGCACGTGCTAATCCGGTGCGTGCGCTAAAAACGCTAATGTACCTTTGTAAAAGGAGCCCCTAGACTTCATTTTTCTCTTACCATTCCTTTGTCTTCCATTGGATCCTCTTTTTCCTTCCCATTTTTATGCTCTCTGTCGACAGCAGAAGTAAATTCTCAGAACTGACATTTTTAATTACTAAAATGAACAGAAATCGTCTTTCTTACCTTCTGTTGCTTGGTGATTTTTATTTTTCTAATCCATTTTGTTCCTTATTTAAAATACTAGGCAACAAAGGTAAAAAAATGATTTATGAGTAATTAAAATGTCAGTTCTGAGAATTTACTTCTGCTGTCTGTTTTCCACTGTACAAGTATAGAAGGAAATGTGGAGGGGGTGATGCTTTATGTGATTAATATTGATGTGCAGCCCTAAAAAAATTATAGATAATGAAAGCAAGGCATGTGAAAGAAAAGGGGATAATGTGATCCAATAGAAGACCATGGAATGGTAAGCTTTATGTGATTAAAATTTTTAATTGTGATTATTAATCTAAGTTCCGTAATATTTATATTCCCCACCAACTCCTCACTTTACCTCTCTAATCCTTTTCAAGCCTCTTGTATCTGCCACCTTTAACCTGAGTATCGGAAGCCTGTCCTGCTTCCACCTGCCTCTCTCCACCCTCTTGTTTCAAAAAGCAAGCATATTTGAACTATGGATTCCACCCACCCCACCACAAAAAAAACTTTTGAACTTGCTTGTGATGCTGCCACTAACTGTGAAGCCTGCGAGACAAAGTATGCAAGTATCATGGGGTGTATGCGTGTGTTTTGGTGTTGAGTGTGGGGGGATTAGCACATGCCTTTTATGTAGGAACTAAAATGTATGGCAGCGAGGCTTTAAAAGTATTCCTCTCCAAAGCACAGAAGGAAATGGCCTCACAAGAAAATTTTGATATTTATGCTGAGCAAGTGGGTGGCACAGATGTATGCTGGCACTTCCATTTGTTCAGATATGGGCACGGTTAGCCACCCTCCCTGAAGAATCTTTGTGCACATCTGTCTGGCAAGCTCCCCTTGATTAGCATGCAGGTTCTGTTAGAGAACGACATGGGGACAAATTTTTCCCCATCCCCACAGGAACTCGATTTTCCCGGCGAGTTCTTTTCTTGGCCCTGCCTCCTTCCTGCAAACTCTGTCCTCATCTGCACAGGGACAGCGACAAAATTCATGAAGACGGGACGGAGACAAATATGACCCCCGTGTCATTCTCTACACTGTAGCACTCTAGAAATCAAAATGTACTATAAGTGAGCCAAGAATAGGACAATCAAGTCATTGTGACATCACTGATGAGGTTGGCTCTTAGGCATTGGTAGAATGAGCCATTATGATGTCACAATACCAGCTCTGGTTACGAGAGGCTGAAACTTTTCACACTATTTCTTCCATTTTCTATACTGCTCTCCCAAGTAGAGAATGACACGGGGACAAATTTTTCCCCATCTCCGTGAGAACTCATTTTCACATCCCGTCCCAGCAAGTTCTTTTCCTGTCCCTGCCCCTTTCCTGCAAGCTCCATCCTCATCTGCACAAGCCTCAAATACTATAAAATCATAAGCAGCAACATTCTAGAGCTCAGATTGTGATGTCATAATGCTTCATTCCACCAATGCCTAAGCTCCGTCCTCATCTGCACAAGCCTCAAACACTTTCAAATCCTAAGTAGCAACATTCTAGAGCTCAGATTGTGATGTCATAATGCCTCATTCCACCAATGCCTAAGCTCCGTCCTCATCTGCGCAAGCTTCAAACACTTTACAATCATAAGAAGCAACATTCCAGAGCTCAGATTGTGATGTCATAATGCTTCATTCCACCAATGCCTAAGCTCCATCCTCATCTGCACAAGGTGCAAACACTTTAAAATCCTAAGTGTTTGAGGCTTATGCAGTTAAGGCAGAACTTACAGGAATGGGACGGGGACAGCGAGAAAACACGAGAGGATGGAGAAAAAATGAGTCCCCGTATCATTCTCTAGGCTCTGTGCGCTTGAAACTAACATTTCAGCTTTCTGCATTACCCGGTATTAGTTCTGTGCTGGAACCCATATGTTTAGCTGTCTATGAGCGACTGTATCATGTTGGCTTTCAAGGGGCTTCCGTTGCTCCTTCTGCCCGGTCCCGCACAGCCACATGCACACATCTTAGAGGGGTAACGGTGGTTTGACGTGTGTGCATTTGTAGGCTGCGCTTAGGTGCAAGGCATATTCAAATGGTAACAGTATAAAACCATCTCATTCGGCGTAAGCAGCTGTTGAAAGCAAGAGACTTAGTGGAACATTCTGTTGCTGCATGGAGCTGGAATTCTAGGAAATAGGGCAAGTATCCAGTTGATGCTGTGGTGGCTTGCATAAATCACCTAGAAAATGTCATAAAGCCACAGAGCTGAAAAAAGATACACTGGTGCATAAGGTGAAATGTAAACCAAGCTGTGTAAGGTCATTTATAAGAACACAAATGCTGCCATACTGGGACCGATCAAAGGTCCATCAAGCCCGGGATCCAGTTTCCAATAGTGGTCAACCGAGGTCACAAGCACCTTTCAAGACTCAAAGGAGTAAAACACATTTTATGCAGTGGATTTCCCAAAGTCCACTTTAATGATGGCTTCTGGACTTCTGCTGTTGTACACTAGGACAAAAAGTCCAGGTTGGTGGTACAGATTTGGAGCCAAGTTGTGAAAGCTAAAAACACAGTTCTCTGAATTTTGCACGTGCCGTTTTGTGTATGGACTCAACCACACTATAATTTCATGTACCAGTTCAGTATATCTTTCTGTAAGTAATGTGGGCTAGATTTCCCTTTAAGATTTTCTTTGCGTTCATAAAGGGTTATGACTTGTTTGCATAACTGATGGAAATTTCACTTTGAAAAAAAAAAACCCCTAAACCAAGAAATTGTTTGTATAGTCCTTTTTCTAAAATGAGTTTGTATTAGTTCTACAGCAATTTTCCCAGATCTCGAACTGTGTAGGGAGCTTATGCATTTTCCACTGTTTACTTAGTCTAAAGTGTGTTTTGAAATGCAACAGGAAATGCATTCCAGGGATTTGGGTTGGAGGGTTTTTTGTTTTTTTTCCAAAGTTCTCCAGAACCTTCAATTCACTTCTTTTTGCCTTAAGCTCTTTTCACCCCTAATTCATGCCAGAGTTGCACTGGATGGTCGCTTGAAGAGCACCTTTGTGCCATACAGCACGTGAAGGAGAGGTGGGAACATCCGGCTTAGCGTCCCCTTTGGAACCACTGGGAGGGATTGTCTGCTGGTAGAAAATCCCTTCCAGAGCCCAACGCTGCCCCCACCCACCTGCAGGAGGGATGTTCGCTCCTTCCTGCCATCGGCCCAAACCCCCCCTCCCCGAACTTAGATATGGCAGGAGGGATGCCCACTCCCACCTGCCATTGGGACCCCCCCACCGTTGCCCACGGCCTGTTCCCCCCCCCCCCCCTTGGCACCTTTACGTCGGGAGCAGGGTTCCCCCCCTACTCCTCCGGCCAGCTCCTGTGCAATGTTGGCCTTAGGCCCCACCCCAGTGCATCATTGGTTCAGACGCCTCGGGCTCCTCCCCTTGGGTTCAGATGGAAAAACCCAGGTTTTAGATTTCCTCTTGATCATTAGAAAAAAATTAAACAGAATGATGGCGTTCTGTAAAGCTCCATCAGGCATCCATCTTAGCCAAGCTCCTCCCTCCTAGATACAATTCACACATTCTCATGTTTCAGGAGCTCAGGAGGTTCCTGAGATTCCAGGTGCTGGAGTGCCATTATCAGTCCTCTACGCTCCCTGTTGGTCTGGCAACAGCACCCTGCACGTTCACCAAGGTGGTGGTGGTAGTGGTAGCAGTGCATCTCCAAAGGGCAGCATTGCAAGTGCATCTATACCTGGACAACTGATTGATCAGAGCTCTGTCATTCTCTGAAGGAGAACAGGCAATGACTCAAGTGATCCAAGTCTTACAGAGCCTGGGCTGGATTGTAAATTGATTCTTTAGATTGCACCTAGCGGATGATTGACAACGGCATCAAAGGGCACCTGGGAGTTAGATGCTGTTTATAGAATCAGGGCCGTTATGTCTTCTATTTACTGTGAACCTACAAGACCTGGAACTTCCTTGAAGAGAAGACAAGGGAACTGGAACAAAGAAATGCTAGACTGTCGCCATTGAATGTACATACATATGCACATGTACTAGAGTGCTATTCTGTGCATGGAATTTTGCAAGACTTTAATTGCATGCAAAAGAGTATTGCATGGAATTGTAGGTGCTGATATATGCCAAAATATAACTGTTGCTAGCGTAGACCTACGTGTTTTCTCACATTAGTGTGGGTTATGGCTTTTTTAAAATTTTTTACACATAGCTCATTTGCATTTGATTTATTTACCATATTGGGAGCAATTAATTTTACGCATGCATTAGGAAACCCTGCTCATAATTAACACAAAGCCCTAGTACTGTATTTTCACCCATATACCACGCACACGGGTATAGCGCGTGGGGAACACATTTATGTAAAAAAAATTTAATATAGCGCGCAAACGCGTATACCGTGCATGCTAAAACCTCCTCTCGCCAACTCCAAACCGGCATCCTCCCCCCCGCTCGCTTACCCGAGAGAGCATTTTTTTTTTCATTCGAATCCAGCATTCCCCCTGCGAACCGGCATCCTCCCCCCCTGCTCGCGTCACCCCCCCTCCCCCGCAATCCTACATCCCCCCCCCCCAGCACCGCAAAACATCTCTTACCCGATTGGGCACCGGCACCAGCACCAATGCACAGGATGTGCCAGTGCCAGTGCCCGAAGATCCTCCCTCGTTGGGTTGGGCTGGGCTGGGCGGTGCGGTGCGAGAGAGATCCTCCTCCTTCCCAACGAGGGAGGATCTTCGGGCACTGGCACATCCTGTGCATTGGTGCTGGTGCCGTTGCCCAATCGGGTAAGAGATGTTTTGCGGTGCTGGGGGGGGATGTAGGATTGCGGGGGGGGGGTGTGACGCGAGCGGGGGGGGAGGATGCCGGTTCGCAGGGGGGATGCTGGATCGGATTGAAAAAAAAAAGTTGTAAAACGCGCTCACACGTATAACGCGCACGGTTTGTTAAAATCGTGTATAACGCGCGCGTTATATGCGTGAAAATATGGTACATAGCTTTCTGCATTCACCCTCTCAGTCTCCCATTTATAAGGGCATGGATATTTCTTGGTGGTTTGCAATCCAGCCTATTAAATTTTGAAACTTAATGAAAGTGCCTTCTTGATTTTTGCTGCTCATGTGATTTTGCTGAGTGCCACCAAAGTAAACAAATCTTCCTTTGAGTGTGTGTGCAAACTGACACAGGTATTATGCAATATGTAAGGTCCGTTACACTTCCCTTTTTGTGCTCTGCGAAGAATCAGTGGCTCACGTGTTCTTGCTTTTTGGAAGTTCCAGAGAGGGAGCTGGAGTGGAACATGGTCTTGTGACAGCAGATTTGGCTCTGCTAGTGTGGTGTAATAAGCTTTGTTTTGCTGTGGCCTCACAGTCAGGACAGAGACCAGACTGCTGCCTCTTATCTAGTATTCCCTGCTCTCCTGTTGCTCACATTTCCGTAAGATGTAGGGAATCTTCTAATATAATAAAACGGTAAGCCGCGCATGCGCAGTTCCTATGCTTGCGTCCGTTTTCCGTGAGCTGTAGCTAGGAAGTGCGCATGCGCGGCTTACGGTCTTCTTCCCCCCCCCCCCCCCCCCGCCGAGGTGGATGTCGGCTGCGGCAGGCCGAGGCGGATGTTGGCCGTGGCGGCTGCTGGCCGCCCGAAGCTCTCTCTCTCTCTTCCTCTCCCCTCCCCAAGGCGGATGTCGACCGCGGCGGCCCGAGTCGAATGTCGGCCGCGGCGGCTGCTGGCCGCCCGAAGTTCGCTCTCTCTCTTCCTCACCCCCCCCTCACCCCCGAGGCGGATGTCAACATAAGTAGGGCATGGAGTTCAGGAGGAAGGTATGGGGGGGAGGAAAATACTGCACAGGGAAGTGGGGTGGGAGGGAAATGCTGCAACACATGGAAATGGAGGGGCAGAAAAGGGGTTGATGGACAGGGGAAGAGGTGCTGATGAACAGGGAGGGGGGCAGAAAAATGAAGACAGGCCTACTTCTGGACAGATGATGGACAGGGGGAGGTAAAACAAAGAGAGAAGGGCTTCTGCTGGATAATCTAATCTAATCTAAACCTTAAGTTTATATACCGCATCATCTCCATGAGAATGGAGCTCGACACGGTTTACAAGAACTTAAAATAGTGGGTAGAGAAGAAGAAAAAGGATTACATGAACTTATGTGTAGAAGGGGGGAGAGAAAGGGGGGAAAGATAGAGCTACAATTTGCTGAAAAGATGAGCAGTGATGGGGTGGTGGAGGACACGGGAGGTAAAAGGAAGGGAGAATGGACAGGGGGAGCAGGCAAGGGGTGGTAGTGGACAGCCAAGGAAAAAAAAGACAGACTGAAATACAGAAAGCGGCTAAGGAGAGAGAAAAAAATAAAAAAGACAGACACACACACACATATTCTAGCACCCATTAATGTAACGGGCTATAAGACTAGTAATTCTATAACTTGCTGCCACAATGGGGCATGCTTGGCATCGGTTCTGCACCCAAGTCATTGTTTCCTTCTGCCATCGCAGGGCAGCATAAGTCCACTCTGACCGATCTATGAGAAAATGGAAAAAACATGTTTTGCTTGGTTTCTCTGCTTTCTGCCTCTGACGTACTGGGGATCCTGAAGGGGGTATGTAGAAGTCCGGTATACATAATGATTGGACATGGCATAGGTGAACTTACACCCTTCTGGCATCGGAGGGCAAGATAGAATACACACATACAAAGTCGCTTTGACTGAGTCAATGGCTAGTGCACCATTCTATAAATTGCACGTGTCAGCTTGGCAACATCACCATATGCCTCTGGTAGCCAGCCGGTACACGGAGCAGGAGCGATCTTCCTTCTGTCCCACTCCGTTCGAGGCTGCTCGCTGATTGGTTTCTGTGAGTTCTGCTGCGTGTACCAGCTTGCTACCAGGGACCCGAAAGGAACGCAGGGGAGGTGGAAATAGCCAGCGGCCTCGAACAGAGCAGGAGGGCAGGAAGATCGCTCCTGCTCCGAATACCGGCTGGCCACATGGGACCCAAGAGGTACGTGGGGGAAGTGGGAGGGAGGTGTAGATGTCAAATTTTGGCAGGCACAGGAGGCAGAAGAGATTCCTCCTGTCCCGCCCACCGCGAGGTCAGGAGGGAAGGCAGGCAGGGTTTTATTTTTTTGATTCATCTGGGATGGGAGATGGGTCTTGCAGCATGCCCTGTGGAGGCCTGCAATAGGACTGGGGGTGGGCGGGTAGGTGATGGCTCGAATATAAGCCGAGACCACCATTTTTGGGCCCCAAAATCTCAGCTTATATTCAAGTATATACGGTATGTGAAAGAAGCTGTGTGATTATATGCATGTTGCTTTTTTCCAAGTGGATCTGTGAATGTTTTGCAGGTTTTTGTGTTGTGTTTTTGTTGTAAGGCCGCTCATTTCTTCGCTGATATTTTCCCTGTCCTGAATAAAGAAATTCATTACAACATTCAGTTTGTAAAGATGGCCTCTCCGGAAGAGTTAAGAGAGCAGATGTTGAGCCTTTTGTGCATTTCAAGTGAAACGGGACTGCAGTGTTTGTTGGTCTTATAAATTTTCTTTTTTAATTCAGATTGTCTCCAGTTCAGCTTTTCCTTAGAAACAGAAGTCGATATGATATCGAAGTGGATTGTGCGAGTCTGAATTAATATTGCCCTTTGCTTATTTGCAGGTACAAGAATAATCTATGACCGCAAGTTCCTCTTGGAATTCAGAAATTCCCCCATCGCCAGAACTCCTCCCTGTTATCTTCCTGAGATCCCAGGAGTTACTTTAGTTCACCACCCCTCGGTATCCAAACTAGAGGATCTCAAAGAGCAAGAGGAGTTGGAGAAACAAAGCTCAGGTGAAAAGACTTTTATCTCTCTGCTAACCAGATGCTTCTGGTCACTTCTCCTTATTCTTTCCACACACAGTGCTCGGCACCCCGTTTGCCTCTCTGCCGAAATCACCGAGTCCCCTGCTGCAAAGCTTTGTAGTAGGTAGACTTTGCTTATCAAGTCTAGCAAATCTTTTAGGGGAATCCAATGAGGAGACATGTTCCAGTTAAGAAGCTTAATGGCTTTAAAAAGTTAAGTTAGTTGGGGGTTTTTTTTGGGGGGGGAACCCATTCCCATATGAGGTTATTCGATATTGAATGCAGCTATTCTGTTAGTAGCCATCAAAATTAATAAGTTTTACTGTTGTGGACTGGATATTGAAGAATTCAAAGTAGATAAATTATTACGTTTTGAATCCATGCTGACTGTTTTTGGTGACGTGGCGATGATAATACGAGCTCCAGTGGACCCTTAGAGGTCTGGAAGCCGAACATAGTGAGTGAGGTCTGTTCTCCACTTTTTAGTCTTTGATTTAACTGTCATTTTGATTGCATGCAGTACGAATGAGGTCCCAACAGTTTCTTAACTAGCAGAGCGTTAATACAGTGGTACCTTGGATTATGAGCATAATCCGTTCCAGGAGCATGAACTCTCAGGCCCAGCACAGGAAGCAGATCTGTAGGCACCGGCACGCACAGGACATGCTGATGCCGGTGCCGCTGCGGAGGCTACAGAAAAGTAAGAAGAGGTGGGTTGGGGGAACCTCAGGTCGCGGCGGGGGGGGGGGGGTGCCCGATGGTGGCCGGGGGGGGGGTGCCGGATCGCGGGAGGGGGAGGGTGCCAATTCGCAGGGGGGGGGGGGGGGCGCTCGCAAATCAAAGCGCGCTCGGTTTCCGAGGCGCCGATTTTGCGATTGTTTTGCTCGTCTTGCAAAACACTCGCAAACCGGTGCACTCGTAAACCGAGGTACCACTGTATTTTGAATTCTAAGAATCTTTTGGATGCACCTTTAATTTTTTAATACTGCACAAGCAATATTACTGTCTTCAAAACTGCTGGCTACAAATAGCAGCCCACGACAAGGGTGTGCTTAGGTTGTTGCACATGTGGATAATTTGATCTGGAATTTTAACTGGATCAGCTGCTAATCTGAGAACACACACGCTTTCCAGGATCCAAGGGCAGCCGTTTTGTTTACCAGACCCTGACGGTTAACTTGTAGATAAAGACTGAGAGCAAGCCTGAAATTGGGTGTGTAAAGAAGTACAGTATTATTGTAAGACAACAGATTAGGAAAAAAAAACCCCAAAACAACCCATCCAGTCTGCCCAGCAGTAAATTCTTACTTTTGGTAGATGTGCACACAAAGTTCCAAATGGAATCTAGTTCTCTATCCCTCGCCCAACCTTTCAGAGTACCACCTTCCTTGTAAGGTTGTACCTGCTGTTCTGTACAAGTTTCTCAGTGCTTCATTTTTATCCTTTTGCCATCGGGAATACTCCGCATTTTATCCCATACTTTTTTGAATTTTAGATCCAAATCTATTTTATTATCTGGCAAAAATATCAATACAGTGGCAAATACATCAACGACAGCTGCGCCTGCCCCACTAATACAACAAGTCTATACAAAGCAAAACGCTCCCCCCCAACCCCAAACTAATAAAAAAGTAAAATCCAAACTCCCACCTTTTTCTGAATTTTATCACCGTTTTTCTACCACCCCCAGAAGAGTTCTGGGCAGGGACAGACTTTTCAAATTAAGGGGAACCACAAGTACAAGGGGGCACTCGGAGAAATTGAAAGGGGAGAGGTTTAGATTAAACGCCAGGAAGTTCTTCTTCACACAGAGGGTGGTGGTTACATGGAATGCGCTGCAGGAGGATGTAGTAAGCAGGAACACGCTACAGCGATTCAAAGAAGCTTTGGATAAGTACTTGGAGGACAAAGGGATAGAAGGGTACAGATAAGAATAGAGGTAGAGTTAAGTTATAAAATTAGTCAGAGACCACTGTTTCAGGCAATAGGCCTGATGAGCCGCCGCGGGTGCGGACCGCTGGGCAAGATGGACCTATGGTCTGCCTCAGCGGAGGCAACTCTTAAGTTCTTATGTTCTACCTTTTTGTGAACTAATGTTCCTGAATGAGCCTCTCTTCTTGGAATCCCAGATTGTGATTCCATAATTCTAGAACTTCTTTTCATTGTCAAAGTTTTCTCTTGAGCAAATGCAAAAGAATTTTGAATAATTGGAAGGTGGTATCTTATCCTGCTCTTTTTTTATGACTTATTAGGTTCACACAATACAGATTTTTTCCCCCCATGTCATTCTCTAATCTGTAATTGTTTCTTTAGTTACCTCAAGGCACTTTGTTTCATGACGGTGAAGCATAAAGGGAAGTTCAAAGGTACTAGTACACCTATTGGGAGGACCAATGGATAAACATATGGTCCCTAAGGTAACACCCTCAGCTATAGATGAACTGTCTGTTTCTGGAGTCTCATTCTACTCAGTCTACTCTGTGCTAGACTGACATCTTCCCAAGTTGGCATGATTTCCATAGGTGGGATATCTACTAATCCACAGATACCCTCATCAATGAGCTCACAAAACTCTATTCCGTCAGCTGTGAACTGCTCCGACTTAACTAAGGTGGTCAACACCCTCAAGATATTACATTGAAAGATATTTGGAATATTGTAGTCAAGATAGAAGAGTGTATAAAATCAACTATTCCTCATCTTTGTTCCTTTTCTCAGAAAACAGTAGACAGATGTCTTGATATAGATTCTAAGATGGTGTCTGTGGATCATACGCTATCCTAGATTTCATCTGTTATGGTTTAATAATCAGCAACATCTGTTTTTATTAAGGATAGTTTATCCATAGACAATTGGAATTTCTTGAAAATAAATCTTGTGCTAGAGCATTATGGTATTTTGAATTTTCCTATATGTTGCCTCCTGGCACCTGTGAATTATTACGTAGATGATATAAGGAGGTATTACAATGATAAAGTTGAAGTTTGTGAATGTTATGTTTCAGTACCTCTGGCTGGTGTCGTGCAAGAGGTTACTTTAGAATTCTTGGAAACTTTATACATTCTTGGAAACCTCTCGGGAGGATATTTCAACTAGGGCAACCCTCTTGATAACTCTACCAACTGAACAGAAAAACAAACAAGAAGAAGGATGTTCAGTTTTGTAGATATCCAATCTGGATGTTTCCACTCAGCTGCATCGAAAAGAATTTCTTAAATTGAAAGACGGAGTGATTGCATTAGGAGGTATGGTATGTTCTTCCATGTTCCCCTGTAAATGTTTGCCAACTATTGATTCTGCTCATTGTGTATTTCGATCCTTGTCGGCTAGAAAGATTATGTATAGATAAAGAAGATTCCCTCGAAGGATGAAATGGAAATTTGAATTAACACAAGGTAAAGATGTAATGGTTCCAGTATTGTTTCCTGGTTCTATTTAATTTCCTAATGTTTGTTTACTTCTTTTTTGTAGATCATTTGTGCATCATTGATTTGGACTATGATTTATTGTATTTCATTGTTTTGGTGAAATATGTATATAGTCAAACCTTGGTTTGCGAGTAACCCGGTGTGCGAGTGTTTTGCAAGATGAGCAAAACATTCTTGCAAAATGTGTCTCGCAAACCGAGTGTTGACTCGATTTGCGAGCACCCACCCCCTCCCCGATAACCGGCATCGCTCCCCCCCGCTCGCTAAGGCCCCCCCCCGCTCGAACCGACACCCCTCGCCCGAACAACTTAAACTTACCCTCCCCCATCTGGCAGGTGCCACTAGAAGATCTTCCCTGCTTCTGCCGGCCTT
Source organism: Geotrypetes seraphini (assembly GCF_902459505.1). Taxonomy (NCBI): domain Eukaryota; kingdom Metazoa; phylum Chordata; class Amphibia; order Gymnophiona; family Dermophiidae; genus Geotrypetes; species Geotrypetes seraphini. The sequence goes on along the minus strand of NC_047101.1, from coordinate 15,199,902 downwards.
GAGCACTCCCGCCCCCTCTCCCAACCATTGGCCCCTCCCATTATAATTGGCATCCAAACAGACCAATCGTCTTCCCTTACCGGCCTTCACAAGGGCCAGGAAGCCAGGGGGGGTCAGGCTTTAATGAGCGGGTGAGACACCACCCCTTCAATCCCAACTAGAGAATGACACGGTGAAAAAATCTGTCCCCGACACTGCATCATCCCCGGCCCACCATCCTCTGCACCGCCCTGTCACCGTCACCGCCATCCCTTTCACCGCCCCATCACCGCCACTGCCATCCCATTCACCGCCCCATCACCATCCCCGTCTAGCACCCATCTTCTTCCCTCCGCTCCCCCATAGTCTGGCATCTGTCTTCTTCCCTTCCAGCGTCTTCTCCCCACTCTGCCTTTCACATTTCCTTTCAGGGTCTGTTCCTCTCTACCCTCTTTCAATGTCTGTTCTATTCCTTTCCACCACCACCCTTCCCTCCCTCCTTTACCATCTGTTCCTTTCTACCACCCTTCTTTCATATCTTCTATCAGTCCCTCCACCATCACTAGCAGTCTCTCTTCTCCCTTACCATGAGCAAATAGAACTTCTGAAAATTGTATTGCTGAGGCATTATTTCTAGTACGCCTTTTTTTCCAGATGGATAATGACATCAATTTTATAATTCTTACTGTCTGCTCTGATTTCATTCACAATTTGGTTTGTGTTTTGTACCTGAGGATTCCATGAGGCATTTAACCTTTTCCTGTCTCTTCTGTGATTTCAAGTTGATTCCTTCAATAATGGAGTCTCAAGGCAGTAGCAGTTTTCTATTTTGGGCTCTTTTGACATTGTTTAAGGGATTTCTTGTACATTTGGTGCTGGTCTTCTTTGATGAGGTCACTTCAGAATCTATTTCCAAGGAAGAGAAACTTTTTCCCTTTCACCCCCTCCTTCCTTGTGTGAGCCAGAGCACGTGGTCTCCGCAATCAAGTAATTTTATATCATTTTCATTCTATTCATTCATAGAAATTAAAGTCTAGGTAATGCCAGTCACATAACAAAACATGATTTTACAAAAATAATTCCCTGCACAGTCAAGCCTGCAAGGATTGCCAGATGTCTTTCACCAGCTCCCCTCCCTCCCTCCCCCTTACCTTTGTGGCCAAGTCAAAATGATCTACCAACAATAAAATTTTAAAAACACAAAGCGCGCTGTACGCAGAGAAAATGTTAATTATCATTTATATTCCGCGGGTTTTCAAAGAGGTCAAGGCAGATGACTTTATGCAATGTCACCTCAGTAACAACTATACAAAAATAGACAAATATTCCCCCTCCCTTTTTACTAAACTGCGATAGCGGTTTTTAGCGCAGGGAGCTGCGCTGAATGCCCCACGCTGCTCGCGACACTCATATGCTCCCTGCGCTAAAAACCGCTATTGCGTTTTAGTAAAAGGGGGCCATAGTGCAAAATATAGACAGCAGATATAAATTCTCAAAACGGACACATTTTGATCACCAAGTTGAAAATAAAATCATTTTTCCTACCTTTTTGTCTGGTGATTTCATGAGTTTCTGGTCCTTCTTCTTTCTTCTCCTGCCCCCCCTCTTTCTTTCTCTCTCCCCCTGACTCCCCTCTTTATTTTTGCCTTTCTTTCTCTCTCCCCCTGGCCCCCCTCTTTATTTCTGCCTTTCTTTCTCTCTCCCCCTGGCCTCCCTCTTTATTTCTCTCTCCCCCTGGCCCTCCTCTTTCTTTCTGCCTTTCTTTCTCTCTCCCTTGACCCCCTCTTTATTTCTGCTTTTCTTTCTCTCTCCCCTTGGTCCCCCCCTCTTTCTTTCTGCCTTTCTTTCTCTCTCCCCCTGACCCCTCTTTATTTCTGCCTTTCTTTCTCTCTCCCCCTGGCCCCCCCTCTTTATTTTTTCCTTTCTTTCTCTCTCCCTCCCTAGCCCCCACAAAGCCATTGTGCCAATTTCTCACTTCCACGATTCTTTCCCTACCCTCAACCCAAGCCAGCAGCCGATTTCTCCCTGCTCCTTCCCCGATGTCCTGAACTTCATCGGGCAGCAGCAGCATTCACAATTCACTGCTGTTGCCTGCTTCAGGCCTTCCTCTCTGTCGGGTCCTGTCTTCATGAAAACAGGAAGTAGGCAGGACCCGGCAGAGAACAAGGCCTGAAGCATTGTTACTTTTTATTAATATTTGTAGGAAAAAGGGAGGAAGGTGCAAGCCTCAAAGCAGAGCACAGTGAACAAAAAAGAGGCACCGGAGATGCCAGATAACAACCTGCGGTGACAAATGCTTTATTGACAATACATTTCAAAGTTCAATAATGAGTCCATTGAATGCTGCAGTTATCAAAGTCCCGACAAGGATCCAAGTTTCGGCGATACTGTCATCTTCCTCAGGGGACAATAGAGTACTGAGTTCAAAGAAGTGTGGGATGAACACAGAGGATTTAGAATCAGAAAATAATATTCAATATTGAACTAAGGCCAGTACTGGGCAGATTTGACGGTCTGTGTCTGTATATGGCTGTTTGGTGGAGGATGGGCTAGAGAGGGCTTCAATGGCTGGGAGGGTGTAGATGGGCTGGAGTAAGTCTTAACAGAGATTTCGGCAGTTGGAACCCAAGCACAGTATCGGGTAAAGCTTTGGATTCTTGCCCAGAACTAGATAAGAAGAAAATTAAAGCTTTGGATTCTTGCCCAGAAATAGATAAGAAGAAAATTAAAAAATTTAAATTGAATCAGGTTGGGCAGACTGGATGGACCATTCGGGTCTTTATCTGCCGTCATCTACTATGTTACTATGTTACAGAGTTAATATATAATAAACATTATCACTAAAAGCAAACATACCCAATTCCCTCCCCTTTTTTCCCCATTTTAGAACTGTAATTACATATTAAATAATATGCGACTGCGAGTGTGTGGTGTTAATGTATTTAAATAAGGTTGCCAAATAATAAAAAATTGTCTTCCCCGTCTAGTGTCCCATTCTGATAATTGCAGACTTTCCATTGTTAAACTGTGTAACATTCTAGAACGCCAATGACTATATGTTGGTCTTAAAGGTCCAATCCAAAGAGTAAAGTATGACTTTCAAACCTGATAAGATTGTTCTTTGAAGAAAGCCTTTTAGTCCTCTTGGAATAGGACGCTTAACATCAAAAATCAAAAATCTATACCTGGTTATAAAATTGTACAGCGTCTTGCTGCTCTTTTTTTTTTTTTGTCTTGCTGGTTCTCGTGTTGGCTGTGCTTGGTTTTCTTTGCTCAATTAAAAATGATTTAAACATAAACCCCCAGTTCTATTAAACTGCGCTAGCAGTTTTTAGTGCAGAGAACCGCGCTGAATGACCTGTGCTGCTCCCGACGCTTATAGGAACTCTATGAGCGTCGGGAGCAGCGCGGGCCATTCACCTCGGCTCCCCGTGCTACAAACTGCTAGCACAGTTTAAATAGAAGAAGCCCAAAATTATACAGCAATGAAATTAGCCATGGAACCAGCAAATGGGGTACGTTTTAGGATTTCAATAGCTGGTCCGTAGATGTGGAATGCCCTGCCAGGGATTTTGAGGCTGTTTAATAATAAGATGGTTTTAAAGAAATTGCTAAAGACCCATTCATTTGTTAAGGCTTTTTTTTTGTTGTTGTTTGTTTACTTTTGCAGTGTTTCAGGGAGATGGTACATTGAGGTCTTGGCAGTTAACAGTTTTAATTGGGCAGGATGAATTTTATGCATTGTTGAGTAACATAAGTGCAGCTAAAAGTCTTGTCATGTTTTGTTAAATTTTGTTAAACTGATGTATTCCTAGATATGTTTGTTTTATATGTAAAGTACAAAACCAGAGTGGAATTGTCCCAATCAGAATGTTGAGCACCAAAAAAGTGTCCTTCAACTCATCTGAAACCTATAAATGCCTTTATTCATCCAAAATCTCGTATATACATCCAATGATTCAACGACCCGACATGCACATGTTTCGGACCAACCAGCCTGCCTTAGGAGACTTATGAGGCTTCAACGGATATATTAGAAAACTATATGAAATGTAAAGATGCACATACCCTCTACATGCAGCCAATTCAAAGACTCCTGACGCAGGCCGGTTGCGCCGAAACATGTGCATGTCGGATCGTTGAGTCATTGGATGTATATACGAGATTTTGGATGAAAAAAGGTATTTATATGTTTCAGATGAGTTGAAGGACACTTTTTTGGTGCTCACCATTCTGATTGGGACAATTCCATTCTGGTTTTGTACTTTTGAGTCCGTGGTTTTGTTTCCCCTGTTTCATCTTGTGTTTTATATGTAATCCACTTAGGGCCTCTTCTATCAAATTGAGCTAGCAGTTTTGTGTGTGTGTATGTTTTAAACTGAAATTTTTTGTCAAATATTTCCACACCAAACTCGACAACAATACAGAATACAACAGCAGACTATGCAAGGACATCCATGTGAATCCTTCACGGAGAACTAAGAGGCCCACCACCCCCGCACTCCAGCGTCAAAAGTTCAAAAGAGATCTCCTACCTCTATGGGACTGATCCTCCCAGACAAGGGCCCATAGTCTCCTAAATTTATGCCATTGACCGGGGTCATCCCTGCGGACATCCAAATATTCAAATTTTAATAAAGTAAACAGTTCGTTTCTCCACATAGTAACAGTGGGCACCTCAGCTTGGCGCCACAACACAAGGATATATTTTCTAGCCAATAAGGAGGCTTTGTGCAGCAGCAAATTTCCCCCTCTAGACAAACCCAACTTGAAAAAAGAGTGCATAGCAGTTTTTAGCGCAGAGAGCCACACTGAATGGCCCGCGCTGCTCCCGACGCTCATATGAACTCTGAGTGTCGGGAGCAGCGCAAGTCATTCAGCACAGCTCACCGTGCTACAAATTGCTAGCGCAGTTTGATAGAAGAGGCCCTTAGGCTTGAAGTGGAATAAAAATTTTTTTTAAAATAAAATGTAAACCATTTTGGTTATAACCCAGAAAGGTGGTTATATCAAATCTGTGATCCTTTACCTTTTTATGTTTAAATTTTGCTGTAGGGAGAAAAAGTGAAAACATAATGAGATTTTGAAAGACGGTATTACCAGCAGATTTTAGGGAAGGAACTGGGGACTCAAACAGAATTAATTGCTGTAGACCTGTCTCAAATTTACGATTTCTCTATCCTTTTAAGCCAATGTTATCACTTTTTTATTTGTTTTACTGGTTCTAAAAGAAATTTAGCCGATCTGATTTGTGCCATACTGAGTTTTTCCGTTGACCGAACGACAAATAGGAGAGCATCTTCAAATGTCAAGTATGCAGTAGAACAGAATAAGAGAGACGAGTTGGCTGACCTCGGGTCTCCGTAACCGACCATGAAATTAAAAACTTTTCAAAAATAAAAGCACAGACCAGTTCCAGGGCTCTCCAATCTAGGAAAGCAGTAGCGTGAAGATGATGTAACACTATTTTTGAGGGTATATGAGGATACTCTGTATGAGGTCTTGCTGCTTTGAAGTACAGTGTACATTCAGTTTCTAATAGGGTTGGTGAAGGGGGATAAAAGGCTGAGTGTACTGTCCATAATCAGAATCTTGGAATCTCTTTGGAATACGAAGCAGTAGAGAGGGCTAAGAATTAAATTGCTGATAATTTACAATTATAAATTCAGTCAATAGCAGCTCTGCATTTTGCCTGTCACCTGCTCAAAAGTTCTAATCAAAACTTTGAGAATGCTCTTATAAGAGCCATAAGATGGCAAAGGCATTATATTAACCTGAGTTGGGGAAGGGAGAGCTGCACAAATGGGTCCTTTTACTAAGGCGCGCTATAATGGATGTGTTAATATTTAGCACACACAGATATTTAGCCCACCTTAGTAAAAGGACCCCATTGTGTCCTGAAAGGTAGACCAGACCGGAATTTTGGTGCCCCGGACCAGGGCCACGTGGTCCATAGCATGAGTCGACCATGACTATAAGTATGCTTAATTTAAATATGTGTACCCTTGGAGTGAAAAGAAGAGAGAGAGAGATAAAATGTTCAACTATTGTCAAAGGACCAGGGGGCAGGCTTCATCCAGCAGAAAGGAAGCTTTAGGAAGAGGAGTTGTGATGGTGCGAAAAGGAGGAGCACCTGGGACGAATCTAAAGAAATAGTTCTTCCTGGGGATGGAAGATGCGTGGCATGGACTGTCAATGGAGGCGATGTAGCTGGAAAAAAGTCTTCAAGAAGGTTCTGGGACAAGCTCAGCTGCAAGAAAGGAAAGAATGAGGATGGGCCTTGGGGTTTTCATACCATGGGGTTTTTTAAAAATTATTTTTAACCACACATCCAAACAAATTAACTGGTACATCCATTTTGTGTACAATAACAAAGGTATAAACAACAACCCTACAACTTTATTCAGTTATACGTTGTGTTTCTGTGCTGGTGCTTTAATAATAACTTTGTTTTTATATACCGCAATACCACAAGCAGTTCAAAGCGGTTTACAGGGGAAGAGACTGTACACAGACAGCGATGTTACAGAAAAATACTTTCATATTACATTAGCAAGCCAAGAGTAGTCGAGATTTATCCGGAAGCATTTCAAAGAGACAACAAGGCAGGAAAGGAGTCAGAGAAATTTATCAAAGAGATAGGTTTTAATTGATTTCCTGAATGTTTGGTAGGAGGGTGCATTTGAAATGAAGGTGGTTAGACATTTATTCCATTTGCCTGCTTGGAATGGTAATGATCCATCTTTAGTTCATTTGGCTTGCTATATCACCTTTCACATATAGAGGCAAAGAAATTTACATTATTGAATAAAAGGCAAGAAATAAAGAAAAATTAAGAGAGCCTTAACTTGGCAGAGATGTTGGGGGACGGGCCAAGGAACAAGGGCAAGCTAAAATACAATCATAGGACTGTATAAGCATGTGGAGTTTGCCTCTCCCAAATTTAGGTGTGGCAGAAGCATAAGCCTGATCTTGTACCTGGATTTAATGAAGCTGAGCTACAAAACAAAAAAAAAAAAATTAAGGCATAATTGGCCTATATGTGTAGGAGACTTGAGAATGAGACAACCAACCATCTAAAAATATCTTGTATTTTCTCCTTTTAACTGGCTGCATAACTTATATATATCACATTGGTATTGGGGTCTAGGACAATTCATTGTGACCATTTCAGTGCGATGAATTGGCTGTGATAAATCAGATTTCAGCATTTGGGAGGCAATATTCTCCCCCAAGCCCAAATTATACCATGGTGCTCCCCTCCCTCCCCTCCCCCTACACACACATATAACTTCCCTATAATTAAGCCGCCAAGCAAGACCAGTGACCTGCACGAGAGTCTGCCCCGGTGCAACAGGGCGAAGCCGGGAAGTGGTGGTGGAGAAGTGCTGCTGGAGCAGCTGCATCGTGTCCATCAGCTGCTTGTCGGGAGCCCGGGCCCTAGGGAGAGAAGCTGCCACTGGAGCTTTCAGTTGCTTGTTGCAGGTACCGGGGAGGGGGTGTCTCTGTGCCGCTTGAATCCCTGTAATGGGATGATTCATCGCAGCTGTTTCATTACAGCCGCAGTGAAATGGCCATAACAAAATGTCTCATTCTATTGGTATTGGGTATCTATATTTTTCTTTTTGGATGGATGTTCAGTTAACCTACAACACGTTTGGAAAGCAGTGGTGCTGTTCCCAGTGCATAAGTCTTGTTTAGACGCGTTCTAAGCGGTGAGGGGCTCAGACTTGTACTTGCACAAATAGCATACACAACATGAGAGGGAACACTTTATCATGGTGACAACTGGAACCCCACTCATGGCTGCTGGTTGAGGCTGTGTGTGTTCAAAGAATTTCTCAAAATAGGCCATGGCTTGAGCATGTGATCATAGTGTGATGGTCTGTTTATGCTTTGCAGCTGGATAGAGTTATATGTGCAATACTTAGCAAGTCTCCTTGGGTGACAGACATTCCAAAGATTGTAGTTCTACCCTGCATGCATTTCAGAATGTGCAAAAGTACAGAAAGCTAGCAGATATTACTTTTCTATATTTAGATTTACAGTCTAGAAGACTTGAAAGTTAAGTATGTGAGCAGTCTGTTTTTACTTTTTTTTTTTAGTAATTTATCAGCTCCAAAACTGAGTGTTATATACCTACTTTGCAAATACGGACCCTGCTCAAGGGGGGTGTAACCTGTATGCCATGTTAAACTCATCTACCTGTCCTCTCTGTGAATCGCACGTTCTGATTAATCAGAAATGAGACTGGCTGGTGGAAGCAAAAAGAAAATTCTCCCACTGTGTTGGCCTAAGATTACATTACATTACAGATTTCTATTCCGCCATTACCTTTCGGTTCAAAGCGGATTACAAAAAGTTATGGAAGAAGGGTTACAAAGTTAGATCAGAGATCGTTTCCAAGAGAGGGTTAAGTAGGATCAGGGGTTAGGGAGGGGATGGTAAGAAGGAGGTATTCGTGGTATTAAGCTTTATTCAGGGATTTCTTGAAGAGTATAGTTTTTATTTCCTTTCTGAACATCTTGTAATCTGGGGTTGTTCTCAATAGGTTGGAGATTTGGTTATCTATTTTTGCTGCTTGAGTGGCTAGTAGGCCGTCGTATAGTTTTTCCCGTTTTACTTCTTTGATTGGGGGGTAAGTGAATGGGGGGAGGGTGTTTTTCTATGCCTGGTAGAGGTAGTTTGGATGAAGGGCAAGGGAGGGGATATAAAACACTTTTTTGTGTTGTCTGGAAGAATAAATATGCAAATTCCGTATTGAGATAACATTGTTCTGAAATAATTGAACTGGGAACTTCAAATTCCCTCTAAATGCACAGAATTAATTTAAGGGGGGGGGGGCTGGCTTATAAAGCAACCAGAGCGCATGTGTGTATTTCATAGGTACAAATAATCCACAAGTGATGAACGTTTTTCAGAGGAAGGAATGTTCTAGACACAAAGGTCATAAGATGAAGCCCAAATGGGGTTCAGACTCGGACGTAGCTTATGGAAATCTTTATTCATTCAGAACAGAAGTAGTGTTGGGGACTCCATCTTTTAATTCTGCTTTATTCTTCTTAAGTTGCAACAATTGGGACTACAAAGGCGACTCCCAGTTTTTTTTTCTTTTTTAATTCATTTTAAACTGCTACTTAATGGTCTGTTTGCTTCCTATGGCTGCTTTAGTCCACTGTGCTGACCGCTTTCATTATGTTCTTCACAGAGCCTGCAAGGTCGTCTTCTGCATCTTTCTTCTAATACGGAGCTCCGCTTTGTGCAGGCATAGAATAATTTTCCCTTGTGCCCCTGGTTTCTACTTGTGTACATTTGTTCCATTCTGTGTGACATCTCATGTGCCCATTTCTCTGGTCCTGAGCATAAATTTAAGACCCGAGCCATAACTGTCAATAAAGATGATTTAACTAAAAAAAAAAAAAAAAAAATCAACAAAAAACTTCCAGAGAAGCCAATGTGGGATCCTAACTTGAAAATTGACACCTTGCGCTTTGTTAAGGTGTGGTTGATTCTTGTTAAAATTGGTTAGGACATCGGGCAATGTTGTGACTTAATTTTTAATTCTTAACGTTTCCTCCTTTCCGATAGGTGATGATGCTCAGTTTGAAATGGATATTTGAACAGCCCGTCTGATTTGGATGGACATCTTTTTTTTTTTTTTTTTTATTTGGCATCCAGAAACTTTACATGTTACTCCGTAATCAGGCTCTCCTTTGCTACCGACAAGCCAACAACAAAGAGGTTTTGTTGACGGAAGGTGATGGGGAATGTAAAATTGATTTTTTTTTTTTAAAGGTGCTTTTTATTTCTTTATAGTTCGGGGAAGGGGGGAATATTTTTTTTTTTTTTTTGCAAAAAAAATATTTTATGTTAATTTGATGCTTGGTGAGCTCTGGAGAGATGCTCATCGTACTAGACTATGTTAAATAAGAGCATTTCTAAATCTTTATGTAAACTGTGATACGTCCAGGCTGTGGCGGGTGCAAAATTCTTTTTGGGAGGAGCAGCTGTTGAGCATTGAGAGAAAGTGATACTTTTTACAGCTGTTCAATAAAAGTCTCAGACAGTTGTCCTGAATGTTCTTTGATGACACTTGACATTCTGTTCCCAGACATTGGTTTATTATCTTAACATTTTGTTTAGAGCTTAGGCTAGTGATGGCGAAAAAGGTAGTTCTCAAGCAAAGGCCACTGAAAGCAAAAGCATACTTTGACTAGAAATGGCAAGAGAAGCTTCAAGAAAACAGGAGATGGTGACTTCCCAAAACTTGGAAAGTAGAAAACAAACAGCAAAGGAAGACTCTGGTGCTTGATATCTTTTCTTAATATATCGTGACTTGACATGATCGTCTTTCGGCCCAACCGGGCCTGCCTCAGGAGTCTAGTGGTAGAGTGATGTGATATCTAATATCTTCCTAAGAAATGCACAAATATCTTTTTTTACAGCGTAGCAAATGGCTCAATAAGCCGGCGCAGTGTTTCTGAAAAACATGCTGTCCTCCACAAGACGCAGGGGAGCAGGAGAGGCGCCGGCTGCCTGCCTACAGGATGTGCCTCTCGTGGCGAGAGGTACATCCTGTAGGCATTCGGTCGCTGCCAGAGCCTCTCCACCTCTTTCAGGACCCCCCACACACACACGGGTGGCTCAGGGCCTCTGTATATGCACAGATGTCAACGTGATGATGTAATGCATGCAAGTGACGTCCACACACTTCCGGTTGCCCTTGAGCCGCGGCTTGTAAAGTTTGTGAGACACTGGCCTAGATGGGGTGTATTGGTAACAGGTGTTATTATTAAATGGATCAGTGATTAGAGGTAGCCTGTTTTAAGCAGTAGAATGAGGGCAACTAGGGTTCAAACCCCACTACTGTTCCTTGTGGTCTTTGTAAACCCTCCATTGCCTCTGGTACAAACTTAAGCCCCTCCAGCCTAGGGTACTTCTTGTAATCGAACGTAATGTGTTTTGCATTTAACACATTTTGGGTGCGACAGAGTTCTGGTGCTCGAATGGCTGTTAATAGAAGCTAGGTGCCTAAATGCCATTTTACCTGTTTTGGCGCTTAATTGCGCCTAGGTGCTAAGTTGTAGAGTAGGACCTAAGTATTCTAGTACAGTGGTTCTCAACCCTGTCCTGGGGACCCCCAGCCAGTCGGGTTTTCAAGATATCCCTAATAAATATGCATGAGAGAGATTTGCATATAATGGAAGTGATAGATATGCAAATCTCTTTCATGCATATTCATTAGGGATATCTTGAAAACCCGACTGGCTGGGGGGTCCCCAGGACAGGGTTGAGAACCACTGTTCTAGTGCATAACAGCAACGAGGGTGTGCACAGGTGTAGAATATTATGGGGGGGGGGGGGTTATTTGCTTTTTATGACATATACTCTAAGGCCCTGATGCTCTAAACTCACCGTACCTTTAACGATTGATGCTAAACTAGATTTTGCTGGTTTAGCATTGACGTATTTTACCTACCGATGCACAAAATGACTCGCTGTGGTCTTTTCTGTGCTTTCTAGCAGCCGCCAGCTCTGTAAATGTAGTACAATATTAATATTAAAACTAGCACCCCAAGCGATGCTCTGACCGTGCCTGTTGGTTCACAAAATGAAGCACTGCCTTTAACGCTCCAAAATTACTGGCTGGTGCAGGAGTGCCGGTAGTGTTAAAACCTGGCTCGGGTACGTGCGTGGAAAGTACAGCTTAGGTTACCCTGTTGCCTGTAAGATAGATGCTCATCATGGTTGGAGGAGGGCTGCTGCCGGCAGGAGGGGAGCATTTGTCCTGCCAAAGCAGCGTTAAAAAATTGTTTTCACATTTCGCCCCTCCCCTTACGACATGCGCCTTTGATGCGCTCTTATAAGGCACGCCTATGATTGACACTCATGCGCATGCCTCTTTCCATGAACTATTCTGCACATGTCGGTCACTTTCTCCAGTGACTGTTTGAATGGGATTTCCACAGGCCTCTCTGACCCTTATTTGCATGCAATGTTTGAACATCAACTGTCGCCTTCAAATAGACAATTTACCGGCACCGCAGTGACCCACAGGATTTTAATGGTGATTTAGAGCATCTGCGCCTAGAGGAAATTAAGAAATAAATCTATTTAAGCATAACAGGAGCCCAACATCAATCAATAATAGCCCCCAGTACTGAAGAAAGTGAGATCTATAAAGGCAGGAACCAGGAAAATAGAGATTCTAAGAGCTTATTCTTAAGCAAAAGGCCTCACTATGTATCTCTTTAAACTCAAATAACACTGACCTGCCAGAGGAAACCAAGTCCTGTGCTCTTGAAAAAATTTCTTAAGATGTGTAACGTTCTAGAATATATACAGCGTTCCCTGCAATGTGATATACTTACAGGAGCCTTGAGGAAAAAAAGTAGCTCCATTCTCTAATACCTTCCTCTTTAAAACCATAAAAGCTTTTCCTTAACTGTTGTGAATTTCCAGACGATTCTCATAAATAGCTAGCGTATCCCCCCTCATTAAGCGATATGACTAGACACTAGATCTAGCCGAGATGGTATCTAGAGTTATCCAGAAAAGCAATCTCATTTAAGGACCCTAAACTACCTGTTTGCTCTGCTGGCCAACAGTAACGGACCCAGTCTGCACTGATGGCCATGGTGGAGTTTTGTTTTTTTTTGGAGAGAGCTAAAAGAAGCTCCCTCCAGTGCTTGATGCAATTCTCGAGTTGAATCCTGACAGAACACGCTTGTCCATAGGACTCTTAACCAGTGCTGTGGAGTCGGAGTCGGAGGAAATTTCGGGTACCTGGAGTCGGAGTCAGAAGTACAAAAAACTGAGGAGTCGGAGTCGGAACATTTATCTACCGACTCCATTTTTGAACTTGGCATACCAATCACGAGCGATTCTTTCAGCTATAGCACCCACTATATACACAGCGCAAATGTTGCGAGCAGCAGCTTCTGCGGCCTTAGAACCTTGATTAAAAGCAAAAAGAAGGTGGTGTCGGAAATGCTCATTTCTCTCAACTTGACATTCCATTTTAACGATCTGAAAATTAACCAGTGCTGTGGAGTCGGCGTCGAGGAGTCGGAGGAAATTTTGGGTACCTGGAGTCGGAGTCTGAAGTACAAAAAACTGGGGAGTCGGAGTCGGTACATTTATCTACCGACTCCACAGCCCTGCTCTTAACAGCAAGTATTGATGTCCCAGCTCTCTTTTTCCCCATAGTAGATAATAGAGTTCTTTACCATCCACAGTATAGTTAACGGTAAAAAGCAAGTTCACCCACATTGATGATCTCAATACTCAGTGGTTCAACAGACTTGGCATACACTGTGGCTGTAGACTGCAGTAATGGCGAAAGGTAGGTTGCCAAAGGATGATGTTAGAGGCTGCGAGAGAGTGCCAGCCAACTGGAAGAGACTATGTGATGGCAGTACTCTCCAAGGACTTTTACTGCCTGTGGTAGATGTCTTCCTCCAACTCACTGTTGTAGTGGTTGGGTTAAATTGAGAAAAGCAGGGTTCTAAAGGATGATAGATGAAACGGGAGAGTGCCAGCCATCTGGCAAGATGTATGCAACAACAATATTTTCCAAGGCATCTCGCTGCCTGTTGCAGGTCTCCACTCCTCCAACTCACTGCAGTAGCAGCTGGGTTATAGGGCATTTTGACTATTTCTACGCACACTTTATTGAAGTCAGGCATCTATTGCTGCATTTAGGTGTTAACATTTTACACCTGCCATAGGGCCCTATAACAAGAGAAAAATAACTAGTAAATTGAACACAAACTAATAAACATTGAGCTAACTTTATTTCTGACCAGTTCTGAGTATAAGAATGTTTTCAAATTTGTTTCAAAATGTTAGTTAAATCATCTGATTGCAGAGCGGAAGATGGTCTGTTCTACAGTACTACACTAAAAAAAAAATACACTACATCATGCTCTTTAATGAGCTTTTATTATTTCTTTAGCCCTACCAGGCGCACGCAGCGCTGTACATGCAAGAGACAGTCCCTGCTCTGAAGAGCTTACAACTTCATTATGACAGACACACAGAGGGGGGCTAAAGCATGGCAGGGGACTATTAAAGGAATGACGGATAGATATGTTGGTTGGGTCAGTGTTTAAGAATGAGTTCAGGATCTTGGTACAAAGGAAGACTGAAAGTCATCTACTTGAGCTTGTAAATGTATTTTGGTCTAAGCATAATATAGCAGTTGAATATTTTGTACCTTTTCAATCCTAGAGTCAGGCTCTTAAAATGAGAGCCTCCATTTGTGGATAACTAATGAAGACACCCTGTCTCTGTAGAGGGAGTTGAGCTTTCAGGTTTGACCTTCCTTTTCCCCATAATACCATAGGGCGAGCAGAGAAGAAAAATAGAAATATATCAAGAACATTCTTGCCTGACTCTTCTCGGCTCGTTGTGGCTCCAAGGGGCCTTGTGTGCCCCTTTGGCCATGCCACAAACCGGCACAGTCCAGGTGGCGAAAGTGCCGCAGAATTTCTCAGGGACAGGCAACAATCCCTTCGAATGACACCAACGATTTAGGTAGTTCTCTGTGCATACTTTTTATATGACCCATGTATAGGTATAATTACATCAAGCATGGGCAGAGTCACAAAATACTGTTTATAACATACATATGTGCAAGGGTGTGCTGAAAAGTTCTCAGCCCAACCAAGAAGGGAAATGACATGGAGCCATGGCAAGTGCAAGTTATTTCACATATTCACCCCTAAGTTCCACACTCGGCACATTGTGTCTGAAGTTTCTGTAACCCTTCCAAAGACTACTCTGATGTCTGTTCACTGAAATACAGCTCCACTGCTGCAATCACCTCTGAATCGCTCGAAAATTGTTACCCCCTCAAACTCTTTTTAAGGTTTGGCAATAGAAAATAGATAAAGCAAGATATGGTGAGTAGGATGAAGTGTCTGTGCAGTGAAACCCTAATTGCATCAAAGCATGCATCATTTTGTCAGCCTTGCAAGAAGAAAGCTCCTTTCCGCAGCTTTCCTATCTGTTTTTTCTTTAAATGCCTCCTTTAATCGGCACAGCAAGTTATAGTAGTATTCTGCATTAACTGTTTTTGGCCTCTTGGAAGATAGTCATTACCACAACTTCCTGATCCCAAAACACAGTGGCCTTTCCTGCTGACTTTTGGGTCTTGAATTTCCTTGGCCTTGGAGAACCTGTTGCCATGGCATGGACTGTTGTTTGTCTCAGGATCATAGTGGTGTAACCATGTTTCATCAACAGTAACTAGTTGTTCCAAAAAGTTGGCACCAAAAAAAGTCGCAAATTCAACTTGGAGGTGTCCATGTTGTTTCTGGTCAGCTGCTCATGGATTATACACCCAACATGGTCCCTGGATAGTTGTAGTGCCTCAGCAATTGTTTTAGCCGATATTCGCCAATCTGCCAAAATCAGGTCATGGACATGGTCCAACACTTTCGGAAGTTCACACCATTTGAGGCCTTCCAGACCTTGCTGTGGAGTATGATGGGCATTTATCACTCAATGGTTGCATCGTACATTCATGGACTTCCTTTGGAGTTTTCTTCTGCAGGAATAGGAACTTCATGATGGCTCAGATTCCACACTTGAAAATTCCACACATTTCATTAACATGGTTCAATCGATGTTCTGAAACCATGTCAAAAACATAGCATTGTTATTCTGCAAATTGGCACTTTGCAAAATAAAATAACACTCTTTTCAGCAGCATAATGCTCAGAATTTAGGAAGTTGGTAAGGCTGAGAACCTTTCAGCACTCACTCAACCACCTATGGTGGGAGAAAGGTTAATGGAGGACAGTATTGGAATATAAATCTCTTTCATTGAATCTGACTTGAATTAAATCTGTCAAACTGAAAATGGATGTAAAAAAGATATATGGTTCGCATTAAGTTGAGATCACTTGACAGGATGTCTAGGCTCATATCCAAGCTGAAAGGAATTCATACACTCACTATGTAGCCAGTTTGTCCTAAACGTGTCCTGGAGACCCTGGAGCAAATTTGAATACAGCAGAGACCCAGTAAGTACATTTTTTTCCTTCTGTATCTAGGTACCCTTTTTCCATATGAGTTCAAGGTCTACAGGAAATACGTTTTCTTTTGTCTCCTTTCAAAAATATTCATAATCCAGAAAGATCTTGCAACTCATGGCCTATCCTTGTACCAGGGCTGTATCCTTGTACCAGGGCTTGTACTGGGCTAGTAAAAGAGGATGGGTAGTGTTTTCTCATAGCTTTTCAGGATTATGCTGAAGAATTCACCTTCTAATTCAGTAAGCGGGGGAGGTTGTATCTATTTTCATTTATTTTCTCTGCATGTATAATGTTTAATAAATCCAGAAGGTGGTGCTAATGTCTTAAAAATTTTCTTTTTTATCTGTATTTATTAATTTTTTTTTTACCACAAAAAAGCATAACAAATTTCTTTAAGGAAAACAAAGTCATATCCACAGCAAAAAATAAAACCCCAACATAAATTGTATAAGTGACTGAACTTAAAAGTATGAGACTTTCCCTGCAAGTGTTTGGTGGTATATCAAGATACCAAATATATTTTCCTAGATCCAACTCATTTAGAGAATTTTCTTATAGACAAACCTAAATTGGACATTTTGCCTGTTATTAATGCAGAGGCTGAGATGGAATGAGAATGAAAATGATGATAATTATTTTGCTTGACTCTAGAGTGTATTAACGTTGAAGATATTGATGTTTAATTATTGCTTTTGATAAAGGCTCCAACAGGAATAGCCAGCCCTTAATAATGTGGACTTGATGAATACCATTATTTTTAATTTTGATATATTTCCTTTACAATTGTTTAATTGCCTGAATTTGTTATATGTTGTAACAATTAATAAATTTAATTAAAAAAAAGAAAAAAAAAGTATGAGACTTCAAATTATACTTGTATAAGGAAACAGCAAACAATCTACTATATTAAAATGTGGCCACATCGGGTACTATTCCTAGGAGCATTATGATTAAATACATGTTTTTTCTTCAGATGATCTGCTTGTCATCTTCTGTTCTTCCATAGTTGCAGGTTTGGCATTTGTGACTTCAGTTATTCACAAATGCCCCGAACACCAGCCTAAAATTTCTTTCCTGGAACTGAGGTATCTTGACAGCAATAGCCAGTCCTGGTTTAAATTGCACTGCATGGCTCCTGCTCTGGTTTCCCTTTATTAATCTAGACAAGGTCAGGTTTGGTTAGGTAAGAGGCCAGGTACCTGTACAAAGTCCACTTGAAGACACAAACTTTTTGCCACTTTAATTCAAGCCGGACACTCATCCCACAGTGGAGCATTCGTGCCTGTCAGCCAGCAGAGGGCATGCCAGCTAGTGAGCTGCAAGGAAAGGAAGGGGGGGTGCTGGGCCTCTCCTCTCTGCCCGTGAGGAGCAGAAGCAGTAGCAGTGAGAAGGAATGCTTGCATGAGGGTGCGGCAGCGTTCATGGCTCTTCAGCACTGGAGTTGCTCTTGCACCGAGCATGAGGGAATTAAGGTTTGGGGGACCCTAAAGTAATTTGTAAATTTATAGTATTCGCGAGGGGGCTGCGCACCTAACCCTCACGAATATAGAGGGTGACCTCTATTGCACAACTCTTATATTCTATGTGAGTATTCAGCTGTATGAGAACGCTGCACAGAAAGCAATTGGTTGCTAATATAATTTTCTAAAACTATGTAGTTTGGATGACTGTGTAATGCACACAGTTCCCATGGAGTGGAATATACTGTACTAGTCTTTAAGCCCATTACATTAACGGGTGCTAGAATATATGTGTATCTGTCTTTCTTTCTTTCTGTCTCTCTCTCTCTCCATGACTCCCTTTTTCTGTCTGTCTTTCTGTCCCTCTCCCTGCCCCTGTGTCTTTCTTCCTTTCTGTCTGTCTCCCTCCCTCCTGCTGTCTGTCTGTCATTCTTTCCCTCCATTTCCCTGTGCAGTAGTATTTCCACCCCACTTCCCTACAACAGCATTTCCCTCCCCCCCCCCCCCCGACTTCCCTGTGCAGCAGCAGCGGTATTTGTCTTCCCCTCCAGGTCCCTGTGCAGCAGTTGCAGCATTTCCCCCACCCCTTCCCTTCTCTTACCGCGATCTTGCCTACTCCGTTCGGCCCCTCCCCCGCGTTCTAGCCTGCTGCGATCTGGCTGCTCCGTTCGGCTCCTCGCAGCTGGAGTCCTCTTCTTTGTCGCCCCCCCCCTTCCCTTCCCTTCCCGCGGTCTTGAGCTTCGGTCTGGTCTGGCCTGCTTGCCTTGCCGTATTTTTTTTTTTAGTTGAAAGACGCGGCGGTGGCTCCTCTCATGATCCCCACCTGCGTCGGAAGTCCGACGCAGGCGGGGATCGTGAGAGGAGCCACCGCTGCGTCTTTCAACTAAAATATGCAATACGGCAGGGAGCAGGCCAGACCGAAAAACAGGATGGTAAGCCGCACATGCGCACTTCCTATGGGTCGCTACAGCTCACGGAAAAGCGGTGCACGCATAGGAAGTGCGCATGCGCGGCTTACCGTTTTATTATATTAGATATGTAGTGTGCATTGGCACCCAGAGTTGCATGCACATACATCCACACAGGTACTAGAATGCTATTCTTTGCATACAGTTATGTAATTCAGGCAGTCCCCAGGTAAAGAACGAGTTACGTTATTAAAGCTGTTCTTAAGTCGGATTTGTATGCAACTCAAAATTTGTACATTTTAAGATTCATTCTGCTTACCTCAGATCCCAGCTGACAAAAGGGCCAACAGCCCCTACCAGTGTTCCCTCCAAGGTACAGCATGCCCAATCACACACTGTTCTTAATGTGGCCAGGCATCATTCCTGAATCTGCTTCAGGAGAAGTGTAGGAATCTATGCCACCGGAAATACTGCTCAGTGAAATCAAATGAAGCCGCAAACTGCGTTCTTAAGTACGAGTCATACATAAGTCCGGCGTCTGTAACTCGGGGACTGCCTGTACTCTTTTATTTATGCACAAAATAGCATTCCAGATATATGTGAGTTAAAGTACTGAAACATAATTTTTGCAAAAACCAAATTTGTTAGCCCACCTGCCTCCTCAGCTTCTCTTCAAGGAAACCCCCAAAAATTCCGGATCATGGTAAAAGAGAAGAAACGGGTGTAAAATCCTCACGAGTGCTAGCCGCAGAACAATGAGCTAATCTATTCCTGCTCCCATGGCCTCGCATTAAAACCTCAGCTGTGTTTTAAGCCTCTGGATATTCTGCAAATTTCTCTTCATCTGCTCTGAATAGCTAATATCCTCATCACCATGGTCATTAGTCCCCTAATTCTATAAAAAAGCGTGGAAAATTACGCACACAAATTTGGGTGTGTACCCGATTTGTGCAGGCAATTTAACTGAGCAACAAGCTAGTGCCAATAATTTGCATTTTAATGAGAACTTATTGGTGCTTATTAGAATTCATGACAAGTTATGGCCCCCTTTTATGAAGCCGCGTTAGGCTTTTTTATCGCCAGCCACAGCCGTATTAGCTCTGGTGCTCAAAGAATTCATAAGAGTGTCGGAGCTAATACCGCTGCAGCCGGCAATAAAAAAGCCTAACACAGCTTCATAAAAGGGGGGGGGGGGGTGGATGGGGGACATGTGCATAAATTTAGGTGTGAGTCAATAAAGGGGCATATAATGGCCAGATGGGGGCATTCTGTTAATTTACACATATAAGGATAGAATACGGGCATCTGTGCCTAAATATAGGTGTGGGGATTTTCATCACATTTTCTTTGGTGCAAATGGCCACACCTAAAGTTAGGTGTGGTTCCTGGGCGTAAGCGCTATTCTGTATGCCACGCCTTTAATCCTTAACCCTACTTCTCTGCCCACCAACCCAGCCAGCTGATTAACCGTTCCCCTTAACTGTATCCGTGACATCCTGTTTGTCTGTCTTGGCTGTTTAGATTGTAAGCTCTTTGGAGCAGGGACTGTCTTCTTTGCGACTCTGTACAGCACTGCATAGATCTGGTAGCGCTATAGAAATAATTAATAGCAGTAGTAGTGTGAAGTTTCAGTCTTTGGGAAGCAGAGCTGAGATTGTGATGTCATAATGCCTCATTCCACCAATAAGCGCCAACCTCCTCAATGATGTCACAATGGCTTGATTGTCCTGTACTCCCCTCTGCCCTCCAACCCAGCCAGCAGATTAACCGTTCCCCTTAACTGTATCTATGACATCCTGGTTGTCTGTCTTGGCTGTTTAGATTGTAAGCTCTTTCAAGCAGGGACTGTTTCTTCTTCTTTGTGACTCTGTGCAGCTCTGCATACGTCTGGTAGCGCTATAGAAATAATAAATAGTAGACCTGTAGTAATAATAGTACTAGTAGTAGTAATAAGTGTGACGTTTCAGTCTTTGGAAAGTAGAGCTGAGATTGTGATGTCATAATGCCTCATTCCACCAATAAGAGCCAGCCTCCTCAGTGATGTCACAATGGCTTGATTGTCCTGTACTCCCCTCTGCCCTCCAACCCAGCCAGAGATTAACTGTTCCCCTTAACTGTGTCCGTGACATCCTGTTTGTCTGGGCTGTTTAGATTGTAAGCTCTTTCGAGCAGGGACTGTTTCTTCTTCTTTGTGACTCTGTGCAGCGCTGCGTGCGTCTGGTAGCGCTATAGAAATAATAGTAGTAGCACTTTTTTTCAGTGCCTTTTATTTTTAGGTGTCGTGTATACAATTTACCCCTAAATGTGCCGGATGCTATTATCTGCCCAAGACTTTATGCACAGTGGGGTAAATTCAGTAAATGGTGCCAGGATGATGCTCACTGAGGGCAAATTCCTTAATGGCAGTTCTCCACAGAACTACCATCACAGTTTCACCCTAAAGCGCTAAGCCCCTGGTAGTCTACAAGTGTAACTCGCAGGCATGCCCCTCCCACAGCCACGCTCCCCTAGAAGTTGCACATGGCAGAAATTGTGTGCAGAGTTTCTAGAATAGCGAGTAAGGGCAGTTCCATGTGCAACTGCTAACGGGTGCCAATTAACACCAATTAAAAAGCCAATAACTGGCTGTTAACACCAGTCAACAGCCAATTATTAAATTAAGGGCTCCTTTTACGAAACTGCGTTAGCTATTATGCACGTTAAACCGCTAATGTGGTGTCGTAAAAGGAGCCCTAAGCTGTATGTACAACTGACTGTGGTCTAGATGCACTAAATGGTCCGATCGTGTACCCAGAATGTCCTACAAACAGAATGAAATGGAATTCACTACACTTAGGGTTCCTTTTACGAAGCTGCATTAGCGGTTTAATGTACGTAATAGCGCGCGCTAAACCACCGGCCGCGCTAGCCGCTACCGCCTCCTCTTGAGCAGGCGGTAGTTTTTCGGCCAGCGCGTGATAAAAAGTCACGTGTGATAAAGCCGCTAAATAAAAGGAGCCCTTAGAGATTAATATTGTCAATCAATGGTTATGCTTCCTGAAATGAACATCATCCCTTCCCCCTAGACTGGGAAAACGATCGCCTTTTTTTAAAAAAAAAGTATTTTTAATATTCACTCTGCGGCTCCTCAATATCTCTCCTCTCTTATCTCTCCCTATACCCCACCCCGGGAACTCCATTCTTTGGGTAAGTCTTTCTTGACTGTACCCGTCTCCTCTACTGCCAACTCCTGACTCCGCCCTTGCTGCACCGTATACCTGGAACAACCTGCCTGAATCAGTATGCCAGGCTCCATCTCTGGCGGTCTTCAAATCCAGGCTCAAAGTCCTAACCCTTCCAACTTGTAATACACTATATCTGTTTCTCATTCCCTCTGTAGCACCCTAATCCTCTCTATCTTTTATATTTCCCTTCATGAGCAGCGTATATCGATTTACCCTTTGTGTCTGTCATAATTAGATTGTAAACTCGTTCGAGCGGGGACCGTTTCTACAAAACGATTGGGGTGCTAAGCCCCCAACACAAATTAGCACTCCCTGGACACACTTAAGGAGTTTGCTCAATATTGAGAGTGCTCAAGCACCAGCTCCTTTGTGGGGGATCCCCATGCAACTCCAAAGATGTAGGCAATGTGTTTCAATTCAGGGGAGCGCTAACAAGAATGCACATTTCCAGCGAGCGATCAACCTAGTTTCTTGAACTGAAGGGATAGAGTTTGAAGCCAACGAAGAGTTCCCGGTCCACTCCAGAAATAGATCTACTGTAGTAAGGCCCTCCCATGGATAACTTGGTCCCTGATTCTAAAGCAAATCTGAAGCCAGCCAGAAAGTTTTGAATAACACCCTAGAGGAAATTGGCAGCCCGTGCAGTTAAGCACAGGTGATATATTGTCACATTATTTACAGCCAGAGAGAAGCCCTGCTGCCAAGTATTGGATTCATTGAAGTCTAAGGATTGATTTCTTTGTTAGTCCCAGACAAAAAAAAAAAAAGGTTACGATTTAGTCTAGTCTGGAAGTAATAAATGCTTGGATTTAAATTGTTCTGGTATTGTGCTTGAAAAAAACAAGTCCAGAAATGTATAAAAGCTGAACAAACTGCAGTTGAAATCAAAGTGTCCATAATTAACCCCCTTTTTACTAAACCACGATAGCAGTTATTAGCACATGGAGCCACGATGAATGTTCCACGCTGTTCCTGACGCTCATAGTAAAAGTGGAAGGGGGGTGTAGGTGTTCAAAAACACTCCCAGACTTACCTTAAAAAAAAAAAAATTACCAAAGAAACACCATCCAAAACTGGAGATAGAGAGTGATTGCAGAGATTTCCCTACAGGTAGATTTTTGATTTACTTGGATTCAGCATGTCTGCCAAGTCTCTTCCCTGAAGAAGCCCTTTCTGGAAACGTCAATCGCTCCTCCTAAACTTACTTGCTCCACTTCATCACTGACGCTGAAACCGTGGATTGAAGACAAAGTTTTATTTTATTTTTCTTTCCAGCTTATGATTTATCTTTAATCTTATCTATTGTTTTGCCTTTTGTCTTTGTTTTGTTCTATTTCTATCATTTAAATTTCTCCAGAATTCTACTGTTCAACGGCTCCCCCTTCTGCTTCTATTCCTTTCTCTCCTCTCTTCTACCTTCCAAAGTATTTAGATCAATGCTGTCTTGTTAAAATGTTTATTTTATTTTTATTTTTCCTCTAACTCTACTTTTCACTTCTCTATTACCCTCCAGGTACTTTAGTTAGATTGTGAGCCTTCGGGACAGTAAGGGAATTTTTCAAGTACCTTTCTTATTTCTAATCTTAATGTATATTTTCTGTAAACCGCTTAGAACCTAACGGATGTAGCGGTATATAAGAAATAAATTACATTACATTACATTACATTTATCTATGTTCAAACAATTTTTATTGAAGGAATGTAGGTACACAACAGGTAAGTACAAACCAAAAGATATAATGCAAGAGGAAAAGTCCGCAATGAGTGGAGCCATAGCTCTGAAAGCTCCACTCTTTCAAGCCAAAGATACAACTACAGTCCTTCAAAGATTATAGTTTAACAACCCCCCCCCCCCCCCCCAATGGATGGAAGGTGACTGAGGACTCTGGGTCATGGCCAAGGCCATCATAGGGACTCAACGGAGATTATTAAAAATCAAACTCTGAGCTCGGGGTGGCAGAGACTGGAGGTAAGGATCCCATATCTGCAAAAACAGACGGGTACATTTAGGAGATCTGCGCACCTCCCAGACCTCAAACAAAAGCACTTTATGTAATTGATTTCTCCAATGCCAGAAACTGAGGAGGGTCCACCTGCACCCAATATTGTATAATACATTTAAAGCCCACCATGCAGGCCTTCTGAAATAAAAGGCGTTTCCCCTCACCATACACCCCGCATGCCACAGCCCTACCAAATAAGGCCCCCTTCGGGGAACTCCCCACCCGAATGTCCCATAAAGTACCCAGGTACGAAAATTCATTTATTTATTAATTAAGCATTTATAGACTGCCTTATTCCAAAGTGGTGTACAAAAAATACATAGTAATCGTCCAAATCAAAATCTTAACATTCCAGTAAAAATAAATGACAATTAGCAATACACGATAATACAAAACAAGGAAAAAGCCTCAGATATCACAGGAGCAAAAAGCCCGAGTCTAATGCAGGAAGTGAACAATAAAATCTAAACTCTACTCCTGCAATATCATCACTGGCTGAAAAAAAATCCATCTTTTCAAAGCATAATTCTCAAAACATGTCCCAATAGTAAAGCAAAACCAATATATGAAAAAAAAACCCTTAAGTTTGTGCTTAACTGAAGCCAAAGAATGATCCCCCAATGGTGGCAATCATTTTGTCACAAGAAACTGGAGAAACTACCTCCAAAAACTGTGAAAGCAGAGAACAAACAACGAAGGTGACTAATCGATGATCAATTTCCTTTATGGTTTGAAATGACTCAACACAATCGTGTTTTGGCTCCAAAGGGCCTGCCTCAGAAGTTTGATTCTGTAGTCAAAAAGTGTGTACCGCTGTCAGACTCCTGAGGCAGGCCCTTTGGGAGTGAAACACGATCGTGTCGACTCATTTCAAACAATGAAGGAAATTGACCACCGATTAGTAACCTTTGTTCTTATGCAACTGCAGGAATTATTCAATTTGATATATTCCCTGGTCGTTTGAAAACATTGAATGTTAAGAAAACAAGGTCATGCATTTGGGCTGCAAAAACCCGAAGGAACAGTACAGTTAAGGGGTGAAGAAATTATGTGCATGACAGAAGAATGGGACTTGGTTGTGATTGTATGTGATGATCTTAAGGTGGCCAAACAGGTTGAAAAGGTGATGGCAAAAGCTAGAAGGATGCTAGGAAGAGGTATAGCCAGTAGGAAAAAGGAGGTATTGGTGCCTCTGTATATAAGACCTCATTTAGAATATTGTGTACAATTCTGGAGACTGTGTCTTCAAAAAGATATAAAAAGGATGGAATCGGTCCAGAGGAAGTCTACTAAAATGGTATGTGGTCTTTATCAAGGTTTATGGGGGCAGACTTAAAGATCTCAATATGTATATTTTAGAGGAAAGGCGGGAGAGGGGAGATATGATAGAGATGTTTAAATACCTACATGGCATAAATGCACATGAGACAAGTCTCTTTCATTTGAAAGGATGCTCCAGAATGAGAGAACATAGGATGAAGTTAAATGGTGATAAGAAAATACTTTTTTACAGAAAGGGTGGTAGATGCATGGAATAGGCTCCCGGTAGAGGTGCTGGAGACAAAAACTGTCTGAATTCAAGAAAGCATGGGACAGGCACTTGGGTTCGCTTAGGGAGAGGAGGAGATAGTGGATGTTGTGGGTGGGCAGACTGGTTCATAGACAACCCCGCGAAAGACAAAGGCGCGCGTCGACAACTGAGCGCAAGACGGAGGCGCGCGCCGAAGAAAATTACAGTTTTTAGGGGCTCCGACGGGGGGTTATGTTGGGGAGCCCCCCCAGTTTACTTAATAGAGATCGCGCCGGTGTTGTGGGGGGGTTTGGGGGGTTGTAACCCTCCACATTTTACTGTAAACTTTACTTTTTCCCTAAAAACAGGGAAAAAGTGAAGTTTTCAGTAAAATGTGGGGGGTTACAACCCCCCCAAACCCCCCACAATGCCCCCACAACGCGGCGCGATCTCTATTAAGTAAAGTGGGGGGGTTCCCCCTCCACCCCCCCCTCCACCCCCCCTTGTCGGAGCCCTAAAAACAGTAATTTTCTGCGGCACGCGCCTCCACGCTGCGCTCAATTGTCTGCGCGCGCCTTTGTCCCGGTGCGCTTTTGACCTGACACCGGGCAGACTGAATAGGTTATTTTGCCTTAATCTGCCATCATATTTCTATGTCTGGGGGAGGGGTCATAGGGTGGGAGGTTGCAACTAGACACCCAGTATTTAATTTTTTTTATTTAAGAAAAGGGGTTTGGCTCCAAGGGGGAGGGAGGGGATGAGCCAGTAGACTACTAGGGAAATGTTTTGAACTGTTGTGGATGGGGGCTGCTAGACCACCTGGGGAGCTGAACCGATACAGGTATCCGTGGCAGGATAGGCGGGTTGTGGTGCCGGTAGACATTCACTCCTCTCAACCAGATCCCGGCATTAAATTTCCCATTGTAGCTGCACTGGAAAAACTCTTTTTTTAAATTTTGCATGTTGTAGGATTCATATGCATCGCATTTGCATTCATTTGTTTTAAATGCAATTGCACTCGAAGCAGGGACTTTAGATCATTTATTATTCTATTGTCCATTTATTATGACCTTTTGGAAATCAATTTGGGGCCAAATTAACTGTTTATTAGACAACCCAGTGGCATTATCATATGATACTGAGCTGTTTGGTATGGCAATGAGAGCAAAAAGTCAGATTTCTTCAAATAATAACAAATTGTTACTTATAATGACTGGGGTTGCCATTCAACAAATTACGTATAATTGGAAAATTGGAGTAGATTAAATTATAATTTCTCGTGGAATTCCTTGTGTCATATATATAAAATGGAAAGATTTATAGCAATACAGCGAGGATGTTTTAGGAAATTTCAAGATGTGTGGGAGCCATTAACAAATTATGGTACTGATTAAATGACATTTTTTTCCCCTTAAATTTTCAGGTTCAATTATGAGGGGGGGTAATTATATTATTACATATTGTATAAGGTATTTGATTATATAATAGGAATGGGTGGGAAGGGTGGGAGATAAGAGCGTTTCATTTGTATTATTGATGATGATTAAGTGATATATTTATTGTTAATCTTTTTTAACATATTGAAACACTTATTGTAAGTTTGAAAATGAATAAAGATTAAAAAAAAAAATGCAATTGCACTCAGGGAACAAATTAACACACACTGAAACCTTTTCTACATTGCTGTCCTATGGTAAAACTGAGCTAAGCCTGCGGGAAGCTTTTTGCATCGGCCCCCAAATGTATTGACCAAAACCTTAGAGCCAGATTCTACTGTGCAATTGTGGCACTGAAGGGGTGGGAAGGGAGATGTCTGACACAGCTTGCTGCTGTGTAAATGAGAATTGGTCTTAGCGTGACTAAGTGTTGTGAGCTGAATCTCAGCAACGCACTTCAGCCTTTCGCCATGTCTCTCTCGAGTCAGCTTTTCATTTTGACACACATTGCGCTGTTGGACAATTGTTGTATGTAACTAGTTTTGCAATATTAATTATACATTTGTAGTAAACCACAGAAAACCAAAGCAGTTCGTAATCTCTTTAGTTTACAAGATATTTCCATAAGCAATTCAATCAATGGTCCAGCAATTTAAGTGTCAGAAAAGGTTAGTAAGTTAAGACACAAAACGTCATAGCCTCCTGGATGGCTGCATTTATAATTGGGGACTGGAAGTTCCCCTCTTTCCCTTTGGGTTTTTAGCTCAGTCGGAATCAAAACTCAGATCTGGTGCCATAAGCCTTCATGCATACCGAACTGGGTTTTCTCTTACCATTAATATTTCAATCCCTCCCTGCTCTGCAGCCCTTAATGCAATATTTAAATGGAAAAATGATTCCCTCCCTTTCCCCAGGTGAATTAATGTATATGCAGTTGCTGGACAGCTGTTCTGTTGGTTACCACACTGGCTTGATGCTTAGCCCAGACTAATTCACGTGCCAACCCCTAAATTCTGTAGATGGCGCCGTACGTTATGGGTGCAAAGCAATGCACAAAACCCATTTGCGCACGCAACTAGATTATGTAACAAGCCTAATTGGTGCTGATAATTGGCAATTACTACCTCATAACTGATGCTAATTGACAAGAATTAAAAGTTAAGTGCACAACTGTCTCTTGCATGTACAACATACAGCGCAGCGTTCGTCTGGTAGTGCTAAAGAAATAACAAATTCTTGCTATTATCACTTAAACTACCTCAGTAAGTGATGCTATATGAATCCATGTTATCTGCCAAGCGCTTGGCATGCAGCATAGCGTTTTCATCTGTGTTAACTGCATGGCCAGATGTTAGGAATGCCCCCCAAAGTTAATGCAGAGGTTTTGCCATTATAACTTGTTAATTTTTGCAACAACTGAGTGGTAACTGCAAATTTTTTATTGCTACCGCGCAGGACTTGCTCGACCATATTTGTTCGATATTGGCGTTTGTTTGTTATCTCTTATGCGGTTTACTTTATACCTTAACCACCATGGACCCCTGAGGAAGGCGTGTTATCCGAAACACGGACCGTGTCGGGTCCCTTGGTTGGCTATAAGGTTCTATAAGTCACTGCATTTTTATTAATAAACAACGCCTGCACCTTGTACATCATCTGCAGTTTGTTTGTTGTTTTCAACTGCAAATTTTTACCACACTTTAATAAATAGGCCCTATGTCTGCAGTTATAGAATAGTTAATAGGCCAAAAAGTGTTTATATGTTTTAATTTCTTATATATTACCTAATAGCCCAAAAGCTTTTGAAGCAGTGTACATTCAGGTACAGTAGGTATTTTTCTGTCCCTGGAGGCAATGGAGTGATGAGGGTAGGTGGCGTCCCTCCCCGTTCCTTCCACACCCCTCCCCCCCCGCTCCTTCAGTGCCCCTCCCCCCCCCGCTCCTTCAGTGCCCCACATGCCGCACTCGTGCCCTCCCTTCCCATCCCGTACCTCTTTAAATCTTCACCAGCACAAGCAGTTTCTCCGGCCTGCTGCTCGTGCCAGCATTGGCTTTCCATCTGATGTCACTTCCTGGCCCCGCGACCCAGAAGTGATTTCAGAGAGAGCCAAGCCAGCGCGAGCAGCAGACCACAGTAGTTGCTTATACTGGCGAAGATTTGAAGAGGGACAAGTGGGGAAGGAAGTCGTGAGTGTGGTGTGTGTGGGGGTAGAGAGGTGCCGGTGTCCCTACCAAGATGGCGCCCGGGGCAGTCCACCCACCCACCCCGCTCCACCCTTACTATGCCACTGCCTGGAGGACTCACAATTTGAGTTTTGTTCTTGAGACAATGGATGGTTAATAATAATAATTTATTCTTGTATACCGCCAAAGCCATAATAGTTCGAGGCAGTTTACAATGAGAAGTACTGGACAATCGGTAAAAAAAAAAATACGATACAAATCATCAGGAATACATACAAGATAAAAAGGCTAAAAGATTAAAAACAGTGAATCAGATTACAAATTGTTCAAACGACCGCGGGCTCCTTTATACGAAGGTGCGCTAGTGTTTTTAGTGCACGCTATAGCTTGCGCTAGGCAAAAAACTACCGCCTGCTCAAGAGCGCATGGCATTTTTAGCGCCCGCTAATCCGCGCGTTAAGGCCCTAACGCACTTTCGTAAAAGGAGCCCTGTGTTTTTACTAATTTTCTAAAAAGTAAAGTAAGATGGAGCACACATAATAATATTACCCAACCAGTCGTTCAATTTGCCATCCCAAAATCTTTTAAAGCAACAAGCATTTACTGTTGGGTAAGCAAACCTATGGATTCTGCGTGTAGGCCTGTTAAAACGGTCTAGAAAAAAATGAGAGACCAGGTACTCGGGAGCCATTGGAGAAATATTGTGATGACTAGACATTGTTCTTTTCTGTTCCTTTTCTTTTATTTCTTAGAATTATCTAGCACACTCAAGGGGGGAGAGTAGATCTGGGATATAATTGAATATGAGATGTTTATATGATTGTTGTATAATATTGCATATACTACTTAAATGGAACATGGAAGGGAGGGAGGGTGGGAAAATTTTTAGAAAAAAAAATTATAGTTCATATGTTAGTCAAAATAAATAAAACAGATACAGGAAAATTTAAACCAAGCTCTTGCCTCCATTGGTAACCAATGCAATTTTTTGATAATAGGGAGTAATATGTTCCCCTTTTTTCAAACCAAAATATCAGCTGAACTGCTGAATTTTGAATAACTCGAAGCCTTTTCAGGGCCGTAGCAAGCCCAGTGTGGTCAGTGCAGTCGCACAGGGTGCAAGGGAAGCTACCCATCGGCTTCCTTTGTGCTGATATCATAAAGTGGATGGGGCAGTTGGGGGCGTGATTGCGATTCCTCTGCTAGGCTTGCCTGGTTCTCGGCCTGCAGCTGTGAAGCCACTGGTGGCACTTAGGGCACCAGCCACCTACTGACTCGTTGTCCAGTGTTTGCCTGTTGCAAGAATCCCTTATACCACTGTGTATGTATTCTTGTAACCCGTTCTGGGCTTCTGGGGCAGACGGGATATAAAACTAAATAAATTTAGGCTCAGTTTTAAGTAATATGGATTCAGCTTTCAGACTTTGCCAATTAAGTTACTCTTGCATAATTACTTAGCAGACTCCAGGCTTCTAAAACATCAGCAATGGCAGTACTGCTTAGTTAATGATTCATTAGTATCCAGCTCTCTGCTATTAGTGGCAAATCCCATTCAGTGCCTTGGAGGTGTGCGTACAGCAACCGTAAGGCCATTTTTGAATTCACAAAACCTGTTGACATTTTCTATCTCATATTAATAAATATCACACATCCTAGGTGGATTGATTTGCTCAGCTTTGCATAAGTAATAGCGCAATCCAGAGCGAGTTTAACAGACCCATCTGGTTATAACATTCTTTTTATCCTCTCGGCTCTTTTCCATGGAGATCTGTTCTTGGCAGAATTATTTCTAATTAGCTCCTTCCCTGAGCTGCTCTTAGGAGAGGCAGACGATGTGGGTAAATTCTAGTTCTGATGTCAACGCTGAGGTGCTCCAAGTTCTTGCATAGATGTTGTATAATGTTTTGGTTTTCAAATCACAAAATAGGAGAAATGCCTGAAGGCTTGTTTCTGCAAAATGTTGAGGTCTCTGAGAAGTCACATACAGGGATACTTGAGATGGCCTGAAGAGTTTTCTGCATTTGAAGTTTAAAAGTAGGGCCAGTAAGGCATCGCACCTCAAAGCCATTTTAGGAAAGTAAAGTTCATATTGGCTCTCAGCTCCCTCCCGCTTAGGGGTTACCAGACGTCCAGAAAAACCAAGACGTTCTCTTTTTAGAGGACTTTCTGGGTGCCCATATGGGCTTCTTGGAAGACAAAGGGATTGAGGGGTACAGATAAGAGTAGAGGTAGATTATAGGGATGGGATTAGAGGTAAGTTACAAAATTAATTAGGGACCACTGTTCAGGCACTAGGCCTGATGGGCTGCCGCGGGAGCGGACCGCTGAGCAAGATGGACCTCTGGTCTGACTCAGCGGGGGCAACTTCTTATGTTCTTCTTATGTTCTAAAACTACATAGTAAAAGCTGCCATAGCGCCAAAATGGCCGCTATGGCAGCTGTTACTATGTAGTTTTTAGAACATAAGAACATAGGACGGAATTTATCCATGGTAAGAACTCTGCATTTATTTATAACTTTCTTCATAGCTGCACTATGATTGTTATTCTGCTGTGGATTGAATATAAGCTTTTCTGTTTTATTACAGTATCCCCAACCTTGATAAAGTATATCGAAACGCGTCGGCAAGCAAGGGGAATGAAAAGAAAGCTAAGTAAACCTTTTTAAAAAAATTAAAGTTAAAGAGAAGATGAATTTGAAAACAATGTTTTTGGGGACTAATGAGGATTTGGACCGCTGCGAGCTACAGAACTCGAGTGGAGGTCCGAAGATCCCTATAAACATTATATTATTCTTTGCACTCATAGCAAATTGTTTTGGGATTTCTCAGATTGGGGCAGAAAGTGGGCATTACTGCGTGCTGATTAGTGGAGGATTACCATGTGAGCCCTTAAATTACTGCCTACAAAATAGGTATTAATAAATGCTAAAGCAGAAATTTTTTTTATGGCAGCATGCTAATGGCCTCATTAGTGCATGGCTATGAATGCAAAAAAGGGAAAACTGGCCATTTTTCTGCTGCAGTAAAATGGCTTTAGCACATTAATTTTCTACTGCAGTTTAGTAAAAGAATCCCTAGGCTACTTTTTCCATTGTCAATACTAGTGTAAGCATAGATTGGGTCCCAGAGACCTGAAAACAGCCCATCACCTGCCCCATTCTCAAGAAACATCACCTTGAGCAAAGTTGTCATGTAGCTTTTGTCGATGTCAAATTGACTATTTGCAAAGGAGAATTCTGGAGAATTCTTCATTGTTGAAGGTTAGATCACATCCAGTTCCTTGGTCCGATCATTTCTTAATTAAGTTAACGGTTCCAGTGCATTCCATAAAGATCACAAAAGAGGAAAAGACCACCTTTTGGATTAGAAAGGAAGTAGATTTGCAGGCTTCCTAAATTAGAATCATTAGAGCAGTCAGATCTCTGAGGCAGTGGATTTTTGGCATGATTCGCTGAAAGAGAGTTTGATTACAGTTGCACCCTTACAGGAAATTCATCATCCACATTGGGCATGCCATACACCCTGATTCTCTAATGTACTAAAGCAAATTTAGCAGACCCTAAGACAAAAGGAACGTAAGTGGCAGAAGAATCCTACCCCTAGTTCACTGTTGGACTATATCAGAATGTATTAGGTCGGTATAAACCAGCGGTCTCAAACACGCGGCCTGCGGGCCGCATGTGGCTCTCCAAGTTTTATTTGCGGCCCGCAGTCTGGATTGGATCACTCTCTTCCTTTTGGAGCAGCAGCGTGTCTGGCTGGTTCATTCCGTTCAAAGCCGCGGGTTGGCGGCTCCTTGCACTATCCACTCCTGCATCGGAAGCCTCTCTGACATGACAACATCAGAGAGGCTTCAGACGCAGGTGCGGATCACGCAAGGAGCCGCCACCCGTGGCTTTGAACGGAACGAGCCGGCCAGACATGCTGCTGTTCCAGTGACGTACCAAGGGGGGGGGGGGGCGGTCCGCACAGCTGGCCACCCTCCACTGTTCTCCCTAGAGTGCGGCTCGTCTAGAGCAGTGGTGCCCAACCTGCTTCCCTTCCCTTCTCACCACTGCCATCAGGGAACAGGCCGGCACCGTGCTCTTTGATCTCCCTGCTTCTCTCGCCGCCCGACCTCAATTCTGGCGTCGAGAGGACGTCTGGCTAGCCAATCGCTGCCTGGCTGCCCAGAACGTCCTTTCCGACATTAGAATTGACGTCGGGCGGCGAGAGTTGGTCGGCCCCGTGGAGAAGAGAAGCGTGGAGATCTTGGCATGTTCCCGATGGCAGCAGCAGCAGCCTATTCCCCGGCGGCGGTGACATGGGGGAGGACAGGAAGGAAGAAAGAAAGAGGGGGGGGACAGGGAGCCAGAAACAAAGCAAAAAATGGGACACGGAATCAGAGAAAGACAGACATAGAGAAAGAAAGAAAAAGTTGGGGGAGGGAATGAGGTTGGGAGGAGAGGAAGCATACAGGAGGCTGAAAGCAGGGAAGAAATATTGGATGCACAGTCAGAAGAATAAAGTGCAACTAGAGACTGATGAAATTACCAAACAAAGGTAGGAAAATGATTTTATTTTCAATTTAGTAATTGAAATGTGGCAGTTTTGAGAAAGAAGAGATATTAAACTTTAAATGTGAGTGCTGTAGAAAAAATAGAGTACTTGGAGGGCCGCAGAAAAAATAGTTAATGTCTTATTAAAGAAATGACAATTTTGCATAAGGTAAAACTGTTAAAGGAAAGTTTTATAAACTATAAAGAGTTTTACCTCATGCAAAGTTGTCATTTCTTTAATAAGACATTAACTATATTTTTCTGAGGCCCTCCAAGTACCTACAAATCCAAAATGTGGCCCCGCAAAGGGTTTGAGTTTGAGACCACTGGTATAAACGGTCTACTTTGGAGGTGAAAAAGTGTTATATTGATCAGAAGATTGGTAATGTGGTAAATTTACAAAGTCATCTATGAATAAGGCTGTCGATAGATTCTCCAGTCAGGACTTTTTACAGTTTTTTGTTAATAAAATTCAATCCATTCAAGCTGAATTTTGAAAAGTTGGCACATCAGGATGTGATTATATGCCAGGTACTTTGTGGTCAGAGATTGAAGTAGTTTCAGAGCATCAAGTACAAACAGTTTTCATAATTTGAACAAGTCATTCTGTACAAGTCATTCTTTGTCCATCAAATGTTTTTTTCTACCATGAAAGATCCGGTTACCCCTTGTGTACTAGTTTCTCGTTCTTTATAGGACAGCGAGGTTCTGGTTAGCCTGATAAAAGTAATTCTTCGGCCATTACTGAAGAATTGATTGGATGGCAGTAAGTTAGATCATTATTGGCCCATTTCTTCAGTGAATTTTCTTGCCAAAGTTTTGGAAAAGATTGTGCTTTTACAATTACAGGAATTTTTAGAGAGGTATTTGATTTTAGATGACTGTCAGTTCGAATGTAGAGTTAATAATTCCACTGAGCTGTTGTTGATATCTACGCTTGAATTCATATGTACCAGCCTAGATCATGGATATTGGTTTTTCATGATCTTTTTAGATATATCATCAGTTTTTGATACTGTGAATCATCAGACTCTTTTTGGTAAGATTAAGATCTTTGGGCATTGGTCTTTCTGTGTTGATGTGGGTCAGAATTGATTGAATTGGTCAACCCTGAAGAGTGGTTCTGCATTATTAGCTGTTTTGTTTAATATCTATCTTATTTCGTTGTGTCAGGAACTGAAGGCTATAGGGGTGACATAATGGCTATATGTAGACAATATTCAGTTTTTGGTACCAGTGAAGGACTCAATAGCCGATGCCTTGTTACAGATCAATTCCTGTTTCATGGTTATCAAAAAATGGATGAGTAAGAACCAACTGAAATTGAATATTGCAAAAACTGAGGTTTTATGTGCAGACCGAGAAAAACGTGTGCAATTTCCCACTGAGATTGTATTAGATAATGTAGTCCTTGTATCCAGTCAATGCTAATGCTATTTGTTGCCGATGTCTTACCGTCCTGTAAATATTTTTATGGGATTTTGTCTTTCCATCATGCTGGATGAATTTGAAAGAAGGTTTTAATAATGATACTGTTAGTTAATGTTTTTATTGTTTGTTCTGTCGCAACATGTTTTAGTATTTTTAATATGTATGCATGTAATTTTGTAAACCACATAGTTTTTATGCGGTATATAAATTTTTAAATAAATAATGGTAGTCTGGGTGTCCAGCTTGATGCGATGCTATCTTTCAAGCCGCAGGTTAAGATGGTGATTTCCAATGTTTTCATTAAACTTCGATTATTTCAGAGATTGAGGGATTATCTTTTTTTGGATAATTTTTGTTCTGTGATTAGTGCAGTGATAACTCCTATTTTTGATTACTGCAACTCTCTTTATATGGGCCTTCCGAAATATGTGATCCAAGCATTGCAATTGGCACAGAATGCCGCTGTACAGTCGATATCAGGTGCATCAAAGTTTGATCATATTTCTCCGATGTTGCATGATCTGCATTGGCTGCTGGTAGCCTCACGTATTGAAGTTGTATGTTTGATCTTTAAGCTACTGAGTGATAAGCATCCTGCCGTGTTAAGTTCTCTAATGCATACGTATCATCCCTCTCGAGTATTAAGATCCAAAAAACAAAGGTTTTTTTTTTTTTATTGTCCCTTCTCTGAAATTGACGAGCAATCGTCAATCAATGCTCACTGTGCACTCTTGTGGAATTCCTTGCTTGAAGAAATTCATTTCAGGAAACTGGTTAAAACTTTTATTCAAGAAATGTTTTTCTTGAATAGAAACATAGAAAGATGACGGCAGAAAAGGGCTATAGCCCATCAAGTCTGCCCACTCTACTGGCCCACCCCATTAAGTCTGAGTGCTGCTCGACCCACGTAGAGATCCCACGTGGATGTCCCATTTATTCTTAAAGTTGAGCACGCTAGTGGCCTTGATCACCTGCACCGGTAGTTTGTTCCAGTGATCCACCACCCTTTCTGTGAAGAAATACTTCCTGGTGTCACCACCAAATCTCCCTCCTCTGAGTTTGAGCGGGTGTCCCCTTGTGACTGAAGGTCCCTTAGGAAAGAATATGTCGTTTTCCATCTCGACACGACCCGTGACATACTTAAATGTCTCAATCATGTCACCCCTCTCCCTGCGCTCCTCCAGAGAGTAGAGCTGCAACTTGCCCAGTCTTTCTTCGTATGAGAGACCCTTGAGTCCAGAGACTATCCTAGTGGCCATTCGCTGGACTGACTCAGCTCGAAGTACATCTTTACGTTAATGTGGCCTCCAGAATTGCACACAGTACTCCAGATGAGGTCTCACCATGGTTCTGTACAGTGGCATTATGACTTCAGGTTTACGGCTGATGAAGCTTCTATCGATACATCCCATCATTCATTGATACATCCCATCATTGCCTTGGATGAGGCCTTCTCTACCTGTTTGGCAGCCTTCATGTCTGCACTGATGATTACTCCCAAGTCCCGTTCTTCTGAAGTCGTAGCTAGTGTTTCTCCATTCAAGGTGTATGTTCTGCATGGATTTCTGCTGCCGAGATTCATCACCTTACACTTCTTTGCGTTGAAGCCCAGCTGCCATGTTGAGGACCAGTTTTCCAACTTGATCAGATCCTGCGTCATACCATCCGTGAGATCGCTTTCACTTACTATATTACACAGTTTGGCGTCGTCGGCAAACAGCGCTACTTTTCCCTGATGGAGCTGCTTACTGTTTTGTGGCAGTTTTTAATGGTTTGTTTTCTGTGAAGTTATTTTATGTTAGTGCTACAAATAGGGTGGTAGATGAGCAGAATAGCCTCCTGGTGGAGGTCTGCATTTGAATTCAAGATAGCATAGGATAAGTACTAGGATCTTAAAGGAAGAGGAAGAGGATGGGATAGCAAGTGGTGTACAGTAGATGGGAAAACTGGAGAAGTCATATGGTGTTTAACAGCTGTCATTTTCTCTGTTTCTGTAAAGTAAAAAAAAATAGAATGCAGGTTCAGTAATTGGAAAGAAAAGGTACCGTAGGGCCAATGCATAAAAGATATTGGTGGAAAATATGACATAAGCCTATCATGGAACGCATTTAAAAAAAAAACAACCTGAAGAAATGATCTTAGCAGCCAAAATACAAGCATTATAAACAAATGTTATGAAAGCTAAAACTGAAAAATTTTAAGTTGACAGCAAATGCCAATTAAATAAAACCAAAGATGAAACTATAGACCATAGAATTTGTGCCAAACTGACTATAAACAATGACTATCTCAAAAAGAACTTCGACGGTTGCAACTTATACAAAATACTGCAATTAAACTAGTCTACAAAATAGGTAAATTCGAACATGTCACCCCTCTTCTTAAAGAGGCTCATTGGCTCCCAGTCACGCACCGTATAATCTACAAAATCTTACTGCTTACCTTCAAAATCAAACAATCTCACTTACCTTTATTCCTCGATAAACTATTAATTCCCCAAAGTTCTCCCCGATCCTTACGATCCACCGATCAAAAACTTCTTTTTATTCCGTCTCTAAAAGAGTCCTACTATACTAGGAAAACTAATTTTGCTATTACTGCTCCAACCTTATGGAATTCTCTCCCTCAATTTCTTCGGGATGAAATTCATCTACAAAAATTTAAAACCAATCTTAAAACTTTCCTATTCCAAGATGCCTTTGCCAAATCCTAATCTTTACTTCATCTATTAAATTTTCAACACTCTCATAATTCTCATCCTCTACATTAGTGCATCTCATAACATCACGCACAATTACCCTTCATGTTCTATCCCTTCCCACTATATCATTTCTTCTAATATTATGTAACTTTTCCCCTCCTTCCCATTCATCCTCACGGTCGTGTTTGTCTGTATATGTTTAATATGTTTTCCCCAATATTCTTTAATACACTATTAACTAGTTCTTATTCTCCTATTTTAAATTTTTTTTATTGTTAACCGGTCAGATATTTGCTTTATGATCGGGATAAGAAAAACTAATAAACTTGAAACTTGAACTTGACATGATTGACAGGCTCCATTAATCCACTGGAATCTCTACAAAAAGTGTAGTTTTACTGTAGCAAATAACTGTAGAAAATGAGCAAATTCTTGGACTTTAAAATACAAACTGACAAACATTGGGGCCACAACACCCCTGACATCACTGCTTATTCCTAGGATAAGCAGCATAAAATCTGTTTTATTACTTGGGATCTAGCTAGGTACTTGGACCTAGGTTGGCCACTGTTGGAAACAGGATACTGGGCTTGATGGACCTTCGGTCTGTCCTAGTACGACAGCTCCTATGTTCTTATGTGAGCCAAGTATAGGACAATTGAGCCATAGTGACATCACTGATGAGATTGGCTCTTAGGCATTGGTGGAATGAGACTTTATGACATCACAATCTGAGCTTTGGAATGTTGCTACTCTTTGGGTTTCTGCCAGGTACTTGGGACCTGGGTTGGCCACTATTGGAAACAGGATACTGGGCTTGATGGACCTTCGGTCTGTCCCAGTATGGCAGCTCTTATGTTCTTATGTGAGCCAAATAAAGGACAATCAAGGTATTGTGACATCACTAGTGAGGTTGGCTCTCAGGCATTGGTGGAATGAGACTTTATGACATCACAATCTAAGATGTGGAATGTTGCTACTCTTTGGGTTTCTGCCAGGTACTTGGGACCTGGGTTGGCCACTGTTGGAAACAGGATATTGGGCTTGATGGACCTTCAGTCTGTCCCAGTACGGCAGCTCTTATGTTCTTATGTGTGCCAAGTAAAGGACAATCAAGGTATTGTGACATCACTAGTGAGGTTGGCTCTTAGGCATTGGTGGAATGAGACTTTATGACATCACAATCTGAGCTCTGGAATGTTGCTACTCTTTGGGTTTCTGCCAGGTACTTGGGACTTGGGTTGGCCACTGTTGGAAGCAGGATACTGGGCTTGATGGATCTTCGGTCTGTCCCAGTATGACAATTCTTATGTTCTGCTGCCAAGCCATTGCTGATCTTTTTATCAAGCATACCTTGAAATAAATGCCTAGACTTATACCTGATATCCTTGCCTGTACTTCAGTTCAACGTGCAAGGGGCTTAATATATATTTCCCTCTTAGATACAAAATGCAAGGAGCGGACAAGAAAGGTAACTGCTCAAGCTGCCAAGCGAGGGGAGGGGGAAGAAGAGCTTTCCTCTTCTATTAATCTACAAGCCTGAAAGAGAGGCAGCTGCCAAAAAAACACCCTTGCCTGAGGCACCATTTTGTTCAGTGATTGCCCCGATCAAGTTTTATTGAAAATTTGATAAATCGCTTAATCGTAATTCTAAGCGATTAACATAATTTAAAATATTTACAATGTTCCTGGGGAACCGTAAGACAGACATACAGGACATGCTGTACCAAAGGGAGAGGAGGGTAGGAAATACAATAATGGATAGGAAAGAAGAACGAGAAGGTGAAGGACAATAGGATGGGTGAGTAGGAAGAAAGAGAAGTCGGTGAAGAAAACAACATTCATGCATTCTGGTAGGGGGAAGGGCATTGGGTGACATTGCTCTTTGCCAATGTTTAAGTTCATAGACAGTTACCCTGCACAAGCCAGCAGCCAGCAACTTAAAACAGAGATATTTATATCCTAGATCAGAGGTGCCCAAAAGGTCAATGGCGATTGACCAGTAGATTGCAAAGGCAACGCGAGTCCATTGCGGAGCCCGTGATAGACTCGCGTTGCCTTTGCGTTCTGTTCTCCCTGCTTCCCCAATGCCAGGCCAGGTGCGTATAAGTGCCGGTCCCACAGCCTTCTTCCTTCCACTCTTGCCGTCAATTCTGACGTTGAAGAGGAAGTTCTGGACCAGCCAATCGCTGCCTGGGTGGCCCGGAACTTCCTCTCCAACTTCAGAATTGATGTCGGGTGGGAAGGCTGTAGGCCCGGCGCTTGTACACGCCTGGCCTAGTGTCAGGGAAGCAGGGAGAAATCGGCGGCAGTGGCTTGGGGACGGGGGCAGGGAGAAAGACAGACATACAGAAAGAAAGAAATAGAGGGAGAGGGAGGGGGAAAATTTGGGTTGGATAGTATTGCCTTATATTGAAGAGTACCAGTATGACTGTTTATGTTTTGGGGTGGGGATTTGGCTATCTGGTGTATTTGCCATTGTGAAAATTAGAAAGAAAGAAAGAAACTCATGGAGAGACAGAGAGAGATGTTGGTTGGAGATTGGCATGAGGTCTGGAGGAGAGGAAGCATGCAGGAGAAAGAAAGAAAGAAATATTGGATGCACAATCAGAAAAAGGAAGTGCAACTAGAAACTCATGAAATCACCAGACAGCAAAGGTAGGAAAAATGATTTTATTTTAAATTTAATGATCAAAATGTGTCTGAATTTATATCGGCTGTCTATATTTTGCACTATGTCCCCCTTTAACTAAACCGCGATAGCAGTTTTTAGCGCAGGGAGCCTATGAGCGTCAGGAGCAGCGCAGGGCATTCAGCGCAACTCCCTGTGCTAAAAACCGCTATTGTGGTTTAGTAAAAGGGACGGGGGTATATTTATCTATTTTTGTATAGTTGTTACTGAGGTGACATTGCATATTTTAAAGTCATCTGCCTTGACTTCTTTGGAAAAAAATCCCAAATATAAATGATAATTAACATTTTCTCTGCGTACAGTTTTTTTTAATTTTATTGTTGGTAGATCATTTTGACTTGGTCATTTTAAAAGTAGCTCACAGGCACCCCTGTCCTAGACCACAATGGTCTTAGATAATTCTCCTGGTGTAGGCAGGGGAGTTTGTGACTGCAAAATGACTTTATTTAGTGCAAATGTTGCTGGATGCTTGGATAAATCTGGAGCTTGCAAAGGGGATGGAAAAGGCACAGACTTTCTTCCGACTCTTTCAGTAAACTGTGCTTACGTGGCGTGGATGGCAGGATGCCAATCAACCACAAGCAGATGTGCTCAATTGACAAAATATTTGTTCTCCAGCTGCGGCGGTCACAAGAAACACCCAGACCCAACCTATTGCATCATTTTATCCATAAACAATGCTTAGAGCAATAGTTGTCAAACACTGGTGAAAATGGAAGAGCTTTGTCCTTGTGAATCAGAAATAATAAGCACATTGAAAGCTATTTAGATGGTGGCTTCAACAACAGAAGAAATGTTCTCATGCCAAAATGAATTACAGGGCCAGCAAGAAGGTTCAAAACAGGAACTTCATTTTGCAACCGAGAAATACAAATCCTCAGATGGTTGAGAAGGACTCGAAAGACAAAGGTCACTCGTGTTTTGAAGCTCTTATACTGCAATGCTGATTAGCTGACGTTGTCCGGTTGTTTAATTATCCCAAAATGTCCCACCCCCCACATGTCCCACCCACCTATTGCCCACCTCCCACATATCCCACATGTCCCAGCTCCCATGTCCCACTCCACCATGTCTCACATGTCCCCCCACCCCACACATGTCTCACCCCCACATGTCCCACCCCTCCATGTCCCACCCCCACATGTCCCACTACCCCCCACATGTCTCACCCCCTTGTCCCACCTCTCCATGTCCCACCCCCACATGTCCCACTTGTCCCACTACCCCCCACATGTCTCACCCCCCTTGTCCCACCCCCACATGTCCCACCTCCCATGTCCCACCCCCACATATCTCACCCCCACATGTCCCCCCACCCCCACATGTCCCCCCACCCCCCACATGTCCCACCCCCACATGTCCCACATGTCCCCCCACCCCCCACATGTCCCACCCCCACATGTCCCACCCCCATGTCCCACCCCCACATGTCCCACCCCCCATGTCCCACCCCCACATGTCCCACCACTCCCCACATGTCTCATCCCCCTTGTCCCACATGTCTCACATGTCCCACCCCCACATGTCTCACATGTCCCACCCCAACATATCTCACATGTCTCACCTCCCCATGTCCCACCCCCCTTGTCCCACCCCCCACATGTCTCACCCCCCAAGTCCCACCCACACATGTCTCACCCCCAATGTCCCCCCCCCCCACATGTCCCACAGGAATGTCCCTCTCTATGGGGCTGAACGTGGACTTAAACAGCATTTGGAGTGTCAGTATTCGTCTCAGTGAGCCCAAAAACTATGAGTTTTAGACACTAATCTCTGTCGTTTTCAATCATTTTTAAATGTCACCCCTTCCCCCCCCCCCCCCAGTATTTTTCCCCAGATAGTTAGTGATATGTATACCAAGTTTGGTTGGAATCTCTCCATGCGTTTCAGAGTTAGGCTGAGTATTCATCTCAGCGAGCCCTAAAACACTATGGGGTAGACACTAAAATCTATTGTTTTTGTTAATTTTTACATGTCACCCCCTTCCCACCCCCGCAGTGTTTCTTCCCAGATAGTAAGTGATATGTATACCAAGTGTGGTTGAAATCTGTCTGTGTATTTCGGAGTTATGCTGGAACATACACACACACATCTGATTTTATATAGAGAGATAATAATCTATACAGCGCAATGTAGCATAAAATTCCCTCAGACTTTCAGAGCCTGAAGTCACATTGTTGCACAACTACAATACATGTTCACTTTCTGCTAGGTGGGCTTTAAAAATGTTTGTTTTCCTGTGAATAATTTTTAAGTTTAGTATATTTCCTGTATTCTACATTTGTAAGAAGAAAAAAAAAATGGGCTTAAATTAGCAGCTTCTCCTCCCAAGCTGTTTCGATTAATAGTAAGAGGCAGCTTGTGTCTAGAAAATAGAAGATAACTACAATATGTTGCAAAAGGTGAAGCGGGGAAATATGAATAAAGGTAGCTGAGAGTCTGCTCAAATGGAAGGAAAAGCCTCAGGTTTTATCGGCAGAGCTCAAGCGCAAACCACCACCTCCACGTCATTGGCTAAAAAACTTCCATAGAGTGACAACTCGCTGTTGAGGTTTAAAATAATTTGAGGACTGAGATATTTTGCAACTGAAACCACCGTGGAGCGTTTAAAGCAGTCTGTCAAAATGCCAACACTGGTGAGATCGTGGCTTTGAGCAGCGCGCGGTCACTCTGTGAAGATTCAAGCAAGCTCATATTAGCCCTGAAGAAACAGCGCTGTGAAACGTTGGCCTTTTAACAGACTGCTTGGTAATCTAATCTTCATTTTATAGACCGAATCTACTCCCGAAGGAGCTCGACTCGGTTTACAGTTCGTTTAAAAAATGAAAAACATAACAAGTAAAAACTGTGGGATAAAAACAGAAATTGGTTAGATTAGATGGAAGGAAAAAGTTAGAAAAGAAAGTATGTTGAATTGCTTAAAATTACTATTCGACAGCTAAAATCAAATTAACTATTGTGAAAACAACCAGGTTTTTAAACTTTTTTTGAAATTGAAATAATCGACCCACCCGTCTTCGAGAATCTGGAAGTCCAGTCCAAATTCTCACCAATTTAAATATAAAAGATTTACTAGACTTCCCAGTGCATTGAATACCTTTCAGAGAAGGAAATGCTAATTTGTGAATTGTTGTAATTCTTGACTAGCAGGATCTAAAAGAATCAAAGAGTCAAATATTCCATAAAGGAGTTTGAAAACCGCACTTGCACACTTGAACTGGATCCTATGATGGACCGGAAGACAATGGAGTTTTCTCAGCAATGGGGAAACACTCACAGTGGTTTCAGTTGCAAAATATCTCAGTCCTCAATTATTTTAAACCTCAACAACGAGTTGCCACTCTATGGAAGTTTTTTAGTCAATGATGGTGGTTTAAGCTTGAGCGCCGCATATAAAACCTGAGGCTTTTTCTTCCATTTGAGAAGACTCTCAGCTACCTTTAACTGGAGTTTTTTTTGCACTACTTTAGAAAACAGGACCCAGTTAAGAAACACTGCCCTAGTCTTTGTAAATCTTGATGCAGTAAAAAATCGATCCACTTGTACCTGTTCCACAGCACTCAGGATTTTGTTGACTTCAGTCATATCTCCCCTTAGCTGTCTCTTTTCCAAGCTGAAGAGCCCTAACCTCTACGAGAGGAGTTCTATCCCCTTTATCATCTTGGTCGCTCTTCTTTGAACCTATTCTAGTGCCGCTATATCTTTTTATGAGAAAAGGAGACCAGAACTGAACACAATACTTAAGGTGAGGTTGCACCATTGAGCAATTCAGAAGCATTATAACATTCTTCATCTTGTTTACCTTCCCTTTTCTAATAATTCCTAGTATCTTGTTTGTATTCTTGGCAACCACCAAAAAGAAATGCAACACAAGGCACCTAAGATTATGCCCGCAGCCAATGTGCATACACTATTTAATTAATTGGCCTAATTGGTGCCCATAATTGGCAATTTACACCTTGCAATCGACGCTAAGTGGCATTACTTAAAAATTACATGGAATGTGCAATTCGGTAAAAAGTATGCCCCAGTCGTAGTGTGCAAATTTGAAAAGGGGACATGGCCAGGGGGTGGATCGTGGACATTGCTAGAAGTTATGGGGCTCATAATCGAAAGAGAAAAACGTCCAAAAACCGGCCTAAGTCAGCACTTGGACGAACATTTCTCAAAAACATCCAAGTGCCAGTAATAAAAACGGGTTTTGGACGTATTTCTAAATGACTTAGGCCTTCATAATGCTGCTGAACGACCAAAGCTAAACGGGGCATTTTGGGAGGCGTGTCAAGGGCGGGAGTTGGGCGGGACATGGGCCGGCTTAGACTTAGTCGTACAGCATGTATAACCGAAAGTTTTACAACAGTGCCTAGACGGAACTTAGACGTTGTGACTTAGTGGCTTGGACGATCAAATCGGCAGGATGTATAATTAGACGATTTTCAAAACGAAAAAAAAGTTGGACTTATCTTTTGAAAATGTGTCTTAAGCTGTTTTTTTACTTTGGACGACTTGCGAGACGTAAACGGACTTAGACGTCCCTTTCGATTATGCCCTTCCACGTGC
This sequence comes from Geotrypetes seraphini, assembly GCF_902459505.1. Classification (NCBI taxonomy): domain Eukaryota; kingdom Metazoa; phylum Chordata; class Amphibia; order Gymnophiona; family Dermophiidae; genus Geotrypetes; species Geotrypetes seraphini. The sequence goes on along the minus strand of NC_047101.1, from coordinate 15,155,232 downwards.
ATTGTTATACAATACACCTGGTGCGTGCACAAGTTAGGTTCAGAAATTTAGGCTTGGTTTTAGCTGGTCTAAAGGGGTGCATCTAAGTTATGCAATGTACACAAGTACTAAGTGCAATTCAAAAAAGTTATGTACAAGTAAAACGAATCGCACTAAGCATCATTTTAGTCGGAGCTGATTTTTTTTTACATGCTAGACACAGAATCAGGCCCAATATGTACAATTGGATATAAGTATTTACTCCATCCCTGTCCATTCCCTATCTCAGCCCAACAAAATCGTCTTGTTAAATCTGCCACAACCCATCTCTCGTGTTTCAAGGGAGTTGCCCCAGTCTATCCAACTTGAAATCTCTTTAAGAAGAGAACATGCATGTTGGTATTTCTTCCATTTTCCCACTATTTTAGCAGATTAGATTTTTATGATCTAATTATAATCCAAGATCACAATGCTCTGGCATCTCTGTGTTAATCAATGAAGCATGACTGTGACTCCCAAGGGACGGATATTTTTCTTGTCACAGTCTACAGTCAACCTCTCGCACAAAGCTACTTAATTTGACTGTGTGAGGCAGTCCTCGGAAGCTGTTGTGTATTGTTCCAAGGATCTTCTCCTAAGCTTTACTCTTAACCTTCACTTCCTCAGTAACCTGTAGTGGGCCCTTACTAAGGACTTACTTCTGATTGTTACTTATTTCATTTACCAAACTATTATGACTCACTTCAAGTTATAGAAAGATAACCTCAATAATAGTGATGCTCAAAACACCTTGTACAATCCAATGGAAATTCTGATTCCACTTCCTCAAAGCGAGTCAGTGGTGTTGGAATTCTTCATCATTCCCAGTATATGGAAAGTACTCAATATATTTTTTTAGAGATATATATTTTTTAGAAATTTTTATCTATTTTCTTATTTATTTTATAACATCAATATAGCTTAAATAGTTTCTATGTAGAATAAGGTTTAAAAGTGCATCACTTAACTTAAATCCTTATCGGTTCCCCTTCCCGACGTGTTTCGGAGTTCTTTTTCAAGGTCGGGGGAACAAGAGATAAGGTTAATCTTCAACCATAATTTTACTGCCTCTGGCTATCAAAGAAAATGCCTTGAAAAAGAACTCCGAAACGCGTCGGGAAGGGGAACCGATAAGGATTTAAGTTAAGTGATGCACTTTTAAACCTTTTTCTACATAGAAACTATTTAAGCTATATTAAGCTATATTGATGTTATAAAATAAATAAGAAAATAGATAAAAATTTCTAAAAAATATATTGAGTACTTTCCATATACTGGGAATGATGAAGAATTCCAACACCACTGACTCGCTTTGAAGAAGTGGAATCAGAATTTCCATTGGATTGTACAAGGTGTTTTGAGCATACTTATTTCATTTAAGCATCTCTACTTGTATAGCACCGAAGCAGGTCAGGACATACTTTTTCTGTGTCTGCGTTACAGCACAATCTGTGTGGCCTTTGGTTTTGGGCAACAGCCAGAGAAAATAATGTCTGCACTGTCCTAACATTTAGTCATAGGGAAAAATGGAACATGAACAAAGATTTAAAGCAGTAAGAATCTCAAACACATTTCTATTTCCAACATTGATTTTTCAGTGGGTGACGTGTGATAATTAACTCATGCTTACTGGGCTTCAAATTGCTTTCAAATATTGCATATACAAATACAAAATTCTAGGATATCTCTGTTTGACTATTATTTTAATTTTAAATGCAGTGCCTCTTCCTTTTCCTCCTGCAAATTTTCAAAAGGTTACTTTGTTGTAATTAAAGAGCCTTTTATAAACTGTAAATCTATTTGAAACTCATTCCTCTCTATTTGAACCCAAATTTTATTTTTTAGGTTCAATATTTTTGAAGTTCAATATGTTTGGAATTTGCTTCATTTAGCCTTGGAAAATATGGTGGATTATAAGAAGCTACAACACTTTTGACTCTGTATCCTATAGGCTGGGGAAGCTTTGGTCATTTCTGTTCAACATTTACCCCTGATATAGCTTGCTGGTGAACAGGTTGGGTTTCGTGCAATAAATTTAGGACCCAATATTCAGACATTATTGCATAAGCATTTATAAATCGCTAATATACCCCAATAGAAGTTCAAGATGATTTCCAAATTAATAAGAGGCTGTCCATCTCCAGGAATTACAATCTTACATTAACATAGATCCTTCTCATTTGTTAGAGTGAAAGAGAAAGAGGTATCTTGCAGACAAATAGGTTTTAAAACCTTTACAAAATCATCTGTTAGTGTGAATGAGATATCTTGCAAATAGGTCTTCAGGCCCTTACCAGGACTGTCAAAGGAGGGGATGGTTCTTAATTGTATTGGAAGAGAGTTCCACCATTTTGCCGCTAGATATGGAAAAGATATAGAGCGCATTGTTTTAGATTTAATACCTCTAGGATTTGGAAGTCTTAAACTCTGATTATTGCTAATCAAGTTATAGTTCTTAACAGATGCTTGTTGTCGTTAGGTCCACAAAAGGTTAATCAGCTGAGAAAAAGACCATCCGATTAAATGATATAAATATTATGGTCAAAATGAAGGAAAAGATCTCAGAATTGCCACTCCAAGGATCATAATAATATCATCCGTATAAGGAATTGCGGCGTGGATATCTTTCATTGATGAAAAACCTAGCGACTTGATGAATTTGCGGATCTAAACAGAAATCAGTTTTGTGCTAGTCTGGAAAGATCCTCCAGCATCATCCCCAGGTTTGTTTTCAACCATGTGTCTAACCATCTGATTACAGGTCAGATAGTAGTTCTACTAAATTCATCATATAGTCCAGAATTTCTCCATGGAAACCAATGTACATCATTTAAAAATGTCTCTTGCTTCGAAAGGAAGACAATATAATCTGAGGTATAAAGGCATCACCTTATCATATCTTGTTGCTGAGAATATAAGCCTGTTAGAAAGGCATACAGGGACTCAATATAAATACCAGTCAGAAAAGGAGTTATATTAATGAATGAGAGACTGACTGTAATAGTATTAAATACCAGTGGGGAGAGAGCAAATGACTCCTAAAAACGCTCAGAAAAGTGAAACTCTGAAAGGGAGGTGGATACCTCCCATTGAGGCAAGAGTTTACCGTCCAATCATTGCATTTGCTTTGTAGAACATCACTTTCTGACCACTGGTAAAAACTAGTATTGTTTAAATAAACTCTGTTAAATTGACTAAAAAGTTCAAAACAATTATGCACAACTCTTGCTTGGAACGATGATACCATTCACTTATCTGTACCAACTTTAAAGTTTGTAGTTGTAAGGGCTCTTGGGGGTCTCAACGCGGCCCCGTTTTGAAAATTCTGCTTCAGGAGACCCAATGCTACAATGCTACACACTGTTAAACGTATCTGTCCAAGAGATGATCGTTTGTAAAACTTCAAAAATTCCAGACGAAAGCCTGGCAGTAACATTTTGGATGGTCCGTAATTTTTTTCGTCTAGTTACTGTACAGGCAGCAGCGATCAGCATTTTGCTAACTGCCACTGGCGCTAAACCTGGAAATTCGATGCCAGGCTATGAATGGGCACCAGCATTGGATTTCTGGGTTTGTTGAGCTGCTAGAGAGTGACACAGCGACACATCTGTCCCTGTCCACGCAGGATCCTGTCTCCATTCCCATCCCCACGAGTTCTGTCCCTGTTCTATCCCTGTAAGCTCTCTCCTATAAGCGTTCAAGACTTGTGCAGATGAGGACAGAGCTTGCAGGGATGAGGCAGGGTCAGGGACAGAACTCATGGGGATGGGATTGGGATGGAGATAGAACGTAAGAACAGCCTTACTGGGTCAGGCCAATGGTCCATCAAGCCCAGTAGCCCAGGTCACTAGTTCTCTAATTGCCATTGAGTAGCCCTTTAACCAAACAGCAGTAAAAAGTGCCCTTAGCACACTCTTACACTGGGGTAAAATGACTGATTTTTGGCTTTTGTCAATAATGGGCAAACGCCAATATTTCCATTAGTGTGTTAACCCCTACTGCTACCTATTTGGTAGGGAGGAACCCACTTATTAAAAGTGCATTAATTGGTTAGCACAGAGCATGCCTATTCTCTGCTTCCATACCTGTCCCCTGTATGGGTAGCACACATGTGGCAAAATTACTGTGGAATGCCTCAGTGCACCCCCACATGGCATACCTTATTATTTTTTTTTTTTTTTTTGCTGTGGTAAGCATTCATTGGGACTTAAGAACATAAGAATAGCCTTAATGGGTCAGACCAATGGTTCATAAAGCCAATTAGCCCGTTCTCACAGTGGACAATCCAGGTCCCTACCCGAAACCCAAGGAGTAGCAACATTCCATACAGACTCTCAAAGAATAGAAACATTCCGGAATCCCAGAGAGTAACAAGATTCTAGAATCCCAAAGAGTAGCAACATTCCATGGTTAAGTAGTGGCTTTCCCCATGTCCTTCTCAATAACAGACTATGGGCTTTTCCTCCAGGAAATTGTCCAAACCTTTCTTAAAACCAGCTACACTATCCGCTCTTATCACAACCTCTGGCAATGCGTTCCAGAGCTTAACGATTCTCTGTATGAAAAAAATGTCCTTCTATTGGTTTTAAAAGTATTTCCCTGTGACTTCATCGAGGGTCCCCTAGTCTTTGTAATTTTTGACAGAGTAAAAAAATTGATCCACTTGTACCCGTTCTACTCCACTCAGGATTTTGTAGACTTCAACCATATCTCTCCTCAGCCATCTCTTTTCCAAACTTTGTAAAAGGGCCCCATAGTCTATAAGATTTTATAGGGTAGGGACCCTGTGACATTATGACTTTTTTTGTACATAAATTGATCGCATTAGAGGAGCTGCACCGTCAGGGCTGATATTTACCCACTTAACTTACGGACTACTGTATAATACATGGGCAAATATCACATTTAGGCGCTAGCAGTTATACCAAAATGTAGATACCTTAATGCTGACTTATGCCAGTATTCTAGAATGGCAATTAAGCTTGTAAGTGAGGATCTAGAATAGTTGTGCTACCCAATTAATTTTGGTGCCCAAGGAGGAAGTTATCAACGTGGGCTACCGTTAAGACGTGTTATTTCTCATCTTCCTTTTGGAGGTCAAAACATTTGGGTCTATCCAGACGTTGCAAAGTCTACACAGGAACGGAGAAAAATGTTTCTATCACTAAGACAAGAGACTATTAAAATAGGAACGACATTTTGTTGGCTTATGGTCCCACACTGGGGTCTTCCTTCGCTGAAATTTGTATGTGTGTTTTTGGGAGAGGTTTTCTCATTGTGTTGCTCTCTCGTGGTTTGTTGAATGGCTCTGTTACAGAACTTATTTTTTCCATTATTATCGTTGTTCTATATAAACTCAGGTTTTCTTAACTTTGATAGTTCCACCCATTTTTAAATGCATCTACCCATTCATACACTCTTCTCTCACCAATGTAGGCATCCCCATTCTTCTATGAATTTCATGAGGTTTAACGTCCTCCGACCACAAAAATCTGATGCCTGCTCGTTGCTCCTCTACCATGCAAACAGTGCCTTACCGATTAAACATGCCATGCTATCTATTGGGCAGTGTCAACACTTCCTCTAAGAATGTATCTCCCTGTGTGAGAATTTGAAATGCTAGAGGTGTTTGTTTCATGAAATTTCCTATGTAATGTAAGGTAACCGGATAATCTTCTATGTAAAATAACCAGAAATAATTTCCTATGTAATGTAATCTGAACCTCAATTCTGTAACCTGTATCAGCAATTTTCCAATGTAATGCATCCTCCTGGAAATGTCCAGCTCTCTTCCACTGTAATCCGCTTTGAACCGCAAGCCTGAAAGCCGAAAGCCTGAAGTCATAATGCCATTGTACAGGGCCATGGTGAGACCTCATCTGGAGTACTGTGTGCAATTCTGGAGGCCACATTACAGTAAAGATGTGCGCAGAATTGAATCGGTTCAACGGACGGCCACCAGGATGATCTCGGGGCTCAAGGGTCTCTCGTACGAAGAGAGACTGAACAAATTGCAGCTCTACACTCTTGAGGAACGTAGGGAGAGGGGAGACATGATCGAAACTTTTAAGTACCTCATGGGACGTGTCGAAGTGGAAGATGATATTTTCTTTCTCAAGGGACCCTCAGCCACAAGAGGGCACCCGCTCAAACTCAGGGGCGGAAAATTTCATGGCGACACCAGAAAGTATTTCTTCACAGAGAGAGTGATTGATCATTGGAACAAGCTTCCAGTGCAGGTGATCGAGGCAGACAGCGTGCCAGACTTTAAGAATAAATGGGATACCCATGTGGGATCCCTACGAGGGTCAAGATAAGGAAATTGGGTCATTAGGGCATAGACAGGGGGTGGGTAAGCAGAGTGGGCAGACTTGATGGGCTGTAGCCCTTTTCTGCCGTCATCTTCTATGTTTCTATGGTATAAGCAGAATATAAATCACTAATGTAATGTAATGTAAATGCCTGGTTCGATATGTCAGATATAAATATGATTTTTTTTAAATTCCCTAGAACAATTGAAGGACTTCCTTTGATTTGAAGAAAATTATAAAAGACTAATTTTGGGATTAGAATAGTACGAAAGGGGTCACATTAAGCCTTTTCCTTAAGGTTTGACTTTTATTAAACTCCTTATTTTCCTTAGTCCACTCCCCACCAATAGAGGTCTAAGGAAGGGTATAAAATTAAAGTTTCTTTGAGAATAATTTTTCTTATAATCTTGTTTGGCTCTGGGTCTCCTGTAACAAGAGAGTGTCTTGTGAATTATTTTTTGAAATGTTAATAAAAAATAAAGTAAAAAAAAAGATGTTATTTTACTGTTAACTCTGGTTATTAGTAACTACTAGGCCCTCTTTTACAAAGGCACGCTAAGCGTTTTAGCGCGTGTTTAGCGCATGCTAAATCAACGTGTGCACTAACCACTAATGCGTCCATAGGATAACATGCACGTGTTAGCGTTTAGCGCACAATAATATTTATCGTGCACTAAAAAGCATAGTGCACCTTTGTAAAAGAAGGGGTAGGTCTCACAGCATAAAATGGGACCTAATACTAAAATAGCAAGAGTTAGTGGTACAATAGCACATCTTAACGGTCTCTCACATTGAAAACTTTCCCCCTTGGTGTGAAGAGTTTCAGTCTCTGGTGACCAGAGCTGATATTGTGATGTCATAATGCCTCATTCCACCAATGCCTAAGAGCCAACCTCCTCGGTGATATCACAATGGCTTGATTGCCCTATACTGGGCTCACTTTTGCTACATATAACAGTGATTTTGATTTCTAGAGATTTTTTTTTTCTTTAATTTGGGGGGACGTTATCAATATGGTCCACTGTGTGATTTTACTGTTAACCCCAGTTATTAGTAACTAGGTCTCATTGTATAATATGGGACCTGCACTAAAATAGCAGGGGTTAGTGGGAAATAGCATAACAACATAAGAATTGTCGCTGCTGGGTCAGACCAGTGGTCCATCGTGCCCAGCAGTCCGTTTACGCGGTGACCCTTAGGTCAAAGACCAGTGCCCTATTAGAGTCTAGCCTTATTTGCGTATGTTCTGTTCCAGTAGGAACTTATCCAACCTTTTCTTGAATCCCTGAAGGGTGTTTTCCCCTATAACAGCCTCCAGATTTCTACCACTCTCTGGGTGAAGAAGAACTTCCTTACGTTTGTACGGAATCTTTTCCCTACTAACTTTATTGAGTGCCCTCTCGTTCTCTTCACCTTGGAGAGGGTGAACAATCTCTCTTTCTCTACTAAGTCAATTCCCTTCAATATCTTGAATGTTTCAATCATGTCCCCTCTCAGTCTTCTCATGTTGAAATGATAGACCAAACTGATAACTACATTCCTAAATGGTGGCGACCTGGTTTAGAATTGCCTCCTATATCATCACTTTTCGTAAAGTAGAAATATTCATGCATCTTTCAGCTGAAGGCATCCCTGGGAGTTGAATTTTCTCAGAATTTATGGGCACCAGTGAGTTAAACCCTACTGCTATTGGGAATAAATTGCATATTGGAACGATACCTGCCTTCTACACCTAATCCATTCTGTAGTGTTTCATCAGATTCTAATTCTCTTTGTGCAGAAACCTTTTGGCTGATCATTTTCATCTCTTTGTGTCAATAAATCATGCTTCTCCAGGGCAATGACTTTTACTCAGCAAATGTTAAGCAGCAATAAAGCTGCCCGGAACTGTCAAGGCATTAGAATTTCAATAAGAATTTAGCAATATATTGATCCATTTCTCCCATCCCCTGACTTTTCATTATTATATCACTTTCACCTTCTTCTGTTCAATAAGATAAAAAGCTAAAGCAGCTATGCATAGAAAGCTTTTAGGGTACAGTATTGGTTTCAAATAACACACAAAAAAATATTGACTTTAAACATCTGATAATTACCTTGTAGAAAAACTGAAGATGGAGTAGCGTTCTCCTGAGAAATGCTGACACTAGACTAAAGAGCCTGCTTATATCAATATAATAAGTAGACTGCAACGGAACTGGAATATAATCAAGCTAGAAAAATAATTGTGAGCATCTGCACTTGCAATTCTGTTCATACAGGACTTTAGAGACATTTTACAACTCAACCAGAGAACATGTGGCAGAACATGGCATAGGAAAGGCAAAAGGCACGATAGGTGTGTTTTGTACAAAGCATAAAGATTTTGAGCTTTCAATATATAAATTGCATACGAGGGGCTGCTGTAAAGCTCTCAATCCAATCAACAAGGTTGGGGCAGTCTCTACTGAGGGGTTTATAGACAAAGGCGCGCCGAGACAACTGAGCGCAAGGCGGAAGCCCGCGCTGAAGAAAAACAGTGTTTTAAGGGGCTCCGACGGGGGGTGTTCATGGAGACCCACCCCACTTTACCGAATACAGATTCGCCGGCGTTGTGGGGGGGGGTTGGGGGGTTACTTGTAACCCCCCTCATTATATGGGAAACTTCAGTTTTTCCTTGTTTTTAGGGAAAAAGTGAAGTTTTCAGTATAATGTGGGAAGTTACAACCCCCCAAACCCCCACAACGCTGGCGCAATCTGTATTAAGTAAAGCGGGGAGGGGGGGTGTTCCCCCCACACACCCCCGTCGGAGCCCCTTAAAACACTGTTTTTCTTTGGCACGGGCTTCCGCCTTGCGCTCAGTTGTCTCGGCGCGCCTTTGTTGGCGCGCGCTTTTGACCTGTCACCCTATTTGAGGGCTATATGGTTAGTCCAGCGATTTTCCACTTTTTTCGTTCCGTATTTTTCCAAATGTATGAAAAAATAAAGTTAAAAAAAAAAACAAAACCCCACTGGCGTAAGTGATTCTGGCAGTGGTGGAGCCATGTGGAAGAGATCAAAGGGGGGATGACAAGAAGAGAGAACAATGGGTGCAGAGGTAGAAATGTGATAATGAGGAGTAGATAGAAGGAAATAGGAGATTGGGAAAAGAGTAACGGGAGAGCTAGGGACTGAGAGGAGATGGAAAATTGATAGCTGAAAATTTAAAAAGGAGAAGGGTAAGATTTGAGTAGACAGAAGCAGAAAAAAAAAAGGGAAGGATAGAGCTGAAAGGGAAAAATCAATATGCTAGAGACAGGCATAGTGAGGGAATGGAACACGAGAGAAGAGAAGAAAAATGGACTTCAGACACTAGAAAGAAAATTAGTAGAAAGAAAGAGAAACTGGAACCAAGAGATTGGAAAAACAAAATGTCAGACAACAAAGTAGAAAGAAGTGTTTTATTTTGAATTTATTAACTGGAACATGGTATCTTTGGGGGGATATGTGCATCACAACTGCTTTTGTATGGCATTCAGTGGTGTAGCTGGATGACTGATTTGGTGGGTTGGGTTTGCAGCCCACAATGGGTGGGCAGGCACCAAATTTTCTCCCCCGCCTGAATGCAAAATATAAATACCCGAGCTCAGTAGCATAGTAAGGGGGACAGGGGGTGGTCCACCGAGGATGCCATCTTGGTGAGGGCGCAGGCAGCCACCGTCCTCTCCACACCCCCCCCCCCGCTCCTTCCTCCCCCCCCCCCACTGTCGCGCATGCACATTGCTTCCCTTCCCCTGTACCTCTGTAATGTTCCTGGTGTGAGCAGCAACCTCCAACCTGCTTTCGTGCCAGCATCAGCTCTCCCTCTGATGTCACTTCCTGGATCCGCGCCTAGGAACTCTCAACAGAGTGAAGTGGAGGAAATACAAGAATTCAGTTTTAATCCAAAGCTCCGCACTGTTTGACTAAGGGGTCTTTTTACTAAGGTGCACTAACCGATTTAGTGTGCGCTAAATGCTATGCCACCCATAGAATATAACGGGCACCTTAGCATTTAGCATGCGCCATTCTTTAGCGCATCATAGAAAAAGAACCCCTAAGAGTCACTCTAAGATGAAAGAAAAAGCCTCAGGTCTCTGGCGAGCCTTTACTCTATCTCAACCACCTCCACCCACATCATTGGCATAAAAAAAACACCTTTCATCAAAATTATTATATGAGACCCAGAGTCTCTACAACTTAAGGTCTCAAGGTTTTTTAGTACTTGATTAGATCGCTTATCAAGTGTTTCTAAGCGAAACACACCAATAAAATTATAAGAACATAAAATATCATACAGCTTAAACACTAATCACAATAAAAACATTTAAAACAAAACTGGTGGGTACATGTACCAACTGCTACATAAGGATATGGGGGTAGAACTACAATTTGTTGCGGAAAAGAAAAAGATAACGTATATGAAAAGGACAGCAATTCAAGCTGCCTGCATGACTTCGAAAGTCCGTTTTGCCCTGAAGAAGTGGCCGTGAAACATTGCCTAAAGAAAAGGACTACATAAGCTGAAAGCATAAGTGAAAGTAGATAATCTGGGTCCCATATAATAATTAGTGTGGCGATTAGTCACTTTCAATGAAAGTTTTTCAATGCCAATGATGTGGAAAGAGGCGGTTGAGATAGAGGAAAGGCTCGCCAGAGACCTGAGGCTTCTTCTTTCATCTTGTAGTGACTCATAGGGTTCTTTTTCTAAGGCACGCTAATCAATCTAGCACACGCTAAAGATTAGCGCGCCATTAAATCAGGCGCACGCTAAATCAGTTAGCGCGCCTTAGTAAAAGGACCCCTTAGTCAAACAGTGGGGAGCTTTGGATTAAAATTGAGAGTTTGTGTCGCTTAGGGCTACAGAGCTTGGAGATTTCTGGTTGCCAGACCGGAGGAGGGGGTCTTCAGTTGGCGGTGATTCCCACCAGCTGAGACTTTTTCTTTCGTCTTATAGTGACTCTTACCCCCTGTTTTACTAAGGTGCGCTATGTGTTTTAGCGCGCGTTTAGCATATGCTAAATATACGCATGCACTAACCGCTAATGCGTCCATAGACTAAGATGCACGTGTTAGCGTTTAGCGCGTGGTTAGTGCTTGCTCTTTAGCGCACGGTAAAATGCTTAGGGCACCTTCATCAAAGGAGCCCTTAGTCAAACAGGGAGCTGCCACTCCTGTCCCCCCCCCTTCTCCTCACCACACATTATTGGTTTTCATGCATGCATGCGAGTAAAGCAGATGTGGGGAGGTAGCAGCAGCAGCTCTGAAATGCTGCCGCCAGCTGCAGGACTTGGGGAGTTCTGGTCACCGGACCTGAGGAGGGAGAAGAGAAGTTGGTCATCAGGTGGTGAGGTTGGGACATCTCCACCAGTTACAGAAAAGGAGGTGCTCATTTTGAGGGGGCCTAAGCTCATACTGGGGGGGGGGGGCATCCTCCCTCCTATTTATGCCACGGATTGTGTTTAGTATACAGTGAAGTACTTACCAAGTTTAACTTTTTGGGGTTCCCAGTTCAGTTTTGGTATTTCTCTTTCTAAATTGGGATCCATTGTTCTATATTTGGTGAAGGTCTTTGCTTTTGTGTGTTTAACTTGCACGGTCTGTGTCTGTGTATGGCCGTTTGGTGGAGGATGGGCAGGGGAGGGCTTCAATGGCTGGGAGGGTGTAGATGGGCTGGAGTAAGTCTTAACAGAGATTTTGGCAGTTGGAACCCAAGCACAGTACTGGGTAAAGCTTTGGATTCTTGCCCAGAAATAGCTAAGAAGAAAAATTAAAAAAAATAAAATAATTTTTTTAAAAAAATTGAATCAGGTTGGGCAGACTGGATGGACCATTCGGGTCTTTATCTGCCGTCATCTACTATGTTACTATGTAATTTATTCAGAGTTGTTTTCTATGTGGAATTTGGGGAACATAAGAAGTTGCCTCCGCTGAGGCAGACCAGAGGTCCATCTCGCCCAGCGGTCCGCTCCCGCGGCGGCCCATCAGGCCCATTGCCTGAGCAGTGGTCCCAGACTATCCCTATGACCTACCTCTACTCCTATCTGTATCCCTCAATTCCTTTATCCTCTAGGAACCTATCCAAACCTTCTTTGAAGCCTCGTAACGTGCTCCGGCCTATCACAGCCTCCGGAAGCGCTTTCCATGTATCCACCACCCTCTGGGTGAAAAATAACTTTCTGGCATTTGTTCTAAACCTGTCCCCTTTTAATTTCTGGGCAGGAAGGGGCAGGAGAAGAGGGGTCCCTCTTCAATTTCTGCTCTGGGCCCCAGCACGTCTAATACAAACTCTGTGTGGTGCATGAAGAGAACTCATTACTGTAGCAGTCTATACAATTAGACAGAGAGATCTTAAGACAGTGCATGAACAATGAATAATTAAAGGTGGAATAAATATCTTATAAATCCCTTATACACCGTTGAACTTTGGCACGAATGCAGCAGTGTATATATAACCAAACTCTAGGTGATTATGAAATTGATATTCAGATGCAGTCAGAGTCGGCTGGGGACAGCCATTGAATATGGAACTTAACTGAGAAGGTGCTTCAGGTTGATCTATTCATCAGCAATCTGAGAGTTTGATCAAGTGTATTTTAAGTCACTGGGAAAAAAAATTAATCAAGTGATAAACACAGCTCTTCAAATCATTGTCAGAATGCATGTTGGGTGAAAAATGTAAAAAGCAGAATTAAAAGTAAAAATTAAGAGAGCATAGTACTGGAGGACTGAAGGGTGGGCAACGTGACGCCAGTTTTTAAAAAGGGTTCCAGACCGGTGAGTCTGACGTCGGTTCCGGGCAAAATGGCAGACTATTATCCAGAACAAAATGACAGAACACATACGTAAGCGTGGATTAATGAGAGAAAGCCAACAAGGTTTTAGTCAAGGGAAATCTAACCTCGCCAATCTACTGCATTTCTTTGAAGGGGTGAATGAACATGTGTATAAAGGTGAACTGGCTGATATTGTGCATTTGGATTTTCAAAGTGCATTTGACAAAGTACCTCATGAAAGACTTCTGAGGAAATTAGAAAGTCATGGGATAGGAGGCAATGTCCTTTTATGGATCGAGAACTGGTTAAAAGACAGAAAACAGAAAGTGGGTTTAAATGGTCAATATTCTCAATGGAGAAGGGTAAATAGTGGGGTGCCCCAGGGGTCTCTGCTGGGACCACTGCTTTTTAACATATTGACAGTATCAGTGATCTAGAGATAACTAGTGAGATAATTAAATTTGCTGATGACACAAAGTTATTCAAAGTTGTTAAATTGCAAGAGGATTGTGAAAAATTACAAGAGTACCTCGTGAGACTGGAAGACTGGGCGTCAAAATGGCAGATGGCGTTTAATGTGAGCAAGTGCACAGTGATGCATGTGGGAAAGCTATAGCGAACTATAGCTATGTGATGCTGGGTTCTGTGTTAGGAGTCCCTGCCCAGGAAAAGGAGCGAGGTGTCATTGTTGAGGATACATTGAAACCCTCAGCTCAATGTGTGGCGGCTGCTAAGAAAGCAAATAGAATGTTAGGAATTAGCAGGAAAGGAATGGAAAATAAAGATGAAAATGTTATAATGCCCTTATATCGCTCTATGGTATTGCAACACCTTGAATACTGTGTGCAATTCTAGTCGCCGTATCTCAAAAAAGATATAGCAGAATTAGAAAAGTTACAGAGAAGGGTGACAAAAATGATAAAAGGGATGGGAATACTTCCCTAGGAAGAAAGGTAAAGCGGCTACGGTTTTTCAGCTTGTGGAAGAGACGGCTCAGGGGTGATATGATAGCGCAGTGGTTCCCAACCCTGTCCTGGAGGACCACCAGGCCAATCGGGTTTTCAGGCTAGTCCTAATGAATATGCATGAGAGAGATTTGCATATAATGGAAGTGAGAGGCATGCAAATCTGCTCCATGCATATTCATTGGGGGCTATCCTGAAAACCCGATGGGCCTGGTGGTCCTCCAGGACAGGGTTGAGGAACCACTGTGATAGAGGTCTATAAAATACTGAGTGGGGTGGAAAGGGTAGATGTGAACCGCTTGTCCGCTGTTTCCAAAAATACTAGGAGTAGGGGACATGCGATGAAGCTACTAAGTAGACCATACTGAATAAGAGATCTGTTTAGCTAAACCTGGTATGTAAACCACTCATGTTTGTTTTTTCGTATATGTTTAAAGAGAATTTAAAAAAAAAAAAAATTATTATTATTTCTGGATAATAATTGTACGTTTTGGCCAAGGGGTAAACAGTTTTTTCCCTGCTTATTTGGACTACTGGGATCTGATACCACAAACCTTTATTTTCAAACTCCCAGGAAGTTTTTTTCTCTCCCAGTTTCCTCCCCTAGCGCACTTCAGCCAGCCCACTTTTGATAATGGTGGTTCTGAGGGTAACTGGAATCACTGGCCAGCAGAATGTAGAGGTGACTGAAAGAGATACTTATACAATATCTCTAAGGAAAGAATTGGATTTGGTTCTATACGAACTGCCTCTTGTTCAAATGAGTGGATAATATTTAATGGTTGAGAATAAGGGACGTGTGTGATGCAGTGGTTAGAGCTGCAGCTTCAGTACCCTGAGGTTGTGGGCTCAAATCCCACACTGCTCCTTGTGACCCTGGACAAGTCACTTAATCCCCCATTGCACCAAGTACATTAGATAAACTGTAAACCCACCAGGACAGATAGTGAAAAATGCATGAGTACCTGAATGTAAATCATTGAGTTATAAGTGGTGTATAAATACTCAAAATAAATACATAATAGACACAAGGTTGATATTCTTTATGACCGTGGGCAAGGCACATTATCATTGGACTGCAAGTAGAATTGCTAACTCACCCCATCCACTAATTAGAATGATCCAGTCCTGGAGTTTTCCCCAGTGCATGCCTGAGCTTGTCATTGCTGAAAATCCCATTAATTTCCCTCAAACCTCAAATATACAATGGAGAAAAGTGAAGTCTGGGGCAGCCTAGGGTGAACCTGGAGAGAACCAACAGCCCTAATTGTAGTCTTCCTGGGACATTTCACAAATACTAGAATAATTTTTTTTTAAATAAAATTATGTTTTTTGATGGCAAATAATTTTGCATTCGCTTGCTAAAATAAGGTTGGGAAATCCACAAGTCCCACACTACAAATGCGTGCTTGCCCGGGCAGATGAAAACAAGTGAAATCCAAATTGGGGAAATAGAAATCTCAACTATGCAAAGATTTGTTGTATCAAAAGTGCAGCAGAGTTGTGTATTTATGTGATTCAGAAGGGAAGCATGAGGCACTCTGGTTCATGGCCCCCAGGGGGTTGAAGTTCCTTAGACAGCAGAGTATGAGGCAGTAAATCTCAGTAACAAAAATGAATGCATGCATAAAATGTCTGGACATTTGTCTTTGGTAAAAATGTGAGATCAAAAGAGCAACCCTGAATGCAAAGCAGGTGCTGAATAAAACTGATATCTGCTCTCTGAACACTTTTACTCTCAGGATGAATAGAAAAATATGTAGTAACCGGATTTATAAATACCGCCGTTGACCCCAATGGGACCCGACGTGAGTGGATACCTGGTCATTCCATCACCCAATGCTATATACAATAATCTGTTTGTACCTAAGCCGAGCTGCAGGGTCATCTACCCGGACTACTAGTATCCTCGGCAGCCTGAGGTTGTGGATTTTGACACGCGCTGCTCCTTGTAACCCTAGGCAGGTCACTTGGTTCCCCAATATTAGATAGATTGTGAGCCCACCAGGACAGGTAGGGAAAAATGTTTGAATACCTGAATACATTAATGTAAACCAGTCTGAGCTACCCTGGGAGAACGGTATAGAAAATTGAATAAATAAATATATCCTTTTTAGAAACACTTATTTGGCCCAGTGACATACTTAAGAGTCAGACAGGTGAGCAACCATATAACCCAATGGCCATGAGTCTTCAAAACAATAGGTTTCAGGCTTCAGCTTACTTTTTGATATACCACAAAACTTCTAAATGGTTAACAAAAGTATTTAAAAGGGAAATAAAACGCTTTTGTTCAAAGGGCCATTTTTGTGGGTATAAAGACTATCTTACAATGTTGGTTGACGCCACAGACGCCTACTGTCTCTCACTGGCGGACTCATATGATCCATTTGGTGGGATATGAACGACAGGCCATTCCAGACTTGAACTCTAAACAGGGTATCTTATTTCTTCGTTGTTGGAGGCCTTTCTGTTCTACTTTGTCACCTACGGCGAAGGCTCGTTTGCTAGATTGATAACTCACATGCTTATTTACTGGAGTGGCTGTTCCCGGGGATTGGGGGGGGGAGGGTTGGGTTGGTAGGGGTTTTTTTTTTTTTGTACATTGTATTTTGCCTGTTTTGTATATTTGCATACTAGTGGTTTATTGAAAAATTTAATAAAACAGATTTAAACATAAAAGGGAAATAAAATTTAATTAAAATTAAAATACAAATGAGAAAGATAAACCCAACAAACAAAACACATACAACAGAGACACACAGAAGGGATTAGAATTGAACTAAATTACAGAGCCATAAATAAACACGTACGGGGAAAGTGGGTGTAGGTGAAAACAGAAATGTGGACCTGAGAAACTATGGACTCTCTCCTTCCCTTGTGTGTCCATTTCTACTGAAATACAGTGGTGCCTTGGAATCCAAACTTAATCCATTCCAGAACCCCGTTCGAGTTCCAAAGCATTCGAATTCCAAGATAGTTTTTCCCATTGAAAATAATAGAAACTGGATTAATCCGTTCCTGGGTTGCACAAACTCAAATTTTAACAGTAAATACACTGGATTTTTAAGGTAAAATATTAACAAATATTCCAAAGGAGCATTCAGATTCTGGGGCACAAACACACGCATACAATGTGCAGGGCATTCGGATTCCAAAGCAGAGTTCGGATTCTGGGGCAAAATTTACTATAAAAAAAGGTTCGGATTCCAAAACGTTCGAGTTCTGGGGCATTCGGATTCCTAAGTACCACTGTATATTGTAATATTTTCCCATTTTGGTTATTAAGGGCTCCTTTTACTAAGCTGTGATAGCATTTTTAGTGCACGCAGAATTTAGTGCACGCTAAAACTGCTATCAAAACTTAGTAAAAGGAACCCTAAGTCTTGTCTTCACTTTCTTCTTATGGTAGAAGCCCTTTTACTAAGTTGGGCTAATAAGTGAACTTTGCACCCCCTAATGCAAAACTTTCCCATATGCTGAGCCGATTTCTAGTGTAGCTGTTACTAGAACAGTCTTGGGAGTTCATGAACCTTTTGTAGGTGAGGTCTTACTAGTAAGTACATCTATTTCAAGTCAATGCAGCCACCAAGATAGCAACAGACTCAGTTTGTTGCCAGACATAATTACAGTTGTTGTATGAGCAAGTTATGCCTTCCATTTCCGAAGGCCTTATTTTTACACAAATTACAAACTAAGCCCAATATAATTACAGAACAACATGCTTGAAAATTTTCAGCCACACCAATGATGGTGATGCTTTTTACAATTCTAGAAAGCCAAGTGCTCTTTTTTTTTTTCTTTTGAGACATTAACCTCAATTAGAAACTTGAGTTCTGAGCGAGACAACTAAGAATAAATGTTAATTTAGCTGCACGTGTGTGTGATGAGGGGAATCTGAGAAGCATGGCAAGAGATGTCAAAATGACAAACAAAATGGATCAAAACCTTGGACTTGTGTATCAAAAGATGTCCCTGTAGGAACATAAGGATATGTTTATTGAATTCAATCCTGTGTGCCAGCACTTCTCATTGTAACATTTAAAAATTCACACAATGCCAGGTACAGGCTAAAATAAAATAGCAGACCTCCCTTCATTTTCTCTATTCAGACTCTTCTCTCCCTCCGTTCCCTCACCTCTCCGCTTCCCCTTCTCACTAAAGTGGGGAAGTTGCAGTGGCGGCTGTGTGAGTTGGTGCATTAGTCCTTGGCGCTCTACATAGATTTCCATTCCAATGAGAAGCCTGTTCAGGTGTGGAGAAGAGGGCCCTGAGAGATGCAGAGTTCCTCTGCTGGGTGGAATGGTGGTCTGGAGTAGAGAATGATATGGAGACAAATTTTTCCCCATCCTCGTGGGAACTCATTTTCCCGTCCTGGCAATTTATTTTCCTGTCCTCGCCCCCCCATTCCTGCAAGTTCTGTCCTCATCTGCACAAGTCTCAAACACTTTAAAATCATAAGTGTTCAAAACTTATGTGTTTTTGGCAGAGCTTACAGGCATGGGGCAGGGGAAGTGACAAAATTCACGGGGATGGGGTGGGGAAATTGAGTTCCTGTGGGGATGGGGGACAAATTTGTCCCTGTGTCATTCTCCAGTCTGGAGAGAGGGGGAAGTAGAAGTCCCTCTGAGGAAAGAAACTCTGTTTCCTGTCTCCCTTATCCAATGACTTTGTGATCCTAATTGGAGCCACAAGACATAAGTTGGGAAAGCTTCAATATGTAACTCATGTTAGATGTACAGAATACTGGCTTACAATCTTTTAGTATTTTTTTTCCAATCAAAATCCTTCACATACTCCTTGCACTTGAAGCTCTAATGAAGACCTGATGAAGTCTCAACTTCTTCCCAACCAGTGCTATGATTTTTTTGACTAGCACATGATGGGAAAAGAAGAGACAAGGGCATTTCTTCATCTTCACATGGAGCATCTGATCTCTCCCCTCTGAAGACTCCACCTGCTTTCTTCCCTACGTCAACAAAATTCCAGATCTGTGATGCAACGGAATACAAATTTTTAAAATAAATGTAGGTGTGCCATGGATTTGTGGGTTATAAAGGGTGTACTCAAAAACCTATTCGCTTACCCTCCTCTCAAAGGTATACGACGCAAGAAACTATACGACAGCCTTTTAGCTACACAGGCAGCAAAAATTGACACTACCATTTCCAATCTACTGATCAATTCAATAGACATAAAAGAATTCCGAAAAGAAATCAAAACTCATCTCTTCAAAAAATACTTTCCATCATCTTAACCTCAACATAGCACTAGAAAATACACACACGAACACCACCACCATAACTATACCTAAACATTGTACAACTCACTCCAACAACCTACTATTTATCTACTATGTGCTCTAAATTTCTCCTGGAAACTTCCAGACTAATCAATTGTAACTTGATACATTCCTGATTCTATGTACTGTAATATTCCTGAAATTATACAGTCTCCTAATTTGTAATCCGCTTAGAACCGCAAGGCACAAGCGGAATAGAAATCTGTAATGTAATGTAATGTGTAAATAAATAATGAAATCCAGTACCTAATTTCACTTCCCTGTAATGACACCTGGAACTGCCCCTCCTTGAAGGCACTGAACATTCTAAGTTGCCTCCGGATCACAAAGGAGAGACTCATCAAGGTCCATTGGTAACACCTATGGTGGGCCATCAGAATAGCCACAGTATTAAGGAAAGGGATTGGGACTTATATACCACCTTTTTGTAGCTTTACAACTACACTCAAAGTGCTTTATATACTGGTACTTCAAGTATTTTCCCTGGGCTCACAATCTACAATATCTAATGTACCTGGGGCAGTGGAGGATTAAGTGACTTGCCCAGGGTCACAGGGAGCAGCGCAGGGTGTGAACCCACAACCTCATGGTGCTGAGACTGTAGCTCTAACCATTACACCATGCTCTCCTCCAATACAATATCAGAAGTGAGCCAAGTATGGAACAATGAAGCTATTGTGACATCACTGATGAAATTGGCTCATAGGCATTGGTGGAAGGAGGCATTATGACATCAGAGAAGGGGATTTGTAGTTTTACTTCCACACTCAAAGCGGTTTACATGCAGGTACTTCAAGCATTTTCCCTATCTGTCCTGATGGGCTAACAATCTATCTAATATACTTGGGGCTTTGGAGGATTAAGTAACTTGGCCAGGGTCACAAGGAGCAGCACAGGGTTTGAACCCACAACCTCAGGGTACCGAGGCCATAGCTCTAACCGCTGCGCCATAATCTCCTTGAACTTTACTGGAAATTCTTTGAGAGTCATCCTTTGATAACGAGCACTATTTCATTCATGTTTGTGAAACTCCACTCAGGGATCTTACAAACAAAAGGTTACTTTTGTACCTTGGATGAACAAGAATAACGTGAAAACATTGAATATTAACATATGATCATCAAGACCGCTGCTCAGCTCTTATAAGAACAGATTTCCTATGGATTATCTAAATGAGGCAAGAGTGAGCGGCGCGCGCTAATTGATGTAACCCTAGGATCTCGTAGTGTCAACGTTCCCTAGTACTGTACGGAACGACACTGGGTTTTATTAGTTTGCTCGTGAAAGCCTTGAAGTAACCCCCCTCCCCCCCCCCAATGCTTGCTCTTTATAGTTTTCGTGTCACCGCTAAGCTTCAGCCTGCAGCCCGTTGCTCTCTTTATATCAGGGTGTGCTGTTGCTCAGCAACCCAAGGTGTGCTCTTTAATAGGGTTCAAAGTTTCAGCTACATACTCACTGGGAAATGGCTGCATTAGGTCCTAATGTTTAGAAATGCTCTTTTAAGAGGAAAAAGCTGCCCATTTTAGTTACATGATTCAAATGCTTTCGTTAACAGCTCAGACGCTCATAGGAATTCTATAAGCGTCGGAGCTATTATCACGGCGGCCAGCGCTAAAAACGCTAGCGTGGCTTTGTAAAGAAGGGGGTGGCGTGGGGTTAAGTGCAGAGTACGGAACACCAGAGATTTCAGGGGTATTTAAAATAAGATAGATTCCTCCCTCCCCAAACTCTCCATTGATCCGATAGAATGAGAAGGGTCAAAAAAGTGACGGAACCAGAGAAGAGAATCAACGTCACAAACCCTGCAGCAAATATTCAGCAGAATCGGATAGTGTTGCCAGCTACTCTGACCACTGTGGCACTCTTTGAGAAGTGCCAGGGTAGTCCAGGAGCAGAATCAGGGTAGATCCAGACTTTATCCAGGATAGGCACACATCTAGCCATCCTGAAAGGTCACTTTGGGCAGCCACAAAACTTAGAGATTTGAAGAAAGCGCTGATGTTTTATTCAGCATATGCGGACCCCTGAACCCCAAGCTGGTTTCAGAAGTCCCGAAACCAGGAAGTTTCAGAGATATTTATACATTCTTCTGGCTATACTGAATTCTAGAAAAAAACTTTTCACGTGTTACTTTTCTTAACAATCATTGGTCCTAAGCTCACACTAGCAGGTCACTAGCAGGTCACTTATCTAAGCCCTGCAGTCTTTCTGTTACATGTCCAGGAGGGCGGAATACAATATTGTATGCTGAGATAGCCATAAGAAGCTAGAATGCCCAAGCTAACACCCCCAGTGCAGGCAGGCTCGAACATGAGATAAGTTAGGTCTTCAGCTAAACATAATTCAGCATTTTATTAAAGAGAAAACTTAGTTCAACACTTAGGAAAACCAGTCCCAGACTCCTTCAATCCTAAGGACATTAGAGCTGTCCGATTCAGGAAAAAAGTTTTCGATTCGATTCACCATCTATGACATAGCTTTTAGATGGCAGATTTATTTTGCAACCTCTTCGCTCACCCCTCCCCCCCCCTTTGCCCTCTCCATCTCCATACTAACACTGTTAAGTCCTAGCTTATGCTCACTGTCTAATACCAGCTCTGGCAGGATATACATGTCAAATCTCATGTATTGTAAGCACAACATAGAAAATAAAATGATTTTTTTTTTTTTACCTTTTTTTATCTGGCCATTTTATTATTCAAATCATATTTCACAAAACAGGAAGTTGTTTTTTTTTAATCAAATTGATTCAGCCGAACTGAATCGATTCAAATCATGAATCAGGCAGCTCTACTGAACATTGACTGGCATTTGAATAACTTCCGGGAGCTGGACAAGACCTGAATATTCAGGGCTTTTGCCTGGGTCAGGGCTGGCATTGATTATCTTGATCAAAAGCAGGGGGCCTCAAATCTAGTTCTTGAGGCCAACAATCCAGCCTGGTTTTCAGGATTTCCGCAATGAGTACAGCTGATATTCTGTGCTGAACCCGCATAGTTTGCCAGGCAGAGTTAGGACTGCCATTTGTGCGGTGTCCTTCTTGCTAGGTTAGCAAAGCGTCCCTAGCACTGAATGCCTTCGGTGTCCACATAGGTCATGACTTCTCCCCAATTCTGCACTCAGAGTGCTTCAGCGCTAACTGACAAATGCTATAGCGGTCCGTATTTTAGTGCACGGTTAGCAAGCACCAATCCCTAAACTACCGCGGGACACCTGAAGACCCCTTTATGCCTCCCTTCAAAGAGCATATACCCTATCACAATTTCATAATATCTATTTTCCACATGTAAGACATACATAATATACAGAAAAGGGCAAATCTATAAGGTGCCCCTAAATTTAGATGCTGATTACATGCACGTATTTATAGAATAATAGCTCGTACATGTGAGATTGGCATATATAATTGGCAATTGCACTTGTAAGTGCTAGACACTTCTATAAAATGTACGCTTTTAAGTCCCATAACACACTACTGCAGGGAGGATGTTAAGATGGGCAGAGCATAGACGTGTCAGGGGCATTTCCCCTAACAATGGTTGCAATGTGTAGAATAATACAAGTCACGGTGCACTTGGTCATGTCCACTTAACATCTTCTGTTGAGTTGACATAGATAGCTGTGCCTAAATTTTGGTCTGCTTTTCATGACAGAATTGGTGCAAAGCCTACTTTATGATGCCGGTTTATAGAATTACCACCAACATGCTTTATAAAATTACCCCAAGGTGTATAGTTCCACAGTGTATGTTATGGTTCTCGAATAATTTCCAAGTAGATCTAAGATGATGGTATAAGCTGTAGAGCTACACAACTGGGAGGGGTTTCAAAAACAAAATGAATCCTTTCAAATTAATCAGTCAACATGAAATCAATTCGTAAAGTAACACACAACCAAACATCCTGCTCCTGCTGACAGTCGCTAGTATAAGCTGGAAAAACTTTCTACCATAATTCAAAGGTTTGACATTTAACTTCCATACAACCAAGATGCATTGGACTTAAATCTTCAACGAATAAGTAAATTGCCAGGAACAGTGATAGTTCACGTTCTTGGAAGTTGTTTTCACTGTCGTAACAGTAAGACATGTTTACTACATTTACGATGTTTTCCATTCTGCATGTTAATACAGCTGACATCAATGCTGGAACAGAGAACCCTTCCAACTCCCAAATTATTGCTTGCATTAAGCCTAATATAATTGACTAGAATTATCTATGGCTCATTAATACTGACTGATATATGTACAGCCTCAGGTTTATTACTTAATAATTACAGTTTTTGCCTTCTAACTGGCCTGTAATAGGCTTTGTTCAAGGATAAATGTCTATCTGATAAATGGGCATCTTAGCGATGTCAACCTATCAAGTGTCTCAGTTTTAATTGGGCCTTTTGAGAATATTTCAGCATAATTCAATTCATCAGTAACAAATTCACCTTTGAAGATGAGTATACCATGCCAGCCATATGTAATATTTCACCTTTAAGTTAAGAGAGATGCCTCAGCATTGCATTCTTCCTTGTTGGTAACAAAGCCAAGCTCATCAGCCATCATCGGTTTAGAAACTGGTAGCTCATTATATTGGTGACAAGTCCTAAAAGCTTTGTGGGAGCAAATCTAACCGAGAGCTGCAGCTGTATAAACTGAGGTCTCGTCAATGCAGGGAAGCTCTCTTGGCCCGTTATGAAGGCGCTTTATTGCAGTTTAATAAATTTTGTGTTAAGTGGTTGCTATATTCTTCAGAGGGAAAGTAAAGTACTTATGGAAATATTATGGAAAAAAAAAAAAAACAACCCACCACTCAAATCACTCACATAATGAAGATGTAAATAGACCCTTTCATTCAAGGTCATGATGCTTAGATGAAACTCACTGAATTTTTAGAGGAGAATTGTACCCTGGCTTCCTTCAAGAGGGTTTCAGAAGAGGCTACAGAAACATTGATGTCTTCAGGCTTATTGATGACAACAAAGATAATGGTGGTGCATTGTTATTTTTGAAAAATATTTTCTTCTTTGATACATTTTGAGTATATTGCATACAGCAGATCAAGCAGAACAAGACAGACAATTGTTTTTTTCTTGGTTTAACCCTTTCAGGACCATAAGGATCGTAGGCCAATTTTTGTGGTTTTGACGACATTTTTATGGTAAAAAGGGCTTGCAGATGCCAAAAAATTGATTTTTTTTGGTGAAATATCATTATTTTTATTTAAAAAATCACACTTCTGGCTTATGGACAGTGTGGCAAGTGAATCTTGTCGTCAATCTGGCAACGACGCTAATGAATGAATGTCGGAACCAGTTTGTTTACATAAAGGCAGTATCATATGGAATCCGTACATATCAAATTTAGAACTGTAGACTATCCCAATCAAAATTTATAGGATTTTAAAGTTATGGGACAAATATGTCCCTTGGTCCTGAAAGGGCTACGGATTTTCTCTTTATATGGGAGCAAAAGGTACTTGGTAACATAGAATTCTCTGGGAAGAAACTTGTCTCTGTGGTCCCACGTGACATGGATCCTTCCTCTCTGCTATGTTGTTCAATGTTTATATCTAACCACTGGTGAAAAGGATAGAAATTTCTGGATGTATCTAGATAACATGGAAATCTTTATACCTATGGAGAAAGGCAAAGTGGTAAGTGGTCAGATAGCTGCATGTTTAGATCAGGTGATTTCTAATAGGCTTGTACAAGATCTGAAAAAAAAAAAAAAAAATGAACACCATGAATATTGATCTTAGGCATAAGAATTGCCGCTGCTGAGTCAGACCAGTGGTCCATCATGCCCAGCAGACCGCTCATGTGGCGGCCCCTAGGTCAAAGACCAGTGCCCTGAGTCTAGCCTTACCTGCTTACTTTCCAGATGAGCAGGAACTTGTCCAACTTTGTCTTGAATCCCTGGAAGGTGTTTTCCCCTATAACAGCCTCCGGAAGAGCGTTCCAGTTTTCCACCACTCTCTGGGTAAAGAAGAACTTCCTTACGTTTGTACGGAATCTATCCCCTTTCAACTTTAGAGAGTGCCCTCTCGTTCTCCCTTCCTTGGAGAGGGTGAACAACCTCTCTTTATCTACTAAGTCTATTCCCTTCAGTATCTTGAATGTTTCGATCATGGGAATAGACTTAGTAGATAAAGACAGGTTGTTCACCCTCTCCAAGGAAGGGAGAACGAGAGGGCAGGCCTTTTTAAGGAAGTTAAAATGATCAGGTACAAGTTGAGGCTGGAGGGCTGCGTTCCCAGTTCCCAGGTGTTAATCAAATTCATGCTGTTATTTCTTCTGCCTTCTTCAAAATGCATCTAGTACAGAAGCTTCTCTTATTTTTAGGACTGCTATTGTTAGGTGTTTATAAATTATTAAATGTAAGGGTTTATTTGCCAGTTAATTAGAGGTTCTTTGAGGTTACAAAAGTTCTGTGTTGGTTAATGTTTTTTTGCCCACAGGCAAAATTACTGTGCACCAATGCAGGTGGAAACAAATGCATTGTTGGTGTCTTTTGGGGTTGTCAATATAGAAAAAGCACAAAAATTGAATGGAAGATACAAAGCAAGCAAATGTTTGTGTGGTGTGGTGTTTCTGTGTGTGTGTATGTGTGTGTGGTGTGGGGGTGTGTGTGATGTGATGTTTGTGTGTGTGGTGTGGTGTTTTTGTGTGTGGTGTGTGTATGTGTGTTTTTGTGTGTGTGGTGTGTTTTTGTGTGTGTATGTGGGTGTGTGGTGTGTTTTTATGCGTGTATGTGTGTATGGTGTAGTGTTTTTGTGTGTGTGTGTGGTGTGGTGTTTTTGTGTATGTGTATGTGGTGTGGTATTTGTGTGTGTGTGGTGTGTGTATGTGTGTGTGTGGTGTTTGTGTGTGTGGTGTGTGTATGTGTGTGTGTGGTGTTTGTGTGTGTGGTGTGTGTATGTGTGTATGTGTGGTGTGGTGTTTGTGTGTGTGGTGTGTGTATGTGTGTATGTGTGGTGTGGTGCTTTTGTGTGTGTGTGTGTGGTGTGTGTATGTGGTGTGTGTATGTGTGTGTGTGGTGTTTGTGTGTGTGTTTGTGTGTATGTGTGTATGAGGTGTGGTGTTTGTGTGTGGGTGTATGTTTGAGTACTTGGGGGGAATGGTGTTTTCATGGTGTTTATCCAATAAGGGTCAGATTGACATATGGCAGGCACAGCTTACAGAATCAGGGCCATAATGCCCATTGTAATCTATTTTGTTTTAATGGTTATACATTGCTCCTCCGCGAATTCACGGTCCTAGTCATTTGCAATATTTTCTGACTGTGAATGACTGGGCAGCGTGTCAAAGCAGCACCTGATTGGTGAGGCTCGACTTTAGTACAGGAAGAGGCAATTGGAGCATACCGTGAGTGATTTCCTTCACTCACTGGCGCTCCGGCTGCCCTCTCCTGTCTCCCCTGCTAAAAAACATATTTGCGGTTTTTCAACATTCGCGGGGGTTCCTGGAATGGAACCCCCGTGAATAGCGGGGGAGTACTGTATAGTAAAATAGTAAATGATGGCAGATAACAGACCTGAACGGTCCATCCAGTCTGCCCATAAGTTATACCCATTAAAAAATACATGATTAAATTAACTTGTCTCTTCTTTGGTATTTCTGGGTCATAGACTGTAAAGTCCACCTAGTATTGTCCTAGGTTCCAAATGCTGAAGTTGCCATCTAATCAAGCCATTGTGACATCACTGCTGAGGTTGGCACTCAGGCATTGCTGGAATGAGGCATTATGACATCACAATCTCAGCTCTGGAATGTTGCTACTCTTTGGGTTTCTGCCAGGTAACAAAGTAACATGGTAAATGACGGCAGATGAAGACCTGAACGGTCCCTCCAGTCTGCCCATAAGTTATACCCATTAAAAAATACATGATTAGATCAACTTGCCTCTTCTTTGATATTTCTGGGCCATAGACTTTAAAATCTGCTACTGTCCTAAGTTCCAAATGCTGAAGTTGCCGTCCAAGCTCACTGCAGCCTTTCCAACCATCTCGTCATTTGTTATAGTTTATTAATGTTTGCTGTACAATAACCCTGGGCTATATTCATTTTTGACCCTGGTATTAAGAGAATTAGATATTATAGATGGAGAATGGTGCTGCTCAATAAGCTAAAGAAATGTCAAAAGCTTACAATTCTTCATCAAACAGAATAGTCAGCAACTTATCTTGCCTACCTCGTAGGATATGGGTATTTTATGATGCAATCTGGGAACATGCCATTGATTTCAACCCTACAAATGTCTTCCCCTTTCCCATTGCTGACTAGCATTATTTAATTGTTAGTATCAACTTTATGATTCCACTCTTCCCCGTAAATATAGCCCACATATGCTTTGATTGTGATAGGATCTATGCATATGTACTCTCTCTACCAATTATGGGGAATAGACCGTAGAAGTCTGCCTGGCACGTATTTTACTCCCCAACTTCTCTGAATTGCCAATGAAGCCCACTCCTATCTTGATCGTGATCTGACTTTGCCATTTACGGTACCCAGACCACAGACCAGCATCGATTAAGCTTCCCAACCTCCGAAGTGCCATCAAAGCTCACTCTAGCTATGAGGTCATTTAAGTTTGTTGTCAGTGGATTCCATCCTTTTTCTATATAAAGATACTCTGTCCAATGTACTTCCCTACCCACATCATGAATTCCGATGCTCATCACCTTTTAATAAATTAAAATCTATCAATAATTTATATCAATCAATTAAAACCTATCAATGTTTCTGTTGATTCAAAAGGTACTAAAACAGATTCTAACTAAAGTGGGGCTTCTCAGCTCAGGTCCTCCTAAACCACAACCAAATTTTCAGAATATCTGCAAGGAATAGTCAATATATCCCTCTGTACACCCTTGGGTTATGAGATGGCTCTATTGGTCTATTTTGGTTACCCTGATTGCAGACATTAAGCACCAGAATCAACAACCCATGATTTCCAACCAGTGGCGTAGTGAAGGTGAGAGGCGTCCCTCCCCGTCCTCGTCTACACCTCCCGCTCCTTCCCTGATCACCCCTGCCGCACATGCACCCCCTTTATAAGAACATAAGAATAGCCTTACTGGGTCAGACCAATGGTCCATCAAGCCCAGTAGTCTGTTCTCACGGTGGCCAATCCAGGTCACTAGTACCTGGCCAAAACCCAAGGAGTAGCAATATTCCATGCTACCGATCCAAGGCAAGCAATGGCTTCCCCCATGTCTTTCTCAACAACAGACTATGAACGTTTCCTCCAGGAAATTGTCCAAACCTTTCTTAAAACCAGCTATGCTATCCGGTCTTACCACAACCTCTGGCAATGCGTTCCAGAGCTTAACTATTCTCTGAGTGAAAAAAAATTTCCTCCTATTGGTTTTAAGAATATTTCCCTGTAACTTCATCGAGTGTCCCCTAATCTTAGTAATTTTTGACGGAGTGAAAAATTGATCCACTTGTGCCCGTTCTACTCCACTCAGGATTTTGTAGACTTCAATCATATCTCCCCTCAGCCGTCTCTTTTCCAAGCTGAAGAGCACCTAACCCGTTTTAGTCTTTCCTCATATGAGAGGAGTTCTTTCCCCTTTACCATCTTGGTCGTTCTTCTTTGAACCTTTTCTAGCGCCACTATATCTTTCTTGAGATAAGGAGACCAAAATTGAACGCAATACTCCAGGTGAGGTCGCACCATGGAGCGATCCAGGGGCATCATGACATTCTTAGTCTTGTTAGCCATCCCTTTTTTAATAATTCCCAGCATCCTGTTTGCTTTCTTGGCCGCCGCTGCACATCGGGCAGAAGGGTCCATCATATTGTCTACGATGACACCTAGATCCTCTTGTTCACCTCTGCGAGCAACAAGAACTTCAATGCACTTCTCACGACCCCATCATCTCTCCCGCTGATGCCACGTCCTATGTGCAGCACCCAGAAGTGATATCAGCGGGAGAGATGATGCCATTGCGAGGAGCACGTTAAAGTTGTTGCTCGTGGCAGTGAACCATTGGAAGTACAGGGGAAGGGAAGAGGGGCGCGTGCATGGCGAGGGGTGGAGTGGGAAGAGGCAGGGGTGGAGAGGTGGAGGGGTGATGGTGCCCCCACCAACATAGCACCCGGGGCAGACCACCCCCCCCTGCCCCCTGTTTCCAACCCATCTCAGCTGGTTTATTAGTTAACTTGACAGGATCATCCTTCTCCCTAGACATCAGCTTGCATATGTTATGCTTCATCCCTTTGGAATGAGTATCCACAGCCAAGCAGGAAAATAAATGAGACCTAGAATATGAAAAGTTTCTCAGCATCTGTAATTGTAAGCTTCAGCCTAATCTGACTCAGAAAAAAAAAATAGCAAAGAATTTGAAGAATCATAACAAACAGACAGTAAAACAGATATCCATTTCAGAAGAGTCAGCTTCACAAGGGTCTTGCATGAACACAACCTTGTTTTGTTTGCTTGAATCATTTTAAATTTAAAAAAAGGTTTGCCAACATGTAAAAACAACAGTGAAATGTCAATTTGGGGAGCTCTGAAAACAGTTGAAACTAGCCCAAGAAACCCCATAGGTCTGATCAGCAAAAGGAGGATTTTACGTTGGCCCAACTTTGTGGTACGTTCAAGCTATACCTAACCCTGACCTATGGACATGTCTAAAGTACACTCGGGATTTGTAGGTACCAGGCGGAACAGCCAAAATTAAGAGGAGGCATATGCAGAATATCTGCATTACAGGGTCCCTTTACTAAGCTGTTTTAGGGCTCCTTTTACGAAGGTGCGTTAGGGCCTTAATGCGCGGAATAGCATGCGCTAAAATGTCGTGTGCACTATCTGCTACCACCTCCTCTCGAGCAGGCGGTAGTTTTTCGGGTAGCACGCACTATAGCGCGCGCTAATAACGCTAGCGCACCTTTGTAAAAGGAGCCTTTAGTGCGCGCTAAACGCTAACATGTACATAGGCTATAATAGACGCATTAGCATTTTGCGTGCGCTAAAACGGCTAGCGCACCTTAGTAAAAGGACCCCTAACTGTCAGGGGACATTTTTGGGAGGGCTGCTGTTCTGGTAACAGAGAGAAGGCGCTACCACTTCCGAGGATATAAAACTGCTGGAGAGGGTGCAGAGACGAGCAACGAAGCTGATAAAAGGTATGGAGAACTTGGAATACGAGGAACGACTTATGAGACTGGGATTGTTCTCCCTTGAGAAAAGGAGACTGCCAGGGGATATGATCGAGACTTTCAAAATACTGAAAGGAATCGACAAAATAGAGCAGGAAAAAAAATTATTTACAATGTCCAATGTGACACGGACAAGAGGACATGGACTGAAGCTAAGGGGGTACAAGTCCAAGACAAATATCAGGAAGTTCTACTTCACGCAACGAGTGGTGGACACCTGAAATGCTCTCCCAGAGGAGGTTACAATGTCCAATGTGACACAGACAAGAGGACATGGACTGAAGCTAAGGGGGGGACAAGTCCAGGACAAATATCAGGAAGTTCTACTTCACGCAACGAGTGGTAGACACCTGGAATGCTCTCCCAGAGGAGGTTACAATGTCCAATGTGACACGGACAAGAGGACATGGACTGAAGCTAAGGGGGGGACAAGTCCAGGACAGATATTGGGAAGTTCTGCTTCACGCAACGAGTGGTGGACACCTGGAATGCTCTCCCAGAGGAGGGTACAATGTCCAATGTGACACGGACAAGAGGACATGGACTGAAGCTAAGGGGGGACAAGTCCAGGACAAATATCAGGAAGTTCTACTTCATGCAACGAGTGGTGGACACCTGGAATGCTCTTCCAGAGGAGGTTATTGCGGAATCCACCATTCTAGGATTTAAAAGCAAACTAGACGCACATCTCCTTACGAGAGGCATAGAGGGATATGGGTGACTAAAATTACGCCAGGTGTACACCTGGCTGGGCCTTCGCATGTGCGGATCACCGGACTTGATGGACCGAAGGTCTGATCCGGAGATGAGAGTTCTTATGTTCTTATGAGTTTGCTACATCTTATGAGGTGCTGCTAGCAGCTCTGTTTTATCTGCCGTATTTATAGTTAACATGGGGAAATAAACTTCGTGCTAATTGTTCGGAATCATCCCTCTTCTCTGTGTCCTAAAATTGTTGGGGTTTTTTTTCCCCAATGTTAGCTGGTCTTTTTAAAGATGAATTTGACAGCTAGAAAGCTAGATTAGGAGCCTCAATTGAATCCTGTTTCCCAACTTATTTGAAGACCACCGCGCTCACCCGTCCCATTGTGTTTATTTTCCCCTTACTTGTCTTATTTACTATCAACAACTTGTATTTCTTTCCCCATGTTTTCCTATTGTTTAATATGTTTTGTCAGGTTAGTCGTATTAGTTTGTTTTCTTTGCCCCCGAAATTTGTGATTTTATTGTTTTGTACATCGCTTAGAATTTTGAATAAGCGATTAATCAAATTTATAATAAACTTGAAACTTGTTAATGTGGCAATTAGCATTGAGCTAATGATAACACATTGGACTGCACTACTGGGCTAAAAGCCATGTGAAACAGCTTCCACAGCTTAGTAGTCATCTAAATGTTTTACATCAATCTCCTTTTCATAATATTACGCTCTGTATTTTTAGCAGTTTTGACACTTTGTTCCAAGCAGCGTCTCTTTCACAAACTTTCTGAGGGCTGGCAATGACCTTTTAACACCTGCTGATAAAATAAAACTACCCAAGAAGTTACACCACAGGTTGCCAGTGCGAATCAAGCACCCAAGCTGTGTTGATTTTGTAAAACAACTTGACATCACTCTCATCTTTTGGTTTTTCAGCTTTTGGAAGCCATTAATCACATTTCAATACATTCTAATAGAAAGGGGAATTTTAAGGGTGTAGGTTTTTCTCTTGGTGTGTTTATTCTACTATATTGTGCAACCTACATGGAAATTTGGGGTTGGGAAAAAGATTAAAAATGAGCGGGTTGGTGGCTGCTCATGCTGACGTTAAAAAAAGATGGAGGGGAGGGGACACGCGTCAGGGGGAGGAGTGGGAAGGGGGCAGAGAGAAGGAGGGGGGCCAATGGGTGGAGTCTGGGTGAGGCTCACACTTACATGTGAAAATTATAGCATACTATCAGTATCGGTAAGTTATACGATGAAGGCACAGAGGCCCAAATCCTGTAACCAGTGCCTAAAGTTAGGCACCTATTTCGGAGGTGCCCACCTAGACAGGCGCCTATCTAAATTGAAGAACAAGCTCAATGAAGCTTTTTAATCAGCACTGATTGAAACCTAGGCGCCTATCAAGAAAGCGCGATTCTGTAACAAGGCGCCTCTAAAAATTTAGGCGGCCTTCAAAAAAATAGGCGCTCCGCATGCTAGGCGTGGACGTGGCTACGTGTTAGGCTGAGTGATTCTGTAAGCAGGGGAGGGACAAGAAGCGATCGCCTGTCCCGTTGTCCCCGCGCACAGCTTCCGGACGCTGTCTCTGAAAACGGGACATTTTGGGTGTCCCGAAGCTGTGTGTGGGGACAACGGGACAGGGGATCCGAAAACGGGACTGTCCCGTTCAAAACGGGACGTATGGTCACTTTAGGAATCACCAGACGTTCCAAATTCAAAAACCTGAAGGGCCGGATTCTCAAAAAAGTCACTGAAATTTAGGCCCTGGCAGGCGCCTAGATTGCACCTATCGGTACCTAACTTAACTGTTTTAATTATTTTTCATTGGCATGATAATGCCAGCCTTCTTACAGAATCACTGCTCTTAAGCGCTCGCACGGGCGCCTATTAGTTGTGCCTAGAGCTGGCCTATTTTAACAGGTGCCGCTCAGCGCGATTCACTAAACAGCGCCCAATTATACTTGAATCGTGCTGAACGGTGCCAAATTAGGCGCCTAACTTTCGGGCGCTTCTGATAGAATTTGCCCTAGAATGCTTACACGGAGACTTCTGCAATTGCTGTGGCAAGAGTGAAGTTGTGGAACGGTTTATCTGGCCTTTGTGCAAATAGAGGGCCTTTTAAAAGACTGCTTAAAACTCAACGTTTTGCAACTGCTTTTTTTTCTTTTTTTTTAACCACCTAATTAGTTAAAATTTGGAATTGCTGGCAGATTGTGCGAGTTTTGCAAGAGGCGGTTAATATGGGGTTTTCTTGCTATGTCTTGTTTTAGTATTATGTATGTTTTTTTTGTAAACCGCCTAGGCTTAGGGGGGCTGTCAGGTCGAAAGCGCGCCGGGACAAAGGCGCGCCCAGACAATTGAGCGCAGCGCGCGCCGCTGCGCCGCTCTAAATTACTGTTTTTAGCGCTCCGACGGGGGGACGTGGGGGGGAACCCCCCCACTTTACTTAATAGACATCGTGCCGCGTTGTGGGGGCGTTGTGGGGGGTTCTAACCCCCCACATTTTACTGAAAACTTAACTTTTTCCCTGTTTTTAGGGAAAAAGTTCAGTTTACAGTAAAATGTGGAGGGTTACAACCCCCCAAACCCCCCATAACGCCGGCGCGATGTCTATTAAGTAAACTGGGGGGGTTCCCCAACAAAACCCCCTGTCGGAGCCCCTAAAAACTGTAATTTAGAGTGGTGCGGCGGCGCGCGCTGCGCTCAATTGTCGGCGCGCGCTTTTGTCTTTCGCACCGTTGTCTATGAACCCTTAGGTGGTGTATAAATTTTTTTAAAAATAAATATATAGCATACTAAGGCCCCCAGGTTTTTTTTTTTTTTTAAATCGACGGCCACTGCGGTAAATGCTCCGACGTTCATAAGAATTGGTGTCAGAGTTTTTACGCAAAAAACAAAATGAATTGACCCGAAAATATCCACAAAGAAGAAAATCCAGAGAGTTTTTTTTGGTTTTCTGTCAGAGCTTTTACCGCAGTGGCTTGTGATAAAAAAAACCACCCTAACGCAACTTGATAAAAGTGGACCTAAATGCATGTATGCGTTCCCACACTTAGGCCGTCTTTTACTAAGGTGCGCTAATCAATTTAGCACGCACTAATCAGTTAACGCACCTTAGTAAAAGAGGGGGGTTAGGTGTGAACATGCTTGCACCTAACCACATTCATGTATATACCGCATATATGGTTATGTTAGTATTCTAAATAGGAAATCAAGAGTCTGCTTTTTTGTATATTCTTTAAAGAATTGCCCCATACTATCATGCGCTGCAAACCAGTAAAAGTACACATGACAAAAAAAAACCTGTCATCTACTTTCTTTTTTTTTTTTCATTCACTTTGGGGAATTATTATTATTATTATTTTTTTTAATCTCCTGCTGTTTTAGCATGTGCAAAACCCTTGTAGCATAAAGGAACAGCAACGAAAAAAAAATGACATTTCATTCTTTTTGGGTCATTTTTGGACGAGATATGACACCAACCAAAATGCCCTTGCAATTTCCCTGCGTTGAAATGACACCGTGTCCCTCCAGTGCACTCCCGACTACTAAACCCTTCCAGGTTTCTCTAGATGGATCACAGGTGGCCAAGGAAAACTCCTTTTTTGTGTTTTGTATGGCAGTAGCTGCCAATTTCCATGGCAATTTGGAATCTTCCACAGCAGCTTTGCTGCAAATACATGTTTTCATTAAACTGGCTCATTTCATTCATGTTGAGCGTATCTTATCTGCATGCATACCGAATTAGTGGAATATTGTTTAGTACTGCTGTGGTCGAATTATGTTTCCTCTGAGACTTTAATACTGCTAGCTCTGGAGTTAAATTAATATATTTTGAAAGCCTTTAATTATAGATTTTATGAATTCCACCTAGCACAACAATTGCTCCCCGGGTGTTGCCTTTTTAGCTTTATCCAAAGAAAGTATTGCATGTTTATTCCATCTAGAAACTGAAAGACAGCTGCTATTATTATCAGGATTGCACACCAATGCCACAAACCGTGCTGATTCTGTAAGGAAAATGAGATGTGCTCTTTTGCATTTGGTAACCCCCCCCCCCTGTAAGCATGTCTGCTCAGCTTGGATGTGGGGGATCTGGGCTTAAAACAAGGAGAGGGGCAGGGGTGCTTTATAATGTTCAATCATAAAACACCAGCCAGGAAGACAAGTCCCAAACTGACAATTTAAAATCATTACCGATGCGATGAAGACGCCAAGGGACAAGGTGAGGGGCAAAGCTCCAGCATACGTTGGCAAGTAGACTGCAAAGCACCAGAAGGATAAAATGACACTAACAATGGCAGTTCTTATTTCGGTTAATTTTCTACTGAGCGTGTCTCTGTGAATTCTCTCTGCTCTGCAATCCAATAACAGAAGTAGGGACGGATACAGGGCCGGATTTTCCTATAGGCTAAACTAGGCTTCAGCCTAGGGCCTCAAGATCAAGAGGGGCCTACATTCAAATTGTTAGCAAAATTAAAATTATACTATTCTAAAAACAGTGAACGCTAAAACACTGAACCGAAAATAAGGAGAAATTCTACGCTTTGGGTTCGGAACCGGCTCCGGCCGCAACGGGGTGCCGACTTGGCTTCTCCCTTTCTTTTTCTCTCCCTGGGAGGAGGATCGGGGAGGGAAAGATGTCAGTCCAGAAACAGCTGGGCAAAGCCCAGCACCGCGGGGAGAGAGGCAAAACGTGCATCCGTCAGGAAAGGGCGGCCCAGACTGGCATCGGGGGGGGGGGTGGGGGGGTTTCAGTGGAAGGGGGATGGGAGGCAGGCAGGCTGGCATCCGAGGGGAGGTGGGGGGGGTTTAATGGAAGGCAGGCAGGCAGGATGGCATGGGAGGGTGTTCAATGGAAGGGGGATGGGAGGCAGGCAGGCATCGGAGGGGGGGGTGAGGTGAGGAAGGTCGCACTGGGGGCACTATGGACATAGGAAGGGGCAATGTTGTGTGTTATGTTTGATTAGTTATTGTTACAAGTACTATATATGGTGCTGAGAATAAATGTCCAAATAAGTGTTCTCCACTTTTTTTTATTTATTATCCGTGTCACATTTTTTATAAAGGTTAGTACCAATAACAACATGTTTCATTTAACATATTGATATATATCACAGTAATGATGTATTTTATTATCTCTCATGTAATTTACAAACTTAAAAATGGGAGGTGAAAGGGCCTCATAAGTGGAATAGCCTAGGGCCTCTTTTCATCTAAATCCGGCCCTGGATGGATAGATTATATTCTATGGGCATGAATCGGCTAGCACGCCTTAGTAAAAGAGGGGTAAAGTGCATAAAGAAAAAAAAGAACCTTTATATTAAAAAAATAGACCTTTGTATAACAAATGACCATGTCCGCCTTAAATGTTGAAATAGTCCACCTATCCTCTTTGTCAGTAAAAAACCTAAAGATTTTTTTTTGCGGCTCCTCGGACACCTAAATCATGAATTACAAAACTTACAACTCGGTTTCATAGCCAAAATCTTCATTTTCTTTTAAATAGCATTAGGATTTCAAATTTCACTCTCCCGTTTTGTTCGTACTCTTTACACTTTCTTTAATTCGTTATATAACAGACTTATATAACACTTATCTGTCATGGAACCGGCTCCCCAGACATGACCGTGTTTCAAAATTCTTCCTCGGAGTCAACGCACCTCGTTGTGTGATGCAGCGGTTAAAGCTACAGCCTCAGCGCCCTGAGGTTGTGGGTTCAAACCCACGCTGCTCCTTTTGACGCTGGGCAAGTCACTTAATCCTCCCATTACCCCAGGTACGTTAGATAGATTGTGAGCCCACCGGGACAGACAGGGAAAAATGCTTGAGTACCTGAATAAATTAATGTAAACCATTCTGAGCTCCCTGGTGAGAATGGTATAGAAAAATTGAATAACTAGTGTGAAAAGCCTCAGTATCTGATAACCAGAGCTGGTATTGTGACATCATAATGCCTCATTCCAGCAATGCCTAAGAGCCAACCTCCCCAGTGATGTCACAATGGCTTGATTGTCCATTACTTGGCTCACCTTTACTATATTTTGATTTCTGGAGTGGTGCAGTGGTTAAAGCTGCAGCCTCAGCACCCGGAGGTTGGGGGTTCAAACCCATGCTGATCCTTGTGACCCTGGGCAAGTCACTTAATCCCCCCATTGCCCCAGGTATATTAGATAGATCAGTGGTCTCAAACTCAAACCCTTTGCAGGGCCACATTTTGGATTTGTAGGTATTTGGAGGGCCTCAGAAAAAATAGTTACTGCCTTATTAAAGAAATGGCTATTTTGTATGAGGTAAAACTCTTTATAGTTTATAAATCTTTCCTTTTAGCTAAGTCTTAATAATAATATTGTCATTTATAGCTAAAGAGACATATGATCAAGAAACTGTTTTATTTTACTTTTGTGATTATGATAAACATACCGAGGGCCTTAAAATAGTACCTGGCGGGCCGCATGTGGCCCCCGGGTCGCGAGTTTGAGACCACTGAGATAGATTGTGAGCCCACCAGGACAGACATGGAAAACTGCTTGAGTACCTGAATAAAGGCATGTAAACCATTCTGAGCTCCCCTGGGAGAACGGAATAGAAAATAGAATAAATCAATCAATCTCAGGACATCACTTTGATCATTCTATTACATTATTCTATCCACAAGCTACTGTTTACCTTTAACCCTTCCATTTCTCTGCTCCACTGTATATATCCATTTGTTTGTTTTGTGAAATCGCTTCTTTCTCTGAAATATTTAGAGGAAAATTATTTAAGAATAAGTGACTGGAACCTAGGAAGCTTTTCCCCCTCTTTTACTGAGGTGCGCTGACCGATTAGCGAGCGCTAAACGCTAACGCATCCGTAGACTAACATGCACGCATTAGCGTTTAGCGTGCGGTAAATCGATTAGGGCGCGCTAATCGGTTAGCGCATCTTAGGAAAAGAGAGCCTTGGGCAAGTTTTGTAATTCATAATGTAGCCATCGGAGGATCCATGAAAAATTCTTTAGGTTATTATTTCAATGTTATTGTCGGTAACTGGAAGAGCCATTTGATGCCGTTGCAATTATATGCTCCTAAATTGTTGGGCATAAAACATTGCAGTAGTTGAATTCATTTACCCCCCCTTTTGCTAAGCCGTGACAGAGGTTTCTACCATGGCCCAGAGTGCTAAATGCTCCGACGCTCATAGAATTCTTATGAGCGTCGGAGCAGCTTCAGAGCATTTAGCGCCCCCTACTGTGGCTTAGTAAAAGAGGGCCTAAAAAGGTGGGAGGAGCTAATCGTAGTAGCTTAGTCCTACTGGCAGGGAGGCAAAGGAAAAAAAAAAAAAGGTAAATGTATACCAACCTGTAGCATTTCATTAGAATCTTAAATCAAGCAACACAAATCCCAATGGGAGACAGAAATACATTGTCCTAAGGAATTTAATCAATCATCAAAAAAAAAAAATAAAATGTGAAACATGTTTTTAAAAATTGCTTTAGTGACTGCAAATTTGAAAATAGGTTAACATATTTAATCCCCCCCTTCCCCTACATTTTACAAAAGCGTAGCATGTTTTTAGCGCCAGCGCCATGACGGTGACAGCTCCGACGCTCATAGGAATTCTACAAGCATCAGAGCCGTTACCGCCGTGGCTGTCGCTAAAAATTGAGCTACGTTTTTGTATAAAAACAAAAAACAACCCCAAAAAAACCACTGTCCCGGGAGAATACATTAGGAAAAATGTGTATGTGAACCACAGAAAAATGTAGATTGAAACTAGAGAAAAATGTGCATACTAGCCAGAGAAAAACATACGTGCCAGGACAGTAGCAGAAAAGATGTAAGTCATGAGTCACAAGAAAGGGGCGAAGTCTTTCTCTGAATTTAGACCCTCGGGAATCACTGAATCCAACTCAAAAATGATATTTTGTTTTTCCTGGACACAACACTGGAGACTTAAAATTTTTTGGTGTTCAAGGTAATGAGATGACAGGAGGGTGAGGGAGGCTGAGATGGATCGCCTTCTATCATGGGAAGAACTTTATATCTGCATTTAAAGTTCAGAAAGCAAGTTGTTTTTCTTGCTGAAAAGATCCTTGTGAATCTCTCATCCTTCATAAGCAAGCTGTTGAAGAAGCTTTTCATAAGAACTCAGTCCCTCTTTTATAAAGGCGCACTAAGCGTTTTAGCACGCGTTCAGCGTGCGCTAAATTAACACATGCGCTAACCGCTAACACGTCCATAGGATAACATGCACATGTTAGCGATTAGCGCGCGCTAATATTTTACTGCGTGCTAAAAAGCATAGCGCACCTTTGCAAAAGAGGGGGATCAGTCTACAGAATTGACTGTTTATCATTCAAGCTTCTTGTTATATTTTGAAAAGCATCAAGTCATGACCTTCTCTTGAAGAAGTGGTGCTGAAATGCTCCCTCTAAAGATTGCCTGCTTGGAAGATAAGTAATACCTGGTATCGAGGTGATTCCATATTAATGGCATCATTAGAATGTGAAGGGGAAGCACTCATGATGATTGTGTAGTGACAAGAAAAAAACTACCGTATTTTCACTCATATACCACGCACCCGTGTAAAACGCGCACACGGGTATAACGCACGGGGAACACAAATTTATGTAATAAAATGTTAATATAGCGCTCACACGCGTATACCGCACATGCTAAAACCTCCTCCTGCCTACTCCGAACCAGCATCCTCCCCCGAGACCAGAAGGCTTTGAGCATGCGCAAATGCTCAAAGCCTAGTCCAGCCCGGCAGAGGAAGAAGGAGGATCTCTCTCGCACCGCCCGGCCCAGCCCAGCCCAAACCAACAAGGGAGGATCTTCGGGCACTGGCACATGCTGTGCATTGATGCTGGTGCCGGTGCCGGTGCCCAATCGGGTAAGAGTTGTATTTGCGGTGCTGGGGGGGAATGTAGGATCGCGGGGGAGGGGGGGTGAAGTGAGCGGGGGGGGGGGGGGATGCCGGTTTGCAGGGGGAATGCTGGATCAGAATGTAAAAAAAAAAATTGTAAAACGCGCTCACACGTATAACGCGCATGGTTATGCACGGTTTGTAAAATCGTGTATAACGTGCGTGTTATATGCGTGAAAATATGGTATATGTATAGAATATGGAAATGTGTTACCCAGTATTTTGAAGAAGAGACAGGAAATTGCGTGCTTGAAATAATGCACAGGACATGCAACTCGTTAAAAAAAAAAAAAGAAAATCGTGTGGGAATACTGCAGACAAGCTGTGGGAGAAAAAGGAAATTGAACAATATTCCATCAAAATATAAGGGAACGAAAAATGCACTGAATGAGAATAGATTGGATGTGGACAAGAAACAGAATTGTTCAGTCAATAACCCCGCCCCTTTTTTTTTTTTTTTTACCAAGCTGCGGTAGACGTTTCTACCGCAGCCTGCAGCGCAAAATGCTCCGACGCTCATGGAATTCCTATGAGCATTGGAGCATTTAGCACTCTGGGCCGCGGTAGAAATCTCTACTGCAGCTTGGTAAAAAAAAAAGGGCAAAAGTGATTAAGAGCAAGACAAGTAACTAGGAAAATACGTGCGCTAATTCTCTTTCATTTTTGATGGGAACTAAAGAAATGTGCTAACAATAGCAAAGATGTGTTAGAAAGGGGAATAAGAATACATGACTAAAAAATTGAAAATTATCGTGAGATAATTACAAACGTAAGGAAGTTCTTCTTCACCCAGTGAGTGGTGGAAAACTGGAACGCTCTTCCGGAGGCCGTTATAGGGGAAAACACCCTCCAGGGATTCAAGACAAAGTTAGATAAGTTCCTGCTCAACTGGAACGTACGCAGGTAGGGCTGGTCTCAGTTAGGGCACTGCTCTGTGACCTAAGGGCCGCCGCGGGACCCAGCAGCGGCAATTCTTATGTTCTTATGTGTGTGTCTGTGCATAAGTTAGCTGGCGGTCACGGAGTAGCACAAATGGGTGCAGAGGAGATTTGATAAAATCATACTTTAATGTTGCATCATTCAAAATGCTGGTCCAATCTTTGGTAGGAGCGGATGTCTAAATACGACCTTATTTCACCATATCTCAAAAAAATTCCATTGGCTTCCGGTCGCCTTCAGAGTCCAATATAAAGCAATGATGACTTGCCATCAATTTCTGTACGGAAATATCCCAGAATTACTGAAAAGTAATACACTCAGTTATACGCCAAATAGATCTTTGCGTTCTGAGAGTTTAGCTTTACCGAAGACGTCCGTGAATCCAAGATGTGCTGAGACAGATAAAAGGTCTTTCTTTTGCGCGGGGGTTAATTTATGGGACTCCTTAGGGCTCCTTTTACTAAGGTGCGCTAGCATTTTTTGAGCACGCAGCAGATTAGCGCACGCTAACCTCGTGCTACGCGGCTAGAATTAACGCCAGCTCAATGCTGACGTTAGCATCTAGCGCGTGCGGCATTGTAGCGTGCGTTATTCTGCACGTTAATGCCCTAACGCAGCTTAGTAAAAGGAGCCCTTAGTGGGTCAGATATGAAATTGCTGCGATACGGGTAGGTTCAGAAAATTGCCAAAGACGCAGCTATTCGTTGATGCCTTTTTTAAAAGTTATTGTAGCTAAAATTGATGAATTATCTATGACAGTGGTTCCCAAACCTGTCCTGGGGGACCCCCAGCCAGTCAGGTTTTCAAGATATCCCTAATGAATATGCATGAGAGAGATTTGCATATAATGGAAGTGACAGGTATGCAAATCTCTCTCATGCATATTCATTAGGGATATCTTGAAAACCTGACTGGCTGGGGGTCCCCCAGGACAGGTTTGGGAACCACTGATCTA
Source organism: Geotrypetes seraphini (assembly GCF_902459505.1). NCBI lineage: Eukaryota > Metazoa > Chordata > Amphibia > Gymnophiona > Dermophiidae > Geotrypetes > Geotrypetes seraphini. The sequence goes on along the minus strand of NC_047101.1, from coordinate 15,113,190 downwards.
TGAGCTCTTCTTTCCATAATATGGTATTTCTCTTAGGATTGTATGCACTTTTAAAAAAGATTATTATATGATTATTTTATCATGCATTTGCTTTTACTTTGTCGTCATTTTAATATTGTGTATGTAAACCGTTTAGTTTTAAACGGTATATAAATTTTTTAAAATAAAATGTCAAGATTGCGAATAGTACAAAATAGTCCGTTTCATCTTCGGATTGAAGAAGTCTGACCACGTGTCCCCCCTTATTATCGGGAACTTCATTGGTTGTCCGTGGAGGCCTTTGTTAAATTTACGTTTGGCTGTCTCTGTTAGATGGCTTATTTGGGTTTGTCGCCCAGCTACTTAGTGGAGTCACTCACCATTGCTCATTCTATACATACGAGTGATTCTGTTTGTGTATGTGCTCTGTTATCACCCTTGAGAAAGGCAGGGTATAAAGAAATACACCGAGCTTTTAGGCTACTCCTCCACTGTGCATGCGATTTGCTTGCAAAGAAAAAACGGTAAAATTCCTGCGCATTCCAAACAGGATTACACCTTTCCAAACTTGTTTTTAATATAATGCTAAAGTTGAGGATGGATGTGCTCTATGCTTTATTATTTGGACAGAATCAAAATTCTGGGTGGCGTCACGTGATGGGCCGAAGCGGGTCGGATGACTATACACCCAGCTCTAGGTCCTGAGCCTAGAAAATAAAATATTTTCGGCAAGAACAGATCTGAAATCTGCCAAGACATTCAGGCTCCAAGACCCCTGGAGCATTTGGAGAGCAAAACGGAATATGAAACTAACAGCTGAATGCGTCTTATGTTGCTAATGGCATAAAGACAGACCAGAGGAGAGAAGTATGTGAAATGGTTGTGTTTCAGCAGCCATTCATCATGCTATAAGAAAAAGCAATCAGGATGCTTACGCGGAGTTTAATAGTGCTAACAGAGGAGAAGCCGTATCAGTTGATGTCTTTCCTTGATGAGGGTGTGGCGCTATGGTTAAAAGCTACAGCCTCGGCACCCTGAGGTTGTGGGTTCAAACCCACGCTGCTCCTTGTGACCCTGGGCAAGTCACTTAATCCCCCCATTGCCCCAGGTACGTTAGATAGATTGTGAGCCCGCCAGGACAGACAGGGAAAAATGCTTGAGTACCTGAATAAATTCATGTAAACCGTTCTGAGCTCCCCTGGGAGAACGATATAGAAACTAGAATAAATATATAGTAGGAAAAGCTTCAGCCTCTGATAACTAGAGCTGGTATTGTGACATCATAATGCCTCGTTCCACCAATAAGAGCCAACCCCATCAGTGATGTCACAATGGCTGGATTGTCCTTTACTTGGTTCACTTTTACTACATTTTGACTTCTAGAGTGGCGCAGTGTGGTTAAAGCTACAGCCTCAGCACCCTGAGGTAGTGGGTTCAAACCCACGCTGCTCCTTGTGACCCTGGGCAAGTCACTTAATCCTGCCATTGGCCCAGGTACATTAGATAGATTGTGAGCCAACTGGGACTGACAGGGAAAATGCTTGAGTACCTGAATAAATGAATGTAAACCGTTCTGAGCTTCCCTGGAAGAACGGTATAGAAAATTGAATAAATAAACAGTGTGAAAAGTGTTCAGCCTCTGATAACTAGAGCTGGTATTGTGACATCATAATGCCTCATTCCACCAATAAGAGCCAACCCCATCAGTGATGTCACAATGGCTTGATTGTCCTATACTTGGTTCACTTTTACTACATTTTGACTTCTAGAGTGGCGCAGTGGTTAAAGCTACAGCCTCAGCACCCTGAGGTTGGGGGTTCAAACCCACGCTGCTCCTTGTGACCCTGGGCAAGTCACTTAATCCCCCCATTGCCCCAGGTACATTAGATAGATTGTGAGCCCACCGGGACAGACAGGGGAAAATGCTTGAGTACCTGAATAAATTCATGTAAACCGTTCTGAGCTCCCCTGGGAGAATAGTATAGAAAATTGAATAAATAAAGGAGAATGAAGACTTGAGGGGCAGGAATTTCTCTTGTCTCTGGAGAGCTTACAATCTAAGAGGGTCCATCAGTGGCGTAACAGGGGTGAGTGGCACACGGGGTAGAGGTGCCCCTTCCTGCCCTCTTTTTGCCCCCCCCCCCCGCCCCTTCCCTTTTAAAAATTTTCCGGGCGGGAGCAGCATCACAAACTTGCTGTCCGCATCATTTCGGTTATCCCACTGACATCACTTCCTAGGTGTGGGGCCTGGATGTGACATGAGAGAGGCGACACTGATGCGGGCAGCAAGTTCGTAATTCTGCTCACGCAGGGAAAATTAAAGAGGTACGAGGGAAGGGACGCACGCATGGGGGGGGGGGGGAGGCTAATATTCTGTCAGAGTTTATTTATTTGGAATTCCATATTATTTCCTATTAGATATTTATATACGGCCTATAAAGGTTATCTAAGTGGTTTACAATTGGGTACTCAAGCATTTTCCCTATCGGTCCCAGTGAAATGGCGGATTGAGGGGAAGATTCTCAAGATTGTGCGGTAGAAACCGATGGGCCACTGTCACAGTTGTTATTGTAGAGATTTCGAAGAGGCGAGCCATTCTCAAAAAAAAAACCCACGCATGCAAATAGAGGTCGGCGGAGAGTAGCGAAGGTTCGCTAAATTTACTGGCGATAGCAATTGGCACATGCGCAGAATACACCACAAAAGAGGTGTAAATGTGTGCATTTGCCGGGAAAAGCAACACTGATAGCCCACAAAGCATGTGCGTGCCTTATTGGAGCATAATAGGCGTGCCAGCGCTATTGGATGAAGGGGAGGGAGGGGGAGTTGCAAACATCAGCTTTCAACTACTATAATTCCTGTAAATCTTGTCATTTTTATTTTTATGTTTCATTAGCCACAGTCAAAGCACATGCCAGAGATGCGCTTTTCACAGTGCTGGCTTAGTACGGGCACCACCCGGACCAGTCGTTGATTTTTGCTCGCCAAAAGCTGACGCCACGCTTGGAGAATCACTTGGTGATAAAGAATCGACCGGAGTGCTCATTTAAATATTGAGGAGCCCATTTGCATGGCAGAATCAAAGACTGCTAGGAGGCTCGGAAAAGACCACAGCAAGCCATCTTGATAATGTAATGTAATGTAATTTATTTCTTATATACCGCTACATCCGTTAGGTTCTAAGCGGTTTACAGAAAATATACATTAAGATTAGAAATAAGAAAGGTACTTGAAAAATTCCCTTACTGTCCCGAAGGCTCACAATCTAACTAAAGTACCTAGAGGGTAATAGAGAAGTGAAAAGTAGAGTTAGAGGAAAAATAAAAATAAAATAAACATTTTAACAAGACAGCATTGATCTAAATACTTTGGAAGGTAGAAGAGAGGAGAGAAAGATAATCCGTCGCTAAAATACATGCGTGCTAAAAACCAGCTCGAACCGGTTTAGTGGCCGCGTTAAGTTTTGAGAATCTTTCCCCCAAATGACTTGCCCTAGGTCACGAGGACCGCTAAGCCACTCCTTCCTCCTAGATTTGTAAGGCAGGCACGGCAACATAACAGTCAAGGAGCAATGGGAAAGTAAGTTCCTTAACCTCTAGGGAGGCTGTCAAAGCAATATTGAGGGGACAAATTTATCACACAGCAGATGCAAAAAAAAAAAGCAGAGACACAGAACTCCTTAAAGCTGACCCAAGAACTGTAGCAATACAAAGAACACATATCTCAACTCACTTGACAACTGAAACTAAACAAAAAAAATATTAGTAACAAGGATCTGAACTGTTGAACCAAAGAGCAATGAACATCTTGTTTCCGTGGGCGTAATATCACATAGCTTTTTCTGCACGCAGGCCTATTTAGCTTGCAGAAAAACAGTGCTATAAAATTGCACAACCACATGTGTGCATCGAAATGACATGCACAAAGCGTAGCCACCCACCTTTGTGTGATCTGTGCAGTGGTATTCCTGGGGCATAGAAGGCGTTGTGAGAAACATTCATAGCTCCTAAAACATGTGTGCCGCGTACAGAGAACACGCACAGGTTTACACCTTCTTCAGGAGCCCCTTTTACTAAACTGCAGAAAGCGCTACAGCACGCTTTCCGTACGTGAAAAAGTATTACCACAGGACCTGTGCTGGCATCCCGCAGTAAAATGGGCAATGTGTGCTAAAAAACTTTTATTTTCTGCAAAGGAGGTGTGTTTGGGATGGCGAGCGGGCATGGTGGTGCTAATCGGCAAGTGAGGCAGAACCGCACGCTAATTGATTAGCACGGGGTTAGCACAGGGGCCCTTATCGTCTACAAAATAGGTGGTGGTAGGGGCTCGTGAGATCACAGTTTATATCACACTCAGAAGACCTTCCTTTGGCTAGTGGTGGACACAGAAAATGTGGCCATTGCAAAGTATGCCACCTTAGCATTGCACTATACAACTTAGATGTCCTTGCGGAACGGATGTTCTTTGACTGTAACACGGCTAAGGTGGTATATGTGATACAGTGCCCATGCCGCCTTCATTATGTTGGGCAGACCACGAGAAGTATTACAACTTATATTTCAGAGCTTCTAAGCAAATCACAAGAAGCACCTTTAGTGTTGCACAGGACTGAGGATCAGGGCAGGATTAACCAATAGGCCAGGTAGGCACGTGCCTAGGGCCCGAAACGGTCAGGGGGGCCCGATGAAGGAGGGCATCAACATTGTTTTTTTTCAAACAGCGATGGGCCCCTCCAGCATCTATCAGCAACGCGGGGCCCCCCCTCCCCCATCGACGTAAAGTAAGACAAGCAAGCAATGCGGGTAAGAAAGGCAACGGGAACTGTAATTGTGCAAGCGGTGCTGCTTGCCCAAAGTTTCCCTCTGACGCAGCTTCCTGTTTCCGCCTGGACGCATGGTGGGGTGGGGGCGGAGCAGGGGGAGCCCAGTGTACTTGGGTGCCTAGTGGCCCTCGACAAATTAATCCTGCCCTGCTGAGGATTTGTGGTTTTAGGTCTTGGAAGTTCCCAGTATGCCTAGAGGTAGAAATTTGGCACAACTACTATAGACTAGATAACAGAAGTGGATTTATAAAGTGCATACTTTATTTCCAAATGGCCTCAACAATGAAATAGAGTGGCAAGCTTTTTTGTAACATCGCACACCCACAGCTCATTGATGGCTTCTCCGTAGAAACGTCATTACAGCTTGACATCTTTAAAGAACTAGCCGCCGGTGTTTTTCACCAGTTGGGAGTCGTTGGAGGTGAATAAGAAGGATTTCTCCAAGTTAACAACTGACAGGTCCCTACCCGGTTTCAAGTCTTAAACTTAAAACATTCTTGCATAAATAATTGTTAGCGTTGTACATATTAAGTATAGTGAAAAGCAAATGTATGCTTACAAGTTGTATGCGGTGTGCATTTTGTCTTGTAGAGCGTTGTTGAGCACGGTGAATTCCTAGCGTTGATAGTTTGAAAGCCATCATGGAAACAATTTCACCACCATAAATGAGATGAACAGTTACTCTTTGGGGTTTCCTGATGAAGATAACGAAACGCGTTGGGACCCTGTGACATTTTTCAGAGATAAGTGCTTTTATCGGCAAATTATTTCTTGCTCTTGGCTAATGCTGCCACCCAGCTATAAAGCTTTAGAAAGAAAAAAGTAATTTTAAATTTATTTAAGAAGCACATTAGTAGCACATATGCAACGGCTGGATGGTTGGGTCTTTCAAGAGGGTTTATCCCTAGGAGGACCCCGTTTCTCTGAGCATATGTGAATGAATAGGTTCTCCAGTAATTTGCATGGCTGGATCGGAGAATGAGCTGGCTGAATGAAAGGAAGAAAATGTTGACGTTTGACAGCTGAAGAAAGCCTAGAAAGCAAAATGGCTGCCGAAGTGATGAAAGTAGGTAGTGTGGACGCGAGGTCCAATATAGTGGTTTGAGATGGGGAATAAGATTTGGAAGCGTCAACAACAGAAAGAGAAACTATAATGGAAAGAGAGAAAGAAGGAAAATACACAAAGGTATGAAGACAAAATCTGATGCAGACCATCAGCCATACACCAACGTTTCCTTTTCAAGGACCTGGATTTTAATTCAAAATGTATCTATGATGAATTCCTTAGGAGCTATGGATAGGTACTTGGAAGACAAAGGGATTGAGGGGTACAGATAAGAGTAGAGGTAGATTATAGGGATGGGATTAGAGGTAAGTTATAAAATTAATCAGGGATCACTGTTCAGGCACTAGGCCTGATGGGCCCCCGCAGGAGCGGACCGCTGAGCAAGATGGACCTCTGGTCTGACTCAGCGGGGGCAACTTCTTATGTTCTTATGTTCTTAAGTTACCAGTGATAAATAGCAAAAATTCCGTGTTTGTGCTTATTTGTTTTAATAAACTGTTGAACAACACTTGAAAAATCCTTGCAAGGCTTTCATGCTGTAGATTTTACTTGGCTTGGTTTGGTTTACAACGTGAGCAATGATGAAAAAAACCAAATTCCACAGCTGCTCGTCAGCTGTCGCCAGGCAAAAGAAATAGCTCCTGATTTGTAACATATTCATCCCAGAATGGCTTGTATCCATTGCACAGTTTAAGTTTATGCCTTACATCTAGGCTTGGTTAATTTAGAGCCAGAGTTAAGAATCAGGTCCAAGTCCCACAAGGCTGTTTACACAAAATTTTGCTTACATAGCACTAAAAATGGAAGGCCTGCAGTCAATTAGCACTGTTCCAAAATGGGGCCGGCAAAATGATCGTCAAATTCTTTGTGACTCTTTTTGCTCAAGTATAATTATTTAAAGGTGTTTGGGTTTTATGGGTGCACACTGATGGAAGCGAAGTTCAGATCGTATTCCAATGCAATCTCTATTTTGTTAACTCCAGTTTTGAAAGCACAAGCAGGGAAAGCATGCAGAAGCTTGACTTTGCGAATGCTTTCCAACCCAAAGTTGCAGAAGGGATGTGAGGTTTTTGTATCCCAAGTACATACCGTACTGTAACATGTTCAAACTTTTGTGTGCCGACTATAAAGCAAAGCCTGCTTGGAAGAGAGGAGATGGCTGGGGCTATTTCAGAATAAAATATTTCATTTAAGGGTCTTCATGTGTGTGGGGGTGTTGGGTGTCTATTTGTGAATCTGATTGTATGAGGACTTAGAAGGGATTGTGGGGCTTATGAGAGACATTTCAAGGCAGTGGAAAGTTGGACTCTACTGCCAGAGAATGTGATCAGGATAATAACTTAGCTGAGTAGAAGACATGTTTGGGATTTCAAGATGTTTTCATTTCATTTTTGTCCACACTGACATTTTTAGCATGCACTAAAGTTGCATCAGAAGGTACAGGGGTGGTATATTATTTGCCTACAAGAAATCAGGATCCTCAAAAGAAAGAAGGTGAAGGAATGTCGCAGGAAGTACCCTTGGACGTTTCCACTTTATTGGAACAATCAGATAGAGCAGTGGTTCCCAACCCTGTCCTGGAGGAACACCAGGCCAATTGGGTTTTCAGGCTAGCCCTAATGAATATGCATGAAGCAAATTTGCATGCCTATCACTTCCATCATATGCAAATCTCTCTCATGCATATTCATTAGGGCTAGCCTGAACACTCGACTGTCCTGGTGGTCCTCCAGGACAGGGTTGAGAACCACTGGTCTAGAGCAGTGGTTCCCAACCCTGTCCTGGAGGAACACCAGGCCAATTGGGTTTTCAGGCTAGCCCTAATGAATATGCATGAAGCAAATTTGCATGCCTATCACTTCCATCATATGCAAATCTCTCTCATGCATATTCATTAGGGCTAGCCTGAACACTCGACTGTCCTGGTGGTCCTCCAGGACAGGGTTGAGAACCACTGGTCTAGAGCAGTGGTTCCCAACCCTGTCCTGGAGGAACACCAGGCCAATTGGGTTTTCAGGCTAGCCCTAATGAATATGCATGAAGCAAATTTGCATGCCTATCACTTCCATCATATGCAAATCTCTCTCATGCATATTCATTAGGGCTAGCCTGAACACTCGACTGTCCTGGTGGTCCTCCAGGACAGGGTTGAGAACCACTGGTCTAGAGCAGTGGTTCCCAACCCTGTCCTGGAGGAACACCAGGCCAATTGGGTTTTCAGGCTAGCCCTAATGAATATGCATGAAGCAAATTTGCATGCCTATCACTTCCATCATATGCAAATCTCTCTCATGCATATTCATTAGGGCTAGCCTGAAAACTCGACTGTCCTTGTGGTCCTCCAGGACAGGGTTGAGAACCACTGGTCTAGAGCAGTGGTTCCCAACCCTGTCCTGGAGGAACACCAGGCCAATTGGGTTTTCAGGCTAGCCCTAATGAATATGCATGAAGCAAATTTGCATGCCTATCACTTCCATCATATGCAAATCTCTCTCATGCATATTCATTAGGGCTAGCCTGAAAACTCGACTGTCCTTGTGGTCCTCCAGGACAGGGTTGAGAACCACTGGTCTAGAGCAGTGGTTCCCAACCCTGTCCTGGAGGAACACCAGGCCAATTGGGTTTTCAGGCTAGCCCTAATGAATATGCATGAAGCAAATTTGCATGCCTATCACTTCCATCATATGCAAATCTCTCTCATGCATATTCATTAGGGCTAGCCTGAAAACTCGACTGTCCTTGTGGTCCTCCAGGACAGGGTTGAGAACCACTGGTCTAGAGCAGTGGTTCCCAACCCTGTCCTGGAGGAACACCAGGCCAATTGGGTTTTCAGGCTAGCCCTAATGAATATGCATGAAGCAAATTTGCATGCCTATCACTTCCATCATATGCAAATCTCTCTCATGCATATTCATTAGGGCTAGCCTGAAAACTCGACTGTCCTTGTGGTCCTCCAGGACAGGGTTGAGAACCACTGGTCTAGAGCAGTGGTTCCCAACCCTGTCCTGGAGGAACACCAGGCCAAATGGGTTTTCAGGCTAGCCCTAATGAATATGCATGAAGCAAATTTGCATGCCTATCACTTCCATCATATGCAAATCTCTCTCATGCATATTCATTAGGGCTAGCCTGAAAACTCGACTGTCCTTGTGGTCCTCCAGGACAGGGTTGAGAACCACTGGTCTAGAGCAGTGGTTCCCAACCCTGTCCTGGAGGACCACCAGGCCAATTGGGTTTTCAGGCTAGCCCTAATGAATATGCATGAAGCAAATTTGCATGCCTATCACTTCCATCATATGCAAATCTCTCTCATGCATATTCATTAGGGCTAGCCTGAAAACCCGATTGGCCTGGTGTTCCTCCAGGACAGGGTTGGGAATCACTGAGATAGAGAACTGGCTACTCCAGACACTCTCTTACTGACTGTAGCTTTGGCTCCAGATTGGGACTGGATCCTTAAACTTTTCTTTAAAAATAGGTCTAAGGACTTCCTGGGTCTCCATATTCAAATATTTCCTGATGTCTCGAGGGAGACTCAGAAGAGAAGAAGGGAATTCCTAATGTTGAAGCCAGGCGTGACCCAGATTGGAGCTTTTTTCTTTCTTAGATATCCATATAAATGTGTCATTAGATACCGTTCTTTTAAATAGGTGTTTGTAGAACCGGCTCACTTGATTGCTTTTCTTTCTCTTAAGCGTCTTGAGTGTGGAATACCTTCCGTATCTAAGTGATAATTAGCTTTGCGTCAGCACAGATTAAGTAATTTTCCTTGTAAAATTATTCTTCAAATTTAATACTCTTTTTGTTAATCTTGGATCTAAATTGAGGACTAGGGTGTGATTAAGATGAGAAGTGTTTTTTTTTTCCTTTATACTTTGATTCATTATTAGGATTGAAAGTAAACCTAAATATTATATTTTCTTGATCATACTTTCTGTACAAGTAATGCTTGATAATAATGTAAAAATCTTATAAATAAATAAATTTTTAAAAAAGAAGGTACAGGGGTGGTGTTGCTTCATGTCCAGTGATGGGGGAAGGGGGTGTTACCTGATGTTGGGGTGTCGGCTGATGTGAAGGGAGGGTCCAGGAATGTTGGGGGGGGAGGGGTGTTGAACAGTCAGGAATCCCTGAAACCGACTCAGCTGATGGGGATTTCTCTGACCCGATCAGCTGATAGCAAGCCCTCAATGTGCTGTTCACCCCTCCCCCCCAACTCTGGGTGGTGGGAGGGGATCGTGACCATTGGGGGAGTAAGAGGGTATCACGCCTGAAACCCTCCAGTGGCCATCTTGTCAGTTTGGTCACCTTTGAGGCACTTAGACCTGTTTTACTTTGGTCTAAGTCTGTGGTTCCCAAACCTGTCCTGGGGGACCCCCAGCCAGTCAGGTTTTCAAGATATCCCTAATGAATATGCATGAGAGAGATTTGCATATAATGGAAGTGACAGGTTTGCAAATCTCTCTCATGCATATTCATTAGAGATTTGCATATAATGGAAGTGACAGGTATGCAAATCTCTCTCATGCATATTCATTAGGGATATCTTGAAAACCTGACTGGCTGGGGGTCCCCCCAGGACAGGTTTAGGAACCACTGCTCTAAGTCCTGGAGTTCCACCTAGGATGTCCTGGAAAATCTTCGATTATTGCTTCAGGACATCCAGGCGGAAGCCCGCCCAATTCCCGCCCATAACACACCTCCCAAGACGCCCCTTTGAGCTCTGGCTGCACAGCAGCTCAGAAGTGCTACTGAACGTCCAGAAAGTTTGTTTTGATTAGATTATCGGCACTTGGATGTCCCTGCTATCAGGACGTCCAAATGCCGACTTAGGCAGGTTTTTGGACGTTTTGAGGTATTTAATTGCCAAGCCAAGCTATACAATTTTCATTATTTGCCAATATCCCAAATATGCCAGGTAAAGCACTGAGATAGGAATATTTATTTATTTTTAACTTCTCTCTATATCCTCAGTGACTGACCATGCAGCGCCACTCATCAGAGTCAAATGAAACGGAACACAAATGGAGAAAAAATGATTCCTCGGTGATGAAACACGATCCATATTTTGGCCTCAGTCTGCTTCAGGGGTTTTTCTGTACATCACAACCACAAATTATGTATTTATTTGGTTTAATAATAATAATAATAATAATAACAGTTTATATACCGCAATACCGTTAAGTTCTATGAAGTTTACAATAGATTAAGCGAGGTCCAAATTGATTGAATTTAAGAGGGGGGAAGAGGAGAGTTAATAGGACCGGAAATGCGTTGTTGAGGAGAAAGAGATTAATAGGACAGAGGAATCACTATAGAGGAGAAAGAAGATGATTGAGTCAGTTGTCTAGATACTTTAGGAACAGTTAGTTGAGTTTTAGACATTTTCTGAATTCCTCATAAGTAGTGGGCGAAAGCAGTTGATCTAGGTCTTTACCCCACAATGCTGCTTGATGTGAAAGAAGGTGTTCATGGTGTTTTTTTCAGTTTACAACCTCTAACTGGTGCACACATAGTAACATAACATAGTAGAAGACGGTAGATAAAGACCCGAATGATCCATCCAATCTGCCCAACCTGATTCAATCTAAAAAAAAAATATTTTTCTTCTTCTTAGTTATTTCTGGATAAGAATCCAAAGCTCTGCCCAGTATTGTGCTTAGATTCTGACTATTGAAGTCTCCGTCAAAGCTCACTCTAGCCCATCTACACCATCCCAGCCATTGAAGCCCTCCCCAGCTCAACCGCAACCAAACGGCCATGTTCAGACACAGACTTGCCCAGTACTGGCCTTAGTTCTTCAATATTTACTATTATTTTCTGATTCTAGATCCTCTGTGTTCATCCCATGCTTTTTTGAACTGTTACCGTTTTCCTCTCCTCCACCTCTCTCGGAAGCGCATTCCAGGCATCCACCAACCTCTCCGTAAAGAAGAATTTCCTTACATTGCTCTTGAGTCTACCACCCCGCAACCTCAAATGCTATTTTAGCAATAGGAATATTTACATGTGATGGCACGACGTTTACTTTGCCAAGAGATATGGTAGGATTAAAGAAAGGGATTAGCCATGGTGGGCTTCCCATAGCAACATAAATTGCCCCTATATGGTGCCTAGTGGCTGACTGACTGCAATTACACTCAATGATGCCAAGGAGTTAGTTGTTGTTTGTAGAATCAGGGCCATAATGCAGAGGTTTGGCTTTTCCCCAATCACTCTTCACCCAGATACGTTTCTCCCCCTCTCCCATTCATGGTTGCTAGACATCAGTATGCTCTCACCTCCTCGAAATTTTCTTTCTTTCTTTCTTTCTTTATTTAGCCTGTACTCCCAAAGGAACCCAGAACGGGTTACAAAGGTACCTTCACAGTATAGAAGGACAAAATTATTGAAAGACATTTTTGGCAGACATAGCTTAGAAGAATTTGCGGCATTTGTAGAAGATATTACATGGCATAATATAGATTTAGGACAGCATTCACTGTACTAACAGAAACATAGAAACATAGAAGATGACAGCAGATAAGGGCCATAGCCCATCAGGTCTGCCCACTCTACTGACCCACCCCCAAGTCTACTATCCTAGGGATCCCACTCCTGGTGACAGGTTCCCTTGGCTTAACCCTCTAAGGGATCCCACATGGGCATCCCATTTGCTCTTAAATTCTTGCACGCTGTTTGCCTCGATCACCTGCACCGGAAGCTCGTTCCAAGGATCAACCACTCTCTCGGTGAAGAAATATTTCCTGGTATCGCCATGAAATTTCCTGCCCCTGAGTTTGAGCGGATGCCCTTTTGTGGCTGAGGGTCCTTTGAGAAAGAGAATCTCTTCTTCCATCTCGATACGGCCGGTAATATACTTAAACGTCTCGATCATGTCTCCTCTCTCCCTACGTTCCTCGAGTGTTGCAAGTGAGTACATCATTGGTGGTTGGCAGTTTAAGTCCCGTGAGTAGCGTCGGTCATTGTGGAGCTCGTGAGTAGCGTTGGACATTAAGGAGCTGGATTTGTGATGGGGAAGGTTTTCATGGCCTTCAGTTCCATAGATTGTCTAGCGATCTAATGGATGTGGGAATGATGTGCCAGAATCTGGGTATAAACTGTGGATAAGAGCGTTTGCGGGCTGTTTCAGTTTCGAGTGAACGACCAGGTGGTAGTGTGAGCCGTCTCCCTGTTTGAGATCTCAGCGATCTGTCTGGGACGTAAATTTGTAGTTTTGACGTCATGTATTTGCTTGAAAGCTAGGACCAAGGCTTTGAAGTCCCACACTCGACTCCTGCTAGAAACATTGGCCACGGTCCACCAGGAGGCAAAACTATAGAAGATTTGCTGCAATGCTAATTCCTCTTCATTGTTAACTTTATGACCGTCGGAGCAGCGCTGAGCATTCAGCACGCTGGCCAGTGCTAAAACCCTCTTCTCAGCTTTTGTAAAAGAAAAAAAAAAAAAAGGGAGGGGGAGACAAGTTAGGCACCGTTTATAGAAACAGGACCTTAATCTTCAGCATGTCAGCAGAGGACGAGTCTTCTCATGAATCTCGACACTGCTGAATGCAGTTCTGCTACAGGAAAATTAATCCATCTCATACAGACCAGATGACCAGAAATGCTAAATTTGTGAAAATATCTTAATCCGCAGTACTGTTAGCAGAGCATGCCTCAAGTGTTGTTCCATAAATAAGCCATTGTACATTTTTCACATAAGAAGCTGCCACAATGCAATCCTGACATTTTACTGAACCAGGATTACCAATTTAACGCTGTAGAGGTTTCTACCAGAGAATGACATGGGGACAAATTTTTCCCGGTCCCCATAGGAACTCAATTTCCCCGTCCCCGCAAGTTTTTGGCGCTGTCCCTGCCCCATTCTTGTAAACTCTGCCTTAACTGCGCAGGCCTCAAACACTTCTCATTTTAAAGTGTTTGAGGCTTGTGCAGGAATGGGGCAGAAACAGGAAAAGAACTCGCCGGGACGGGAAAATGAGTTCCCGTGGGGGACGCGGAAAAATTTGTCCCTGTGTCATTCTCTATTTGAGAGAGCAGTATTGAAAACTGAATAAATACATAGGGTGAAAAGTTTCAGCCTCTGATAACCAGAGCTGGTTTTGTGACATCATAATGCCTCATTCCACCAATGCCTAAGAGCCAACCTCATCAGTGATGTCACAATGGCTGGATTGTCCTATACTTGGCTCACTTTTAGTAGACTTTGATTTCTAGAGTGGTGCAGTGTAGAGAATGACATGGGAACAAATTTTTCCCCATTTTTCCTGCAGGAACTCAATTTCTCCATCCTGTCCCCACGAGTTTTGTTGCTGTCCCTGTCCCCGCCCCATTCCTGTAAGCTCTGCCTTAACCGCACAAGCCTCGAACACTTATGATTTTAAAGTGTTTGAGGCTTGTGCATATGAGGACGGAGCTTGCAGGAATGGAATAGGGACAGGAAAAGAACTCACTGGGATGGGATGGGAAAATGAGTTCCCGCGAGGGCGGGGGACAAAATTTGTCCCCATGTCATTCTCTAGTTTCTATCGCAAGCCTGCGAGTTAAATGCTTGGATGCTCAAAGAATTCCGATGGGCAACAGAGCATTTACCTCACCAGCCCGCAGTAGAAATCTATACCGCCGTTTAGTAAAAGGAATGCTACGTTAAAAAAAAAAAAAATCAAACAACCACCACCACCACCTTTGTTTTTTTTGGTGTAAAGAATTAATTTGCTACTTCCAAAGACACTTTATAGATCAGTATACAAAAACTAAATGAAACCAGCGTTATATAACCAGTGTCTGACAATTAAAATGACTAAGTGACTGCTTCTGTGAAAAAAAAAAAATTTAATTATAACAGGCCAAGTCTTTTATAACAAATCTGTGATTGACTCTAAATAGAACTTTTAACATGCAGCAAAGAGAATAAAATTATGGTCTGCTTTTACTAAGCTGTGCTAGCAGTTTTAACGTGCGCCTTCATAGAGCTGGTGTTAGTTTTTCTGCGTAGCGCGGGGCTCAGCGTGCGCTAATCTGCAGCATGCGCTAAAAACGCTACCGCAGCTTAGTAAAGAAGCCCTATCTGTTTGCAAATAAAGTGTTCTGAGCTCTCTTGGTTTTGCCAGTTGGTTCTGATGCTTTGACATCAAACATACTGTGGTCCTTTCCCTGATCACCGAACTGGTTGCCGTACATGAAGAAGGACACGGTACTACTCAAAAGGGTCCAGAGAAGAGCGAATAAAATGGTTAAGGGGCTGGAGGAGTTGCCGTACAGTGAGAGAGTAGAGAACCTGGAGCTCTTCTCCCTTGAAAAGAGGAGACTGAGAGGGGACATGATCGAAACATTCAAGATAATGAAGGGAATAGACTTGGTAGATAAAGACAGGTTGTTCACCCTCTCCAAGGTAGCGAGAACGAGAGGGCACTCTCTAAAATTGAAAGGGGATCGATTCCGTTCAAATGTAAGGAAGTTTTTCTTCACCCAGAGAGTGGTAAAAATCTGGAACACTCTTCCAGAGGCTGTTATAGGGGAAAACACCCTCCAGGGATTCAAGACAAAGTTAGACAAGCTCCTGCTAAACTGGAACGTACGCAGGTGTGGCTGGACTCATTTAGCGCACTGGTCTTTGACCAGAGGGCCACCGCGTAAGTAGACTTCTGGGCTTGATGGACCACTGGTCTGACCCAGCAGCGGCAATTCTTATGTTCTTAAAGGAATTAGCTGCTGGGGGCATTCCTGGTATTTTGGAAAGCAGTCAATGAAAAGTTTAAAACTACTTTGTGTTAATGTGATGCACTTAGCTATACCACTATCATCGCCTGCATTATCAGTTAAAATGTGGTGCAGGGTGGGATATACAAGACGATTTTCTTCTTTATGCGTTTTGCTATATTTGTATTCTTTGTTTTATATAGTGTGAACGTTTACTGGTACTAGTCAGGGGTAGGGAACTCCGGTCCTCGAGAGCCGTAGTCCAGTCGGGTTTTCAGGATTTCCCCAATAAATATGCATGAGATCTATTTGCATGCACTGCTTTCAATGCATATTCATTGGGGAAATCCTGAAAACCCGACTGGACTACGGCTCTCGAGGACCAGAGTTCCCTACCCCTGTACTAGGTAATCAAGTGGATTAGTTCTAAAACACTGGTTCCCAACCTTGTCCTGGAGGACCACCAGGCCAATCGGGTTTTCAGGCTAGCCCTAATGAATATGCATGAGAGAGATTTGCATATAATGGAAGTGAGAGGTATGCAAATCTGCTCCATGCATATTCATTAGGGCTATCCTGAAAACCTGATTGGCCTGGTGGTCCTCCAGGACAGGGTTGGGAACCACTGCTCTAAAATAAATCAATGCCCTACCACTAGGTGTCTCCACAAGGTGCCAAACCATCAGGGGGCTGCAGCACTGCGCCAGCACAACCAGCAAAGGAAACCTGGACAACGTCCTCTTTTTAGAAGACTGGGTGTCTGGATGGATTTTTCAAAACCCAGCAGTTTGTCCAGGTTTTGGAAGGTCCTGAGCATGGGGCCTCCTCTGGAGAGCCTCCGAGCATGCACAGATATGATGCTATTATGTCACATGGGGAAGGAGAAGAGAAGTTTCGTTTGGTGGTGGTGGTGGGGCTGGAACGGGGCAGAAACAAATTTTTAATAAACTTGATCCAACAGAATGTCCTCTTTTTTTTTTTTCTTTTCTTCATCTAATCTGGTAACCCTGGGCGCATGGGATCTCTTAGGGAGAGGGCACATGTCTGATGGCTCACCTAGAGCATCAGATACCCTTGGGCTGGTCCTGAAGTGTAGTAACAACCTGTACGTTCCCTGCACATTCCTTGCCCCATAATGGCACTCTCTTCATCAGCATACCGTACTTCAGCATTAAACAGCTAGAAGTTAACGCAGTGCTTAGAATATCACGGTAGGCTTGGGCTGTTAGTGGATGGTAATTCCCACAGCTAACAGCTAACACAGGTCAGTAAACAGGCCTATTATTATCCCAGCATGCCTGAATCTTGATACTGCCAAGATAAAAATCCAAGATAAATTGTAATAAGCCTTAGTCTCTTGCCTGTCCATATCCTACAACAGTGCACACTGCAAACCAGATGTTTGTCCATGTAAATTCTGTATTATCATTACATTAGGTCTGAAATCAAAGAGAATCCTGATTAATGCAAAATATGAAGCATAGGTGCCAACATTTCGAGATGACTGTGCGTGCCAAACACAATCCTTGAGGCTGAGCTTCTTTGGAAGGACGGGCAAAAAAAAATAAAAATAAAAATAATGAAGACCATTCTCGATATTGGGCACCCACTGGTGTTTGCAGAACTGGCTCTATGACGGAAAGCTCAGTAACTTCTGAGCTGAAGAGACTGAAATGCATGCTATGCATTTAATTGCTTACCCCCTATGAACTCCATTGCTATTTTTACAAACGCACAGATGTTTCTGTTTTATGGAGGCTCTATCAGATATTGTCAAAGGAAAATTATTTCCATTATAGTAAGTAGAATTTCAGGAAGCCTCGCTATAAGATCCTGTCTGAAATACACATTTACGGATTTATAGTTTGTGCAAAAGAGAAATTATTATGCTAAAAATCGTAGTCTCAAAGAGCCTCCTCTCAGTACCACATGCCACTTTTCCATAGATGTTATATACATCGGGTCTATACTAAAGGAGCACAGTAGAGCTTGACTACCTCTCCAAAGATAGCTGGCTTTCCTCAATATTATTTATTGCCGCTTTTTAGTTATTT
Organism: Geotrypetes seraphini; assembly: GCF_902459505.1. Lineage (NCBI taxonomy): Eukaryota > Metazoa > Chordata > Amphibia > Gymnophiona > Dermophiidae > Geotrypetes > Geotrypetes seraphini. The sequence continues at coordinate 15,095,568 of NC_047101.1, read as the reverse complement.
AGGGCTCCTTTTACGAAGGCGCGTTAGTTCCTTAACGCGCGGAATAGCCGCTACCGCCTCCTCTTGAGCAGGCGGTGGTTTTGCGGCTAGCGCGCGCGCTAATCCAGTGCTTGCATTAAAAATGCCTTAATGTTTGGGGTTGTTGGGTTTTTTTCAAGTACAACACAGAAGACAGGAATCCCACATGAATCACAAAGAGCAAAAAAAAAAATTTACACTTCTCCCTCTGGATTCGCGGGGGATAGGGGCAGAGCCGGACCGCGAATGGTAAAATACCGCAAATATCTTCTGGTCCGGCTCTGACCCACCCCCGCCTCCCTCCTGCCTTCCCCCCCCCCCCAGCATCCCGGCCTTACCTGGTGGTTTAGCGGGCTTTCGGGGCAGGAGCGATCTTTCTACGCTCCTGCCCCGTGCAGATCGCCAATAGGAAATGGCTGCCGTGATTTCCTATTGTCTCTCGAGACTACGACGGGAACTCCCCACAGCTATTTCCTATTGGCGATATGCACAGGGCAGGAGCGTAGGAGGATCGCTCCTGCCCCGAAAGCCCACTAGATCACCAGGTAAGGCCGGGACGAAGGGGGGAAGGCTAAACTGTGTTTTTTTTTTCTTTTTTTTCCCCTCCCCAAAAAATCGCGAATATGTGAAATCGCGATTGGCGAAACCGTGAATGGGGAGGGGGAAATGTCCAAAATAAGGCAAATAGTCTCTCCAAGTCTTCAAAGAAACACGGTGAGGCAGTGCTTTCTACAATAGGGGAAGATGACTCAGCATGACTGTGGGGTCCTTTTACTAAGGTGCACTAGCCGTTTTAGTGCCCGCTAAACGCTAATGTGTCCATTATAGTCTATGGATGCATTTAGCGCGCGCTAAGACAACTTGCGCACCTTAGTAAAAGGACCCCTATGTTTCGGCTATGTAGCCTGTGTCAGGAGTCAACTGACCTTCTTGACAATGGCTCAAAAACACATTTACAGCGTCATGTTCACAGAAAACACTAGCAACGTCCCGATACGAAGGCCAATATCCGTATCTCACTTTGAAAATAGTGAGATCTGGACGTCATATTTTCAAAGTGAGAGACGGACGTTGGATTTCGCATCAGGCTATTACTAGCGTTTTCCGTAACGTGTTTTCTTTGACGAACCGCCACCTCACATCTACAGCATTGCAAGACATACACAGCACGATGCATCAAACAAACAGCTGGATTCTGCAACTGGCGCCGGCATTGGCCGGCGCCTCCAAAGCCAGCGCCGGCCCTGGTCAGTCATGTACCAGCACTGGTTGCAGAATTACGGCCACGTGTAAAGTAGATGCCAGAAAGGTAGGCCTCCATTTGTGGCACCTGCTGTACATGAGAATCGCGTCCGACTGGCGCCTACAGTCACTTCCCATGCAAGCCATGCCCACTTTGAGTGTAGGTGCTGGTAAGCGCCTCTGTGGATGGGACATCAGCAGCCTGTTCGGCGTCCTGTTTTTTAAGATGAATTTTTAACTGGTTTTAAACAATGCGATCAATTACCGCATCATTAATTACATTACATTACATTAGAGATTTCTATTCCGTCATCACCTTGCGGTTCAAGGCGGATTACAAAAGAGTTATAGAAGGTGGGTTACAAAAGAAGATCTCTGGTCATTTCCAGAGCGAGTAAAGAGTAGATCAGGTTGATTCGGGGTGGGGGGGGGGGGAGGAGGGAGGAGGAAGATGGGAGGAAGGAAGGTACTTGTAGTGTTAAGACTTTTTCAGGGATTGCTTGAAGAGTAGAGTCTTTATTTCTTTTCGGAACGTCTTGTAGTCTGGGGTTGTTATCAGTAGATTGGAGATTTGGTTGTCTAGTTTTGCTGTTTGGGTGGCTAGGAGGCCGTCGTATAGATTTTTTCCCGTTTAACTTCTTTGATTGGAGGGTGTGTGAATGGGGTGTGAGTTTTTCTATGCCGGGTTGAGGTAGTTTATCACCAATTAAGTTAGGCATCCTACCATCAGCTATCGCTGCCTGACTTTCAGCGTCCTTATGAGAATCGGGGCCACAGTCCCTATGCAACAGAGCTTACAGCCTAATCAAGACAAAAACATGACAAATAAGGGATTAGGGAATTATTTATTTATTCGGGGAATGATTAAACCAGACTGAATAGGTGAATAAGGGATTAAAGAGTTAAAAGCGGCCTCAAAAAAGTTGCCTTTTAGCCTGATTTTGAATAGGGCAAGAGATAGAGCAAGACATACCAACTCAAGCAGTGCATTCCAGGCATATGGTGCAGCAAGCTGGAAAGAACGGAATCTGGTGTTGGCAGTGGAAGAGAAAAATACAGATAAGAGTGACGTACCTGACAAACAGGGTAGAGAATGACACGGTGACAAAATTCATCACCGTTCCCATCCCCGCGGATAACGCGGGAAATAATCCCATGTCATTTTCTAGTGTCTGTTTCAACCTCAGTCCTTCTACACCAGCATTCTTCAAAGCAAAGCTTGCGGGTCAGTGGTTGTGGCCATTCATACTCTGATTCTTCCCCCTCTTTTTAAAGAATGACATGAAGATGGTTTCCTGCGATTATCCGCGGGGACGGGAACAGTGATGAATTTTGTCACCGTGTCATTCTCTAAAACAGGGTTCCCAGGGAGAGCTGCAGCCAGTGGCACAGTAAGGGAGGAGGGTGTCATCTCGGGCACAGTCTTCCTTGGGGCACTGGCACCCCTCTTGCTTTCCGTCCCCCCTTCCCACTCCTCCCCCTACCACGTGCGCATACCCCTTCCCTTCTCCACCCCATACATTTTTAACTTTGGCGCAAGCCAAAAAACTGGTCTTCAGGACATTTGGAGCATTGAGATCAAGCATCAAATTACTGCGTCTCAATGGCCGCTTATTTGGGCTTGGAGGATGAGATGTACAGTGTCTGCATCTATGAGACAAACTTGGTTTTTTCTGTTACATAGAGCATTCTGGACCCCGGTTTGTTTACAGAAGTTAGATAGTAGAGAATGACACGGTGGCCATTAAGGGTAGGCAGTAGGCGCAGGAGATTTCACATTTTTAAAATAAATAATAAAAATTTATCCTTGAGTTGACACTGCAGGCTTTCCTGTGGGTTTCTCTTTTCCCATTCTCAGACCCTATTAAGTAGAACCCACTCACACTATCGCCCCCCCCCCCCACTTTTTTTTACAAAACCATAGCATGGTTTTTTGCACTGGCTGGGCGGTAACAGCTCCAACACTTATAGGACTTCTATGAGTTTCAGAGCTGTAACTGCCACAGCCGGCACTAAAAACCCACGCTACAGTTTTGGAAAAGGGGAGAGGGGTGTGTATATCTTTCTGATTTTTTTTCTTTTTAGTTCCCCCCACAAAATTCCTTACTGGCCTAAACCCGGCAGAGATGTGTCAGCCCATCACTTTTGGGTTTTCAATTAGCATTCAATGGTGTGGTGCGCAGTTTAGGTTTACTTCTCAATGACAGACTGACTTAGCATAGCGCGGTTTAAAAAAGGCTTGGATAATTTACTGAAAGAGAAGTCCACAGACCCAGTGGTATAGTATAGGGAGTGCTAAAAGCAGATACAGCCAATAGAGGGCCAAGAAGAAAGTGGTTTAGAGCTGCTCTGTTTTGTAAAAAAAAAAAAAAAAGGAGCAAGAAAGTAAAGTGCCAGTTTGGGCCAGTGATGTCTGCCACCTGCAATCCAGCTGCATTGGGAAAAATACAAAAAAGTTTCCAAGTTGATGACCTAACAGAATATCACCATTAACATAACTCAGAAACACTTAGCAGTGGCCCAGGATTTTTTTTTATTTTTTTTGCAATGGTAGTGAACATTTTCAAACTTCAAGAGCCCAGGGGCTCCAGTTCACTCTCCCTTCCAAGCATGGTCCCAGATTCTTCCTCCAAATGCACTAGAATGCTAATGTGATTCCCAGTGCAATCATAGCTGCTTCTTCTTTAGGTCACTAACATTTTAAAGTCCTTTTCTTGAAACACCGATCCAAATAATACTGGGTTTATATCTTAAAAATAATATAGACTGTATAAAAATCAGTGTTAAAAAAAATCCAGGCTAGACGTCTTAACTACAACTTTTGCAAATAGAAAAAACCCCAAAGAACCAACCTTTCTACAACTACCATTAAGATGCTATTTTGGAAAGAAATTAGTAACCCGCAGCAGGGTCAGAAGAAACACGTTCCTCCTCGCAATCTTGACAGGGAGCAAAAAGGATTCAAGAGCCCAGCTGGGCAGGGAAATAACACCGACCAATCGGAGAGCGCGTCTCAGGCAGCGAGCTGCGGGGACCAATGGCGAGGCGGCTTGCACGGCCCGCCGGAGCTGCCAGAGTGGGCTCGGCTCGGCGGCGCGTGCACAGCGGGCAACTTTCACGCGGGCTCTCAACTCTCCGGCGCCGGCTGCTGCAGTCCCGCGGCCATGGAGCCTCCCGCCGCCGCCCGCCTGCTCCTTTGCGCTGCCCTCGTGCTGCAAGCGGACGCCCTGCATAGCGCGAAAGGTAGCTGCGGGGCAGCTAGTTTAGGAGGGCTTTGGAGCCGAGCCGGTGGCTGCAACTTGCGCTCAACTCCGGGGTCGCTTCGAATTGCAGCGCGCGGGACGTTTTCGGTCTGCTCCGAGCGACAGCGTTTGGGGGAAGTTGTAATTCGGTTGCATTCTTTTCCTTACTCCTTGCAGGTGAAGTGTCCTGCAGCAGAGAGCATCTTGGGGGGGGGGGGGGGGGGGGGGAGAGAGATGCAGCTTCAGGGTTTGGCTCCTTGCATGCATATTTATCCCGGATCTATGCGTTTGCGCGAGGACACATTGTACTTCGCACTGTAGGTCGTGCAACAGCAACTTTTGCAAGAGGACGCGTTATTTTCCTCCCCGTTAGTACAAGAGTATTTATGGTGTGGGGGGGGGGGGGAAATGGTTAACCAAATGGCCCCAGAAAGCTTTTAATTGTTTGCTTTGCAGTTAGGAGCTCGGAGGACATTAAACTGGATGGGGGGGGGGGGAGAGATTAGTTTTCCACCGTCAGATTGAAGGCCCTTGAGATGTTGGATCTGGTCCTCGCAGGATTTTCGTAGCAAAGTGAAGCAGCACCTATAAGGGTGGGTGGTGGGGAGCGAACTTCAGTTACAGGTGCAGCATCTTTGCAAAGATGCTCTGTGAGAAGCTGAAATCGGAGCTGCCCAAATCCACCCATGAATCGGTTTTGCAAGTTTATCTTGATATTAACCCTTGCATGTGGTTTTGAAATCGCAGTTGTTTTCTTAATGTAATGGGCCAGATTGCATTAATAAAAGTGTGTCGAGTGCCAACCTCCAGACCAAGTGACTCAGGAAGGAAAGTTTTCATCTAACGCATGTGCTCTTTTTTTCCCTTTTCTTTTCAGATTTTCTCTCTGAGAGACTAGAAGAATACACCCTGGTAACCCCTGTCAGCACTGATTCAGAGGGCAGGCTTTTATCCCATTCGGTGTCGGGGACTGCAAAGGGACGCTTCAGAAGGGAGGCTGAAGATGCCAAGGAGAAAATCTTTTACAACGTGACTGTCTTTGGAAGGGAGTTTCATCTCAGGCTGAGACTCAACTCCAGGCTGGTGGCTCCCGGGGCAACCATTGAGTGGCAGGAGGATTCTAATGCCACTTACGTGGAACCGCTCCATGGAGATTGCTTTTACGTTGGGGACATCGCTGATGTACCGACCGCTTCAGTTGCCATAAGCAACTGTGATGGGCTGGTAAGACTCTTAATTTAATTACTGTAACTTTCCAATCTATAAAATAAAACGTGTGAATTTTTTTTTCCTAATCTCTCACCCAGTTGTGCTGCCTTAATTACTGTAACTGTTGATTTTCAGTTAACAGATGTTTTCCTAAATTGAATGAAATTAGTTTTACTGGTAGTTTTTTTTTTTCCTGCAGGCAGGTACAAGACTTAAAAAAAAAATTGTGAAAGCCGACAGTTTAATTGCAGTGGTGGTCTGTTGCTATTTATATGATGGTTTTGCTGAGCTCAGGTTTACTGTTTACATCTCTCTTAAGTTCTTTATTCTCCAATTTTGGGTCCATACAATTCCATTTTAATATAGGATTGCTGAAGGGTATCATTTAACACTTGTTCTGCACACTGATTATACAGGGACTGTTTAGTCTAGGTGAAATGTTTGCTTTCTGGAAAGAGAAAGTTGCAAGCCAGATACCACTTTCCTGTTCACAGGAGATCTGATGGATGCCTTACGATGTAGCTTTTCAAAAAAAAACCTGCAGATTGTTCTGAGATTCTTGCATTTTTAAAAACATTGATTCACAGTTGGGTTTTGCTTGAGATGTACCTCAATCACTCACGACCTTCATCGGGATTGAAAAAGTTTCGGGTTATTAATGAGAGATATTGACTTTAAAAGCTACTGGGTGTATCTCTCATGTCACTGTTTGTTTCTGAACCTATTTTTTTGAACTGAACTCTCTATATAATCATAATTGTTGGATACATTGAACCTTTTTTTAAAAAAAGAAAGTGTCATTTTTGTAGCCACTGTTGTTACATTTTTAAAATTTGTTAATTTTGAGACTCTTTTACCAAACTGCGTTTGAAACTGGCCACATGGTAAGGCCATTTTTACTGCAGGGGTAAAATGGTGGAATTAACGGCCACGTGCTAACTTTCAAAGAGAGAACACGTACGTCAACCTTGGGACAAACAACCTTTTATTTCTATAAATTCAAAATAAATACAGAAACACATGAATAAAAGTCCTATGGACATAATGCCCTTCTATTGGCTGGATCCCTTCTTTTCTTTTTTTTGTTCTTTCCAATTCTTTATTCATTTTCAAATTTACAATAAGTGTAACAATATATTCAAACAAATTAACAATAGTTATATCACTTAATAATCATCAATGGTACAAACGATATGTTCATAACCCCCACCCTTCAATATAAGGACATTCCATCCATAGGACTTTTATACATGTGTTTTATTCATGCGCTTCTGTATTTATTTTGAATTAAAAGATTGTCCTCTCTTTCTTGGATTTTACGGGGGGGGGGGGGGGGTTCTGTTCCTTTGACTTTGTTCTACATGCGCTAACTTTCCCATTAGCGTGTGAGCCCCTACCACCATCGATTTTGTAGGTGGTTTGCAAGCGCATTTTTGAAACTTGCGCATTAACCCCCCCCCCCTTTTTTTTTTTTTTTTTACAAAACCGCACTAGTGTTTTTAGCGCTGGTCATGGTGGTGTTACCACCAGGGCTGGCGCTAAAAACTGTGCTGTGGTTTTGTAAAACAAAAGGGGGTTATATGTGTCCTCTGGTAAGTCTTTTTAAGCTGCGATAAGCACACACTAAAGCTTACTGCAGCTTAGCAAAAAGGAGCCCTATGATCCTTAATGTGAAGATTTGCTCTGACAGAATTCCCTTTGGGAAATATATTTACTCTGAAATTCTGTTCAGAAGAACGAGCGTGGTTGAACAGTGGCAAGTCATTGTGATCAATCAAGACGCACAGTGGCACAACTTTTTTTAAAAATTTCTTTTTGAACTGTGGTGCTACTTTCAAAAGCTTCAAATATCAGCTTGTCCATATCTTGACACCACTGCTCTTCCCTATGATGTTATTTCTGGTGTTCTGTTCTTTTCTTGCCAAAGACCCCATTTCTTATTCAGAAAATACAGATTCCTCTTTGCACTATGGCTAGGTCACCTGCATTTTTAAATACCGCACTGAAGGGAGGAGTGGTTTCAAGATGTCTGCTTTAGAGCCGATGTCTCTGCTGTTCTCTTCCACTGGCTATTAACCTTTAGTTAATATATTGTTCGTGTGCCCCTGAAGCTTGGATTAAGAAAAAGGGACCCGAGTGTTCCCCAGTATGGATTCTCAATCGGGTACCGTTATCCCCTTTTGTCTCATTAAAGGAATTTCACTGGCCTGGTGTCTCTGATATGTAAGTCACAGGGCCAGACCCACGCTGCTGCTCTGAATTTGTGATGGATCAGGATATTTCCCACCTTACCTCCTCATTCTATAAATGGTGTGCACAGGTATGCATACAACTACTTGTCTAACTTAATTAGCAATAGCTATCAATAATTGGCCTTAAGCCCTCTATGGACTTTGTAGCTGGGAATGTTTGCTGATTCTGTCTTGTGTATGCGACTAGTCAGCTTGGGGGGGGGGGGGGGAGGGTTTTTTTTTTTTTGTGGACTGTTGTGCTATTTCTTTTGGCTCAGCCTGTATATGTGCTTGAGGTGCATATAGATAAAGATAAAAATTATACCCCCCCAAAAAAATGGCCTTAGGCCTTTGCTAATTGATACTAATTTGCAGTTTGTGTGAGAGTTATGCCTCAGTTCTGCAAAGTGCATGCAGAAAAGGGGGTGGTCACATGGGAGGGGCTTGGGTTGGATCATGGACATTCTGAATATTCTTGTGTGTGCTTTCTGGAATGCTCGTATTTACGCTCAGCTACCGCGTTTAGGTGCTAACATTTATGCCTGCTATAGCCTAAATTTGAGCATGTCCTTGCTGACGTGGATTAGTAGAGGCACTCGGATGTCTGACACCAAAATTTGGGCGACCTTTGTAGATTGGCCACTTAGGGCCAAATTCTCTAAAGGGAGCCTAAAATTAGACGCCTAACACCTAAGTGGGCGTTTCTATGGGTGGAGTGTGACCTAGGCGCAATTGTCCAAAAACTTAGGCTTTTCATACCCTCGCCTGCACTTCAGACACCTAAATTTTTACTTAAGTGCCGCTAGCCACGATTCTGTAAACGGCACCTAAGTGTGATTGGCTGATTTAGAATCGGCCCCTCACTACCGTTTAAGCTGATGAGACAAAGAGACTTTGGCTATTACGGGTAGGATTGACAGCAGGCTAAGGGCATCTCAATCGTGTGGAAACCCCGTAGCTGCCCGGTAAGTCTGGGCTTGTTGAGATGTTTCAGAAGTGGTATTTTTAGAAGCCCGTTGGAGTACAGTGGAAAATGGAGAAATTTATTTAGCCGCTATTTAATATATTAACAAAATCCGACCCTTCCTCTCTGAACACACAACCAAAACACTTATCACATCACCTCGTGCTTAGACTGATGCAACTCGCTACTCTCAGGCCTTCTGCTTAGTCATCTCGTTTCCCTCCAATTTGGCTGCACGGCTCAAATTCCGGGAGAACCACTAAACTCATATTACCTCTCTCCTAAATTCCCATCCCTTTCCAAATACAATTCAAACTCCTCTTACTGACCTACAAATGCACTCAGTCAGCTGCCCCTAACTATCTCTCTTCACTTATCTCCCCTTATATTCCTCCCCCTCGCCCCCGTGAGCTCCGCCCAGTTGGTAAGTTCCTCCTATCTGTGCCCTTCTCTTCGGCTGCCATCTCCAGACTCGGTCCCTTCTGCCTTGCTGCACCATATGCTTGGAACAAGCTGCCTGAATCCCTATGGCGGGCTCCATCTCTGGCAGTGTTCAAGGCCTAGTTGAAAGACCACCTCTTTGAGAGTGCTTTCGACTCCTCTCACCTTGGGTTCTACATCCTCAACCCTATATGTCATGTCTTTCTGTCCAAATTAGATTGTAAGCTCTTCCTAGCAGGGACCGTCTATAGATGTCAAAATGTACAGGCTTTCAGCACTATATAAATGATTAGTGGTCATAATAGTATTTCCCATATGTCTCCAGTACCATTATGGCTGCCACTGAAGAACATTCTGGTTGACGGGGCCAGGTGAGCTGTCCAGTAGAGATCATCTATATTTTCCAGACTAGTAGGAAACGCTGTGAAATGTGGAGCTTCCAGTTTGTATTTTTGGTGGAAGATTGCGGTTGTTTTTGTGATTCTCCTAAAGAAATTGAGGATATTATTGTGGCAAGTCAGTTTCTAGGTTGGAAGCTACTGTCTTGACCAAACAGTCTTGAAAGATGATGTTAGTCGTAATTAAGGAGAGGCTTAATGCTTAAAACTGGGCCAAGGGTAATGTCTCTGCCACAATTGTGTGACACTTTGAGTTTAGTCTCATTCTTTGTTTCAAGATGGGAAAACTGAAAACATTTCAAAATGCAGACTTGTGTGCCTTAATTGGCCTAGGCTGCCAACTATTTCTGGTCCAGATTTATTCAAGAGAGAGTTGAAGGAAGCATGGTTAATGTCAGATTCTTCTCTTTCTCCCCTGGGTAAAATATATTTATTTGTTGGCTACAATAACTAGGAAGGATAAATTCTTGGATGTGAATCATAACAGCATTGTCCTGGACTTTGCTTATGACTCTGAGCTTAAACTTTAAAACCTTAATTTGGGCGAAAGCTCCCTCGTATTTGGGGATTTTAGATCCTGCCGTTCCAAGTCATTTGGGCCTAGGGTTGGGACGTGTCTAGGGAACTGAGGGAGACTTGTCACCTACGTCGGGGGGGAAGGGTGTTATTTTTTATATTGTCTTGTTTATTTCTTATGTTATACTTTGACACATGCGCCGTCTATTAGGGGCCTTTCGCTAAGCTGGGTTAAGCACTATTGTGCGTCTAATACAGCTAAAAATGGCGTACGTACCACATGATTCGCTCAGGTGTACTGCCGTAAGTGTTAAATGTGCAAATGCATAGGAGTGGAGAGCGGGAAGTTCAGTGCTAAACAGAGCATCTACATTGGCATGCATTAACTGGGTAGCACAGGAATACTAACTACAAAATGGGTGGCAGTAACTTTTTAATGGCCGCATGCTAATGGTAACGTTAGCGCATGACCATTAATAATTAAAAAATAAAAATAAAAAATTGGCCATTTTGTGGCTGTGGTAAAAAATATTCCTCTAACCCATTGAATAACTTCAAAATGTATGCAATTTCTTAAATATTTATTTATTTATTTATTCTTTAGGTGGTTAAAAAGGCCTCGGAACTAAAGCGTTATATTATCTGGTGTTGATACCCAGTTATTTCACGCTTAGGATCTTAATCATTGGCCAAAAAAAACACCAACCTCCCTTGTAAAATTCTTCGTATTTTTTCTTTTTCCTATATCTTTTTTTTTTTTTTTTCCAAAATCGGGGTTCTTGGATTTGACCAAAACCGAAACAGCAGCTGAAATTTGCAGAGAGTGTGGGCCTTCATGGGCCTTTTCATGACCTGAACGTCCTGTCTGGGCCTATCTATAAATGCTCTGGTGGTCAAGTGTCCTCTTTTGGGCAGGAGTGATCCTCGGCCTCTCTTGCCCCTGCTGGTTCCCCCCCCCCCCCCCCCCCCGTCAAAATGGCTGCTGTGACTTCCTATGGCAGCTTCACAAGGCTGCCCTGGGAGGTCCTGGCAGCCATTTTGAGCGTAGAACTGGCATCATTATCGACTCCTCTCTCTCTCTCAACGACCACCTCAACTCCTTGACAAAATCATGCTTTTTCAGCCTCCACATGCTAAGGAAAGCAAGACCCTTCCTTGTCCAATCCATCATCCTCTCCAAACTTGACTACTGCAATGCCATTTACCTAAGCTTAACAAAAAAAAAGCCTCCAAAGACTCCAGCTTATTCAGAATACAGCAGCCAAGCTGATCTTTGCAAAACGTAAACCTGACCACGTCTCCCCACTCCTGGCCAATCTTCATTGGCTCCCAGTGATTTCCAGAGTCCAATTCAAATGCTCTTGCCTGGCTTTTAAGATTATTCACGGCATCCTTCCTTCCCTAATCCCACTTTCTTTCAACTCCTCGTGCCCTGACTCCACCAGGACTGCCCATAAATTAAAACTATCCTTCCCCTCCCTACATGGTATTCTCCACGCAGGTAAACTGCGAAAATCACTTCTATTCAAAATCACAGGTCTCTGGAATGACCTTACTATCCCGCTGCGGAACCTGAGCTCCCTCCATTTATTCCGCAAACAACTAAAAACCTGGCTCTTCTCTAACATGTAATTTCTTTTCCCTTACTTTTCCACTCGATTTATAAACTTATGTAAACCTTTTCCTACCCTTTCTCATTTTTAAGTTCTTGTAAACCGTGCCGAGCTCTACTTCCATGGAGATGATGCGGTATATAAACTTAAGGTTTAGTTTAGTTAGTTTAGTTTAGAACTGGCATGGGTGGACACAAATGGGGATTGCTCCTGGCGGTGCTTGTGGGGGGGGGAGGGGGGAAGGCAGGCAGAGAATGGTTGCAGGATGTGTGTGTGTTCCGGGTTCAGCCAAAAATGTACTGGTTAAGTTGTAATTAATCTCATCCATCTCCAGTAGGTGAGGTTCTCCCTGAGTATTATTTAATCGCAACAGCATTTTGGGCCCCTGTTGCTCTCCTTTGCCCTTATGCCCTTCGTTTTACTTTTTTGGTTCAGTTGTTGTTAATTTGCTCTGATGACGGCTCCAAATTCTGTTTTCCCCTGTGTCGTTGGGCCTCGGGCACGCCTTTATACTTTCCCAATCTGTTTCTTTATATTTGCATCGTTTAATAAACTTTTATTGATTTTTCTCCAGTATTGAGTGCCCCTCTTTTGATTCCGAGTCCCTTAGGTCACACCACACTGGGCCATAATCTGATCAAGTAATTGGTTCTATTTACTTTCTTCCACTAGATGATTCATTGTAGTTTCCGTGAACACATCAGTTCTGGAGCAGGATCAACAGAACGTACACTAAGAAAGAGCAGTTCAGTTTATACTGCTATATACTATAACATCTGGACCTGGAAAGGCCCAGTTGTTCCTTAATTCCTAATTCCCCCTCCCCCCTACCTATAACAATTAACACACAATAACCACAAAACTCTATTTTGGTAAAACCGAGTCGCAGCTCTGTTTATTGAACAAATTAAACAGTTAATTAAAACAAAATCGAGCTACCAGAAGGATACCCAAGCAGCTTTTTGCCCGTGATCCCGCCTCAGCCCCAGCAAGGGTCTGTGGGTGGCAGGGACCTCCCTGCCCCCTTCGAATGGGTCCCCAGCCCGCCTGGGGACCCCCATTCGAACAGCTGCCTACCATCCACTCATCTCACGATGAGCCCTAATTAGTAGCTCGATACTCGCCGCTGCGAGCTCAGGGCTCCGACCTTCAGGAACCAACTCCATAACTATGAGGAAAGGAGGGTGGGGAAGTAGCCGCGAGGACCTGAAAAACCTTGGTCCTGAAGCAGCCGTTACAGCTTAAAGTCCTGCTCCTTCTTCACCCGCTACAAACTATCCCCACTGTCCCACGAAGCAGGAGACAAACTGGCCAATCGCGCTGCACCTTCCACGAAACTCCCGCCCCTAGACCCTCCAGGAGCCAATCCCAACGGGCCACCACGCAGGCCTTCCAGCCCTGTGTTATCTGTGCTCGTCGAGACGAGCTCTCGGTCTGACTTATGCACAGATCTGGGCAGTTTACATTAAAAACTAATAGACATTAGAAAGGAACTACATTTTTTGACAGGAAAGCATAGGTCCCAATGCAAAAGAAAACCAAACATCTGATAGATGCATGCCCATACAGGTTCTGTTTACTGTATTTGCCGGCGTACAGGACACACTTTTTCCCCCTCAAAATAAACTTAAAATAAGGGGTGCGTCTTATATGCCGATAATCTGCATTGTGTCTGTCCTACCTCCTCTGACGCTGGCAACCCTGGTGGTCCAGAGGTGCAGCGGGCAGGAGCGAGCTTTCCGCACTCCTGTAACACTGCTAACCCGGTCGGTGGTGGCTGTCGCGAGATTGGGTTTCTTCAGCCACTAAGCATGCTCCTGCTCGGCGCCGAGCGGCTTCCTGACTGGCTCTCACGACTCGCGAGAATTCGCAGGAGCCAGTCAGGAAGCCGCTCGGCGCCAAGCAGGAGCGCGCTGAGCAGCTGAAGAAACCCAATCTCGCAGCAGCCACCACCAACTGGGTTAGCAGGGCAGGAGCGCGGGAAGCTCATGCCTGCCCGCTGCACCACTGGATCACCAGGGATTCCAGCGTCAGAGGAGGTAAGACAGACGGATAGGGCAGGGAGGGGGAGACAGGGTGAAAAGCCTGAGAGGGAAGGGGGCTTTGAGCAGTGCCTGGCAGGGAGGGGAATGGGTTCAGTCAGAACCTGACAGGGGGAGGGGGCACTGTACAGGTGCATAAATATTTTCTTTTTCTTAAAAAATTGTTTTAAAAAAGGGGGGGGTGTCTGATATGCTGGCGCGTCCTATACACCAGCAAATACGTTATATCTCCAGCCTACAGAATTGTCAGTTTTGTTTGTTCTTTTATTTAATTATTTCCTGCCTTTACCCAGGGCAGGTTATAAACTTACACACAAAACAATAAAATTACGTCAAAAATACATACACAATGAACAATAAATACTCCCCCAAAATAGAGCAAAAAACACAAGCAATAAAATACATAGGCGACCATTGATGTCCTATTATCATCTCCTCTTCATTAGTAACATAGTCTCATGCCCTATATTGAACTTTTGTGCTATTCATCTCCTTCCCTGTTATATCTGTATGTCCTTTTACTTTCTGATATCGCTATCATATTGTCCACCACTTTGATATTTCTTTGAAAGGCAGTATACTTTTGAGCTCCCTCCAACTCTTCCGTAAACATCTGAAAACCTGGTTATTCTCAAAAATGTAACTCCTCCTCCCTCTCGGGTTATTCTAGTCCTCTAAATTTTCTCTTCATTTTGCCTCTTCCCTCTACTGGAGTTCCTTTCTACCCTAACTCTTGTTAACCGTGTCGAGCTTTACGAATGTAGAGATGATGCGGTATACAGACCTAAGGTTTAGATTAGATTAGATTAGACATCAGTCAGTCAATCAAGATTCTCAAAATCTAAGTGGAAGAAATGAGTCTTGCATATAGATTTACATTTTTTTTTTTTTAAAGAGCTTCTTGAAGATTTAATGGAATGCCATTCCATAAAGGAGCTAAGAAGAAAAAGGCATCAGTTCTAGTGGACTCCAATTGATCAATGGGTGGGGAAGGAAGAGCCAGCCAATGATTATTAAGAGAACATAGGAACCAGGAAAGAACTTAAAGGTAAGCCCTGTAACCAAATACATAGTCATAAACCCTAGCAGGATTTTCGGGGTAAGTCTTAATATAAGCCCTACCCAAAAATAAGCCCGAGTCGCCAGCAGCAGCACTTCCCCGCTGCGCCCTCCCTCCCTCAAAAGTTCAGTCTCTCTTTCATTCTCCAACTATCCACGGTTATACTCCAGTGAGTCTGTGTCTCTCGGAGCCGGCCGAAAGGAAAAACCCCCAACATGTTTCCAAGTTCCCCATTGTGATTTACTAGCTGAAGGCTTGAAATCTTAAGAGGTTCGGAACGGTCAGGCAGTTTCAAGTACCACGAGCCTTGAAACTGCCCGACTTCGCGAACGTCTTACTACGTGTGGTATCATTATGAGCAAGAAGAAGCATGGTTCTTTTTTTTGTCAGCGGCAACTCGTCAAGAACAAAAACATTTGAGAGCAAGAATTGCCGGGCGCCTGGGGATTTCTCAAGTCCTGTACCAGAGCTTTAGCTAGTGAAAAGAAGCACTGCTGTGAGAGGACACTATTTGATTTAAAATGGCGCTTGGGGAATTCAGTGTTTCAACTTTGATGTTCTTTGTATAGATACCTCACTGTTGGTATTCAGTGCTCCAAATTTAGGTAAAAATAGCTTCCCCCCCCCAAGAGTTTGCAGAGCTGCAATAAGCAGTTGTAAAGGGTATTTCCGTCAAAGGAATCCGTTTCTAGAGCTCCAGATTGCAACCAGTCTTTATGCTGTCATGGAATGTCCAAAGGCATACAGCCTTCGAAGAACTTGGCAGGGGAGCAGCTCCGTTTAGGGATGATCTCTTTACAGGCAGCTGTTGATATGCCTCCCCTTCTTTCGTTAACCTCTTCTTACTCATTTCTGTTCTAGAAATTATCCTCTTGTAATTCAGGCCTCGTTCTGGTTTCTTCTGTTTGCCAAAGGAGATTCTAGTGCAATGTGTCTAGCGTGTTTCCCCCCAAATAAGACCTTGTGCGTTTTTTGGGCCCAAAATTAATATGACAGTGTCTTATTTAGGGGGAAACACGGTAGTTAATAGGGACCTTTAAAGTCAAGTTCTGCATTTTGCAAATATCCATGAATAAAGAAAGCAGCGCTGTTAAGCTCACATACAGCGTAATTTTATAAGAGGTTGCAGGAGGATGCCTATTGGGTAAAATCACATGGGCACTTAAGTACCAGCACAAATCCTGCAAAAGTCATAGGTACAATGAAGCCGTGAACATTTCTGCGTGCTTGGCAACAGGTACAAATGTTCATGCATAAAAGTATGCTTGTAAATTGTGTCTCCACCACGAATATGCTAACACCTGCGTCATGTACAATTAGGTATATTCTTTGCATCATGCGTATTTTTATGTGGGGCTTAATTTTATATGCACTTTTTTTGTATTGCATGTGTATTGTGCTATAGTTGTGAAAATGCCTTTATGAAATTACCTTGAAAGCAAGAAAACACTAATGTCTGGCAAATATTAACATTCAGCATTAATGCCCGAATAGTGATCAAAAAAGAGTTAAAAAATAACTTAAAATACAAATCCATGATTAGTAAAGCAGCCAAGGTATATGTGAATAGAAAATTATTGATCAATGAATGCTTTTTTTCCAAGAGCTAAGTTTTCAGCTGTGTTTTATATTCATAGATCTTATCCTGTGTGTATAAATGTGAATAGTGCTGGTGAGGGACGGGGTCTGGATGGGTGTATAACTTGCATCAAAATGTCAGATATTTTAATTTTTTCATTTTTGCAATTGTAATATACATTAACATTTCTATATTTTCTAAATTCGAAGTGAAATAATGCGTCTTCCGTTTGGTGAAAGGGTACCTGAAGTTTTCATCTCCACTCATAATGCTTCACATCCTTGACTTAGCTTATTTTTTCTGTCAAGGAATCTTTTGCGGACAAGACTCACTGGTGTTCTTGTCTGACTACTTTTCGATCACTTGTACATGTGACATTGTACATTGACTTGTATAGTAACATAGTAGATGACGGCAGATGAAGACCCGAATGGTCCATCCAGTCTGCCCAACCTGATTCAATCTAAAAATGTGTTGAGTTTTTTTTCTACTTCTTCTTATCTATTTCAGCAGTTACAAATTTTGTTAGTCTTGAGGAATCTCAGGAATGCATGACTTGACAACAAATCTTTAGACAATCTTTCATTTCTTTCAAGTTTCTATTGGACAAGGATATCTATGACTAGAATATTGCCCTTTTGAATTGGGACAGTTCTGCTAAAGGAAGCTCAGTAGGAAGTATGACATTACAACCCATGGTTCCATTAAGGTCTCCATGTAAAATGGTAGGCACACCAAGCAGATTGTAAATGGCACAGGAGTAAGACACAGCTTAATCATTTGTGATGTAAGCATCATTATTGGTTTTACTGTATAAGAAGCAAATATTCTTGGCTAAGCGATCCTTCCTGAGTCCTCTGATTGACCTTAATGTACTCTTCCAATGACTCTTCCCCCAATAGGACAATAGGTTGATGCCATTCTTAGCTAGCTCAAAACAAATAATGGAGAAACCCAAAACTTCTCTAGTACAGTAAACAAACTTCTTGTACAAGTTGATAATTTTAGATGAAATATATGCTCAGAGATAAGGAGGCAAAAACAAGGGGCGAAGCCCCAAGAATGTCGCCTCACCACCCAGTCGTTGCATATAATTGAATAGTCAAAAGGTTTTTCTTCACTGCAGAATGTTGTCTAAATTATTTATATGCTACTGAAAGTTCAAAACCAAGGAACTTTGTGGGCAGACTTGCATGGTCTCTGTGTTCCATATATGGCCATTCAGTTGAAAATGGGCTGGAATGGTGAAGATGGAGTGAACTTTGACGGAGACTCAAGTAGATGGAACCTAAGCACAGAACCGGGCAGAGCTCTGGGTGTCTGGCCCAGAAATATCTAAGAAAAAGAACAATTTAAATTAAATCATTAAATTATAAATGGTGTATATTTGGGCAGACTGGATGGACCATTTGGGTCTTTATCTGTCGTCATTTACTATGTTACTATGTTTGCATATCCTTAAAGTAGAATTATATTGAATGGTTGGAAGAAATTTGAAAAAAGAATTCCTAGAATATTCCTTAGGCTTCTCTGGTTGTGGTCATGATTGTTGTGGCTGAAGGGTCTTGCCACGTCTGGGTAAGTGGAACAAACTTTTCAGCGTACCCTGAAGATGGCTGAAATGCCCGTTCTGTTTACTCTGCTGTGATTGGCCTGATAGAAAATTAAATTGAATTTTTCCATTTAGGATAAACCCTTTGTTTCTAAATTGTTTTAGTATGTTTTACAAAATACAGAGACCTCATGGCATATTGATACCTGGCACATAACTATTTGCGATCATTTGTTCAGGACGCCATAATTAATTCCAAGTTTTATGGGCTCATCTGTTCCAGAAGTGCTACTTTTCCCAAGTCTTTTGTAAAAAGAACATTGGCTTGAAAAGCACACACCATATGAGCAGACAACATCTGCCTCGGTGTAGGATGAAATGCCAAGAGATGCCAGAGCCTGGTCTGTTTGCTTGTACAGGCACAGTTTCATCCTTGACCGTGAAAGATTCTGCAAGGAGCTAGGAAGTTTAACTCCTTTTTACAGTAGTTGATCACTTCTTATTCCTTCGCTATGTGAGTAATCCAATTGCAAATGCAAAATACTAAGTGTTCAGTATTTAAAGTGGTTTAACTTTGCAGATCATGCTGGGTGGTCCAGGAATCGATTTATTCAATGGCACTTAACCAGACAGGGCCACAGAATCTCAGCTCTGTTTGCTGCTACAGCCTTTGCCAGTGACTGCCAGTGTGGTCCAGGCTCAGGGACTGGGGTTTAAGCTGGCACTGATGATTTTCAGTGCCAATGCGACATGTAGGACCACACAAAAGACAGTCCTAACTTTGCCTGGTTAGCTATTTTTTTTACCGCACTTTGCCCATGCCCAGATATATTCCAGAGGCCGTCAGCTCAGCATGGAGTATCGAGGTGTAATTTAGAATGCGATAGTGAACATTCCAAGAACAGCTGACCACTACCGGACAAATATTGACCTGCGATCGTCTGTACTTTATCCTGAGTAGTTTTGAATTCTCTTGTTTTTACTTCCACAACGTTGCCTGGAAAATCTTTCCATATGTGCACCACCCTTTTCTTGAAGAAATATTTTCTCTTCCTCCAGAAGCTTCACTACTTCCTTGCAACATATCGCAATGCGTTGTTTTAGAACATTTTTGTTGAAAAATATTTCTCTGCTGTAGAAGAAAAGAGAATATGACCCAGTGAGAGAGACTTGGATTGACGTCTGAGCAAATCAGGACCTTAGGCCCCTCCCTGTGCATCACATGGGATACAGAGGGAGGAGCCTAAGGCCCTGATTGGCTCAGACGCTCCTTGGAAGGGTCCTTAGGCGTCTGAGCCAATCAGGGCCTTGGGCTCCTCCCCGTGCATCAAAAAATGGGCGATTGAGGGGAAAAACACTTGAGCCGTTTCGGGTCAGTAAAAGCCATCGTCGCTAAAGCTGTGAAAACAGATTTAGTGACAATCGCTGACTTTGGTGCATCTAGCACAGGGGTGCCCAATACGTCGATCGCGATAGAGCGGTAGCTCAGGAAGGCAACGTGAGTCGATTGCTAGACTCGTGTTGCCGTCCTGATGTACCGGGCCGTTCAGCCTTCCTCTGTGTTCAAACTAGGGCCTTTTAGTGGGCGGTCTGCCCAGCTGTCATCTGCTGCTGCCGCCACTGCTGAACATTTTTTAAAAACCCGGCTTGGAGATTTCAGCCCGTAGCGAATTATGCTCTGGGTTCTAAGGTGTGCGTGCCGGCTTCTCTTCTCTTCCCTCCGAAACCGGAAGTTATGTCAGCGGGGGGGGAGGGGGGGGAGGGGAGAAGGGAAGCTGTCACGCACATGTTCAGAGCCCTGAAGCAAGCGTTCGCTACGGGCTAAGGCGGGAGACAGTTTAGTGAAGCATTTCCTCTTCTTGCTGCCGGGTCCTGCCTACTTTCTGTTTCCGCGAAGGCAGGACTCGGCAGCATTTCCCCCAATAGGTCGATTGCGATGCTGGCCGGCCGAAGTAGGGAGAGCTTGGGGCGTCGTCGGCTTTCGGGCCTGTTATTGGTGGCGGTTTGGGTCCTGGTCCCCTATGGCAGTTTGGGTACTGGTCCCCGATTGCAGTGGCAGTGGCAGTGGCTTGGGGGAGGGCAGGGAGAAAGAAAGAAAAAGGGCAGGCAGGGAGACAGAAGGAAAGAAGAGAAACAGAAAAAAAAGAAAGGGAGGCAGAGAGAAAGAAAGGGCAGGGAGAGAGGAAGGAAATGTTGGGGGAGGGAATGAGGTCTGGAGGAGAGGAAGCATACAGGTTAAAAGAAGGGAAGAAAGATTGGATGCACAGTCAGAAGAAGAAAGTGCAACCAGAGACTCATGAAATCACCAGACAAGGTAGGAAAAATGATTTTATTTCAAATTTAGTGATCAAAATGTATCTGAATTTATATCTGCTGTCTATATTTTATACTAAGGTCCCCTTTTACTAAACCGCAAGAGGTTTTTAGCGCAGGGAGCCTATGAGCGTCGAGAGCAGCGCTGGGCATTCAGCGCAGCTCCTTGCGCTCTAAAAACTGCTATCGTGGTTTAGTAAAAAGGGAGGGGGGTATATTTGTCTATTTTTGTATGGTTGTTACTGAGGTGATAGTGCATAGAGTCATCTGCTTTGACCTCTTTGAAAAACCCTGGAATAGGAATGATAATTAACATTTTCTATACGTACAGTGTGCTTTGTGTTTTTTAAAAATTTTATTGTTAGTAGATCATTTTGACTTGGTCATTTTAAAAGTAGCTCGCAAGCCCAAAAAGTGTGGGCACCCCTGATCTAGCAGTTGGTCTGAAACAATATGTCAAACAGAAATAATGTTATAAATGAGCTGCTCATTCAAACCTTTAACGTGATACATTGTTAGGTGAGTAAGAAGTAATGCATATATTTATAATAGGGTTCTAAAAAGTAGAAAATGCAAAAGGAAGGGGAAATGCACAAAGCCTGAAATCTAGAAGCGCTCTGCTGATGCTCATCAAGATTGTGTTACTCAGGCATTACAAAATTAGGGCCAAAAAGCCTGAGCTGAATCTGAACAGTGTAATGATCAGAAAAAGATTTAAAGGGCACAATGTAAAGCGATTAAAACTGAGAATTGATTGAGGACAGGCTTAAGCTCTTGTATCGTTGGTATCTGTGCCCAGCCTGTCTTTTGTGTTTTTCACAGATTGTCTCTTTGATGTAGGATAGGGGTAGGCAATTCCGGTCCTTGAGAGCCGGAGCCAGGTCAGGTTTTCAGGATATCCACAATGAATATGTACGAGATGGATTTGCATGCACTGCCTATTTATTGCATATTTATTGTGGATATCCTGAAAACCTGACCTGGCTCCAGCTCTCGAGGACCGGAATTACCTACCCCTGATGTAGGACATCAAAAGAGGTGCTGTAGACTAGCAGTGTAAGGCTCCGATTCACTAACCTGATCGATCGTGCCCGATCTGTGGGCGATCCGCGGCAGGCTGATGAATTCTCAATGGGTCAGCATGCAAAAGGGGGCGATTGGAGGAACTCCCCCCACCGACTACATGGCTCGCTAGTGAGCGATCCTGAAGCATGCACAGACCATCTTCTGTCTGTAGATGGTCTGTGCATGCTTATAGAGCTGCAAGCTGCTTTTTTCTGGGTTTTTTTTTTTAAACTTTTTAATACTTCACGAGTCCGCTTTAAACCCACGGGTTTAAACCACAGGCTCGCACTGCGGGGGAAGGGCAGGAGAGTCGGGGCGGCAAGAGGAGATTCGGGGCAGAGAGCAGGAGATGCAGTCAGAAAGCACATGAGCGACTGGTCCCCCAGCAGTCGCTTCTTTCGTTGATCAGCCAGCCCAGTTGGTGTTCCAGATTTATTTAGTGAATTGCTGCCTGCCTACTTTGCATGTCGTTTCCCTTCATTTGCATGTGCCGATCGGCTCGGAGGATGATCGGCACAGAGGTTAGTGAATCGGGTCGCAAACTGGTCATAGAAACATAGAACATGACGGCAGAAAAGGGCCAGGGCCCATCTAGTCTGCCCACACTAATGGCCCACCCCATAACTACCTCCATGAAGAGATCCCACATACCAATCCCATCTTTTCTTAAAATCTGGCACGCTGCTTGCCTTAATTACCGGTTGTGGAAGATTATTCCAGTGGTCAACCACCCTTTCGGTGAAGAAATATTTTCTGATGTCGCCATGAAATTTCCAGCCCCTGATTTTCCACGGATGCCCTCTTGTTGCCGTGGGTCCTTTAAGGAAAAAGAGATCCTCTTCCACCTCGATAAGGCCTGTGACATATTTGAACGTCTCGATCATGTCTTCCCTCTCTCTGCGTTCCTCGAGTGAGTACAGCTGCAACTTACCCAGTCGTTCCTCATACGAGGAGATCCTTGAGTCCTGAGACCATCTTGGTGGCCATTCGCTGAACCGACTCAACTCTCAGCACATCTTTTTGATAATGGTCGGGACACGATCGGTGTCCTTGGTGAATCTAGCCCATAGTAACTTTTAATAAAAACTGGGAACCGTTTCTGGATTGGTATCGAGACATTCCTAGTTGATTTGTTGATAGCAGTTCTTTGTAGCAGTTTACACTCTGTATTCAGTGTTTAAGATAGAGTACCTTTGTTTATGTTTTTGATGGTTTACGAGTATGTGACATTATGGATCACTATATAGGGTAAGGGGTTAAATTTGATGTATAGTTATCCTAAAAATGATTTTGAGTAAAAATCTAAAGTTATAAAATCGGATTCCAACAGTGCACATCTCTTCAGCCTTCAGCTCTGCATAGATTTTTCAAGGTGACCGCTCGCTAATTAAAGGAAGCAAAAGTAATTAAGGACGTCTTCGACTGTCCCAATAGAGTCATCTGGAACGTCTCTGTGTTTCTTAATGCCATGCTGAATTTCCCACTTGATGTTCTTTATGGAGTGCTTTGCTCTTTCATTAAGTGTTAATCGGATAATCCCTTTTTTTCTCAACGGTGCCTGCGGAAAGTTCTACGATACTTTTCATCTACCGTCATTGCCTTTGCCAGCAGGACTTAAAACAGCTCTCGTGTCTTTCTCAAAAGCATACAAATGAGGTCATGAAACCATCCAGATTCAGTTTTGCCATGCTCCTGGACTTACTAATAGCTCATTTTAGCTGTGGAGTCTCATAGGTACAGTAAAATCAAAGTTATATAATTCTTGAATATGTGAATGTTTGAGTGTGTTCACTTTGTATTATTGACTTTTAGAATGTAAGCGGCCCAGAAGGATTTTCCATGGTTCAGGATAGAATGATTATTGGACACTTGGATATTGCAAGAGTTTACCGGTTTTGATGGTCAAATACATTTAATACTGTTTGTGAATGATTGTGGTGCTGATGTGTTCTGCAGGCCGAAAACACTGCAATTTAAATGCCTGTTTCACCATTATGCAAATAATGTGATATTGATTGGCTATAAATATTGCTAGTAGGTGACATCAGAATTGATGTGTGTAGTGCACCCCGCGAGTCTTAGGTGACTGCAAATGATGTGGTCAGCATGTCCCACGGAAGGCATTGCTCTATTGTTTGTACGGAGCCACTCTAGAAACGTGACTTTATTATTATTTAATAATCTTTTGATTGCAATCAAAGAAAAGAACAAGAACCACACTAAGACAAATAACCTGTCCCCATCCCGTCCCCAACCCCCCCTCACCCCCCCATACAGGACCACTCTGCCCGTCAGCCCCACTCCCCCCTCCCCTTCCTGGAAGAGGTTGTGGAGGAAACCACCATTCCAGGATTTAAGGGCAAGTTGGATGCATATCTTCTTGAAAGACACATTGAATAACTAAGGCAGTGGTTCCCAACCCTGTCCTGGAGGAACACCAGGCCAATTGGGTTTTCAGGCTAGCCCTAATGAATATGCATGAAGCAAATTTGCATGCCTATCACTTCCATCCTATGCAAATCTCTCTCATGCATATTCATTAGGGCTAGCCTGAAAACCCGATTGGCCTGGTGTTCCTCCAGGACAGGGTTGGGAATCACTGAACTAAGGTATTCGCCAGGGTAGACCTGGCTGGGCCTCCGCGTGTGCGGATCGCCGGACTAGATGGACCCATGGTCTGATCCGGTGCAGGCATTTCTTATGTTCTTATGTTCTTAAATGCAGTTGGCAACTCAAGTATACATTCCAGAAAACACAAATCACCAAGTCATAGATTATTCCGAATCTGACTTTGACCTCTCGGAGTTAGGGCATTCAGATAAGGAGTCCACACTTGAAGGGAAGTTTTACATCTATTGCGGGAACCAGCTGCAGCTCCCGCCTCCCATCAGATATGCAGTTTATTTCTCCAATATCATGCTGAGGGAGGCTGGTCAGACAGCCAGTGATTCATAATACATTTCTTCCCTACTACATAACACTTGCTCAAAAACAATGTTTCCCGAGCTGGATGCATGTTTAACAAAGTAAAATGACAGAATAATATACGAGGCACCGAGGGAGAGACGGCGGTGTTCAAAGTTGTACCCAAAAAGATGGCCGCCTTCCGCCAGAAACCCTTAGGAGTTCGCAGCTGTGTGACATGTTATACACAGCTGTGTGTCTAATCACCCCATATGATAAGCCTGGCTCTGGGGGACCTAAGCCTTCAATATAGTACAATAATGACACTCTTGTAATTTGGCACTTCCCACCACCCTCGGTACCCCCTTAATTGCTCTCAGCAGTACCAGTAGGGTTAATTTCCAATTGAGATTCCTCTGCCAGTGCTGAATTACCCCAGAGAAATTCCCAGTAGGTTATAAACTGAAAAAAGCCCTTATGGAAATAGGACACCGATACTCTGGTCTCTGTAGATGCCTCCAGAAATTCCTCAAAGCGGACCCCAAATTCTAGAAACGTGACTTTATAAGACAGTCAGTAGTTTCCAAGTTTATTACACTTCCCGGGGGTTAGGGGCAGAGCGAATATGGAAAAACCGCGAATAATATTCAGGCCAGTGCTGCCCTTATCCCCCGCTTCCCTCGGCTACTTTTAGCCTTGTGAGCCCTACCTTCCCCCCCCCCCCCCGGTGGTCTAGCAGGTTTTCAGGCAGGAGCAATCTTCCCACGCTCCTGCCCCGTGCAGATCGCTCACAGGAAATGGCTGCCTTGAGCTCCTGTAGTCTCTCGAGCCATTTCCTGTGAGCGATCTGCAAGGGGCAGGAGCGTGGGAAGATCGCTCCTGCCCCGAAAACCTGCTAGACCACCAGGTAAGACTTAAGGTGAGGGGGGGGGGGGCTTAAAGGGCTTAAAATAGCCTGAAAAATGAAAGTAATTTTTTTTTTGTTTGTTTAAAACCGCGAATAAGCAAATCCATAGATACGGAATTTGCGAATACAGAGGGGGGAAGTGTATTTCTTTCATATGCTGTCTATCACAATTTATCCAGACGGTTTACAACAGGGGTGTCCAACCTGCGGCCCCATGAAGTATTTTGTGCGGCCCCGGTTGAGGGCGATTCAGTGTTTTCCTCTGCTGCCCCCGGGTGTTTACCATCTTGCCGGCTCCTTCCTCTGTCTTGCTGTAGCGTTTGCGCATTTGTGCGGCCCCAGAAACATTTTTTTTCGGCCAAGGCGGCCCAGGGATGCCAAAAGGGTGGACACCCCTGGTTTACAATCAATAAAAACATTTTAAAACAAAAATAAAAACACTATCCACATATGACAATTAAGCATTTGGGAAAAAGGGGGGGGGGGAGGGGAGTGTTTTATAGAACTAACATGACGGGAGGAACAAGAGGTGGTAAAAAATACATCAAGATAAAAAAAGGAAAGGGAGTGTGTGGTGCAGTGGTTAGAGCTACAGCCTTGGCACCCTGAGGTTGTGGGTTCAAATCCCGCACTGCTCCTTGTGACCCTGGGCAAAGTCAGTTAATCCCCATTGCCCCAGGTACATTAGATAGAGTGGGAGCCTACTGGGGCAGTTAGGGAAAAATGCTTGAGTACCTGAATAATTTGTAATCCGCATAGAATTGTAGGATATGCGGAATTTAAATTATTAAAAGAAAGAGAGAAAACAAAAGGGGATATTTTGCTTCAAAAGAAGCGTTTGGTGTAAAGAGCCTGAGCAGGGTTGTATTCGGTGGGGAAGAACGTAGCTCTGATATTAGGTATTATTTGCGTCCCTGAATAGAAAAATTTTGATTATTTTTTGATTTTTTTTTTTTAAACGTAAACATTGTTAAGGAAGACGCTTGTTTTACTTGGCGGGGAAGAGCATTCCAGAGCGAGGGCACCATAATGGAGAAAATGGACTTTCTAATGGTAACATAGTAACATAGTAGATGACGGCAGATAACCACCCGAATGGTCCATCCAGTCTGCCCAACCTGATTCAATTTAAAAAATTTTTTTTTTTTTTTTTTTTTTAATTTTTCTTCTTAGCTATTTCTGGGCAAGAATCCAAAGCTCTACCCGGTACTGTGCTTGGGTTCCAACTGCCGAAATCTCTGTTAAGACTTACTCCAGCCCATCTACACCCTCCCAGCCATTGAAGCCCTCCCCTGCCCATTCTCCTCCAAACGGCCATGCACAGACACAGACCGTGCAAGTCTGCCCAGTAACTGGCCTAGTTCAATCTAGTTCAATGGTGTCATAAAAAATTTCTCGAATGAAAGAGACCACTAATAGTCTAGTTATATCTTGAGCCAGAGCAACTAAGGGCAGATGTATTAATAAATTTAAGTCCCCTGGAATAAGTACTTTGAATTAACATGCTAAACTAAACTAAACTAAGCCTTAAGTTTATATACCGCATCATCTCCACGGAAGTGGAGCTCGGCACGATTTACAAAGCTTAAAAATATAAGGAGAGAGAGGAGAAAGATTTACAAAAGCATATGAACAGAGGGAAAATAAACAGGAGAAGAAATGTTATATGTTAGAAAAAGGCCAGGTTTTCAGTTGTTTACGGAATAATTGAAGGGAGCCCAGATTCCGCAGCGGGATTGTGAGATCGTTCCATAGGCCCGTGATTTTGGAGAGGAGGGAATTTCCCAGTTTGCCTGCGTAGAGAATACCGCGTAGAGAGGGGAAGGATAGTTTATGTCTGTGGGCGGATCTGGTGGTAGCAGGCCTCAAGGCGTTAAGGATAGTGGGATTAGGGAGGGAGGATGCCGTGAATGATCTTGAAAGCCAGACAGGAACTGCAGAAGCCTAAGAGAACATAAAACAAGAATGCTGGCTATTGGTTCTGTTTTCCCTGTAGGTGTTTTTCCTCCTATCAGGGAGTAAATTATGTAAAGAATTTAATTTAAAAAAAAAATTATTTTATGCTTCTTTGGTGATTTTTTTTTTAATTTCCTTGTTTGATAATTTTTAAAAATGTCAATATGCATAACATTAAAAGAAAAAAAAAAAAAGATTTAACGCCAGTTTGCAATGAACTGAAGATGAAGACTTTACAGGTATAGAATGCTGAATTACCAGATAGACCATGAATCTCATTCTGCTAGCTAAGGTCTTTGCAAAAATATACAGTTGTTTGATGGATGAGTGAGAGATGAGATGGATGAGGTGACATGCATACCCTGGGCCATATCACACTTTCTACAAGCCATTTTGCTTCCCTGTATACATTTTTGGTCTGCATACACCAGGAGAGATACCTTGGAAAGATATTGTATGATGATTTCAAGCTAGTGAAACAATGTGAAGTGCTGGGAGCGGGGCCACAGAAGACAAATGCAAATAGGGATGGAGGAGTGGTTGACCCTGATCGATTTTCAGAGTATTGAGTTCATTAGGAGCTAGCTAAACTAAAGGTTGACAAAGCAATGGGGCTGGATGGTGATGGTAGTACAGTACTCCCCCGAAATTCATGGAGGTTCTGTTCCAGGAACCCCCAAGAATTTAAAAAACCTGCAAATGCGTTTTTTCACCTGTCAAAAGGCATGGGAGGGCAGCTAGAGCGCCAGCGGGTGAAGGAAATCACTCGCGGTCTGCCCCGACCGCCTCTTCCTGTAGTAAAGTCGGGCTGCACCAATCAGGAGCTGCTTTGACATGAGGAAGAGGCGGTCGGGGCAGAAGGCGAATGAATGGGTCCACGATTCGCGAACCGCAAATTCGCGGGGGAACACTATACATCCAAGGGTACTGAAGGAGCTTAGCGAAGGTGACCTGATCTAGATAAAACCTGGGATGGAATTCAAAGAGGGATGGGATAGACAAAGAAGATTCCGAAACGGCAAGAGGGTAGAAATCGAGCATTGAACATTTCCGCATGTAATTAAGAAGCCTTAACCCAATTACTGGGCAGACTGGATGGGCCATTTTGCCTTCTAATTGCCATCATCTATTGGGTTACTATCTCCAGAAGCATTTTATTATAAACACCAGATAAATCTGAAAAGAGTATAAGAGAAAATTATTACAGGGAGATGAATTTGGACAGCAAGTAAAATATTCATAATTCTTATTACTTCCTAAATGCAGGCGCTGCCAGTGGATGCAATCTGTTATACTTGTGACTGGTCCAAACCTTCCTTTTGAGACAACTAAATCAAATTAACCTCAGATGTTCGTAATTACTTTCAACAATAAGAAAAGAACCAGCCACCTATTTCCATCCTGTAGTTAAAATTCTCTTTTATTTTGGTAATTATCTCAGTTTACTATTGATTTTCTTATTTTCACTGCAAACAGTGATCTAACTCTGGCTTTCCTTTCACTTTGAACCTCTATTTATCGCATGTAAGCAGATAAACACATTAAATTCCTCTTAGCATTATTTATTATTAATGCACGTAAGCACGCGCTAATTTGCTGGCTGTGCTAGCCGCTACCGCCTCCTCCTTGAGCAGGCGGTAGTTTTTCGGCTAGCGCAGGGGTTAGCATGCGTTAAAAGGGGCGTGCGATAAAGCCGCTAACGCGGCTTCGTAAAAGGAGCCCTGGGTGACTTGCCTGGGGTCACAAGGAGCAGTGTGGGCTTGAACCCATGACCTCAAAGTGCTGAGGCTTTAGCTTTAACCACTGCGCCGCACTTTCCCACTTCTGACATTCTCTTATCTGTTTCTTCTGAGAAACCGCCTCATTGTAGAACTTGTTTGCCACTGAAGAAGACTGGTCCCTTGTGCTGGTCTCCTGTTTTACCCTTGAAGTATCTGAATGGCTGTGTTGTATTTTCAACCTTTCCTTGAGCAGAAGGACACATACTTACAGGCCAAAATGATTTTATACTCCTATCTTTGGGGCCTTAACTTCAGCTTAAAATGGCTTATTGTATGAAGTGCTCCGGAACACGTTGGCCAGAGGTTGTGGTAAGAGCGGATAGCGTAGCTGGTTTTAAGAAAGGTTTGGACAATTTCCTGGAGGAAAAGTCCATAGCTTGTTATTGAGAAAAACATGGAGGAAGCCACTGCTTGCCCTGGATTGGGAGCACGGAATGTTGCTACTCTTTGGGGTTCCGGAATCTTTTGTTACTCTTTGGGATTCCGGAATCTTGCTATTCTGTAGGATTCTGAATGGAATGTTGCTACTCCTTGGGTTTTGGCCAGTACTAGTGACCTGGATTGGCCACCGTGAGAACGGGCTTGATGGGCCATTAGTCTAACCTAGTAAGGCTATTCTTATGCTCCAAATTAGTGTTGCTAACCATGTACTGAAAAATATTTGTTGTTGAAGGGTGCATGTCTGGTGGGGTGGAGAATAAGCATTCCTGAGCTCCTGGTGCATGCTGGATTAGCATGAACGCCTTTATATCCCATAAAAATAGGTGTCAGTAAGTGCAAATGTATTATTTTTTTTAATGGCTGAATGCCAATGGTAATATTAGTCCAAGGCCATTAATACAAGAAATAGAAAGGCGGCCATTTTTCAGCCTTGGTAAAAATGACCTTATTGCCCAGAAAATCCTTGCATAAGGGTACACTAAGGCCACTGTATACCACAGCTTACTAAAAGGACCCCTTTTGAGAGTTATACCTATAAATTGGCTGCTGAAAATGTATTAACTCTTTCTCCTTCTCTTCCGCTCACTTTACTTGCAGTGGAACCCAACCCTGTCCTGGAGGGACCACGAGGTCAATCGGGTTTTCAGGCTAGCCCTAATGAATATGCACGAGAGAGATTTGCATATAATGGAAGTGACAGGCTTTCAAATCTGCTCCATGCATATTCATTAGGGCTAGCCTGAAAACCCAACTGGCCTGGTGGTCCTCCAGGACAGGGTTGGGAACCACTGCTCTAGTGCATCTGAGGCACCTGGAGAACTTTGCATATGCAGCTGTGGATGGTGTGCTCGCGAGTCTAGCCTCGATGAGAGAGTTCTCGGAACCCCTAGCAGGTTCTCCTGTTTCTCGTGCTGTCTCCAGCTTCCCAACACGGCCCCATTCATCTCTTGCATCTTCATTGTGGAAGTCTTGAATGCCCAGCTGGCTGTGGGGTTCACAGATTTGGGAAGCCCCATTTTAGAGGTTGCTGTACTTTTCAGCGAATCAAGAAAAAGATAGCGTGGCATGAAGGAACAGGCAGGGTTGGCCCAACCACTGGTGAAGATGAGAACAGCAGCTTCCTGGGCAGGGACAGATTTAATATTTAATGCAGGTATAATGTCCAGTTTACATTTTTATAGGATGATTGCGGGATGACTGTTCACATACTTGAAATATTGCTTTCTCCGAGATCAAAGCAAAACAGTTTACATAGAAAAAAATACAATAAACTGGATTAGACATGGTATGCCACAAAATCGATACCATAACTAAAGCGTACAGGACTATGGCATGCCGACAATCCCACGGTGACATTTTGCGCGCAGGACAAATGCGTGCCGCTGCTTCTGCCATTCCTGTTTGTGCTCTGAGGAGGGGTTTGGGGGGTTAACCCCCCCCCCCAGTACACTGAAAACTCCCATTCTCCTTCCCTTTTTCGGTCTATGGAAGTTTTCAGTGTAAGGGGGGGAGGGGGTTCCCCCCACACCCCCCCCAATGGGAGTACGAGCACTTCTAAGTGTAGTGTGTGTGTGGTTCCCCCCAAAGCGTAAACGGGAACGGCAGAAGTGGCAGCGGACATTTGTCCGGTGCGCAAATGTCGCCGCGGGATTGCCGGCGCACCAAAGTCCTATGCGCTTTTGACGAGTCACCACAAAATCAGTAGGAAAGTTCGACAATCAAACTCCTAAATGATCAAACTCTTAGGGAAGGGGAAAATGGAAACTTGATTGAAGTGGGAGGGTGCAGAGACTGTAGGTTCACCTAGGGTGTCTAATACTCTTTTCTAATGGTTGATTTGCCCCTGGGGTAGGCCACTATGGTCCTTGAGTTCTAGAAGCTGGTTGCATTATCAGGGTTTTCACTTGAAAGCTATCTACCTCTGGCAAAGAGCTGTGTTTCTCAAGCCATTCCAGGAATACCCCTAGCCATTTATGTTTTTTGTTTTTGGTTTTTTTTTGTTTTTTTTTTTTTTGGGGGGGGGGGAATATTCATCATAAATATGCATGAAGTGAATCTGCATGGCCAGCCTCCATTGCACACAAAATCTATCTCCTCTGAACTCTCTCGAGTAACGCCATATCCTTCTTAAGGTACGGCGACCAATACTGGACGCAGTACTCAAGTTGCGGACGCACCATTGCCCGGTACAGCGGCAGGATAACTTCTTTCGTTCTGGTTGTAATACCCTTCTTGATTATACCTAGCATTCTATTCGCTCTCTTAGCAGCCGCTGCACACTGTGCCGTCGGCTTCATTGTCAATGGTGGACATGACAATGAAGCCGACGGCACAGTGCGCAGCGGCTGCTAAGAGAGCGAATAGAATGCTAGGTATAATCAAGAAGGGTATTACAACCAGGACGAAAGAAGTTATCCTGCCGCTGTACCGGGCAATGGTGCGTCCGCAACTTGAGTACTGCGTCCAGTATTGGTCACCGTACCTTAAGAAGGATATGGCGTTACTCGAGAGAGTTCAGAGGAGAGCGACACGACTGATTAAGGGGATGGAAAGCCTTTCATACGCTGAGAGATTGGAGAACCTGGGTCTCTTTTCCCTGGAGAAGAGGAGACTTAGAGGGGATATGATAGAGACTTATAAGATCATGAAGGGCATAGAGAGAGTAGAGAAGGACAGAAAGAGAGAGAGAAAGGGAGAGAGAGAGAGAGAGAGAGAGAAAGATTGGAGAAACTGGGTCTCTTTTCCCTGGAGAAGAGGAGACTTAGAGGGGATATGATAGAGACTTATAAGATCATGAAGGGCATAGAGAGAGTAGAGAAGGACAGAAAGAGAGAGAGAAAGGGAGAGAGAGAGAGAGAGAAAGATTGGAGAAACTGGGTCTCTTTTCCCTGGAGAAGAGGAGACTTAGAGGGGATATGATAGAGACTTACAAGATCATGAAGGGCATAGAGAGAGTAGAGAAGGACAGAAAGAGAGAGAGAAAGGGAGAGAGAGAGAGAGAGAGAGAGAGAGAGAGAGAGAGAGAGAGAGAGAGAAAGATTGGAGAAACTGGGTCTCTTTTCCCTGGAGAAGAGGAGACTTAGAGGGGATATGATAGAGACTTACAAGATCATGAAGGGCATAGAGAGAGTAGAGAGGGACAGATTCTTCAAACTTTCAAAGAATAAAAGAACAAGAGGGCATTCGGAAAAGTTGAAAGGGGACTGATTCAAAACAAATGCTAGGAAGTTCTTCTTTACCCAACGTGTGGTCGACACCTGGAATGCGCTTCCAGAGGACGTTATAGGGCAGGGAACAGTATCGGGGTTTAAGAAAGGATTGGACAATTTCCTGCTGGAAAAGGGAATAGAAGGGTATAGATAGAGGTTTACTACACAGGTCCTGGACCTGTTGGGCCACCGCGTGAGCGGACTGCTGGGCGCGATGGACCTCAGGTCTGACCCAGCGGAGGCATTGCTTATGTTCTTATGTTCTTATATCCAGACCAGCTAGGGGATGCACCAGGAAAGACTTACGGCCCCCGAAGCCCTTAAAATCTCTATGGGCTTCGGGGCCATTAGTGCAGCGCAGCCGCTAGCGCG
Source organism: Geotrypetes seraphini (assembly GCF_902459505.1). Taxonomy (NCBI): domain Eukaryota; kingdom Metazoa; phylum Chordata; class Amphibia; order Gymnophiona; family Dermophiidae; genus Geotrypetes; species Geotrypetes seraphini. The sequence continues at coordinate 15,062,513 of NC_047101.1, read as the reverse complement.
GCTTTGTAAAAGAGGCCGTTAAACACTGGCAAGTACTAGTATTGGAGAGAAAGGAAGTCCTGAAATTTCATGTTGTGCAAGTTGTTATGTTGGTTGAATAAAAGAGAAGAGCTTAGAATGGTTTACATGAATTTATTCAGGTACTCGAGCATTTTTCTCTGTATGTCCTGGTGGGCTCACAATCTATCTAATGTATCTGGGGCAAAGGGGGGGGGGATTAAGTGGCTTGCTCAGGGTCACATGAAGCAGTGTGGATTTGAACCCACAACCTCAGGGTGCTGAGGCTGTAGCTTTAACCACTGCACCACTCTAGAAATCAAAATGTAGCAAAAGTGAACCAAGTATAGGACAATCAAGCCACTGTGACATCACTGATGAGGTTGGCTCTTATTGGTGGAATGAGGCATTGTGATGACACAATACCAGCTCTAGTTATCAGAGGCTGAAGCTTTTCATACTACATATTTATTCACTTTTCTATACCGTTCTCCCAGGGGAGCTCAGAACGGTTTACATGAATTTATTCAGGTACCCAAGCATTTTCCCTGTCTGTCCTGGCAAGCGTACAATTTAGCTAATGCACCTGGGGCAGTGGGCGGATTAGGTGACTTGCCCAAGGTCACAAGGAGCAATGTAGGTTTGAACCCACAACCCCAGGGTGCTGAGGCTGTAGCTTTAACCACTTCACCACACTCTCTTCCCCTCCCTCCCCCCCCCCCCCCGAAAACACAACCTACTAAGATTCTAGAGAGGAAAGACTAATTACTAGTTGTCATGCCAACACACAAACAGATTGAAGAACATCATATTGTTTGATGATAATACTTTGCTTTAAAGCCTTTTTATTCAGCAGGGAGCCACAAAAATGAAAGACCGTGAACGAAAACCTAGAATGCAAGGCTGCAAAATGACCGAAATAGAAATCGGAATGGTCATGTATTATTCATGCAAACGTTTAAAAAATTCAGCATCCTAGTCCCACAGCTTGGCTTGAAAAGCGCAGCGAACAGAAACCATTTGAAAATTCTGGCAGTTAGTGAAGGATCCAAGTAAAAGAGATTTAGCAGTTGGAAAGGAGTTTAAATGCAAATAAACAAATGAAATGTGAATTTTTAAGAAGGGAATGGAGCTTCCGGCCAAAGCCTCTTAATGCACACTTGAGAGGGTGTTTGTTTATTTTGCTTTCTTCCTTTACGGCAGGGGTATCAAAATCCCTCCTTGAGGGCCGCAATCCTATCAGGCTTTCAGGATTTCCCCAATGAATATGCATGAGATCTATTTGCATACACTGCTTTCATTGTATGCTAATAGATCTCATGCATATTCATTGGGGAAATCCTGAAAACCCGACTGGATTGCGGCCCTCGAGGAGGGACTTTGACACTCCTGCTTTGCAGGAAGCTTCATTGGCCTGGGAGAACGGTGGATTTTTTTTTTTTTTTTTTTGCGTTCAAGTTGGTACTTTATAAAAGGTGCTGGAGTTGTGCCTTGGAGGGAAGTTACCAAACTGCATTAGGGTCTTAAGTCACATTATTTGCCCTTTAAGGGGCTCTAATGCAGCTTGTCATGCCCTGCCACAGTGATATCTAAGTCACCATGAGTTACATAGTAATGAGATGCTAAACATGCAAATGCATGTAAAGAAGCTCATTACTATGCATAAAAATTAGAATGTAACTTGTGCACTGGGCATAAAATGATGGTAACATGATCCCAGCTAAAAGGAAGCATGACCCTTAACAATACTAGTGTGAGATCTCCACTAGGGGAGCCATTTTGGAGATGACTTTGGCAGGGTAGTTGTGATTAGGGATAACTCCTGCCTGAAGACCACTGGACTACCAGGTAAAATACTGGTAAGCCCACAGATATGGTGATGGTGGGACTTTAGGGGAGGGGTAGATGTGATGGGGGTGGATTGGGAATGGTACCAGTCCCTTTAGGCTCCAGCCTGGCAATTTAGGCTGTGGCTTTGCGGCCCGATGCTCCTGGACTGCTGGAATCTTGCTGATTGCCAGGTGGCTCACCAGATGCATTTATTCACTTGGCACACACGTCTCTGGATGTCCAGGAAATGATGTTTGTTCAAATGTTCAAATTATCAGATTAAAATCAACCTCAGGATTATTATAGGTACAGAATGTGTCACTGATGGTACTTGCTCACAAAAGTGAGACTCGGACCTTACACGGTCCATGTTTCGGCAAATACTCAGCCTTCCTCAGGGGTCCTTAAAAGTAAATGACATTGAAATTAAAATAGAGTATAAGAAAACCATGAAAGCAAGAACCATAAGAGAATAAAAGATGTGTTTGTGTTTATTCACTTACCATGGCAATCAACAACCTGCAGGACTGCTAATTCCCATGGTAAATCAAGGTGCTGTATAAAGTCGCCTTCTATTGCGCTTTGATTAATTCCCCTCTCAGTGCAGTGGGATCAGCCCGTGTGTATATTTTCTGCTTGCAAGCAGAGACAGTTACGCTTGTTTTGAAGAGCATCTTTCAGGAAAGCAGTTTGTAAAGGCTCGTAGGCATGGATGAAACGGGGGTCTTTTCTGCCCAGGTGACCTATTATAAAACTGAAAAGAAAAAAAAGACTGCAGAAAACAATGTACAAGTTGCAGGAATTTTATTGAAATTCAGTCAAATATTTTCCAAAAGGTGACACTCGTGTGCATGGGGATCGGACCCAACATGGCCTGTGTTTCGGAGGAAAAAACAAAAGGAATTGACCCCAAAATATCCACAAAGAAGAAAATCCAGAGAAAACCAAAAAAATTCTGTGGAGTGACGATGTTCCTAAATTTGACTTTGTTTGAAAGTGTCAAAGTTCCAAAGGTCCACTGAAATCATCCACATAAGAGCCTTAAAGGATAACCACAATGTTGAATAAAGTCCGTAAACACGCCTGGGTAGCTAACGCTCAGTGTGAACACGTGATGCGAAAGTGAAAGCATAGGACAACTTGGACCCCTGAAACAGTGGCGTACCAAGGGGGGGAGGGTGGTCCGCCCCGTGTGCAAGCTTAGGGGGGGGGTGCACAGCCGGCCAGGTCCGGAAAATTCAGCGGTGAATTTGAAACAGCTCCCTTTCTCCTCACTGCCCCTTACCTTCGTGGCCGCGAGTCTAAATTACCTTCTTACAGCAGCTGGAGTTGTGCATGGCTGCCGTAAAGGTCATCTCTGACGCAACCGGAAGTTGCATCAGAGATGACCTTTATGGCAGCTATATGCAACTACAAAGCTCCGGCTTCTGTAAGAAGGCAGTTTAGACGTCGCCGGCCACAGGGCAGGGAGGTTTGTCGGACTGGGCCTGTTGTCCGGGGGGGGGAGAGGGGGAAGAAAGCACCACGGAGGTAAGGGGCAGGGAGGGAGAAAGGGAGGAAAGGTGGGGTGGAGAGGAAAAAACGCTGATGGGAAATGGGTAAAACAGAGGGGGGGAGAAGGACGCTGAAAGCACATGGGAAAGACAGAGGGGGAGAAGGATGCTGAAAGCACATGGGGAAGACAGAGTGGGGAGAAGGATGCTGAAAGCACATGGGGAAGACAGAGAGAGGGAGAAGGACACTGAAAGGACATGGGGAAGAGAGAGTGGGGAGAAAACGCTGGCAGGGAAGAAGACAGAGATGCCAGACTATGGGGGGAGCAGAGGGAAGAAAATGGGTGCCAGACCAATTTTGAAGGGGGGAGAAAGGGAGAGGCACAGTAACAGAGCAAATGGAAGACACAGAGAGAAGAGAGACAGTGGATGGAAGGAATTGAATGAGAAGATGAGGAAAGCAGAAACCAGAGAAGACAAAGGAAGAACAAAAATTTTCTATTTATTTATTGCTTTAGGAGACAAGTCATTGTTTCTGTGGTGTTGCATTGTATGCAGAGTCCAGCTTCTTGCTGGTTCAATTTAACCTTTGTCTATGTATTTCTATTTTATCCCCCCTTTTACAAAACTGTGGAGCGTTTTTTAGCACCAGCCATGGTGTTAGCAGCTCTGATGCTCAGAATTCTATGAGCGTCAGAGCTGTTACCACCGTGGCTAAAATCCACACTATAGTTTTGTAAAAGGGGGAGGGGTTAATTTGTGACGACATATTCCATATTAGGAGAAGGTGTTTTCTGTGTTCTGTGTGTTCGAAAGACATGGTTTTCTGTTAGGATTGACGGTGTAGGATTGATCTGTACTAGTCTGGCTTGTTTAGTTTTACAATGGGTGTATTGATGTTGGACTGCTCACTGCAGTATGTAAGATGCTGCCTTTTCCTAGGTACTCATGTGTGACATGTGGCTTGTTACTAAAAATCATGTTTTTCATACAGATGGGGGGAGAGTGCCAAAAAAATGATGGGCCCCGGGGTGTCACATATGGTAGGTACGCCACTGCCCTGAAGGAGTGTTTCTCCGAAACACGGACCGTGTTGCATCCAATCCCCATGCACACAAGAGTCATTTTTGGGAAAATATTTTACTGACTTTCAACAAAGTTCCTACAACTTGTACATGTTTTCTGCACTCTTTTAAAAAAGTTTTTGGTTTTACTTGCTCACTGCAGACCCCGTTGGATTTTTCTTTTTTTCTGCCCTAGCTATAAAACTGACCACTGTGAAGACATATTTTTACAAGCATACGATCAACTTATGTGCAACAAACCACGTGTAACACAGATAAAATGGAATAATTGCTTCTGGTGTGGGTCACAGCGGAGGGAAGTTTCTGTGGGCTGACTGGAGCGCTGCCATTGCTGGTGACATACAACAAATTTAAAGAACCACCTGGGGAGTGGAAGTGGTTTCAAGGCTGAGAGGGGGAGAGAGAGAGAGGACCTGTGGGAAGGAGGGAGAGATACTGGACCCATGGGCAGGGGACAGGAGAGAGGGACATGCTGGATTTCTTTGGAAGGAGGGAGGGAAAGAGGGAGAGAGATGACTTTATTTCTATAGTGCTACCAGATGCATGTAGCACTGAACATCAAACAAGCAAGAGATGGTCCCTGCTCAAAAGAGCTTACAATCTAATTACGAAAGACACACTGGATGAAAATGGTGAATCAATATATGCTGCTTGTGTAGGGAAATACAAAGGGAGAATTGATAGAGTGGGTAGGGGGCTATAGAGGGAATGTCAAACAAGGGTGGTGCTTTACAATTTGGAAGGGTTAAGGCTTAAATGCAGTCTAAGATGCTAAACTGCTCCCATCCTCAGAGACTAGAGTTTGGTGCTTCAGTATGTACGGTGCCTGGGGCATCGCGAGGGCTACCCTCCACATCTCAAAACAAGGAATAGGGTCATCTTGAAATATCATTAACACTCTCTGTTACATCTTTGGAGATCCTTCTTCCTGCCTTCCGTTTCCCACTCCTCTAATGTGCATTCGGCAAATGCCAAAAACTAGGGAAGGACAATCCCAACTCAACAGACTCCCGAGGAGATCCTTAACCTGCCGGTCCTCTCAGTATTTTGAAAGATTCGATGTGGCCCTTGTTCCAAAATATTTCTGGAAACCTGCTGTAAAGAGAGATACCCTGTAACCCACCTAGATCTCTAATTAATGAGAATTCGGCAGGATATAAGATTGCATGGCATCTACCATAGTCGAGGAATTTGACAAGCTAAACTAGTTATAAGATTAAAACCCAGTGACATACACTCTCTCTTACTGACAACCATAGCATTGTTAATCCAAGCATGTAACCTGAGTTCCTGTGGCTAAAAGATTCATGCATAAATGTATTAATTGGTGTTCTAACTGCATAATCCATTTTTATGTACACTTACATAAAAACTGCAAAAAATCCAATTGCCTTTAAATAAAATGAATGTGTCCTGGAAGAAAGGACCTGTAAATCTCTGAGGGGCCTGTTTGCTAAATTGCATTAGGGTTTTGCACTTACTGTGTTTTAACAGCAAAAATTAACATATGATAATTACACAGGCTATGTGGTAGCTGCCCAGCATGTCCTCTGCAGCTTCTGCACACACGACTTCCCTACCACACTTTTAGGTTCACGTGTAACAGAGAAGCCCACGTGAAGAGGTGTTAAGCAGAATTTGGCACCGTCCCAGTCCCCAAGGATATCCGCAGGAAACTATCCCGTGTCATTCTTTAGTGTCTATCTCAACCTCAGTCCTTCTCCACCAGCATTCTTCAATGCAAGGCTTGAGGGTCTGTGGCTGGGCCCATTCATACTCTGATTCATATCTGAGCCAAGTATAGGCTAATGAAGCCATTGTGACATCACTGATGTGATTGGCTCTTAGGCATTGGTGGAATGAGGCATTATGACATCACAATATCTGCTTTGGATACCAGAGGCTGTCATTCTTTAGTGTCTATCTCAACCTCAGTCCTTCTCCACCAGCATTCTTCAATGCAAGGCTTGAGGGTCAGTGGCTGGGCCCATTCATACGCTGATTCTTATGTGGGCCAAGTATAGGATAATGAACCCATTGTGACATCAACTGATGAGGTTGGTTCTTAGGCATTGGTGAAATGAGGCATTATGACATCACAATATCTGCTCTGGATACCAGAGACTGTCATTCTTTAGTGTCTATCTCAACCTCAGTCCTTCTACATCAGCGTTCTTCAATGCAAGACTTGAGGGACAGTGACTGAGCCCATTCATACTCTGATTCTTATGTGAGCCAAGTATAGGATAATGAACCCATTGTGACATCAACTGATGAGGTTGGCTCTTAAGCATTGGTGGAATGAGACATTATGACATCACAATATCTGCTCTGGATACCAGAGACTGTCATTTCTTTAGTGTCTCAACCTCAGTCCTTCTCCACCAGCATTCTTCAATGCAAGGCCTGAGGGTCTGTGGCTGGGCCCATTCATACTCTTGATTGTTATTTGAGCCAAGTATAGGCTAATGAAGCCATTGTGACATCACTGATGTGATTGGCTCTTAGGCATTGGTGGAATGAGGCATTATGACATCACAATATCTGCTTTGGATACCAGAGGCTGTCATTGTCTTTATCTGCTAAGTCTATTCCCTTCAATATTTTGAATGTTTCGATCGTGTCCCCTCTCAGTCTCCTCTTTTCAAGGGAGAAGAGGCCCAATTTCTCTAACCTCTCACTGTACGGCAACTCCTCCATCCCCTTAACCATTTTAGTCGCTCTTCTTTGGACCCTCTCGAGTAGTACCGTGTCCTTCTTCATGTACGGCAACCAGTGCTGGACGCAGTACTCCGGGTGAGGGCATTCCATGGCCCGGTATAGCGGCATGATAACCCTCTCTGATCTGTTCATGATCCCCTTCTTAATCATTCCTAGCATTCTGATCGCCCTTTTCGCCACCGCCGCACATTGCGCGGATGGCTTCATCGCTAGTATGGAATATTGCTACTCCTTGGGTTTTGGCCAGGTACTAGTGACCTGGATTGGCCACCATGAGAACGGACCACTGGGCTTGATGGTCCATTGGTCTGACCCAGTAAGGCTATTCTTTAAAACAAATATTATCAAGAAACAACTTCTTGAACAGAATATTGATAAAGACATTACAATTATAATACACTAAAGAAGAAAATAATGAAGAAATACTTTTCTTAATCGATACTATAGTCCCAAAACATTGATCCAAAAATCTTAATGAGTGAAAGATAAGTGGTAATGGAATTGCGTCCAAAATAACAAAGCAAAAATAATTTTCTGACTGGTTACAGGAGTATTTCTAATTATTTTAAGTTGGTGTTACTACATCCCCTTCAAGGCGTTTCATAGTGAGAAACCCTGTTAACTGTGATGGCTCAAAGAATATATATTTATTAGATTTATATTTAACAATACATTTGCAGGGATATTGCAAAAAGAAGACCCCCCCACCCCCCCTCATTGCTGTTACCTCTGGTTTGAGAAGCAAGAACTGTCGTCTACGTTTTTGGGTTTCCTTTGTCACATCTGGGAACATCTGTATCTTTTGTCCAAGGAATTCTTTGTCTGTTTTTTTTTAAAAAACAGTTTCAGTAGCCAATTTTTATCCGGCGTTAACACCACTGTAAGTATAAGGGTAGCAGGATTTACTAAGGGCTCCTTTTACAAAGGTGCCTTAACGTGCGGAATAGAGCGCAGTAGCCGCTACCGCAGGCGGTAGTTTTTTGGCTAGCGTGCGGGCGCTAAAAACGCTACAGCACCTTTGTAAAAGGAGCTCTAAGTCTTTAAGAGATGTTTTCAGGATTGCTGTTACAGTCAGGCTATTCTTATGTTCTTATTAGCGCAGGCCAAGGCCTCTAAATTTGGCAAAAGGCACCATTTTTAATAACAAGCTCCTTTTTTTTTTTTTTTAATCTGTGAGGGAAATGTAAGGTGAGAAAAGCAAATTTGATCACGTCTCACCACTCCTGTCTAAGTTCCATTGGCTCCCAGTAATCCCCAGGATCCACTTCAAATGTGCGTGTCTGGCCTACAAGATCCTACATGGCATCCTTCCTGCCGTTATCCCTCTATCCTGGAACTCCCCAACCCCTACTTCCTCCAGATCCTCCCAAATTTTTAAACTATCCTTCCCTTCCATAAAAGGTATTTCCCATGTAGGCAAACTTGGGTCATCCCTCCCCTTTAGAATCACTGAGATCTGGAATAACCTCACCTCCCCTCTCTGAACCTCAAGCTCCCTCCAACTCTTCCGCAAACACCTAAAAACCTGGCTATTCTCAAAACTGTAACACTTCCCCCCTCTTAGGCCTCTCACCTTCCCCCTTTACACCTAACTCTTTAATCTCTCCACTGTAGTTCCTCTCTCATCTTTCTTCCTGTAAACCGTGCCGAGCTCCGCATTCGTGGAGATGGTGCGATATATAAACCCAAGGTTTGGTTTAGTTTAGTTTAGAAACAGAAATTCCGTTTTATTATAAGCCACAAGCACTTCAGTGGTGGATACAAGTGGCTTTGCCAGCTACCAAGGCTGTAAAACACCAGATGCTTTCGTATCGATTTGGGATGCATTTCTTAGTTGCAAAGGCAGCATGAATTCCTAGAAATCCAGGTCAGACTCTGAGAATTTTTATTAAAACTGCGGAGCCATAATTATGAAGCCATAATTTGTGGTACTCTATTACATGTTAAACCTTCTTTGGATCGCTATAAAAGCCGGTTTTTCTTAATAATGACCATCCAGATGATAACACGCAACTGGAAGAGTTATGATAGACTTAATTATACTTTCTGGTTGGCAAATATGAAAGAATTATACTTTCTGGTGGGCAAATATGAAAGAATTATACTTTCTGGTGGGCAAATATGAAAGAATGAATGCTGAAATCTTAGGATATAGTAGTGCATTTGAAAGGGGGTGGAGCCTATTGAAATCATTTATTGAGTCACAATAGCTGTCATGTACCTTTTCTTTTTATCTGACCTCCTTACACATCCAGGGTGGGAGGGAGGGAGATGGGAAAACATTATAATTATTATTCATTATATCTATTTTATTGAAATTATACATGTGGTTTTATTTTCGTTAGTTAAGGGGAGGGAGGGGGGAGGTGAAAATGTTTGTTGTTGAAATATTTGTATATTTAAAGTGCTTTTGTTTGAATCGTTTATGTTTAAATTCATTGTATTGCACTGTTAATAATTGAAAACTAATAAAGATTTACAAAAAAAAAACAAAACTGCGGAGCTGTCACCTTTTGTGTAAGGAGGAGAATGGCATCAGCGGGAAACCCCAGCTAGTTGTCAGGAAATGACTGGAAGGAAATAAATCGGCACCTGAGTGGGGACAGGGTCATTGATGAGGTAGCTTTGTTTAAGTTTGGAATATTTATTTCTTTCATTTTCTATCCTGTTGTCCCCTAAGAGAGCTCAGAATGGGTTACATAAGAACATAAGAATTGCCTCTGCTGGGTCAGACCAGTGGTCCATCCCGCCTGGCAGTCCGCTCACGCGATGGCCCCCAGGTCAAAGACTAGTGCTCTAAACGAGTCCAGCCTCACCTGCGTACGTCCCAGATTAGCAGGAATTTGTCCAGCTTAAGTCTTGAATCCCTGGAGGGTGTTTTCCCCTACAGCAGACTCCGGAAGAGCGTTCCAGCTCTCCACCACTCTCTGGGTGAAGAAGAACTTCCTTACGTTTGTATGCAATCTATCCCCTTTCAACTTTAGAGAGTGCCCTCTCATTCCCCCTACCTTGGAGAGGGTGAACAACCTGTCTTTATCTACTAAGTCTATTCCCTTCAGTATTTTGAATGTTTCGATCATGTCCCCTCTCAATCTCCTCTATTTGAGGGAGAAAAGGCCCAATTTCTCTAATCTCTCACTGTATGGCAACTCCTCCATCCCCTTAACCATTTTTAGTCACTCTTCTCTGGACCCTTTCGAGTAGTACCGTGTCCTTCTTCATGGTCGGCGACTAGTTCTGGACGCAGTACTCCAGATGAGCTTAGCAGGGTTTAAAAAAAGGCTTGGATAATTCCCTAAAAGAGAAGTCCATAGGCCATTATGGGGATGGCTTGGGGAAATCCACTGCTAATTCCTATTATAAGCAGCATAAAATCTGTTTTACTACTTGAGATCTAGCTAGGTACATGGGACCTGGCTTGGCCACTGTTGGAAACAGGATACTGAGCTTGATGGACCTTCAGCATGACCCAGTATGGCAGTTCTTATGTTCTTACCTTTTGGGTGCCAACAACTGTGCGTCTGTGGCCTAAGCATGTGTAAATGTATTTAGTTCCTTGTCATCCTGCCAGAGCAGTCTAGACAAGTAGATATTCTCTTGGATTGGTCTGTTAGGACTCAAGGATAGGACATTAGTAGGTAAAATTTCTCTTTCTGAGAGCTCTCCAGGGGGAAATAAAAAGTACCATTCCGTTTTGGTGAATGAATATTTGTAGACCTGCCTGTGGGGGTGGGGGAGGCAGCTTCAATGGGTCATCACTAGTAGCTCTTTCTCCTTTGTACCTACGTCTCTCTCTCTCTCTCTCTTTTCTCCTTTGTACCTACGTCTCTCTCTCTCTTTTTTCTCCTTTGTATCTACATCTCTCTCTCTCTCTCTCTCTCTTTTCTCCTTTGTACCTACATCTCTCTCTCTCTTTCTCTCTTTTCTCCTTTGTACCTACATCTCTCTCTCTCTCTTTTCTCCTTTGTATCTACATCTCTCTCTCTCTCTCTCTTTTCTCCTTTGTACCTACATCTCTCTCTCTTTTTTCTCCTTTGTATCTACATCTCTCTCTCTCTCTCTCTCTCTTTTCTCCTTTGTTCCTACATCTCTCTCTCTTTTTTCTCCTTTGTATCTACATCTCTCTCTCTCTCTCTCTCTCTTTTCTCCTTTGTACCTACATCTCTCTCGCTCTCTTTTCTCCTTTTTACCTACATCTCTCTCTCTCTCTTTTCTCCTTTGTATCTACATCTCTCTCTCTCTCTTTTCTCCCTTGTATCTACATCTCTCTCTCTCTCTTTTCTCCTTTGTACCTACATCTCTCTCTCTCTTTCTTTTCTCCTTTGTACCTACATCTCTCTCTCTCTCTCTTTTTTCTCCTTTGTATCTACATCTCTCTCTCTCTCTCTCTTCTCCTTTGTACCTACATCTCTCTCTCTCTCTCTCTTTTCTCCTTTGTACCAACATTTCTCTCTCTCTCTCTTTTCTCCTTTGTACCTACATCTCTCTCTCTCTCTCTCTTTTCTCCTTTGTACCTACATCTCTCTCTCTCTCTCTTTTCTCCTTTGTACCAACATTTCTCTCTCTCTCTCTTTTCTCCTTTGTACCTACATCTCTCTCTCTCTCTCTCTTTTCTCCTTTGTACCTACATCTCTCTCTCTCTCTCTCTCTCTTTTCTCCTTTGTACCAACATTTCTCTCTCTCTCTCTTTTCTCCTTTGTACCTACATCTCTCTCTCTCTCTCTCTTTTCTCCTTTGTACCTACATCTCTCTCTCTCTCTCTCTCTCTTTTCTCCTTTGTACCTACATCTCTCTCTCTCTCTCTCTCTTTTCTCCTTTGTACCTACATCTCTCTCTCTCTTTTTTCTCCTTTGTATCTACATCTCTCTCTCTCTTTTTTCTCCTTTGTACCTACATCTCTCTCTTTTTTTCTCCTTTGTACCTACGTCTCTCTCTCTCTCTCTTTTTTCTCCTTTGTACCTACATCTCTCTCTCTCTCTCTTTTCTCCTTTGTACCTACATCTCTCTCTCTTTTTTCTCCTTTGTATCTACATCTCTCTCTCTCTCTCTTTTCTCCTTTGTACCAACATTTCTCTCTCTCTCTCTTTTCTCCTTTGTACCTACATCTCTCTCTCTCTCTCTTTTCTCCTTTGTACCTACATCTCTCTCTCTCTCTCTCTCTTTTCTCCTTTGTACCTACATCTCTCTCTCTCTCTCTTTTCTCCTTTGTACCTACATCTCTCTCTCTCTCTCTCTCTCTTTTCTCCTTTGTACCTACATCTCTCTCTCTCTCTCTTTTCTCCTTTGTACTACATCTCTCTCTTTTTTCTCCTTTGTACCTACGTCTCTCTCTCTCTCTTTTCTCCTTTGTACCTACATCTCTCTCTCTCTCTTTTTTTTCGGTCTGATTCAAGTATGGCTTTTGCTTTGAATATTTCCTTTTATTATGCTTGCTGTTTGGCAAAACGTGAATATTTTCTGCTGCTTGACCTCCACAGTCAGAAATGAGAAAGCCAGAGATGACCTAGACAAGCCTTGTGATCTATCTGCCATCATATTCTGTGTTTTTCTGTAGTCCCCTGGTGAAGTGCATGATATAATGGAATGTTTATGTCTTGAATTTCCAACGGCATTCTCCGTATGCCTCTGTTGCTTTGTGCCGAGGTTCAGGAAAGGCGAAGGGAGGTACTTTGGGAACAGAGACTGCTGGTCAACATTCTTAGAACAACTTAGAATGGAGGATTTTTTTTTTTTTTTTTTTAGAGGCTTTGGTTTATGAAGTTATTGACCACCATGGCGTTCTTTTTTTTTCAGTGCAGATGCTTCAGTTTCTGGATCATGTTAGATATAATTGATGAGTAACAGGAGCAGTGTTTGCAGCTGGCCCGCAGTACATATTTTCTTAATGTTTTTTTTATGATGATGGTGATTTTTCAATTTACAGCTATAGTAACACTACTCAAATAGAGTCTCTGAAGCGACCTGCCTGTTACTATCTACCAAGCAGCAATAAAAAAATAAAATTAATTGTATATTTTGCATCACTAATGACGGTGCTGATTTTGCTTCAGAGGGACTAGCATTAAAAAAAAATTTAGAATTGGACTATAACTACTGCTAAATAGTCTGATTGTGGCAACTTTTATGATTTTTTTTTTTCCCAACGTGCACGTAAACGATTTCTATCATGGGGATGGATCCTGCTTCATAATCTTTTTTTTTTTTTCTTTCTAAAATGCATGTGATAATTTGTTTTCTCACCACTTGCTGTTTTGAATTTACAGGTCATGTTAAATTACAGCCTGTTTTAAATTTAAGGAATAATATCCCCAACCTAGCAATAAATAACAGAATTAAGCTTAACACCGGAAGAAAAATTTCCAGCTGGGCATTTGAACATTTTCTTTTTTTCTGTTGTAATGAGTTATTTTGGGATAAATCTTGAACTCGTGAAGAATTATTGCCACAGGGAAGACAATCCTTAACTACTCCAGAGGCAGTCCTGGTTTTCAGGGTGCCCTCGGTGATTATGCCTGGATTAGGTCTGCAGGGCCTCCATTGCGTGGGGTTCTGTTTCATGCACACTCATTGTGGTTGTCCTGAAAACCTGACTTCGATCTTCAGTTTTGAAATATAATCCAAAGTAGCCTGCCTTCCCAATTTCTTTATTGGGATTTATGAATCACATGCACAGCTGGACATAAAAATACTTATTTTGTACGAGTTAACAGTGTAACAATAGAAAATGGCCAAATGTAAGCATAAAATACATTTAAAACCCTGCTAATCAAAAAATTTATCCAGATGTCTTAACTCTACCCCCTGTTCTCCTCTTCCTTACAAATTCCCCCTCAAAGTCTCTCCCTCTCTGTAATTCTTTCTCCTCAAAGTCTCAACCATGTAAACAGCTCCCCAAACTGTAAATTTCCTGGAACTGTCCAGTCATCTTTTTTGTAATCCAAAACCCTAAATTGTAATTTTCCTGGAAATGTCCAGCTAGTTTCTTTTGTATTCTGCCCAGAACTGCAAGGTACGGGTGGAATAGAAGTCATTAATATAATGTAATTTAGTGATAAGCAAATGAAATCTTAGTACAGTACTTCCCTGAATTGCCTGTCCAAAGGCAGGGGAGGCAGGAGAGGGGCATCTGGAGTACTGACGGGTGAAGATAATCACTCACGGTCTGCTCCCACCGCCTCTTCCTGTAGTAAAGTCGGGCTACACCAATCAGGAGCTGCTTTGACATAATGATATAATGGGACTTGCCTCCTCTGGCCAGCTCTCTCCTCCCAGTCTCACTTCGCAAAGCCACTGCTGCTGGTTCCTTCAACTCTTAGCGGACCCGGAAGCCTTCCTTCTGACGTGAAGGAAGACTTCTGGGTCAGCTGCATGCAGGAACCAGCAGCTGCGGCTTTGCGAAGTGCGACTGGGAGAAGAGAGCCAGCTAGAGGAGGTAAATACCCATGAGAGGCACGAATGTGCGACCCTGAATGGAGGGAAAGACGAGGGTGCGTTGGGACATCGAAGGGAGGAAGAGGGTCGCTTTTTGACAGGAAGAAATGAAGAAGGGGTATGTTAGCACAGGAAGGAAGAAGCAGGGTCGCATTGGGACACAGAAGGAATGGAGGGAGCACAAACTTTGGACAAAGGGAAGGAAGGAGGAAGGGAGCATGAACTTGGGACACAGAATGGAGGGAGAGAGGGGAGCATAAACTTGGGACATAGGATGGAAGAATGGAGGGAGTGAGGGAAAGATGCTGAAGTGGGAGAATAGAAAGGGTGAATTGATGGGCATGGGTGTCTGAGAGGGAAGGAGAGGTGGTGCACATGGGGATAAGAAAAAAAGAATTATTGGGCAAAGGGAGGGAGAGAAAAATATTGAATATGGAGGTGGAAGAGACACGAGGTACAGATGCATGGAGAAGAGGGAGAAGAGAGAGATGAGAGGGAGACATGTTGGATGTGGTGGTGGTGGAGAGGGAAAAGTGGGAAGGATGAAGAGCGAAAGTAAATGTAAACCTATCTTTCCTTTCTATATATACTACAATACTCTATTTTGAGGACTGTTTCTTTAATGTTTCATGTTCTTTAATGCTTTTATAGATTGTGTACTGTACAGATCCAGGTTATGTACAAATTCAACTTAAGAACGGTTTAAAAACATGGAACTAGTTCTTAACCCGGGGTCTGCCTGTACTGCAGGTTTCTGATTTCAATGGTAAATGAATAACACTGCCTGCGAGCCACCTTGCAAGCAGTGTTATTTCATCAACTTAAGAGAATTGGGCCATCGAGCCCTGGCCCAGTGTTCTTGGGCCCTGCCTTAAAGGGGTCAGCTTTTCTAAGTCAGTGGTTCCCAACCCTATCCTGGAGGATCACCAGGCCAGTCGGGTTTTCAGGATAGCCCTAATGAATATGCATGGAGCCGATTTGAATGCCTGGCACCTCCATTATATGCAGATCTCTCTCATGCATATTCATTAGGGCTATCCTGAAAACCCGACCGGCCTGGTGGTCCTCCAGGACAGGGTTGGGAACCACTGCTCTAAGTGAAAGAACCTGGCTAGAACGTCCCCCTTTAAGCCCCCCCACAAGTGGCATGGCAACATGACCCAACCAAGAGCCGCCTATTGTTCAAATCCCCATATACAACCTTGTTGTAGTAAGTTTCTCCATATGATAAATGTAAACAAATGAAGACAATTTTGTTTGATCATACCTATCGCTGAATTTATTTTTTTTCTTTATTTAACTTCTCTTTAGGTATCTGTATTGTTATGTTTTGTCTGTTGTGATTGTATGTCTTCATTTTATTACGTATGTTGTATTGTAACCTACGCGGAACAGTTGGATGCTGCGGGTAAGAAAATTTTAAATAAATAAACCAGCCTGGCCTTTTCGCCTTGGTTCTGACATATAGGCACACAGTTTTCCAACAAAGTCAAATTAGACTTGAAGTAACTTTAGGGAAATCAGTTAGATTTCCTTGGGAAAATAAATCCTATTGTATTGCTTTTGTTAGAAAGTATTGTAAAGCTTTTCAGTGCAGCTGAATTTTCTGTGCCTCGTTCCATAGAAGCTTGGAGCCGTGCAAGCATAACATACCAGAAACATTGTTTCCTACAGAAATCTGGTGTTTGGAAGAGCTTCAGAAATCTTTGCTGCCACGTTGGACTAAAAAAATAGGGAAAATGCCAAGAATGAGCTAAGTGTGGAGAGCCGTAACTGGGAAAGTTAATGAGCATTGTACTGGGCCAATTAGAGTCTAAGAGACGCAACATTTTTCACAGAAGTAAATTTGTTGATCTTTATTCAGAACTTCACAGCATTAAAATCCGCCTCCTTGTATCAGCCTCCATTTGCTGTGTTATGCACAGAATCATCATCTGTAGATTACAACAGTATGAATCTAATCTAATCTAATCCTTAGGTTTGTATACCGCATTATCTCCATGTTCGTAGAGCTCGACGCGGTTTACAGTAGGAGAAATAGGAAGGAACTACAACAGAGGGTTAGAGGTAGAAGTGGGAAGAAAATTTAGAGGACTTGGGATGCCAAGATATAAGAGTTTCCTTGATTCCTAAGTTGGAGGGAGACTTACATTTTTTGAGAAAAGTCAGGTTTTCAGATGGAGGGAGCTCAAGTTCCGAAGAGGGGAGGTAAGGTTGTTCCAGAGCTCAGTGATTTTGAAGTGGAGGGAGGTCCCTAGCTTTCCTGTGTGGGAAATGCCTTTTAGCGAGGGGAAGGATAGTTTTAATTTGTGGGAGGATCTGGTGGTATTAGGGTTTGAGGAATTCCAAGAAAGAGGGCTAAAGGGAGGGAGGATACCATATAGGATTTTGAAAGTTAAACAGGCGCATTTATAGTGGACCCTGGCGATTATCGGAAGCCAGTGGAGCTTGGCCAGGAGCGGGGAGACATGGTCAAATTTACTTTTAGCGAAGATGAGCTTGGCCGCGGCATTCTGAATCCGTTGGAGTCTGTGGAGGTTTTTCTTAGTTAGGCTTAAGTAGATAGAGTTGCAATAGTCCAATCTGGAGAGGATGATGGATTGGACAAGGAGGGTAAAATGTTTTTGATGAAAGCAGGATCTTACTTTCCTCAGCATGTGAAGGCTGAAAAATCTGCCTTAAGGGAATACTTTCTTGCTTCGTCACAAACTACCTGGGCTTAGTAAGATTTCTGCCATAAATCCAAAGGTGTCGGCAGTCTAAGAAAAGATTAACTGCTCGAGAAGATGTTTGTAAACTTTGAGCTAGTTCAACTGTGAGATTCAAAAACAATCCAGAAGAGCTTTAAAATCCTGTAAAGCAGGGGATTCACATTCTAGTTCTTGGGACATACATAGCAATTCATTTTTTTCAATATACCCACATTTGAATATGCAAGAGTTAAATAAGAACATAAGAATATCCTTACTGGGTCAAACCAATGGTCCATCAAGCCCAGTAGTCCGTTCTCACGGTGATCAATCCAGGTCCCTAGTACCCAAGGAGTAGCAACATTCAATAGCAAAACAAAATTCATACTTCTCGAAAAAACTAAAACCCCAACTATAACAAACCTAGTAATAAACTCAAACACATACCTCAGGGATAGGCAATTCCAGTCCTCGAGAGCTGGAGCCAGGTCAGGTTTTCAGGATATCCACAATGAATATGTATGAGATGGATTTGCATGCACTGCCTCCTTGAGATGCAAATCTATCTCATGCAAATTCATTACATAACCCCCTCCCACCTACCCATCCTAGATGCATATAATCAAAGGGCTAAATCTAATAATCAATCTTTACAAAATTTTGTCCTTGGTTCCCAGACATCCTTAAATTTTTTATAATGTCCCAATTGTATTGCTCTCATATGTTGAAATTTATAAGTTTGGCACAGGATTCCCACCAAAAACTATAGTTTAATCTATCCCAATTTTTCCAGTTTTTCAGAATAAGTTGTATAGCGACTCCCGTCATGATGAAAAGTAATTTGTTGTTAGGGGAAGTTATTGGACTCTTGGTCCTCATTAACATGCCACACAGCACTGTATTATATATCAGTGCCACTGGATTTTCCAGTGTTCTATTGATTTGACTCCAAATGGATTACCAAAATTTAAGTTCTGTTTTAATGTGTATTATTTATTTAAAAATTTATATACCGCATAATAACTTTGTGGTTTACAAAATTACATGCTTCAACAAGACAAGAAGACATTGACTAAGTCTCATTATTTAAATCTTCTTTTTAAATTCCTCCTACAAGATGGAAATGCAAAATCCCATAAAATCATTTACAGGACAGGAAAGCATTAACAGAGAATAGCATAGATTGCTTTTTTAAAAAAATGGAATAGATGGGATTTTCTCATTCACAGCTCTTTTATACTTAAATTCTAATTCATAAGTGCAGTTTTAATACTAAAATACCGTTTACAAAGCTTTTGACGCTACTGTTTATTATATGGATGATCTGTACTTTGTTACAAAGTCTTCACTTCCTAAAACCGAGATACTATGAAAATGTGCAGTTATTTTCAGACAGAAAAATCACCACTTAATGGTTAGCCACTAAACCAGAAGCTTACTAGAAAGAAATGCAACAAGAAGCGGATTGAGGGGTACAGATAGAAGTGGAGGTAGGTTACAGGGATAGTCAGAAACCACTTCACAGGTCATGGACCTGATGGGCCGCCGCGGGAGCGGACCGCTGGGCACGATGGACCTCTGGTCTGACCCAGTGGAGGCAACTTCTTATGTCCTTATGTTCTTATGTCATGCTTTAGTGCAATTAAATTATTGACGTTCAAGGTTAATAAAGAAAATATCAGCATCTTATTCATTTTTGACAGGCTTCATATGGTTTGATTCATTCTGGTTAGTTTGGTTAGGGCAAACCAAAGAGAAATGACGCCAAGGAATCCACAGAGAAAAGAACAAGAGAAACAAAAAAAAAAACAACAAACAACCCACTGTGGAAAGACGATGATCCTGAGATGGACTTTATTGAGGGAAACAAAGTTCCAAATATGCAATAGAAATTCAAGATCCAAATACACAATAAAATAATGCACATGTATAAGAAAAATCCACATACAAATCAAAGGGCCTAGTCAAGGTTTTTGGTTTGGTTAGGGGTCATGACTTGCTTTTGTGGAGATTAGTGTTGGGGGGGGGAAGGGGCATTCAAGAAGTCTAGATCAATGTTTCTCAACTCAGTCCTGGAGTTACCCCCTTGCCAGTCACGTTTTCCACAATGAATATGCATGAAATAAATTTGTATATAATGGAGGCCATGTATGCAAATCAGGTTTATGCATATTCATTGTGGATATCCTGAAAACCTGACTGGCAAGGGGGTAACTCCAGGACTGAGTTGAGAAACGCTGATCTAGATAAGGAAGACATTAATTTGGCCTTTTGTCCTAGTTACATATTTTAGGTTGCTATGGAAATATGACCGTCTTTTGTTAAAGAAAATTTGCAGAGCAGATTTCATGTCTAGCACTGTAGTAGTTTCAACGTACATGATTTCCAAAAATGCCAGAGTGCTGCTGCTTTTGTTACCATTGAAGACTATAATCTCCCCCTCCCCCGCACTTATTTTATTATGTAAACCTGTTTAAACATATGATTCAGCAGCTTTTCCCAGCAATGGAGCTTTAGTAACTAGTCCTTTTCTAGCCTTAAGTTTGATGTGGTAAGGAAAACAAAACATCTTTTGCATTGACCAACTTAAGTTTGCTATAGATGGTCAAGACTGCCTTTAGGTCGGTGCAGTCCCACAGGACTCTGCTGTTGGATGAACCCTCCGGTGGTTGCACCTGCCTAATTTCACTGATTCACGTTAAAAAAAAAAAATCGAATTCGCCGATTTAGTGAGTCCCGAGTCTCCTGACAATCCGGGTCTCCTAAAGTAGCAGCAGCGGTGGCGGAGAGACATGCGACGAACAGGCAGTTACTGGCCTGCTCTGCCAGGGCCTTCTCTCTCCCGTGTCACTGATGACATCACTGATGACATGGCAGAGGGAAGCCCTAGCAGGAAAGCCTGTTCACCGTGCTGCCTTTGCCCATCAGTCTCTGCCACTGCTGCTGCTGCTTTAGGAGGCCCGGAAGTTGAGGTCTCATGGTGCAGGGTGTTGATTAGGAAGTTCTGCACAGGAGGATGGAAAACTGCTGCATTGGATGGGGACGGAGGGATGGAAAGGTGTTGCACAAGGTAATGGGAGGGAGGGATGGAAAGCTGCTGTACAGGGGGATAGGAGGGATGCATAGGGGGGGTGGTGGAAGAGAGCGCAAAAAGGAAGAATTGTTGGATATGGGGTGGAGGAGATGAAGGGAGAGATGCAACAAAGAGGTAGAAAGGGGTGAGAGAGAGAAATCCTGCATATGGTGGAGGGTAGGGAGATATGCATGGAGAAGAGAGAGGAAGAAATGTTGGACATAGGG
The DNA here is from genome assembly GCF_902459505.1 of Geotrypetes seraphini. Taxonomy (NCBI): domain Eukaryota; kingdom Metazoa; phylum Chordata; class Amphibia; order Gymnophiona; family Dermophiidae; genus Geotrypetes; species Geotrypetes seraphini. The sequence continues at coordinate 15,041,966 of NC_047101.1, read as the reverse complement.
TGGAGGTCAGGGAGAGATGGTGCACTGGGAGAGAAAAAGAAATGTTGCACAGCTTCAGCACCCTGAGGTTGTGGGTTCAAATCCCAAGATGCTCCTTGTGACTTTGGGCAAGTCACTTAATCCCCCATTGCCCCAGGTACATTAGATAAGAGTGTGAGCCCATCGGGACAGACAGGGAAAAATGCTTGAGTACCTGAATGTAAACCACTTAGACTATAAGTGGTATATAAATACTAAAAATAAATAAATAACAGAGGGGAGGAAGAGAGAGATGCTGCATGGAGGGGAATAGAGAGGTTTGACCCAGGGCACAAGGCAGGGAAAGAGAGAGATGGTAGACAGTGGGAAAGAAGCAGAAAGGTTGGATATGGCAGTGGAGGGGAAGGTACAGAGATGGAAGATGAATGGTGAGCACAGAGAAAGAAGAAAATGTCAAATGGGCAGGAGACCCAGGTGAGCGAGTTTGCAGAAAACAAATAGAAACCAGAGCCTGGGACCAACATGATTTGAATAATAAAATGACCAGACAACAAAAGGTAGAAAAATAATTTTATTTCCTTTTTTGTGATTACAAAATGTCAGATTTGAAATGTGTATCCTGCTAGAGCTGGTGTTAGCTCCTAGCTTACGCTCGCTGTCTTAACAGAGAGAGGAAAAGTCTTTTTTTTTTTGTTTGTTTTATTTACACCACAGCACTAGCATGAGGTTGGAGAGGACAAAGGAAGGTGGGGTTGGGTGAAGAGGCTACAATAATTAACCTGCCAGGCCGTTTGAAAAAAAAACAACCCAAAAAAACAACAAAACTCCCATTTGGGCAGGAAAAGTGAATTGAATCAAAAAATCAATAGGCCAAATCGAATCAAAAAATTTTTTTCCCCTGAATCAGGCAGCAGTAGTATAAAGATTAGCCAGTGGGAGGAGCCATGTTGAAGAAGAGATAGAATAAAACTGACTTCCTGCAAAGCTGCTGGAAGAAAAAGCTGGAACTGTCAGGATACTCAGAGCATAGTAACAGATGTGAAACTTGGCAGGAAGCATGCCTGAGCTGCTGTTACTTCTCCTCCTCCCATGCTGTGGTGAGCAGTAGAAGGCAGAGGGGGAGAAATATGATAAGTGAGAGAGCCAGGAGTGAAGAAATGGTAGCACCGGGTAAGAGGAAGTGGACAGGGGAAGAGAGAAAAGGAGTACAAGTTGCAAATAAGGGAAGGGATAAATTAGTGAACAGGTTGCTTAGTGTTAGGAGCCAATTGAATGCGTGAATACTAGAACTTATGCGCCTAACTGTTACATAAGTACCAATTGCGCACTCAGGACTGGATTCTGTAAAGGACGTCTAACTTTAGCTATTGTGAGTGGTGTATCTCTTCTTTTCTTAATCTTTTTGGAAATGAGGTTTAATATGCAATATATATAATTTTTCATGTGCTTTGATTGAGCAGTACATTATTAAACATCTTTTTGTATTATTATCAAATAGGAGTCCTCTTTAGCCCAAAAATAGAAGCTTAGTATAAAATATATATATATAGATACATAGATATATTCATGTGCTTTGCTTAAGTAAAGCATTATTAAACATAAAAAAATAGAAGCCCCGTTCACCTATATGTGGATGCCCCCAGCATGCCTAGGAGACGCCTTTCTAGCGCCCAACTCATGCTCAAAAGTAGACCTGCTTTTACAAGCAGTCCTCGTACTATAAAATAGATGATTTAGTATGCAATATATATATATATACTAGTGTTTAAGCCCGTTAGATTAACGGGTGCTAGATGACCGCCTCTCCTGCTTTTGAACCTGGGCAGAGGCAGAGCCGGGGCAGGAGGGAGTGACGGTGGGAGAGCAATTTCAAAGCCTCGGCAGCGGCGGCTCCTTGACCAATCCGCGCTTACAACGGCCCCACACTCGTGGTCTGGCTGGCTCCCCCACCAAAGCTCTTCGCAGCGGCAGCCCCTCCCGCATCCGTCCCCGCGTCCCAAGCCTCTCCGAAGGCCAGCTCCCACGAAAATGGTACCCCTCTGTCAAAAGCCATGGCGGCAGCCTCCCTCAAGACACATTTCAAATCTGACATATTGTAATCACAAAACATAAAATTATTTTTCTTACCTTTTGTTGTCTGGTCATTATTCATACCATGTAGGGGTCCCAGGCTATGGTTGGCTTTTGATAAGTCGCTTGCCAGGGCCCCTTCTTTCTTCTTCCCTCCCTCCATCCCGGCAGCTGAAGACAGGCACCTCCCCCCAGTGGTCTGAGACAGGAGGGAGCAGTTAGGAGAGGGTCTGAGGGCAAAGAGGGGCTCAACAGCGCACAACCACCTTTCCTGAAGCCCTGCCATTGACGTAGCACTTTCCCCTCTGCCTTGGTCCCGCCCCTTTTCTGACATATGGGACCGCGGCAGAGGGAACGTGTTATGGTGGCGGCAGGGCTCCAATTTCAAAGCAGCTCCTTTTAACATAGGCGGAGCTGAACTGTACCTGATGGAGGAAGGGAAGGAACGATGCGGGGCCGTTGCAAACAGCGAGTGCGGGGCCGTTGCAAACAGCTGACTTCTTCGGCTTCCCCCATTATCTGCACAGCCTGGTATCTTTTTTTAATTTGGGGAAACCGCCATGCCATTGCTTGAGAGCAGGGAGTGTCGCACACGGAGAGCATGAAGTCCAGCTCTGGCGGTGAGTGGTAGGTGCTGGAAAGTAAGGCTGGGGACTCGCGCATGCGCATTCCTGCGGCCACGGAACTACTGATCATGGAAGCATGCAGATAGGAATGCGCATGCGCGAGTTAGCCTTTTATTATATAGGATATATATATATTTATATATTTATGTTCATGTAGTTTGAGGAACCTAGAGGTCAAAAGAGGAATAGGATGTCTTGATGGTACGTGTTTGATATTTAGCCTAGAGAAATCAAGAGGATATAACCTTGGCTTTGGAATTGACATGCAGTTTACTATCTTGAGTGTGTGTGGTACAATGGTTACAGCTACAGCCTTAGCGCCCTGACGTTGTTGGTTCAAATCCCCCGCTGCTCCTTGTGACCCTGGGCAACCAGAACAGAAGAGAAATATGGTTAAGGAGCCAAAGTTAAATACCACATTGGATATAAGTGGTAGATATATAAAATATAATAGTCATACCAGCCTTTTACTGCATACAATTTTAATGTAAATAAACAGCATAAAATTGCCATTCTAATGACATCATAACGTTAATGCACAATGACGTTATAGATGTTATGCGGACGTCTATGTAACACCTATAAGGCAATTCTGTAAAGGATGTCTAACAATATAGACACGCTTAGATTCGCTCAGCGCCGGGGGGGTGGGAAGGGGATCAAACCTACAGTGGGAGTTGGGACTTGACTGGAAAGCTTTATATGGGACACGGCCTAGCACTGAATACCAGGGCTAATTCTGCCCGCTGTGGCCAGCGTTTAAAAGACCAGTGATGTTCATAGATTGAATATTGGTTGGTAATTGTGTGTGGTCAGTCGTCAGCTCGTGGGTTCCTGTAATATAATTTCCCCACTTCAGAAACTTTTTTTTTTTAATATTCTTTATTTATATTTTGAACATATTATCAAGAATAAACTTCTTGTACAGAATATGATTAAGTCAACATAATATAAAACAAATGAAGTAACATTTATATGTCAAAATTACTATTTACTCAATCAAAATTAAAGTCCCAAAATTTGAGATCCAAGATGTTCCTGAGTGAGAAACTATTTAAGAGAAAAAGAAAAAAAAAAATCAAATTACAAATTAGGCGGTCAGATGAGAATGGACCAAGAGTAAGTTTATACATTGAGATTTTCTTCTTCCCCTTCAAGGCCCCTCCTGGAGAGAAATCCTGTCAGCTGAGAGGGTTCAAAGAAAATATAATTGCAAGATTTATACTTTACAATACATTTGTCAGAAACTTTTTTTTTAATAAGTCCTGTTATTTTACTGTATGCAACCCCATGTGAGGAAAATAGAAAACAATTTATCTTGGATTACTTGTTTTCTTCAAAATCCCCTGGGTGCAGGAAAAAATAAATAAAAAGGTGATCAATCAAGTAAAACACCAAAATGTAGAGGAGAAACAATGTAATTTATTATTTCCAAATCTGTTTTGAAGATTAGCTTTTGTGTTCAGTTTCAAATTGTAATTCAAGTTATTGTTAGGTGCCATCGACTCATGTTCGAGTCCCAGCGACTTGATGACTTGCAGATCTAAAAAGAAATCACTTTTGTGCCAGTCCGGAAAGGTCCTCCAGCGTCATCCCCACGATTATTTTCAATGTGTCCAGCCATCTGATTGCATGTCACCCTCTTCATCTGGTTCCTTCGATCTTCCCAAACATGATGTCCTTCTCCAGTGATCTCTCTCTTCTGATGGTGTGGACAAAATAAGACCAGTCGTAACGTCATCATTTGGGCTTCAAGTGACATAACCGGTTTGATGTCTTCCAGAATTGATTTGTTAGTTCTTCTGGCGGTCCACAGCACGCCTAAAATCCTTCTCCAGCACCAAAGCTCAAATGAATTCAAGTAATTCAAGTTAGCAACCTCCAAAAATGACCAAAATTCAGAGACACTCAAAGTTCTCATAACAAAGCAATTTTTCTGTCTATACATCTCGGGGAAAGGTTTCCTTTCAGCTGCATTGAAAACCCTTTCAGAAAATATTATAGGGAAATTTTAATAAGATGCAGTGGGGATTGTGCCAGCTCGAAAGAAGGCATTCTTTAACACTCATTAAAGCATTTCAGCTTCTGGGACATTAGGCTCTTTTGGGCGAATGAAGCACAGTTGTTAGCCAGCCATTGTCGACTGCAGGATGCCAGCATATTGGGAAATGCTGAGCATTTGGGAAAACCTTTCATAGTAACATAGTAAATGACGGCCATCCAGTCTGCCCATTAGTTATACTCATTAAAAATACATGATTAGATTAACTTGCCTCTTCTTTGATATTTCTATAAAGTCCACCTGGTATTGTCCTAGGTTCCAAATGCTGAAGTTGCCATCTAATCAAGCCATTGTGACATCACTGCTGAGGTTGGCTCTTAGGCATTGATGGAATGAGGCATTATGACATCACAATCTCATCTCTAGAATGTTGATACTCTCTGAGTTTCTGCCAGGTAACATAGTAAATGACGGCAGATAAAGACCTGAACGGTCCATCCAGTCTGCGCATTAGTTATACCCATTAAAAATACATGATTACATTAACTTGTCTTTTCTTTGATATTTCTGGGCCTTAGACTGTAGGTTCCAAATGCTGAAGTTGCCGTCTAAGCTCACTCCAGCCTATCCAACCATCTTGTTTGCAGGATATCTACCATAAAGTCTGGCCAGTAACATCCTCATGTTCCAAGTTAGTGGCGTTTCCATTGATGACCTCCCCAACCCAATCCTATACCAAATCATCACATATGGGACACAGAGCGTGCAAGTCTGTCCAGTACCAGCCTCAGCTCTTCAATTTACATCCTTCATTTTCTAATTAGAGATCCTCTATGTTTATCCCACGCTTTTTTGAATTCCATCACCACTTCCCTCGGGAGGGCATTCCACCCTCTCCATGAAAAAGAATTTCCTAACATTGCTCCTGAGTCTTCCTCCCTGCAACCTCAAATTATGCCCTCTAGTTTTACTATTTTATCTTCTCTGGAAAAGATTTGGTTCTATATTAATGCCTTTCAAGTATTTAAATGTCTGTATCATATCTCCCCTATCCCTCCTCTCCTCCAGAATATACATATTTAGGTCTTCCAGTCTCTTCTCATACTTCTTTTGGTTCAAACCCCTTACCATTTTTGTCACCTTCTTTTGGACTGCTTCAAGTCTATTTACACTTCCCCCCTCTGTATTCGCAAATTCCGTATCTACGGATTCACTTATTCGCGGTTTTAAACCCAAAAATGCATTTTCATTTTTCAGGCTATTTTAAGCCCTGTAAGCCCCCCCCCCCCCATTAAGCCTTACCTGGTGGTTTAGTGGGTTTGGGGGGCAGGAGCGATCTTCCCACGCTCCTGCCCCGTGCAGGTTGCTCACAGGAAATGCCTCGAGAAACAACGGGAACTCAAGGCAGCCATTTCCTGTGAGCGATCTGCATGGGGCAGGAGCATGGGAAGATTGCTCCTGCCTGAAAACCCGCTAGACCACCAGGTAAGGCCTAAGGGGACGGGGGGAGCTTTCAGGGCTTAAAATAGCCGGGGGAAGCGGGGGTTAGGGGAAGAACCGGCCCAAATATTATTCACAGTTTTTTTTATATTCGCAGGCAGGACTGGGGCGGGCCTGGGGGGTGGGCCTAGAATAGAGTAGAAACTGGAGTAAATCTGGAGTAAAATCTGGCAACCCTATTCTGGGTGTCTTATCTGCTGTTAACACCAGCAATGATTGGGATTTTGCCAGAATGAACTTCAATTTCCCGGAGCAGAGCAATATTCCGAAATTAAGTGCTGCGCTTTGTGGAAGACAATGCTCTTAAAAGGTGAGAAAGATTACACAACGTTAAGGCCCCCTTTAACAAAACTGTGTGGCAATATTGTTTCTGCTGTGGTGCTTCTGGGGAATTCAAAGGTATTTGCTACAATTTACATACTGGTAGAGTTTTAAATAAATGGGAGAGAATTCCTATCATTGGCTTTTGATGTGCATGGGATTGAAACTTTTTATAAATAGCATGGATTTATAATATTGTAGCTGAAGTGCAAATATACTTTTTTTTCTAATACAGTTCTGGGCATGTTTAGTTCTCAAATTATCAATGCAGAAGCTTTCTATAAAAGCTTTTATGCCCTGCAGTGCTGAAGAGTGACTAAATTCTGTGCTACGGGAATGTTTGTCAGAAAAATGAAACGCATGTGCATGCATGCTCAGCAGCAGTTATCTTGAAAGCATGTGTCTAGAGATTATGACTGCTTTAAGTGATATTTGCAGGGCAATGATACTTTTTTAACTGTTGTAAGTGGATGACAGTGCGGTACACGAAAGAGTGTGGCGCAGTGGTCAAAGCGAACCCTGAGGTTGTGGGTTCAAACCCACGCTGCTCCTTGTGACCCTGGGCAAGTCACTTAATCCCCCCATTGCCCCAGGTACATTAGATAGATTGTGAGCCCACCGGGACAGACAGGGAAAATGCTTGAGAACCTGAATAAATTCATGTAAACGGTTCTGAGCTCCCCTGGGAGAACGGTATAGAAAATTGAATAAATATATAGTATGAAAAGCTTCAGCCTCTGATAATTAGAGCTGGTATTGTGACATCATAATGCCTCATTCCACCAATAAGAGCCAACCTCATCAGTGATGTCACAATGGCTTCATTGTCCTTTACTTGGCTCACTTTTGCTACATTTTGATTTCTAGAGTGGCGCAGTGGTTAAAGCTACAGCCTCAGCACCCTGGGGTTGTGGGTTCAAATCCACGCTGCTCCTTGTGACCTTGGGCAAGTCACTTAATCCCCTCATTGCCCCAGGCACATTAGACAGATTGTGAGCCAACTGGGACAGACTGGGAAAAATGCTTGAAAACCTGAATAAATTCATGTAAACCGTTCTGAGCTCCCCTGGGAGAACGGTATAGAAAATTAAATAAATAAACAAGGGTGCTCTTATACTGCATCTTTCTGATGTGACGGTGTGGAATCCAGGTTTCACATGTATTTCATTGTTTTAATTGGGCCGATTTTTTTAAAGGAGTTATTCAGAACAAAATCCTCTTGTTTACTCAGAAAGAATAAATTAAATCCCAATTGTATCATTTAAAACTTTAAATCCAGATGTTGCTAAATTCAGAAGCAGTGCAACAAATGGTATCAAATTTCTGCTTATAAAAATTATTTTGTTTTGTACAATGTGCTCAGTACACCTCCACCCGGGTCATAAGTGAAAACGTTGGACCAAATATTGGCGCGAGGGGAACCATCATTGTACAATTGTGTTCCCACCTGATGTTAGTAGCAAACAGAATCGGACTTTCTACAGTTCAAAAAGTGAAAACCACTTATCCGAAATGTTTGTTCATCCTATCAAAGTTTGATGTGGCTTCCAAATCATATATGCTTAATATATGCTTGTCGCCTCCCCCCCCCAAAAAAAAAAAATGTGAAAAGTTAAAAACAAACAAACCAACAACTCTATTTTTCTACCAAGTTAATTCCAGTTTCTCTTTTCTGCTTTCCTGTCTTCTGCAAATTCTTCTTCAAGCAGTTGCTGTCCATGGATCCCACCTACCATGGTCCAACATGTCTCCCTCTCTCCCTCCCATTGTAGAGCATCCTCAAACTCTTTTACCCATGGATCCATCTCCCTCTTTTTCCACAACCCCACTCCTACCCAGCATTTCCTCTCTCCTCCACCTCCATGTGCAACATGTCTTCCACTCTTTCAATGTCCACCATCTCTCTCTCTCTTTCATTCCCTCCCTTGCAAAGGGAGTGGGTAAAGAGAAGAGCGAGAGAGGGATCCAGGGTGCATTTGTCTCACCCCTTTTACAGCCAGGCCCAACATTTCATCCTCTCTCATCCCCGTTCCCATTTCTCTTTCTCTCATCATTGGGCTTGATGGTCCTTTGGTCTGTCCCAGTATATTGAGCTGCATAGAATTTATTTTTAAACTTTTTTGGAGTACTGTATCCAACACTGGTCTCCCTACCTAAAGAAGGATATAACCCTGCTGGAAAGGGTGCAGAGTCGAGGCATGGAGAATTTGAGCTACAAAGAATGTCTTGGAAAACTGGTGCAGGAGTCGGTAGGAAGGGGTTACGTGATCGGACTTCTTCAACCCCAAAATCGGCCTGACCGCCACGTTTTGCACCAGTTGTAATCTCTGCAGATTATTCTGGGAAATTGCCAGATGGGCGATGTTACAGTAATCGAGATGACTCAGTATAAGGGATTGTACCAGAATTCTGAATGATGAAGCCTCAAAATGCTCTAATGGACCGAAGCTTCAAGAGAGTAAACAAACTCTTTCTGACCAAGGAGTCCACTTGGTCTTTCATGGTTAGGCCCTGGTCCAGTATTACCCCCAGTACCTTCATTGTAGGGAAATGACTTAATCGGCTCCTGCCTACTTAAATCACTTGGGGCTGGCTAAATGCCACTGAATAGCAGCACCATTGGCCTGTATGCCCCATACAGGACTGCACAAAACGCAGACCAAACTATGCCGTCATTTAAAAAAAAAAAAAAATCATGACCCATATAACTTCCAGGTACCAGCCTGAAGTGTTCTGATTCCCACTCCTTCCCTCACACCCCCTGGAACAGCAACTGACCCCGCTCCCCCCTCAAGGTTTCCTCACTCCTGTAGGCCACCCCCGGGCCTACTTTCCCGATCCTTGATAGCCCAGCAGAAAATGAGCAGGAGCAATGCCCACTTAGTCCCTGCTCATCGTGATCTCCTCTTCAAAATGGCTGCTGCTGGAGCGATACTACAGGTGTGCTGTGAGACTACCCCTCCGTTCATTGATATTCTATCTCAGGGCATTTAAACAGCCCTCCACACAGAACGCTGGCTACCGATCAACAAACGCTGCACATTCAAGGCCCTGGTAATAGCGCATAAAAGGTTCCACGCCATCACCCCAGCCTATATAAACTCCAAACTACATCTCTATGTCCCTACCCGCCCCCACTCCGCTCTAAAGCAGTGCATCCCCCCAGGAAGATCTCTCCTGTTGGAAATCACCCGCAAACGCTCCCATAGCCACTTTATCCCACAGCTTTGGAACCAACTCCCCCCCCCCCTCAAATCAGATCACAGAACTCAATGATGACCTTCCGAAGAGCAGTGAAGGCCTCTCTCTTCAATCAAAGGTCCAACCGCAAAAAGTTCCCTCTGATCTCTCTCTGCCCCCTGGCTCAATCTTCTGTAATGCCCCTCCAGAAATTCCCTATGAATGTCCTCAAGTTACTGCCTTGCCTTTTGTGACTGTATTGTATAATATTGTATTGTATTGCATCACCAAATGTACTGTCCAATGTAACTTTTGTGAATATTGGCTTGTAACCAGTTCTGAGCTCCTGGGAGGACGGGATAGAAATTGAATCAAATAAATAAATAAATAGGTGGCTCCTTATAGAATTAAGAACATAAGAACATAAGAAGTTGCCTCCGCTGGGTCAGACACGAGGTCCATCGTGCCCAGCAGTCCGCACCCGCGGCGGCCCATCAGGCCCATGACCTGTAATGTGATCCTTCTCTGATCCCTTTTATCCTTCTATCTATACTCTGTCTAAAACCTATCTTTACCCCTATTTGTATCCTTCAATCCCCCTATCGTTCAGGAATTTATCCAAACCTTCCTTGAACCCCCGTAGTGTACTCTGTCCTATCACAACCTCCGGAAGCGCATTCCAGGTGTCCACCACCCTCTGTGTAAAAAAGAACTTCCTAGCATTGGTTCTAAAATTGTCCCCTTTCAGCTTCTCTGAGTGCCCCCTGGTGCTTGTGGTTCCCAATAATCTGAAGAATCTGTCCCTTTCCACCCTCTCTATGCCCTTCATGATCTTGAAAGTCTCTATCATGTCTCCTCTGAGTCTCCTCTTTTCAAGGGAGAAGAGCCCCAACCTTCCCAACCTGTCTGTGTATGAAAGGTTTTCCATACCTGTTATCATTTTCGTCGCTCTTCTCTGGACCCTTTCAAGTATCGCCATGTCCTTCTTGAGGTACGGTGACCAATACTGGACACAGTACTCCAGATGCGGACGAACCATCGCACGATACAGCGGCATGATGACTTCCTTCTTCCTGGTTGTAATGCCCTTCTTAATAATACCCAACATTCTGTTTGCTTTCTTGGAGGCCGCTGCACATTGTGCCGTTGGTTTCATTGTAGTATCTACCAGTACACCCAAGTCTTTTTCAAGATTACTATCCCCTAGCACTGACCCCCCCATTTTGTAGCTGAACATTGGGGTTTTTTTTCCTAAATGCATGACCTTGCATTTCTCTATATTAAAGCGCATTTGCCATTTGCTTGCCCACTCCTCCAGTTTGTTTAGGTCCCTTTGTAGGTCTTCACATTCTTCCGTGGTTCTAACCCTGCTGCAGAGTTTGGTGTCATCCGCAAATTTTATAACTTCACACTTCGTCCCTGCTTCTAGGTCGTTTATGAATACATTGAACAACAGCGGTCCGAGCACCGACCCCTGGGGAACACCGCTCGTGACCTTCCGCCAGTCCGAGTAGTGTCCCTTCACTCCGACCCGTTGCTTTCTGTCTGCCAACCAGTGTTTAATCCATCTGTGTATGTCCCCTTCCACCCCGTGGCTCCACAGCTTCCTAAGAAGCCGCTCATGGGGCACCGTGTCAAAGGCCTTTTGGAAGTCGAGATAGATGATGTCTATGGGCTCTCCTTTGTCCATCTGGCTGTTTATCCCTTCAAAAAAGTGCAGTAGGTTCGTTTGGCACGATCTTCCCTTGCAGAAGCCGTGCTGGCTCACTTTTAGTTGTCCATTTTTTTCTATGTGTTCGCAGATGGTGTCCTTTATTAGTGCCTCCATCATCATCCCCCTTTATTTGCTACTACTGCAATTCACTTTGATTTACTGTATATCAGTGGTCTCAAACTCGCGGCCCGGGGGCCACATGCGACCCACCAAGTACTATTTTGAGGCCCTCGGTATGTTTATCATAATCACAAAAGTAAAATAAAACAGTTTCTTGATCATATCTCTTTAGCTATAAATTACAATATTATTATTAAAACTTAGCCAAAAGGAAAGATTTATAAACAATAAAGAGTTTTACCTCATGCAAAATTGTCATTTCTTTAATAAGACATTAATTTTCCTTTTTGTACATTTTTGTAAGTTAAGGTGCTTTAATTTTAATATTATATGTAAATGTATTAATTGTTGTGCACTTCTGTAGTTTAAAAATTGAATAAAGAATAATAAAAAAAAAGACATTAACTATCTTTTCCGAGGCCCTCCAAGTCCCTACAAATCCAAAATGAAAAAGCAAAACAAACCATCGCTCGCACTTGCAAGAAAGCAACGATGAGTTCTTTTCACAAGGCTCATTTGCACCAAGAATTTCTATACTTGATTTTCATACTGAGAAGGAAGAATTTGTAAGTACAAAAGCGTGGCAATTATAGACAGGAGACAAATGGGGTTAAGCAATTTGTCCGCAAACATCTATTTGCCGAGACATGTTATCTTAGCATTTCCACTGCCAATCCATGAATTACAGTATCTACTGCTACGATCTTTATTCATAGTCTGATGGGTGAGCTAACCAATTCATGAATAAAAACCTCACCCAGGGATGAAATTTTGGAAAGCTGCTGCAAGGCATGCAACTCGGTTGCCAAGTCTTAATGAAGGGGAGAGGCTCGACAAGTGATCTCATCCTAAATAAATGTACAGTGCAGCCCTGCTGTAACCATCAATTAGATAACTGTTGCAGTTGTCCCAGTACGAAGGACCGTAAACTAGACCTATGGTTGACCTTGGATAAAAGATTCTAGTCCTGCTTCCCAAAACTGTTATGGTGACATCACGGCCAGTCAGGTTTTCAGGACATCCAATATAGGCAAGAGCTACATATCCATTGTGGATATCCTTTTTTTTTTTTTTTTTCCCCATTATTTTTTATTTTCAAATTTTACATAAAGTGTACAAAATATTAAAATACAATTGATAAATACATAGTATCACTTTTATATCTAATACATTATATATCTAAATTTGATTTTCCCCCTCACCCTCCCCCCACCCTTTTATTACTTTAATATAATATTTTTAATTTTCAAATTTTACATAAAATGTACAAAATATTAAATTACAATTGATAAATACACAATATCATTTTTGTATCTAATACATCATATTCTAAATATATTTTTATCCCCTCTCCCTCCCCCCACCCTTTTATTATTTTTCATTCATACATATTGTATAACATATTATAACATATTATGTAGATATTATTTCATTACCCCCCCTCTATGTGCGTCATAAAAAAGATACTTAAAAGAAGAAAAGAAGAAGAGAAATCTTAATATTTATTCATTGCAGTATTTTGTCAATGGCCCCCATATTTTTATGAATTTAGTATATGTCCCTCTTTGTATTGCTATTGTTCTTTCCATTTTAAATATATGACATATTGTATTCCACCAAAATGTATAATTTAGGTTATTATAATTCTTCCAATTATTGGTTATATGTTGAATGGCAACCCCTGTCATTATTAATAAAAGCTTGTTATTTTCTGGTGAAATTTGACTATTTTTCCTCATCATCATTCCAAATAATACCGTATCATATGATATTGCTATATGATTTTCCATTAATTTGTGGATATCCTGAAAACCTGAGTGGCTGTGACCTCATTAGGGGCAGGTTTGGGAAGTCTTTGTCCAGTAAAGAGCTCACCAATCATTCTGAAACCAGGACCCCCAATTTGTGCCGTCGCAGAAAGTATGTGAAGCCCAGGCTGTGTTGACTCTCGATGTCCACCAGATCCTGACCCTGTATACAAGTTTCATGACCCAAACTACAGTTTGGGAAGCTCTGGTCTAGCAACTGGTCAGCTAACTTCATGTGCTAAATTTGTACAGGATGCAGGGGGGGGAAAAAAAAGAAGATAGAGCAAGACACCCACTGCCGTAGGTTTGCATATAATAATCTCAGGCTATATACTTGAGTTTATAGAAAGGGGCGATTTTAATAAAGCGTTAACTTCAAAGATGACTAAGTTTTCTTCTTTACTAAGCTGCAAGATCGCACAATATCCAAGCAATGAAATCAGTTGCCATAACATCTAACCCCAAGGAAGCTACGTCTGGTCAATCAATTACCTGAAGGTTCCAGTTTTCACACAGTCAGTTCTCTTGGCTTTCGTTTATCCACTTTTCAATTCATTGGTCCAAAATTACATCTCGGACACAAATAGGGCTTGTAAAATGAACACCGTAGGTTTTAAAGAGTGCTCGTTGCAATCGGGGCTTTACGCGAAGGCGTCGCTCTCTAATCACGTGGCATTCTCACCTGTGTCCAAAATGAAAACAGGATGCAGCTTCGTGACGTAACTACAGCACCTTACGCATGAAGGTTTGTAAACATGGGAAAAGTGCAGATGGAAGTGTTGGCACTTACATTAGAAATATGCAAAATCATCACTTCCACATGTCGGTGCCAACACCTCCCCCCCCCCCCCAGGGTGGAAGCTGCTGGGTCCGTGCCATTCATTTTTTTTTTTCAATGTGCATGTGTAAAATGACTGCTCCCATTGCACATGCTGGCAAATATATGTGCGGTCCTGCAGCTATTTTTAGTAAAGGCGGTAAATCAACGGATCCTTTTCCAAAAAGCCATTGGAACTGAGCATTTTCTCACTTGGGTGTCCGAGTTCCAATCTCTACATTCTGTGCGAATCAAAGAGCAGGGTGATTAGGACACGATCGCCACGTTATAGGGCACAGATTCAATAGAGAAGGGCAGTGGTGTTGTAAGGGGGAGGGGTACTTGGGGCACCTCCCCCACCGCGCGCGCACCCCCCTTGCCTTCCCTCGTACCTTTTTCGCGCTCTCTCCGACGTCCTAGTTGCGGGTCCCGGAAGTGACGTCAGAGAGAGAGCGCCAAAAAGGTACGGGAGAAGAAGGCAAGGGGCACACGCGGCAAGGAGAGGAGCGAGCGGGTGAGCAAGCGAGTGAACAGGGGAGGCAGAGAGGAGGAGGGCTGCCACCGTGCCCTTTGGAAGACAGCCCCCGGGGTGGACCGCAGCCCCCACCCCCACCCCCTTTACTACGCCACTGGAGAAGAGGAAGTAAGAAGAAACCATGGATGTTCTTTTCAGCTAGTGCTCCTTTGATTATCAGCTAGTGCTCTTTGATTATCGCATGCCCCACATATAGGTAACAAGTATTTGTTTTAGGCTCTTTGATTATCGCATGCCCCACATGCAGGTGACAAGTATTTGTTTTAGGCTCTTTGATTATCGCATGCCCCACATGCAGGTGACAAGTATTTGTTTTAGGCTCTTTGATTATCGCATGCCCCACATATAGGTAACAAGTATTTGTTTTAGGCTCTTTGATTATCGCATGCCCCACATGCAGGTAACAAGTATTTGTTTTAGGCTCTTTGATTATCGCATGCCCCACATGCAGGTAACAAGTATTTGTTTTAGGCTCTTTGATTATCGCATGCCCCACATGCAGCTGACAAGTATTTGTTTTAGGCTCTTTGATTATCGCATGCCCCACATATAGGTAACAAGTATTTGTTTTAGGCTCTTTGATTATCGCATGCCCCACATGCAGGTAAACAAGTATTTCTTGTTGGAAAAGGGGATAGAGGGGTATAGATAGAGGATTACTGCACAGATCCTGGACCTGCTGGGCCGCTGCGTGAGCGGACTGCTGGGCACGATGGACCTCAGGTCTGACCCAGTGGAGGCATTGCTTATGTTCTTATTTATGTTTTTCAACAGGCATAAGAACGTAAGAATAGCCTTACTGGGTCAGACCAATGGTCCATGAAGCCCAGCAGCCTGTCCTCATGGTGGCCAATCCAGGTCATTAGTACCTGGCCAAAACCCAAAGAGTACCAACATTCCATGCTACTGATCCAGGGCAAGCAGACTTCCCCCATGTCTTAATAATAGACTATGGACTTTTCCTCCAGGAATTTGTCCAAACCTTTCTGCTTATGGATGTATTCCTGGCAAGAGGGAAGAAATAGGGAATGGAAACATGTACCTGTATGTAGCTGAATTAAATAAACTTACAAGGGGTTGCTTCAGTCCAACCCAGAAGAGAATGACATAAATATGGTTCAATCAGTGATCTGAAACAATGTCAAAACATAGAATCTCATTTCTGCAAATTAGCATGTAACGAAATAAGATAACACTTTTTTCAGCTACAGTGGCAAAATTACACTTAGAATTTAGGAAGTTGGTTGGTTGGGCTGAGAACTTTTCAGCACCCCCTTGTATGTAACAAAAGTGAGACTATGGGAACTTACGGCAGCCATTTTTGATGAAGGCTCTGCATGGGGCAGGAGCGTAAGAAGATCGCTCCTGCCCCGCATCACCGCTAGACCACCAGGTGAGGTCTGGGGAGGTTCGGGCAGCCTTTAAAACTTAAAACATCAAGAGGAGGAAAAAATTGCGAATGACCGAATTTGCGAGTATTAAACCCGCGAATTTGGAGGGAGAAGTGAAGGTAGCATGAGGGAAAAAACTTTAAGGACCCAATATGAACCGTGGCATAATGATGTCACAATGGCTTGATTGTCCTATATTTGGTTCACATAAGAAACATAGAAACATAGAAAATGACGGCAGAAAAGGGCCACAGCCCATCAAGGCTGCCCACTCAACTGACCCACCCCCCCTGACTCTACCCTCCTAGAGATCCCATTCCTAATGACCCATCCATAACTCTACCCTCTTAGGGATCCCACATGGGCATCCCATTTACTCTTAAAATCAGCTACGCTGTTGGCCTCGATCACCTGCACCGGAAGCTCATTCCAATGATCAACCACTCTTTCGGTGAAGAAATACTTCCTGGTGCTGCCATGAAATTTCCCGCCCCTGGTTTTTAGTAGATGCCCTCTTGTGGCTGAAGGTTCTTTAACCCTTTCAGGACCATAAGGATCGTAGGCCAATTTTTGTGGTTTTGACGACATTTTTATGGTAAAAAGGGCTTGCAGATGCCAAAAAATTGATTTTTTTTGTGAAATATCATTATTTTTTTTAAAAAAAATCAAACTTCTGGCTTATGGACAGTGTGGCAAGTGAATCTTCTCGTCAATCTGGCAACGACGCTAATGAATGAATGTCGGAACCAGTTTGTTTACATAAAGGCAGTATCCTATGGAATCCGTACATATCAAATTTAGAACTGTAGACTATCCCAATCAAAATTTATAAGATTTTAAAGTTAAGGGACAAATATGTCCCTTGGTCCTGAAAGGGTTAAGAAAGAAAATATCATCCTCCACCTCGATACGACCGGTGATGTATTTAAAAGTCTCAATCATGTCTCCCCTCTCCCTACGTTCTTCGAGAGAGTATAGCCGCAATTTGTTCAGCCTCTCCTCGTACGAGAGATCCTCGAGCCCCTGGTGGCCGTCCGTTGAACTGACTCGACTCTCAGCACACTGGGACAGGCTGAAGGTGTGGCTCACTGGTAGAGCTGCTGTCTCTGCCCCCAGAGTTTGTGAGATGAAATCCCAGTGCTGCTCCTTGTGACCTTGGGCAAGTCACTCAGTCCTCTAGTGTCCACTGCTTTGAATGTCAGCTTTGAAATGCCAAAGCAACAGAAAGGCGGTATACGAGTCCCCATAGTGCCTGTTTTATACCTGTTCTGGGTGACATTTGTACTGCCGTAATAGTAAATATTAATTTTCCTTTGTGAATCAGAGCCCAGTGAACAATATTGTCTGCAGTACAAATTAATCACTTTACTCGTGATTTAATGAGACTAATTAATTGCCCATTTGTTTCTCAATACGACTGTAGAGGCAGCACTTTACTAATAAAGATTGTATTAAT
The DNA here is from genome assembly GCF_902459505.1 of Geotrypetes seraphini. Taxonomy (NCBI): domain Eukaryota; kingdom Metazoa; phylum Chordata; class Amphibia; order Gymnophiona; family Dermophiidae; genus Geotrypetes; species Geotrypetes seraphini. Next base: position 15,024,447 of record NC_047101.1, on the reverse strand, counting down.
TTTAGTATGCTGTTCAGCAGATGGAGAACACAGTACGGAAAAAAAATCTCGTAGGATCTTAGGGTTACCGAACATATCTGGGGGTCCGGACGGCTTTTCAAAACCCGGCACTTTGTCCGGGTTTTGAAAAGCCTCCTGAAAACCCGTTGGGCAGAGAAGAAGTCCCACGCGTGCGTGGATGCCACGCAGTGATGTCATGCGCAGCATCCGCGCACGCGTGGACTTCCTCCCTCCCTGCCCGACAAGAGCAGGGGGGCAGGGCTAGGGCAGGATTAGGGTGTTAACTGGGGGCGGGCCTAGAAAATCTGTCAACCCTGGCAGGTGCTTATTGAGATTTTGGCAGCGCCATACCTGAGATTTTACTTTTTGCAGGGCTTGAGATGCTGATCTCTGTTTGAGGAGCTGTGTTTGGTGTCAGGTCAAAAGCGCGCCGGGACAAAGGCGCGCGCAGACAACTGAGCGCAACGTGGAGGCATGCGTCGAAGAAAATCTCATCTTATATTCAAGTATAGACGGTAAATGTTTTTTTTTCCATATTATGTTGTAAGAGGATTAATTTTAAATATTTCAGTTTTAGTTATACCCAGGACACTTTTTCTCTTACATGGTTTTTTGTTTTTTTTTCTGATGTTCTATGCCCAAGGGAACTGTAAGATAAAGTGTGTCAGTGCTCAGACATAGAAATGTGAATAAATTGATCCTCAAAGTGAAGATAGATGCTTTTGAGCAGATAAAATAGCAAGTGTTTCACTGAACATAATTAAGAGAAAAAAAAAAAAAAAGAACCAAACGCTCCTTGAATTTTGTATTTCAGTATTAATAAAAACAGTATTATAGGCTTCTGGAGTTCTCCTTTGAAATAATTACAAAGTCGTAACATAGGTAACTCGTCACATTCGGTTCATCTTCTGGGGTCTGTCTCAATTGGAACAGTTTCTAATTTCAGAATGTCAAACTGACTCAGGCTACTTTATAAGGATATGAAGGTAAATTTGAGCTGGGAAACAGGGCTCAGATCCTGCTTCTGCTGACAATCTCAGTAACCTTGGTCAAGCCACTTTATTTTATTTTCATTTCTTACACTGCTATTCCTAAGTATTGCAATGCTGTACAAAACCAGAAATTAAACAGAACGCAGTGATACAAAATACAGAGCTCTTTTTTCCTATAGGGAGAGGTACGGCCAGTAGGAAGAAGGAAGGTATTGATGCCCCTGTATAAGACTCTGGTAAGGCCTGCCCTCCTGCCCGATGGTGATTTGCTGGAAGCTTTTCAAAACCCGGACAAAGAGCCGGGTTTTGAAAAGCCACCTGGGCCCCCGGACGTGTCCTCAAGAAAAGAACATGTCCAGGAAATCCGGACGTCTGCTAACCCTAGGACAGGGGTAGGCAATTCCGGTCCTCGAGAGCCGGAGCCAGGTCAGGTTTTCAGGATCTCCACCACGAATATGTACGAGATGGATTTGCACGCACTGCCTCCTTGAGATGCTAATCTATCTCATGCATATTTATGGTGGATATCCTGAAAACCTGACCTGGCTCTGGAGGACCGGAATTGCCTACCCTTGCCGTGGATCACCACCACGTGCAGTGCCAGGCGCGGACTTGTAGCCTTAGGACAGCTGCCCCTTTAGAGTTGGCTGCCTATAGGATCCACCTGCTAAGTCTGCTGGGAAGTCCACCCCTGTCAATATACGAACAGACGTCGAGTATTTGCTTGTCTGCAAGTTACAATTTTTGTCACGCACTGCAGAGTCTGCAGACAAATCCTGATGTGTCCTGATCAAGAAGGAGACGACCGGGGAAAGTAATTTTAATGAGAAAATGCTGACATTAATTAAGTGAAGGTTCAAGCTGTAACATTTTGAGAAAACAAAGCTGAATTGCTCTGAAGCTGCAGCAGGAGTAGTGGAAATTTTGGGCTCGTATCGTTATGGTATAGAAATATAACCACGATAACGAGCATGAATCAACAGACTTTTAACACTTATGCAGTGATAAGTGAGCAGTTATGGAGAGATGGTTTCGCGCACAGCAGGATCTAAAGCAGATAGGACCCAGAGGTTACTTTGGATCTGAAATATTATCAGCTGCAAGCGTGTCGTTAATCGCAGCTCTAAATGGAAAAACCTGTGCATAAGCACTACCGTGTTTCGAAGACCACAGTTTGCTAATGATATTGTATTAGTCATGACATCGCACGGTATTTAGGCGAGAGGTCAAAAATGTCTAGCAAATTCAGTTTAGAAGGCCAGCTGAGGAGAAGCTAATTCAAAGTTTATTATTGGGCTGACCCAAGGGGTGGTACAGAATGTTCCCAGTTCAATCCTAATGTCAGGTTTTCCGTTTGCTAGGTTGACTGGAGCTAGGCTTCACCTTCATCAGATGAGGGAGGAGAGAAGGGCCGTATGCCCGTTCATTAAGGGTGACGACGCTTGGTAGGCAGGGTTCAGGGCCTGTGATTCAAGGTCTCCAGAAGGAGCCCTGGTACATGACCCTTAGCAATGGACTGTCATTGCAATGTCCAGTGAAGGCATTTTGGGAGCCAGTGGAACAACGTATAGTATTTCAATTGTCATCTCTTGTTTTTAAGGCCCACAGGAAGGGCTTTCCAGAGTACCTAGCAAATCTTTACTACTCCTTACACCCCTGTTCATCCTCTCCATTCAGTAAATGACCATTGCCTGGTCCTACCCAAACCCAAATTGGCATAGCTTGACTCCAGTACACGGCACGCGTTCTATTTCGTTGCCCCTTTCTATTGAGTTCTCCCCCTCTTCACATTTTGAGGTGAACTTTTCCTTTAAAATTTTCAAAATGGCACTGAAAACCTGGCTTTCAATTCTGCTTTTATTTATTTATTTATTTAAAAAGCTTATATAGCCCACCTGTAACGAAATGGGTGCAGTCCTTCGGGGGGGGGGGGGACAGGCAGGCCATCAGGGGGAGATACAGGCCTTCGGGGGGTGGTACAGGCCTTCAGGGGGGACAGGCAGGCCTTCAGGGGTGGTATGGAGGGCTTCAGGGGGGTGCAGGCCTTCATGGGGGACAGACCTTCATGGGAGGGGGCCCTGGTGTAGAATTGCACGGAGGGAGGGAGGGAAGGGAGGGTTCAAAGAGACTTACATATGCCGGACTTTGGGGGGGGAAGAAATAATGGGTCTAAAAACAGAGGAGAGGGAGAGAGATGGTGGAAAATGGGATTTAGGGAGGGAAGGAACAGAAAGGGAGAGAAGTTGGACACAAGGGATGGTGTGGAGGGGGGGATATAGATACTGGATAGGAGGGTAGTTGGGGAAAAAAAAGGGAGATATGGTGGAAACTGGGGTGGTGGGGAAGGAGGGAGAGATGCTGGATGCCAGACCTCTGGGGGAGGGAAGGGAAACGGAAGGGAAGGACAGAGAGAATGCCGAAGCGACACGGACAGCTAGTTGGTGGCTACTTGCACCGAAGTTAAAAAAGGTACGGGGGAAGGGAGTGGGCGTGGCACCCAGGGTGGACCGCCCCCCTCCCTACTCTGCCACTGATTCCATACCCTCCCCTTTTATTGTCTTCAGAATAGTTCTTTATCTTCTCTGATTGGTCTGGAATGAATGGTTTTCCCTAGGGCGGGATGGAAAATTTTAAATAAACTTGGAAATTTGGCAACTTTTCTGTCCTATCGTCATTGTAGTTCTTTTCAATTTCCAATTTTCTTTTTTAGTTTATGCCCTGCTGAGATCATGTGTTAAGTCCTATGCGATATAGCAAGTTTTAATAAACCATAAACTGTAGTGGAAAAAAAATCTGTGTAGTTGTGAATAAAGATTCATGAGATAAGATCCCAGTTCTGGATCCAGTTGAGCTGAAAGTATAAAGGAACAGGAGGAAAATGCCATGCCAAAAAAAAAACCCCAACCATTTTTAATAAATAAAAAGCCTGTATGCCAATGAATTCTGTTTATTTAATATGGATATATTTCAAAATGAGTTATCTAAGTACACAAAAGTACAATATGTTCTTTTGTAATTCACACAATTGAAGCCTAAAACTTCATTTTGCAACAGGGGAAAAGCTTTTGGTATCATCCTATCATGTTACAGAGCACGCAATCCAATGGAGGAAAAGGAGACGAACTAATGCCATAGCTAAGAGCAAAGAGTTTATTAAGTTTCAAGTTTCAAATTTATTAGGTTTTTTTTTATATACCGCCTATCAAGGTTATCTAAGCGGTTTTATAATCAGGCACTCAAGCATTTTTCCTATCTGTCCCGGTGGGCTCACAATCTATCTAACGTACCTGGGGCTATGGAGGACTGAGTGACTTGCCCAGGGTCACAAGGAGCAGTGCGGGGTTTGAACCCACAACCCCAGGGTGCTGAGGCTGTAGATCCAACCACTGCGCCACACACTCCTCCATAAGAGAGAAGAAGATGCCTATTTATAACCAATCTATAACCCAAGACGACCATTAAGGTCCCAGAATGAAAGACGGCTGTCCTTACCCCCTGGACGCGCCCTCAAAACAGAATCAACCTGCAGGCATGCCCACTCGCACGTCATGCCCAAACTCTGGAACCTCATCTCCCCCTCTTCCCCCATCTATAGGAGAATTGGACAACCTATGGAACTTTAGGAAGGCCGTGAAAACCTTCCTCTTCACAAATCCAGCTCCATGAATAGTCCAAGTCAAACTGATCTCGGACAAACTCAGCAACTAGGCCACAACGCTGAGTTCTTGACCAAAACATGTAAAAGTAAATTAGAATAACTTGGATGTTCATATCTACTATACTCGTTTAGTGTTCTCGGATGTTTATACTCACTATAGCATATGTGTTCAACTAATGTATCTCGGCTGTTAATGTAAAATCACCTACTGTATCTCTGATGTTCTCTGTTTCTCAAAACTCAGTCTTTGTATCACTCGTTTCCCCAGTACGTCTTGTCCATATTTGTTCTGAGTTTGCTGTGTGTGTACGCCTGTAACCCATTCTGGGCTCCTTTGGGAGGACGGGCTAAGCAACTGAGTAAATAAATAAATTCATTTGGGTGAAAAAGAATTCATTTCAAAACAGGCTTGGTGTGGAACACATAGTGTGGCAATCTACCCCCTCTTTCACTAAGGTGCGCTAACCGACGGCGCGTGCTTATCGCTAACACGCCCATAGGCTAACATGCACGCATTAGCGTTTAGTGCAAGCTAAATTGATTAATAATAATTTTATTTTTATATACCGCCATAGCCATGATAGCTTGAGGCGGTTTACAACAAGAGGCGCTGGACAAACAGCGAAGTAGTTACAATGCAAAATCACTGAGGTAATTACAATACAATGCAAAGTCATTGAAGTAGTTACACTATAAAGTCTAAGAAGATTACAATGCAAAGTCATCGAAAATAAGGTACAGGTTTGGAGGAGTGATACACAAGATTCATAGTTTACACCTTACTGAAAGAGGGCCCTATTCAGTTACCGCCCACAGAAAACAGTGATACCATTGAGACGAGGGATGGAAAAAAAAATCCTTGGCTCTCAAAATTAGAAATCTTAAAGATCCTGTGAAAAGTGATTCCCAGTCAACCTCTTAAAAATTCATGAAATTCATCCTATCAAGATGAACTGATGATGCTTGTGCAAATTTATCTGTTGGATACTCATTCTGTAATTTGGCACCTAAATTTAAGCAAAAATGCAAGATTCTCACTAAAATGTATCTTGAAACTGCAAATTGTACTCCAGTGAAGGTCTTATTGTATAAAAAAATAAAACAAATAAACATAGTGGGGGGGTGGGGGGGGAGGGGAGGAGAGCCCTCAGTTCACTGTGCCTTGTTTTCAAGAGCACGTGTTTTAGCATAAGAGCTACATTTTGGACCTTCCCCTATAGCAGGGGTAGGGAACTCCGGTCCTCGAGAGCCGTATTCCAGTTGGGTTTTCAGGATTTCCCCAATGAATATGCATGAGATCTGTTTGCATGCACTGCTTTCAATGCATATTCATTGGGGAAATCCTGAAAACCCGACTGGAATACGGCTCTCGAGGACCGGAGTTCCCTACCCCTGCCCTATAGGGTCTGGTCACTAGGAAGGGGTTTCCCATGTACACCAAAATCACACAAGTCCATCAATCCCTTCAAATATGTGCAGAAATCATTAGAACTGGGGTTGAATATCAAAAGTGCTTTATAGGATCATCAGACTGCCACCCGAGTAGCCTAACTCGCTGTGGTGCAAAGCCTCATAAATCCCAATCAAGCAACATTATTTACGTTTTTCTATTTTCCTGTTTTAGCGCTGGCCGCGGTGGTAACAACTTTGATGCTCATAGAATTTCCCATGAGCATCAGAACTGTTACCACACGTCCGGCGCTATAAATTGTGCTACAGTTTTGTAAAGGGGCGAGAAGGAAGTGATATATCCTCTACATTGATGATCTATGCAGTTTGGTTATATATCCACAAATCAAATTTAGAATCTCTGCTGATTGCATCTAACGTTAATTGACATGCGGAAGGTTATCATGCCGCTGTACCGGGCCATGGTGCGCCCCCACCTGGAATACTGCATCCAGCACTGGTCGCTGTACATGAAGAAGGACACAGTACTACTCGAAAGGGTCCAGAGAAGAGCGACTAAAATGGTTAAGGGACTGGAGGAGTTGCCATACAGTGAGAGAAACTGGGCCTCTTCTCCCTTGAAAAGAGGAGGCTGAGAGGGGACATGATCGAAACATTCAAGATAATGAAGGGAATAGACTTGGTAGATAAAGACAGGTTGTTCACCCTCTCCAAGGTAGCGAGAACGAGAAGGCACTCTCTAAAGTTAAAAGGGGATAGATTCCGTACAAATGTAGAAAACTGGAACGCTCTTCCGGAGGCTGTTATAGGGGGAAACACCCTCCAGGGATTCAAGACAAAGTTAGACAAGTTCCTGCTGAATCAGAACGTACGCAGGTAAGTCTAGCCTCAGTTAGGGCGCTGGTCTTTGACCTAAGGACTGCCAAAGGAGCGGACTGCAGGGCACGATGGACCACTGGTCTGACCCAGCAGGGGCAATTCTTATGTTCCGTTTATAGAATCTGGCCTTGTGTGTGTATAGGTTATGGTTTGTTCCTAATTTTACATGTAACTTTGTTTTGTGGGATGGTCTTGATCAGTGTTGTGGGGTATGAATATTTTAAATAAATTTTACTTTATAACAATTTTTATTGAAAGAATCAAATAATCAATACAGTAGGATAATACAAAAATACATTCAATACAATAAGAATCATCATCATAATATTTAATACAAATTTATATCATTCTTTCAAATTAAATTTCCATATGAACTAATCCAATCTTATCTACACCCCCCTTAATTCCATCCCCTGCCTCCCCTACCTATCCCCCTAAATGAAATCCCTCACCCAAATATTTATGTGAAGGTTGCGTACCTAGCTTGTGGATCTCGATCAGAACATACGATTTTGGTGACGTGTGCCATGTTTCGTCCTCTGGATACTCGATCATCATGGAGGCTTTAAAATCTTAAAATAAATAAACAGGCCTGGTACTTGCAACAACTCCACTATATTTTTGCCAAGGTTGTGCTCACCTGTTTGTTTTAAATCTTTTCTGCAGTAGATAATAGTGTTCCGGAGGTTTTTTTTATGCTTATGATGTTGATGAGTTGAGCTGAGGCTTTCTTCCTAGTTTAAATTTTAAGCTTCTCTGCAGTGGCGCTAGCGAAGTTGTGAATTATAATGGAGTTGCTGGGTTTAAAATCTTTCCAGAAGAGAGAATGGTTTTGAGGCGTGCAACTTTCATTTTTAATGTATATATTCTTTGGGGGGATTTTTTTTTTAGCATTAAGAAGTCTTTAAATGACCCCTGTAATGCGTTCTGTGTGGAAGTTATTAGTTTGTTTCCCTGTTTGAGTGCTGTTTCATTTTTATTAATGCCAAAGGCATTATAGAGGCTCCTCTTATAAAATATTACAAGTTGTTCTTTGTTCATTAATTATCTTATTAATAAATTGATGGAAAATCATATTGCAATATCATATGACACAATATTATTTGGAATGATGATGAGGAAAAAAAGTCAAATTTCACCAGAAAATAACAAGCTTTTATTAATTATGACAGGGGTTGCCATTCAGCATATAACTAATAACTGGAAGAATTACAACAACCTAAATTATACATTTTGGTGGAATACAATATGTCACATATTCAAAATGGAAAGAACAATAGCAATACAAAGGGGGACATATACTAAATTTATAAAAATATGGGGGCCATTGGCAAAATACTGTAATGAATAAATAGTAGAATTTTTCTTCTTCTTTTCTTCTTTTAGGGATCTTTTTTATGACACACATAGAGGGGGGGTAAAGAAAATAATTTCTACATAATATGTTATAATATATTATATAATATGCAATGTATGAATGAAAAGTAATAGAAGGGTGGGGGGAGGGAGAAGGGATAAAATATATTTAGAATATATTGTATTAGATATAAAATGATATTGAATATTCATCAATTGTATTCTAACATGTTGTACACTTTCTATAAAATTTGAAAATTAAAAATATTATATATTAAAGTAATAAAAGGGTGGGGGGAGGGTGAGGGGGAAAATCAAATTTAGATATATAATGTATTAGATATAAAAGTGATACTATGTATTTATCAATTGTATTTTAATATTTTGTACACTTTATGTAAAATTTGAAAATAAAATATAATGGAAAAAAAAAAATTATCTTAGTGTCTTGGTTAGCCAAGGAATGAAGAACCAAAGCAGGCTGGGTCAGAGGAAAAGAGAAGAAACACATGTTAGACTAGCACCTTCATACCTATAAACTCACTTCACCCTATACAACCCCACAAGAACGACCAGAAACAAAAACATATTTGCATACCCAAAGATTACAGGCTGCAGATACAAATCCTTCTTGGACAGAACCTTCCAGTTCCAAGCGAACAGACAGCAAACCTGGCTGAAAAACCACATGAACGAACCAAACATGACTTATAATACTTTCCGCAAATCGATCAAAACCACCCTATTCGCTAAATTCATTGGCTAAAACGGTCCCCTCCCCACTAAGACCCCTCTCACGGATGTTCTAAATCTTTCAGACACTCATTACCCTTAGATCTCCAATTAATATGTAAGTTACCATTTAGACTATTGTACTGCATCTAGACTCTTTATTCGGTACTGTATTTAAACTTATTGTATGTTTTGAATTTGGACTCACTCTACTGTATTATATGTGGATTTATTGTATTGTATTAGTATTGTACTGTACTTGTTATTCGCTGAATGTCCAGCCTTCTTACAATGTAAACCGCCTAGAAGTCGCCTGACTATGGCGGTATAGAAAAATAAAGTTATTATTATTATTATTATTAGATAAAGAGAGAAAACAGTGACAGAAGCAATAAAGTCCAAGATTATGGTGCGAGAGAGAGAGGCAAGAAAGTCGGACCAAGACATAAGGAAAAAGATATATAACATACAGCAAGAAATGGAAAAGAGAGGAAGATAACACAAATGCTGAAGAAAAGAGCAAATCAACGGGAGGCCAAGGAAATGAAAAACAATTGAAAAGAAGGAAAGAGTGAACGGCAAATAGAACGCGAGTTGGAAGGGGTCATGGACATGAATAAGGAGATATAACAACACTAGTGTTTAAGCCCATTACATTAACAGGTGCTAGTAAAGCCTTCTTCCCTCAGCCCCAGCTCCAAACCAATTTTACCCCCGCAGCCCACTACTCCCCCAGCCCAGTAGCACCTCTTCCCTGTTCCCCCTGTCCCTCTTCCTTGCTCCCCCGGTCCAATAGCACCTCTTCCCTGCTCTCTGTCCCTCTTCCTTGCTCTCCCGGCCCAGTAGCACCTCTTCCCTGCTCCCCCTGTCCCTCTTCCTTGCTCCCCCAGTCCAATAGCACCTCTTCCCTGCTCTCCCCGTCCCTCTTCCTTACTCCCCCGGTCAATAGCACCTCTTCCATGCTCCCCGTTCCTCTTCCTTGCTCCCCCAGTCCAATAGTACCTCTTCCCTGCTCCCCCTTTCCCTTCTCTTACCTTATCTTCCCTGCTCCGTTCGGCCCTCCCCCTTCTAAGATGATACCTTTTATTGGAGTAACAATATATTTCTTGATTAGCTTTCGGGCAAAATGGATTAAGTTAGTCCAATAAAAAAGATATCACCTTATATTCTTTGACTTTATTTATCAACCTTTATATTTGTACATCCAAGTGTTAATACAGCAAACATATTACTTTATAAAATACTATAGTTGGATGCTGAGGACCTGATATTTTAAAGCATTTATCCTGATGGCAGCACCCGCTACCCAGATAATGCAGCCAACATTCATTGCAGATGACCCCCCAGTGCTAAGAAGACAGCACAGAAGCGGTCGGGAGCAGAGTGTGGGCAGAGCAGCAGATTACACAGATAGTGGTGTTAACTTAGGAGAGCAAGCGGTGACTGCTGCCAGACTCGCATATTCAGCACTGATACCTGGATATTGTGTGTGTATATTTTACATTCCTATATATTTTTTATAAAATACATATATTCACTGCCATTCCACCAAAACTATGCCTGTGTACAGATCTCATGAAAGTAGCTCTACTCTTCCACAACCTTACTTTTTATGGACATTCACAGTCGTACAGTTTCATGGCTGCCCTTCTCTATGTGTAAAATAGACTTTACACGCAGAAAATACATCACAAGACTATCGCCCAAAAGGCTGCTAAAATATTCTTATTTTCAGTTTGGTTTTCTTTTTTAATGTGGGGTTCAAATGTTCAGTTGACTCGTTTAAGGTTCCCAGAGCCAAATCAGAAACTTTGGCTTGGCTTGTGTACCATATTTTCTTCTTCACCCACCTCTAGCGTTGAAATGATTTTGGAAATGCTTTATGTTTTTTTGTTGGTTTTTTTTTGGCTGAAGTTAGATATTTCTCAGGCTCCAAACACTGAGCCTGCGACAAGCAAAAAGTCTGATAAGCAGACACATACATATGTTTTCTATGATGGAGAGTCTTTATTTGGAACATCAACAGTTCTTTAACAAGTGTTGGAAAATGCTGCTTTTTAGAATCTCATTAAAAGTTTAAACCCTTTAAAAAAAAAAAAAAAAAAAAAAAGCAGTAACCTGATTAGAATTATTGTTGACCTTGATGTGTGGCTGAAACTGTACAACTTAGACTAGAATGGAGCCTGGGGGAATATAGAAACAGTGAGGGATTACAGCAGTGTTCTTCAATGCAAGGCCTGGAGGCCAATAGCAGCCTCTAGAGACCTCTGGGTGGCCTCCATCATCACTTTTTTTTTCTGTTACAATGTGCTTTCTATCTAAGCTCCCCACTGAAAGGGGAAATTGGATAGGGAGGAAAAGTTGCAGGCTTAAAAGACTAAGGCATTTCCCAAAGAGTAGCCCCCACACTCTGGAACTTACTCCCAGGGGGCTATATCGAATTCGAGACAACCTCTACTTCAGGAAGCAGGTGAAAACCTGGCTCTTCTGCAAAGCCTTCAATTCTTACAATGACTGACTCTTCACTCACTCTAACAAACGCCGGTTTCCTCATGTTATTCAACCAATTTACCTTCAATTTGCCACCCATCTATTCTTCCCAAAGGCTTTCTCCTACCCATCTTGTTTGTTTCTGTATCTCAACTGTACTTGCCCCCTCGGCTGCCTGTTAAGATGTTTTCTTGTACTGTACTGCCATTATGAGCTTAGAGTATGTTGCTTGTTGCAGGTTTCTGGGTCTCGCTGTGTCTTTTCAGGTAGAAAACGACGTTTCAGCCATCATGCTGTGGCTTTCTTCAGGGTTATGCTGTGAGGTCTGCAGTTTGTCTTCCTAAATAGCGGGTTCACTGACCTGATTGGGAACAGGGCAGTCTTCTGCTAGCAGCGACACCATTCAATTCATGCCGAAACTCGCAGCGTTTTTCTCATTTGGAACCACGTCAAGCAGTAGACTCCTGACAGGGTTTCAAGAGTATTCCTTTTTGATTTTATCACCTGCACTTTGGCGCCATCTACTGGGCTTCATTCATATACCCCTGAGGAAGGCTTTTCAAGCCGAAACACGGACCGTGTTGGGGTCCAGTGCAAAAAGGATTAAAATACTCTCTGTTAGGCTTGTACATGTTATATATGTTTTAGCTATTTATACATTCTTAATAAATTGTCCCTGAAATTGGTTGACCATGTCCATTCTGCACTCCTTTTTTTGGTACTTCTGATATTGTAACATGGTGCTCCTTTTTTTTAGGATTTAGGTTGTCATTTTCAAGTTTACCTCATTGATTGTGCTTATATTTATGTTTCATAATTTCACCATTAATAATATGGTTGGACCATTGAGAATGAATAATAACTTTAAGAGTTTAAAAAAATTATTTTAAAAAATCTCTTTTTATAGAAGCTTTGTAAATGGTTAAGAAGCAGTCACTGAAGGAATGAAACGATTAGTGGAAATGTTTTATCGCGTTATCCAATGCACTTACGCTGAAATTCTCTTGAGAGCCAGGTTCTTGTTTCTTCGCCCTCTTAAGTTTGCTTTTTTTTTTTTTAAGAAACTTTAATTGTTTGTCAAAGACATTTCAAGGGAGCTAATATTTCCTTCCTGCTTGTGTGTGCAGGTAATGCTGCTAAAATCCAGAGACAGTTCGTGTAACAAAAAGCCTTGAGGGCGGGATTGTCCTTCGCCATTTAAAGCTGCCAAGAGAACATTTATTTTGGTTTTTTCTGCATGGGAGCTACAAGGCTCAATGAGAGTTTGCTGGATTAGGAGCTTCATGGCAGACTTGTGCTGGGATGTTGAAAGCATTTGCCATATGCAAGGAGACATAATCCTTTTTTACTTTTGCAATAAACCTGTTATGGATAGGGACAATTTGCTGGCAAAAGAACTGGCTGCAATCTTAGAGCAGAAAGTCTGAGTTGCCCCGCTGACTCTGGGAGAGTGTTTTACTTTTCCTTTTGACTATTAACTGTCCTGGAGGGTTCATAGACAACGGCGCGAAAGACAAAAGCGCGCGCCGACAATTGAGCACAGCGCGCACCGCCGCACCGCTCTAAATTACAGTTTTTAGGGGCTCCGACAAGGGTTTTTGTTGGGGAACCCCTCCCCCCCAGTTTACTTAATAGAGATCGCGCCGGAAAAAGTGAAGTTTTCAGTAAAATGTGGGGGGTTACAACCCCCACACCCCCCACAATGCCCCTACAATGCGGCGCAATCTCTATTAAGTAAAGGGGGGGTTCCCCCCATGCCCCCCCCGTCGGAGCGCTAAAAACAGTAATTTAGAGCGGAGCGGCGGCGCGCACTGCGCTCAATTGTCTGTGCGCGCCATTGTCCCGGCGCGCTTTTGACCTGACACCGTCCTGGAGTAAAAACTGTAGCAGTTGATTTGGGGGTTAGGGGTGGAGAGAAGAACCCTGTGTAGTGCATTCCTGTAAACACAGTGGTGTGCCACAAGAGATTCCAAAATTTTACTTTATTTAAAAAAAATTCCCTTCTTAAGTACACACTAGAATAGATGACATGTACATTGCAAACACAAGAGTCTCTCAGTGTTATGAGCATCTGTGTGTGTAAGGATACAACCGCCTAGACAAGCATCATTCTTTGATGTGATTGGTCCTTGAAAACTAAAGGCAAGTTGAATGCAGTAGTTATCCTATCTTGAGCAACAAACCAATCAAGGCTTTGCTACCATTTGGATCATCTTATCTTTGCGAACTTGGATTTTCAGCTCCGACAGAAATTAAATTGAAAAAAAGAGACTCCTGCAGATGGTGGATGATGAAATACGTGTTTGCTTGTCGACTATCGAATTGCGTTTTGAGTTTTTACTGTGGCTTTTTTTTTGCTTCCAGTGCAATCTTCTTTTCAAGGTCTCTCTTTGCCTTCCTTAATAGTGCCTTGCATTTGACTTGGAATTCCTTGTGCTGTTTACAATTATTTTCAGTCGGATCCTTCTTCCACTTTCTGAAGGATTCTCTTTTCGCTCTAATAGCTTCCTTCACCCACTGCAGCTCCTTGTGACTCTGGGCAAGTTACTTAACCATCCATTGTCCCAGATACAAAATAAGTACTTGTATATAATATGTAAGCCGCCTTCATATAACCACAGCATGATGGCTTTTCAAGTCTGTTTCCCCTTTCCCTAATGCATAGGAGAAGGGAACATAGGAATAGACTTACTGCAGGGATGTCAAAGTCCCTCCTCGAGGGCTGCAATCCAGTCGGGTTTTCAGGATTTCCCCAATGAATATGCATGAGATCTATTAGCATACAATGAAAGCAATGCATGCAAATAGATCTCATGCATATTCATTGGGGAAATCCTGAAAACCCGACTGGATTGCGGCCCTCGAGGAGGGACTTTGACACCCCTGCCTTACTGGGTCAGACCAATGGTCCTTCTAGCCTAGTAGCCTGTCTTCATGGTAGCCAATCCAGATCATAAGAACCTGGCAAAAACCAAAATAGTAGCAACATTCTTTGCTACTGGCCTAAGGATAAGCAGAAGAAAGGATAGAGGATGCTAGCAGAGGGTTGAGGGGTACTGGTTAAGAGATACAATAATGTTGTGATGGTCTGATGGAGTAAATGAAAGAAGGAATCCTGGCTTGGAGAAAAGGAAAGAACAGGGAAAATGGATGGAAAAGGGGCTGATAGTGAGGCTGAAGGAGAGCGAAAATAGATACAAGCTTTGAGGGCAGGAAGAGAAGGATGTGAGGGGAAGAGGGGCTTAGGGAAAGGACTCGGGTTGTGAAAACAGAACTGAAGGGATGATAAAGAAGAGAGCGAGAAGTTGACTGAAGAAAGAAAAGCAGTGAGACGAAGAAAACTAGGAAAGGAACTGTGCGGGATTGAGAGGAAGGGGGGCCGATAGGCAGAGAAAAGGATTGGGGTGGAGGGAAGAAGCACAAGGGAATAAAGAGAGGGGTGGAAGTGGCAGGAGGGGAAGATGAGAGATGGTAGCAAGGTCTGAAGAGAGAGGTTTATCATGAAGTGAATATAGAAAAGAAAATGTGAAAGAAATGAACAGAAAACAGGAAAATAAGTTTGAAAAGAGAAGGAATGAGAAGCCAGAGAGGAAATGGAAAGAGAGTCGAGAGCAAGCAGAGAAAGAAGATAGATTTTGAGCTACAGACAGTTAAGGTTTGAAAATTGTTTACTCAGTCCAATTAGCACCGACTGCAAGATTTAATATTATTGGGCTGGGTCACTTACGAGGGCAGCTGGGGTCTGCCCTTTTCTTCTAGTTCTGCAGTGGCTGGGGATAACAAGGTATTTTACTCGCAAGGATGTGGAAAGAAGAAGCGAGAAGGTTGTGGCCTGCAATACCATGACCTGAAAATCTTCCTTTTAATAATTGATTTCCCTTGGCAACTCGGATACTGACAAATGGAAAGTTGTACTGTTCCCCTTGTTTAGAAAATTTTTTTTTTAAAATATTCCCCCTATTTTATGTATGTATTTATTAAAAATTATTTATAACCCACCTATCCACAAATCTAGGTGAGGAACAGAGTAACATCCAAAATGTGCTAAAAAGAAACACAAAACAGCTTTACGTTCAAAATATAAAACAAAAGAATTTAAACATTTATATTTATTCAATTTTCTATACCCTTCTCCCAAGGGAGCTCAGAACGGTTTACATGAATTTATTCAGGTACTCAAGCATTTCCCCCTGTCTGTCCTGGTGGGTTCACAATCTATCTAATGT